>NW_026843645.1:1201818-1802727 GCF_030254825.1 Meriones unguiculatus
CAATCCTGTACAACAACAGATTGTCTGGAGGCACCTCCATCCCTGATCTCAAGCTGTACTACAGAACAATAGTAATAAAAACTGCATGTTATTGGCATAGGAACAGAATGGTGGATCAATGGAACTGAATAGAAGACACAGGAATAAACCCACACACCTATGAGTACTTGATTTTTGACAAAGTAGCCAAAACAATTCAATGAAAAAAAGACAGCATCTACAGCAAATGGTGCTGGTCCAACTGGATGTCTACATGCAGAAAAATGAAAATAGATCCATATTTACCACCCTGCACAAAACTAAAGTCCAAGTGGATCAAAGACCTCAAAAGAAAACCAGACACATTGTTAGAAGAAAAACTAGGAAGAGCCTCGAACTCATTGGCACAAGAAGCAACTTCATGAACATAACACCAACAGCACAGGCTCTAAGTTCAACAATCAACAAATGGGACCTCATGAAATTGAAAATCTTTTGTAAAGCAAAAGATACTGTCCTCAGAACAAAATGACTGCCTACAGACTGGGAAAGGATCTTCCTCAACCCTGTATCTGACAGAGGGCTGATATCCAGAATATATAAAAAAAACTAAAGAAGTTAAAAAGCAACAAATCAAGCAGTCCAATTAAAAATGGGGTACAGTTCTAAACAGAGAATTCTTTGTAGAGGAATATAGAGTGGCAGAGAAACACTTGAGGAAATGCTCAACAACTTTAGCCATCAGAAAGAGGCAAATCAAAACGACCCTGAGATTTCACCTTACAACCATCAGAATGATTAAGATAAAAAACTCAAGTGACAACACATGCAGGACAGGTTGTGGAGAAAGGGGAATCCTCCTCCATTTCTGGTGGGAATGTAAACTTATACAACCACTTTGGAAATCAATGTGGCACTTTCTCAATTAGAATAGTGTTTTCCCCAGATCCAGCTATACCATTCCTAGGCATTTATCCAAAATATGCTCAAGTACACAACAAGGACATTTGCTCAACTGTGTTCATAGCAGCTTTATTAGTAATATCCAGAATCTGAAAACAACCCAGATGTCACTCAATGGAGGAATGGAATACAGAAATTGTGGTACTTTTACACAATTGGATACTACTCAGCAATTCAAAACAATGAAATCATCAACTTTGCAGGTAAACTGTAGGATCTTGAAAAGATCATCCTGACTGAGGTATCCCAGAAGCAAAAAGACACACATTGTATATATTATATGTGAATATATCCACTATAAGTGGATACTAGACCTATAAGATAGTATAAAATACTAAAATCTGTACACCTAAAGAAGCTAAACAATAAGGAGGTACCAGGGTAAAATGTCAATCTTCACTTAGAAAGACAAATGGGATGGACATTTGAAATAGGAGAAAACAAGAAACAAGACAGGAGCCTACCACAGAAGGATCCTGAATGATTGTACCTAGCAGTGTTTCAAAACAGATGCTGTGACTCATAACCAAACCTTGGGAAGAGTTCAGGGAATCATATGAAAGAAGGGGGAGCTATTATAACCTGGAGAGAACAGGAGCCCTACAAGGACCAAATATATCTGTGCCCAGGGGTCTTTTCTGAGACTGTTTCTCTAACCAAGGACTATGAATGGATATAACATAGAACTCCTGCCCAGATGTAGTCCATGGTAGCTCAGTATCCAAGTGGGTTCCCTAGTTAGGGAAACAGGGAATGTCTCTGACATGAACTCAACTGCTGTCTCTTTGACCCCTCCCCCTGAAGGGAGGAGAAGCCTTGCTAGGCTACAGAGGAGGACATTTTACCCAGTCCTGAAGAGACCTGATAAGATATGGTCAGATGGAAGCGGAGGAGGCCCTCCCCCATCAGTGGACTTAAAGAGGGGAAGGACGGAGATGAGGGAGGCAGGATGAGACTGGGAGGGAATGATGGAGGGGGCTACAGCTGGGATATAAAGCAAATAATCTGTAATTAATATAAAAATAGTAAAAATTTAATTTAAAAAATTTTCATGGATGTTCTATAAGTTCTACAGTAGGATATGCCATCCTTTGGGTAGATATATAAAGGAATGATAAATACCCAAGATACTGGAGATATCTTTCTTTATTTGAGAGAGCTTCCACGCTAATTTTCATAGGGACTACACCAGTTTGTGGTCTCCATTACTTACATATATGCCAACATTTGTTGTCATTTATGTTATTGCATAGGATGAAATCTTAACAATCTTTTAATTACACAAGAGGATTGGGGGCAGCTTTGGTTAGGAACAGGGTTAGGATGGGTGTGTGTTAAGAAGAAGAAAATATTGAAAGAAACATCTTGAATTGGGTTATATATCTGAGGCAATTAAGTAACCTCTTGCAATAATTGCTAAGAAGATTGAATACCTTTAAAATCTTTCTCAGTCACTTGTTTTTCATCTTCTCTAAACTTTGAGTTTACTTTTGTGTGTTTTTATATTGGGTTGCTGTTTTATCTAGAATCAACTCATCCTTTCTTATTAAGGGGTTCAGATATCTATTTCCTGTTATCAAAACATGTCTGGGTTTGGATCAGGTGGAAATACTTGTGATATAGTCTTGAGGCTACTCACTATTGATGTGTGAATGGGTTAGTTCCATTATTTTGTATGGTTTGGTATGGCCTCTAAAGACAAGAATAAACACTTTCAGGAGTTGGATGGTTCTCATTGCCCACCCTCAGAAAACTTTCTGACTTCAGAAGTTTGTGGAATGAGGCACACTTTTGTGTGAATATAGATGGCAAATGATGGTGCTAAAATAAGGTGGGGTACTGCTACATGTGAGATGTCATCAGTGCTCCATAGGTTCATCAGTTGTTGCAAACTGTGTCAGAGTATGATTGATGGTCTTGCCCTGGGCAGGTGAGTAGAAATAGCTTGGTTCTTCATAGGATGGAAGGATCTTAGGCTAGTAACTGAATACAACAACTGAAATCTCTAGATCAAAAAGAAGCAAAAGAACAAAGAGAAATAGATCAAAGGAACAATAGAAAAATGAAACAATTAAACAGAAACAAACGGAACAATACAAAGAATCAATGAAACAAAAAGTTGGTTTTGGAGAATATCAGCATGATAAACAAAATTTTATCAAAACTGACTAAAAGACAGAGAGAATATCTAAATTAACAAAATAAAAAAATAAGAAGGGGCATGTAACAACAGAACCTAGTATAACAGACACCAAAGTATCTTTAGGTCATACTTTAAGTGTGGTATTCCAAAAATAAATAACTAAAATCAAAACAAAATAGACAATTTAATTTATAGATGTCATTTATCAACCTTAAATCAATATTGTGTAAACAATTTAAATAAATCTATAACACAAAATGAAATAGAAGCAGCCAGTAAAAGTCTCCCAACCAGAAATAGCTCAAAGAAGATGGTTTTGGAAGACAATTTTACAATACTTAAAAGAAGAGCTTGGTTTCACAGCTTTGCCTCTTTTTTAATATATTTGTACCGGACTTTTCTGTCACTTAGCACGTGTATAATCAGACTGGAAATGGGGACAGTGTTGTAAATTGTATTGAAAATGAGATGTGAATAAAAATCAACAAGTGTGAAAGCCCAGGAAAATATATCCATATTTCTGGTTTTTCTTGATCTTTTACATTTTTTATAAAATAAAAATGTTTTTTGTGAAATAAAGATTATGTGGACTCAAATGGAATATAAAACAAAGAATAGCTAATACCAATACCTCTCAAAATATTCCACAAAACAGAAACTGAAGGAAAACTGCTAATTTCATTTTATGAATGCAGTCACACTGATATCTAAGCCACACAAAACTGCAACAAAGAAAAAGTATCACAGACCAATTTCCTTCATGTACACTGATGGGACAATACTCAATAAAATACTTGCAAACAGATCATCCATCATGGTCATGTAAGCTGCATCTCATACATAATTCAACATCTGAATATGTCATGCATTTTTTACATTTTATTGGTATTGCTATGAAAAATCAGGCACACATATATAAATGAATAAGTATACAAATATATCCAACTAAATTCATTGCTTAGATGTTAGTATTTCTTTTATATGATTGGGAAAACCTCAGCATTCAGCTCAAAGGAAAAAAGAGAATTTATTCCAGAAGTAAATTTAAGAGTCTGTGGCCTATGAACACAATTTAGTTTATCCAAAATTCCAATTTCCAATGTGGAAGCAGCTTTATGAATGTTACATAGTAAATAAAAAAAAGTGAGGGTAGGGAAACTATACATCAAATAAATTTCTGGAAACATCAGAGAGGAGGTTACATACAGCAAGATGGGGAAACTCATCATACAGGCCCAAGATACTATGTGATGTCATTTTTAGCTTTTGCATTGGCAGAAGCCAGTGGTGTGCTGGATTGCTACATTACAAAATGATTTTATCCATTAGCTATAGGAGATCATCTCAACTGCAGAGGTGTCCAAGAAATGAAGATGCAGTGTCCTGCAGGTAGCCTGGACTATGGGACTGAGCCCGTAGAACTACAACATTCCAATCT
Organism: Meriones unguiculatus; assembly: GCF_030254825.1. Lineage (NCBI taxonomy): Eukaryota > Metazoa > Chordata > Mammalia > Rodentia > Muridae > Meriones > Meriones unguiculatus. The sequence continues at coordinate 1,206,342 of NW_026843645.1, forward strand.
CTCCATATCAATGCAGTTTTTATAGCCAGTCTTTGCAGACATACCTCTTTACAGTAGTTCTCATTTATACATGTATGCATTCACAAAGCTGAATATTTGGTATTCAGTAATTCATGGGGAAGATTAATGCTCTCTCTGTCAATAGTTGCTAATTGTCTGGTTTTAACCAATAGAGTCTTTCCTAACACAGCATCTAGCCATAAACCTCAGATTAATATAACTCAACCAAATGGAATTTCTTCTTGGTGATGGCAGGTCTTAAGGCAGAATCCTTCCTCCAGTAGAACCCAGTGGACTTCAGGCTAATGATTTCTGTTACTCTGCCTCTAGTGGGTCCAGGCAGGCTCTTATCTACCATGAGCTTGCAAAGTAGCTTATGAGGACCCATCACCAAACATGAAAGGGCATGAGTGAGACAGTTCAGCCCAACTACCTGCACCACAGTTTCATTTTTCTCCCATAAAGAGCAATTATTACTGCCTTATGGGACTTGTGTTTTCCTCTTTTCATATGCTAGTTTAGCTTACTTTTTATTTCACTGCCTTACCTTACTCAGGAAACTACTCAATCATTTAGTCTGAAAACTTATAGAAACACATGTCTTTTATTTACTGCTTTTTAGATTTTCATAAAAGAATTATGTATTTTTATTTTGTGTTTATAAGTATTTTGCCTACATGTTTGGGTGTATACCACAGGCATGATTAGTGTTTACAGAGAGGAGAAGAGGCCATGGAACCCCTAGATCTGGTGTTAAATACTATGGTAACCCAAAAAGTGGCTCCTGTGACTGAATCAGAGTCCTCCATAAGATCAGCAAGCAGTCATAACATCTCAGTCATTTCTCAAGCCCCCAAACACTATTTTACACAGGTTTATTTATTTTTTATTTCAGGTACTTGAGTGCTTACATTCTTGTGTGTATGCAGCATGTGTGCCTGGTGTCCAAAGATGCAAAAAGGAAATCTCATGACAGAGATACAGATAATTCCAGGCCACCATATGGGCACTGAGAACTGATGCTATCCTTTGTTCAAAAGGGGTCAGTGTGCCTAGATGCCTGGACATTTGTCTACGTTTCAATGCAACACTTTAACGCTAGGAGTGCACACAAAGTTGTTACGAGTTTTGTAAATGAGTACAAAAAAGAATCATTACAAAATAAAAGGACATGAAACTCTTATCACATTCCTAGTGAACCTTAGTGAGTCTTCTGTATCCCAATGCTTCCATGATGAGAAACATCATAAGGACCTATATAATCAGCAGTAAAAGGACATAAAAGTGACACTATCCAAAAAATCCACAGCAAGAAAACAGTTATTGGATACAGTTCAATTTCTGAGAGTTTAGGAGCCATTCCATGATGTTCCTGATTTTTCAGGGACTTATTCACACAAACTTTACATGTCACAGTAAAGGTCAAGGCTTAAAACCTCCAGGTTCCTGAATTTGATAAAGAATTTCTGACAAAAATGGACTGACTATACTCATCCTCTATTCCTCTGGTTTAGACCGAAATGGAGAAACTATCAATATTTGCTGACCTTATACTTTGCCATTGATCACATCAATAAGGACTCACAACTGCTTCCCAATGTGACCTTGGGTTTCCATGTCTACAATGCCTTTAACTCTAACAAAAGAACCCTGGAGGGCACTCTGATATTGTTGTCTGGAAGGAGTGAGTATGTCCCTAACTACAAATGCAAAACACAATACAAAGCTCTAGGAATCATTTCAGGAACCAGGCCAGAATTTTCTGCTGCAATTGGAACACTTTCAGAGCTCTACAAAGTCCCACAAGTAAGTTAGGAAAGTATTTTGTGTACAATCACATGTCAAACCTGACCAAAACAAAACAAATATAAAAACGAAACAAACAAAAGAAAACAGAGAAGTGATTTATGTTTACTGTAGGCAGATTTAAAAGAGCAGTGAAGGAATTACTTAGATATGACAATGATTAACAGTGGAAAGAGTGTGGTAAAAAGCATGAACAGTAAATTTCTGAGAATTACATAGCTGATCACTTAGTAGTATCCATGATTCTATCTCCAAACAATGAAAGATGTACTGTAGATATTCTGCATTTGATCATAAGTCAAAATCTACAACACAGATACCTAACTACCCAAGAAACAGCTCAGAATTCCTACAGAAAAAAAAGTCCAGAACATGTCACGAAATTTGGAACAATCTTCAAGGCATTCCCCAATGAAAATCTTTCAAGGAATTAATTATCTCATTGAGGAAAGTAGAACTCAGAATAGCACCCACAAAGATCAACCACTTATATAGATAACCACAAGTGACTCTTGTCAGGCTACACTGAAGAAAAACATGCATCAGCAGATATTACTACAAATACACAAAACATTGAATGAACACAATGGTCAACAATAATCGAGATTATAAACCTATTGTGTAATTTTCACTGTTATCTTTCAGTTAAACAATTCAAAAATGTATTTTACCCTAAGGTAACAAAAAATGAAACAGAATAATTTACATCTGTCTCAGAGTTTTGTCTCAGTCAAATCTATTATTACAGAGGGATGATGCAATAATCCTTGGCAATGTGACTTCAGATCTTCACAACTTACAACATTTTAACTTAGGAAAGTGAATCTCTAAAAACTTTGTTAGTCTCTTTGCATGCCTGCTTTTCTAAAGCTGAAGATGATAGGAAATATGGTGTTACATGATAAGAAAGTACTTGGTAATGTTTTCTACAGTCTTTCTCTACATCAGATACTCTGATGTACTGTAATTGCAACCAGAGAGATCTATCATGCCTTTCAAAGACAGAGAACAGAATATTATTTACTTCAGATGCCTTGGTAACTTTTGAGTCCATGATACTTGAAAAAGAACATATTCCATCACATGATCAGAGAGACAAGCTAATTTACAGATGATGTCCTCCTCACCTTGACCCTCATATGAGAAGAATGGACTCACTTCCTATCTCAGGGTGATGATTCTAAATATCTGAAACTCAGAATAGTTTTTTTTACTTTGCTTCTTCAGGTAACATATGGATCCTTTGATTCCATGCTAAGGGACAAAGATACCTTCCCAACACTTTATCAGGTGTCTACTAAAGACAGAGCTCTAACCCAAGGGTTGATCTCTTTATTGCTCCACTTTGGCTGGAGGTGGGTGGGGCTCATTGTGTCTGATGATAGGAGTGGAAGGGAGTTTCTCTCTGACCTGACAGGAAAGATTGTATCAGAAGATATCTGTGTGGCTTTTACAGAAAAACTGCCTGTTAACTCGAAATTTAGAACAATATATGATTATGGATTGCTGAATTTGAAGCAACATATACGAGTAAATGTGACTTTATTCTATGGTAATATAGATGACTTGGTGATCTACTTCCCATACATTAAAATCTTTTTAACCAGAAAGGTGTGGATCATGACAAAACAACACTTGACATACTTGGAGTCTATATTCCATGACAGGAATTTTTGGACATACTTTTTCAGAGGAAGCTTTTCATTTTCAAAAAGGAGAACTATCCCTGGCTTCAAGAACTTTCTTGAGGCACTTACACCCTCCCAGTACCCAGGAGATTCTTACTTCTCTAAATTCTGGGTTGACAATTTTGATTGTTCACCTCTTGGTTTTCTATGTGAAAAATTTAAACCCTGTCCAGCGAATATTTCCCTAAAGACTGGGGATGAAATAAATGATGTGATGACTACTTCTGAGCCCAGCTATTCCATATGGAATGCACTATATGCAGTGGCCCATGCCCTGCATAAAATGCTGTTGACCAAAACTGAAATGGGACCTATGGATGACAGAAACAAGGGTGAGATTCTACCATGGCAGGTAAGCCTCATTCACAAGCAAGGGAATCACCAGGATCACATATTATTGGTAAGCAATTTACTGTGGTTAACCAAGAAAGCATTTTCTTCTTATAATTAAAAGAATATTTTAAAATGCAAAAGGGTTTGTCATAGAATATCTATATATGTCTATAATTATCTGACATGATTTTGGAACTGAAAGCACAGATTTGAAGACATTAAATTAAAATGTGTTTCAACAAATTTTTCCTAACCTAACATGAAATTCTGAAATATAAATATGTGATTAATGTCAAAATATAGCAAGTTCAATAATCAAAATTTATATTTTCTTGGAATATATCCATTGAAATAAGCTTTAGACATAATGACCATATCCAAAGCTGCTATTTCACATAAAATTCAATCTATATTTAATGACAAAAGACCATAAAATTAATAACCTGTGCAAGTATCTGAAAAGTAATGGCTTTTATAATTTCTTCATTCTTAATTACTTAAAATGAAGGAAAAATCAAGACTGTGCTTCTATTATTAAATATTAGAACACAGTGCTCATAAGCCTAGGCACTATCTCTGTGTATTAGTGATAAATGGATGTATTTGGGTTTTAAACCAACAAGATATAAATATGGTATTTATTTATATATAGGAACCTTGATGGTGACATTCAAATAGGGTGCCATGAAGATTGTTGAACAAGTCAATTGAACTTTAAATCCATTCAAAAATAAATAAAAATGAATTCTGAACATAGAGTGCACTGCGTAATTTAGAGTATCATGTAAAACAATAATATTTGACATCGATACTGACACAATTTGTGAACACAGCTTTCTAAGGATGTGATATTATCTAAGTTAGTATGTCCTGTGTACAAATAACTTAGCACCTAAGCAACCTTTATAACACACACTGTTACTTAGGTAACACAATATTGTGTCTCAGTAGTTGAACTGTGTTAAGTTAGATATGTAATTGAATCATGCTAGAGGATGACTCAGTGTTACATGTACTCGCTGCCCATGCAGAGGACCCAAGTGTGATTGTTATCACATACATGGTTGCTCACAACTTATTAAGGTACAACTGCTGAACTTACTAAGGTACTGACATGAAGATCCAACAACCCATCATTTACCTATATGTATTGGACCTAGTTCCACTCCATGTATGAAGCCCCCATGGATCTAGGTCAGTTTACTCTGTATTCTTGCAGCATTCTAGTCCACTTGGGCTCCTTATATCCTTCCCAAACACTCTTCGATGAGACTCTTCAAGCTCTGTGTGTTGCCAGGCTGTGAGTCTTATCATGTGATTCGACTAACTGCTGAGGGTGAGCGGCTCTAAGAGAAAGGTTAAGTTAGGCTCCTGTTGGTAAACACAGAACATATCATTAATGGTGTCAAAAATTGGCTCTCTCCCATGGGGTGGGTGTCAGGTTGGGACAGGTATTGATTGTTCATTCCATCAGACCTACTGTATCTTTGTCTTTGTCCATCATGTAGTTAGGATAAATTTTGTTTGGAAGGTTTTTTAGGTAGATTGGTGTTTCCCTCCTACCACTATAGGTCCTTCCTGGCTAGAAGGGGGCTTTCTACACTCTCCTCTTCCCCACTGCTGGCAGGCTCAGCTAGAGACATCCCCATATCCTCCCTGTACTATAGCCTGTCCCATCTCTACAGGTTGTCTCAGTGATTTCCCCAACTTTCTTTCACCCTTTGTCTCCAGGCCCTTAAACCTCGCCTCCCAATTCTCCTCATATCTGCTTTTTCTCATCTCGCTCCACACAACCTCTCCTGTCCAGTTCCCTTGATATTTCCTCTTCCACTGTCTATTTAATTGCCCCAACTGAGTGGGGTTTAAAAAAGCTCTACCTTGAGCCCTTCTTACTACTTAGTTTCTTTGGGTGCATGATTAGTAGTGTCATTATACGGTGATATATGGCTAATATCCACTTATAAGGGAAAGACCATATGTGTCTTTCTGGCCATGGGTTACCTCACTCAGGATGATCATTCCTATTTCCATCCAGTTGCCTACAAATTTCATGATTTATTTGATTTTAATAGCTGAGTAGTATTCCATTGTGTAAATGTACCATATTTTCTTTACCCATTCTTTGGTAGAGGAACACCTAGGTTGTTCCCAGATTCTTTCTATTACAAATAAAGCTTAATGTACACAGTTGAGCAAATGTCTGTCTATGGTGAAGTAACTTTGTTATATGTCCAGGAGGATTATAGATGGTTCTTGAGGTAGAACTGTTCCCAATTTTCTGAGAAAACACCAGACTGATTTGCAAAATAGTGTTCCAAATTTGTACTCCCATGAAAAATGGAGGAGGATTATTTTTCTCCACATCCTTGTCAGCATGTGTTATCAAATAAGTTTTTGATCCTAGCCTTTCTGGTAGGTGTAAGATGGAATCACAGAGTCATTTTGATTTGAGATTTCCTGAAGACTAATGACATTAGTGTTTCCTTAAGTGCTACTCTGCTATCTGAGATTCCTCTGTTGAGAATTCTCCTTAGTTCCATACTGCATTTATTAAATTGGACTATTTGGGTTGTTGGAGTCTAATTTCTTGAATTCTTTATATATTTTGGAAATTAGCCCTCTGTCTGATGTATGGTTGATGAAGATCTGTTTCTCATCTGTAGTCTGCCATTTTGTTGTGTTGACAGGGTCTTTTGCTTTAATGAATCTTCTCAGTTTCATGAGGTCCCATGTATTAATTGTAAATCTTACTGCCTGGGTTGTTGGTGTTCTGTTCAGGAAGTTGTCTTTTGTGCCAGTGAATTCAAGGATCTCCCCTATTTTCTCCTCTAATAGATTTAGTATTTGCTTTTATGTTAACGTCATTCCTCCTCTTTGAATTGAGTTTTGTGTAGGTTGATAAATTGGGGCTATTGGTATTTTTCTACATGAAGTCCTCAGCTGGATCAGAGATATTTGTTAAAGATGCTCTCTTCTTTTTTTTCCATTAGAGGTTTTGAATTCTTTGTAAAAAATGAAGTGTCCATAGGTGCCTGGGTTTATTTCTGTGTCTTCAATTCAATTCCATTGATCAAACAATCTGTTTCTTTGTGTGTGTGTGGGGGAACAAGTTTGTTAATTTATTTATTTTTAAATCAATTACAGTTTATTCACTTTGTATGCCAGCTGTAGCCCCCTCCCTTATCCCCTCACAATCCCACCCTCCCTCCCTCATCTCCTCTTATGTCCCTCCTCAAGCCCGCTGATGGGGGGTCATTCTTCCCTTCCTTCTGTCCCTAGCATATCAGGTCTCATCGAGACTGACTGCATTGTCTTCCTTTGTGGCCTGAAGTTCTTTTATTGCACAGAAATGCTGGGTTATTATTATTATTATTATTATTTTTGGTGTTCAATACAATATTGAGAATTGTTCTTTCAAGGTCTGTGATGAATTGTGTTGTTATCTGGATACAAATTATATTAAATATGTACATTGCTTTTGCTAATATGGTCATTTTTACTATGTTAATTTTATGGAGCCATGAGCATGGGAGCTCTTTCCATCTTTTGATATCTTTTCAGTTTCTTTTTTTCAGAAACTTGAAGCTCCTGTAACAGAAGTCTTTCTCTTGCTTGGGGGGAGTTCCACCAAGATATTATTTCTGGCTGTTCTGAAGGATGCTATTTCCCCAATTTTCTTATCAGCCCATTTCTCATTTGTATTCAGGCCACTACTTATTTTTTGAGTTAATTTTATAGCAACGACTTTTCTGAAGTGGTTTATCAGTTGTATAAATTTTCTGGTAGAATTTTTGGGGTCACTTATATATAATAGTATATCATCTGTAAATAGGGATGTTTTTACTTCTTCCTTTCCAATTTGGACCCCCTGATCTCCTTTAGTTGTACTATTGTTCTAGCTAGAACTTCAAGTACTACATTGAAGATGTATATATAGAGAGAGTGGGCAGCCTTGTCTTGTCCGTGATTTTAGTGTAATTGCTTTGAATTTTTCCCCATTTAATTTGATTTTGGCTATCTGCTTGCTGTATATTACCTTTATTATGTCTATGTCTGGGCCTTGTAGCCCTGATCTTTAAAGAACTTTTATCATGAAGTGGTGCTTGATTTTATCAAAGGCCTTTTTTGCGTCTAATGAGATAAACATGTTTATTTTTTTCTTTCAATGAATTACAGAGATGTATTTAAATATGTTGAACCATCCCCACATTCCTGGCATGATGCCTACTTGATCACGGTGGATGATGTATTTGATGTGTTCTTGGATTGGTTTGCCAGTATTTTATTGAGTATTTTTTTCATTAATATCTTTTTTCTTTTTTTATTTTTATTTTATTTTTTTATCAGTTACATTTTATTAACTCTGTATCCCAGCCGTGTCCCGATACCTCATTCCCTCCCAGTCCCTCCCTCCCTCCCTCATCTCCCCCGTGCCCCTTTCCAAGTCCACTGATAGGGGGGACCTCCTCCCCATTCATCTGATCCTGTTTTATCAGGTATCTTCAGGACTGGCTGCAAAGCCCTCCTCTGTGGCCTAACAGGACTGCTCCTCCCTTCGGGGGTGGGGAGACCAAAAAGCCAGTCATTGAGTTCCTGTTAGAAATAGTCCTTGTTCCCCTCACTTTGGGAAACCAATTGGTTACTGAGCTACCACAGGCTACATCTGAGTGGAGGTTCTAGGTTATATCCATACATGGTCCTTGGTTGAATGTCAGTCTCAGAAAAGACCCTGTGCCCAGATATATTTGGTCCTTGTGGAGCTTCTATCCTTTCCCCGTCAGACTAACTCCCCTTCTTTCTGATGATTCCCTGTACTCTGCCAAAGGTTTGGTCATGAGTCTTTGCTTTGAAAACACTGCTAGTTAGAGTCTTTCAGATGCGCTCAGTAGACTCCTGTCATACGTTCAATGCACATCCCATCTGTCTTTCTAAACGAGGATTGATCATCTTACCCCATGTCTGCTCAATTGATTATCTTTTTAGGTGTATATATTTCATTATGTTTATCATATCTTATAGGTCTGTATAAGTGAGTATATCCCATGTTTGTCTTTCTCCTTCTGGGATATTTCACTGAGAATGATCTTTTCTAGATCCCACCATTTGCCTGCAAATTTCATGATTTTCTCCTTTTTGATTGCTGAGTAGTATTCCATTGTATAAAAATACCACAAATTCTGTACCCATTCCACCGTTGATGGACATCTGGGTTGTTTCCAGGTTCTGGCTATAACAAATAGAGCTGCTATAAACATGGTTGAGCAAGTGTCCTTAAGAACTAAAGAAGCTGAAAAGCAGCAATCCAAGCAATCCAATTAAAAAATGGGGAACAGAGCTAAACAGAGAATTCTCGACAGAGGAATATCGAATGGCAGAAAAACACTTAAAGAAATGCTTATCCTCATTAGCCATCAGGGAAATGCAAATCAAAACGACCCTGAGATATCACCTTACACCCATCAGAATGGCCAAGATGAAAAACTCAAGCGATAACACATGCTGGAGAGGTTGTGGATAAAGGGGAACCCTCCTCCACTGCTGGTGGGAATGTAAACTGGTACAACCACTCTGGAAAGCTATCTGGAGCTTTCTAAGACAAATAGGAATAGTGCTTCCTCCAGACCCAGCTATACCACTGCTAGGTATATACCCAAAGTTTGTTCAAATACACAAAAAGGACATTTATTGAGTATTTTTGCATCTAAGTAAGTCCATAAGGGAAATGGCTCTGAAATTTTCTTTCTTTGTTGGGTCTTTGTGTGGTTTAGGTATTAGAGTGACTGTGGCCTCATAGAATGAATTTGGCAATGTTCCTTCTGCTCTATTTTGTAGAATAGTTTCAGGAGTGTTGGTATAATGTCCTCTTTCGAAGTCTGCTAGAATTCCATGCTAAAACCATCTGGTTCTGGGATTTTTTTTGGTTGGGAGAATTCTGATGACAGCTTCTATTTTCTTAGACATTATAGGACTGTTTAACCTGCTTACCTGATCTCAATTTAACTTTAGTAAGTGAAATCTTTCCAGAAAATATTCCATTTCTTTTAGATTTTCCAAACTTGTGGAATACAGTCTTTTGAAATAAGATCTAATGATTCTTTGGTGTTACTCCCCCTTTTCATATCTGATTTTGTTTATTTGGATAATATCTCTCTTCCTTTTTGTTAGATTCTCTAGAGGTTTGTCTCTCTTGTTGATGTTTTAAAAATCAGCTCTTGGTTTCACTGATTCTTTGTATTGTTCCCATTTTTTTCTATGACACTGACTTCAGCTATGAGTTTGATTATTTCCTCCTGCTTACTCCTCTTATGTATGTTTACTTCAGTCTTTTCTAGAGCTTTTACATGTGTTTTTAAATTGCTACTATGAGAATTCCTTAATTTTTTTAGAAAGGCACTTAATGCTATGAAACTTCTCCTTAGCACTGATTTCATTGTGTCCTAGAAGTTTAAGTATGTTGTCCCTTCATTGTCATTGAATTCTAGAAAATCTATATTTTCTTTATTTCTTCCCTGACCCAATGATCACTGAGTCGGTCAGTTTCCATTGGTTTTATAGGTTTTCTATTGTTATCAAAATCTAGCTTTAATCCATGGTGGTCTGATAAGATACAAGGGGTTATTACAAATTTCTTATACTTGTTGAGGCATGCTTTCTGACCAAGTCAATGGGCAATCTTGAAGAAGTTTCTGTGAGGTGCTGAGAAGATGGTATATCCTTTTTTGTCTGGGTGAAAATTCTGTAGATATCTATTGGATGCATTTGATTTGAGCATCAGTTAGTTTAATTGTTTCTCTATCTAGCTTCTGTTTTCATAACTTGTCCTTTGGTTAGTGTGGGGTTTTGAAGTCTCCCACTATTACTGTGGACATATTAGTGTATTATTTAAGCTTTAGTAATGCTTCTTTTACAAATGTAGGTGCCCTTGTATTTGAAGCAAAATATTCAGAATTGAGACATCATCTTGAGATGAGATATCATCATTTTGTATGATATGTATCCTTTTACTATATGTATCATTTCCCATATCTTTTGAATAAATTCAGTTAAAAGTTTATTTTATTAGATATTAGGATGGCTTCTTTCAATTTGCTTCTTGGGTCCATTTCCTTGAAAAAGCTATTTCCGGCGCTTCAATCTGAGGTAATGTCCTCCTTTTTTGTTAAGATTTGTTTCTTGTATGCAGCAATCCTATTCATGCATCCATTCTCTTAGTCTGTGTTTTTTTATTGAGGAATTGAATCCATTGATGTTGAGTGATATTAATAACTAATGTTTGCTAGTGCTGGTAATTTTGATTTTTATGGTTGTAGTGAGTTTCTGTGTTTCTCTCCTTTTGGTTTTGCAGCAATAGTGTTTTTTTAAATATCTTATTTGTTTTCTTGGGTGTGGTTAACTTTCTTTGCTTGGGGTTTTCCTTCTAGTGTACCTTAAAGCTGAGAAGCATAGACACTGGTGTTTTGAGGTCCACAGCATAGCCTCTTACTTGCTGTGGAGTCACTAGAGTCCTAGCACTCAGTAACCATGTGCACTGGGCACCACTATTTTGAATCCTCTTCAAAGCTCCATCTTTTAAATGGAAATTTTTTTTCTGGTACTAGAGAAAGACACAGGACCTTTTTCCAACTAAGGACACGCTGCACACTATACTATCTTCTATCTCATAGATGATATTTCTACTTGTGTTTAGTAGCTCTAGCATTACCTCCAAGGGGAATAATTTTAATCTCGCTACATAACAGGGGAGACACCTAAACAAACTAAGCACCTTCAAAAAGAAGCCCATATCAGAGGGAGGGAAAATGAATTTCTCTTAAAGGTCAACCAGTAATCTGTGTGGGCAACTCCTATAAAATTTTGTCTCTTTTCAGCTGCATCCATTTTTGAGGAAAATTAAAGTGACAAATGCTGCTGAAGAGGAAATAAGCTTTGATGAGAATAAGAATATTATGGAAACATATGATATACAAAACTTTATTGCATATAGTAAGCAAAATTCATTAATACTTAAAGTGGGAGAATTTGTCTTCAAGAGTCCACAAGACCAAGGCTTTTTCATCAATGAAGTTCTGATTCAATGGCCAAGCAACTTTAATCAGGTTGGGAAATTTTTCAACATTTAATATAAAGGGAATTATTTGTAAAGAATTATAAACTTGATTGTGTAATATTTATTGTGAAATTTTAAGCTCTTAGCTCTATTGTGACTGTGATCTTGTGTGTGGGTATTCATGCATATGAACACATGTGCTGGTTAAGGCCACAGTTAACTGTGATTATCTTCCTCGGTTGCTGTCCACTTTCTTCTTAAATAGGACATCTCTCTGAAACCCTTACTTTTTGCTGTGCTCAGTGGACAGCATTACCTATGTACTCTCTCTGTCTTCATGATAGTAAAGCTTGGATTACAGGCATATATTCTGTACCCAAACTTTCTTTACATCCCTTCATCATGATTAAATTCAGGCTTTCATACTTATGTGGCAAGAGCATTAAATACTAAGTAATCTCTTTATTTCTGTATGACTTTAAATCTGAAATAAACCAGTATTTCAGAAATATATATATGTCTACATACACAAATAAATGCACCTACAAATGCACACATAATGTCAGCTAATTCCTTAGCTAGAATTAGATGAATTGAACTTGAATGCTTGTGTTCATTGATGACACAATGAATGAATGAATGAATGAATGAATGAATGAATGAATGAGTGTTCATGGTTATATATAGGCATGTTTGTGTGTGGTACCACGTGTAAACACACACACATGATAACACACACATGGATACAAACTTATGTATATATTCACATATGTTAATTATACAGGCAAGCTGATGCTAAATGCATCCTTCCATTCACACAACTCCAACTCAAGCATATCAATAATTTTACAAGTTTTTGAGGTAGCATAAACAAAAAAATGTGGATTTTGATACAAGACATTTCTGGAACCAATGTATATGAGCTTCCCAATAAGTATGTTTGGAACTGAACTCATATTTCTATGCAAGAGCAGTATGCACTCTTAACTACTGAGTCAGTTATCCACAAGCATACTACTGTTAATATAGACATATTCATGAGACATAAACTGCCAAATGAAGGCAGAAAAGAGGTCTAAGGAAAGATAGAAATATTTCTTGTTCTACAAAATTCCTAAAATATAATGAACCAAAACTGTGTTAGTTTAGTTTTTGTGATTAACTAAGAATGCAATTGGTGAAAATCCTATATTATGATGTCTCTAACTTTTGAAAGGAAAGGCACAGAATAATTCAAAGGTAATAATAATTTACCCTTGACTGGGAGTCAAGGGTAAATATTGCAGTCATAGATTATAATTCACCAATAGCCAAACAATCTTTCATGAGAAAATTGAGCTTCCTTTTTCAGCTGAATCAGAGTGTGTGGGTTTTAATACATGAGTGGAAATGTAAAGGTAAAAACATAAGAGGCAAGAGTGATGGGGTTTCTGTCTGACAATCCAACCTTTCCATAATTCATACAATAAATGAGTTCTGACTTGCTGCCTTCAGAGGTGAGAATATGCGGATGCCTTATACATTTCACATAGGTAAGGCAGAAGTGAGTCACAGTTTGGTCACCATAAATGGTTGTTGAATACTTAATAATGGGAAGTGTGCTAACTTCAAATCTCCATTCTACACTCACATATAATAAGCTCAGAGTTTCCCATAAACTCATACATTTTACTTTGTATCACAGTTGTAGCCCCTCCCTCATTCCCTCTCAATCCCACCCTTCCTCATTTCCTCCTTGCACCTTTCCAAGTCTACTGATAAGAGAGGTCCTCCTCCCCTTCCATCTGACCTTAGCTTATCAGCTCTCTTCAGGACTGGCTGCAATGTCCTCGTCTGTGGCCTAGCAAGGCTACTCCTCCTTCAGAGGGAAGGGGGAGGACAAAGAGCCAGTCATTGAGTTTATGTAGGAAATAGTCCCTGTTCCCCTTATTAGGGTAACCAACTTGTATACTGAGCCTGTGATTAATATAAAAGAATAAAAATTTTACAAAATTAAACACACAAAAAATACATGCAATTTACATAGGGTATGTTCATTTAAGTTATTTAGCCTAAAGTATTTTAAATTAATGTTCAATATTATGACCAGTTTTTCTGTGTTGCCTTCAGACTCCTCAATCTGTATGTACACAGAGCTGTGGTCCAGGATTCTGGAAAGTTCTACAAGAAGAAAGACCCATTTGCTGTTTTTCTTGTGTATTTTGTCCAGAGAATCATATTTCCAATCAGACAGGTAGAAAAATAATACCTGTCCTCAACTGCTTAGGAATGTAGAAGCTGAAAGTTTCGAAGTGACTATGATGTCATAATACAATGCTGCTCTCCATGTCTCTTTCCTTCATTCCTGAATCCATTAGTAATCATTTTGATGCCACATGATGTATGAAGATTTGAGTGGCAATTCTCATGCTATTATGTCATATGCAAACTACTAAAAAACCCTGCCTTTTGGTGCATGACATGGCTATCTCCGTGGTATAGGTTCCCCATTAAATGTGAGATCTCCATTTGTCCAGAATTTATTTGTATTTCTGCAATAAACAAACCTAAGGATTTTTGCCTGAAGATAACTCCAGGAAAAGTTCATGTGTGATTGTTTCTTGTAAGCACAAGAAATGGAACTGCATTTACAACACTTACAGTTGTCATCTTCAGTATCAACAATAATAGAAAAAGCAAGTTGTTGTAAATAAAAATATGATTGCCTGTTTAGGGTTATGGTCAAATGTCTGATAACATATACAAGTAACTTCATATGGCATGTACAGGTAGTATTTTTGAATACAAACAAACACAGACACAAATAAACATTAATTAATAAGAGGTCATGAATTTGAGAGAGAATAGATATAAGGTGGCTCCAGAAGTTGTTTTGGGCAAAGAACAGGTATAGTGAGATAATTATGCTCATTTTAAAATGAAAATTTTTATAAGAAAATAAAAAGTCAAAATGAAAATACATTAATATAATGATGAAAACTGACTATTTTTTATCATATTAAAAAAAGGCCAAACCTTAGACAACTGGCTAACAAACAAAACTTTTTATGTTTTATTGAAAACAATAAAATGTTGAAAGATTAAATAAATATTCTTCATATTCTGAGATCTAGTGCTACCATAGTTTAAATTCCTTGCAGTGTCGTATATGACTTCACATACTATGTTGAAGAGACATAGAGAGAGCAGGCAGTCATGCCTTATGCCTGATTTCAGTGGAATAGATTTAAGTTTCTCTCTGTTTAGTTTGATGTTGGTGATAGGCTTGCTGTACATTGTTTTTACTATGTTTAGGTATGTGCCTTCTATTCCTGATCTCCCCAAAACTTTAAACGTGAATGGGTGTTGGATTTTGTCAAACACTTTTTGGCATGTAAGGAAATGATCATGTGGGGTTTTTTTGTTGTTGTTTTGTTTTGTTTTTCCACTTCAGTTTGTTTATGTGGTGGATTACATTGATGGATTTCTGTAGACTGAACCAACACAGCATTCCTGGAATGAAGCCTCTTTGGTCATGCTGGATGATATCTTTGTTGTGTTCTTGGATTCAGTTTGCAAGTATTTTACTGAGTACTTTTGCACCAATGTTCATAAGCGAGATTGGTCTGAGGTTCATTTCTTTGTGTTCTTTAGGTATCAATGTGACTATGGCCTCATAAAATGAGGTTGGTAATGTTCTTTCTGTTTCTATTTTGTGGAATAGTTTGAACAATATTGATATTTCCTCTTATTTGAAGATCTGGTAGAATTCTGCCTGAAATCATCTGGACCTGAGCTTCTTTTTTTTTATGGGGATTTTTGATTACAGCTTCTATTCCCTTAGGGGAGATAGGATTATTTAATTTATTTAGCTGATCTTGATTTAACTTTTAAGTGGAATATATCAAAAAAATTCTTCATTCCACATAGATTTAAAAATTTTGTGACATATAGGCTTTTGAACTAAGATTTAATTATTCTTTTGATTTTCTCGGTGTGTGTCACTATGTATTTGTATGTATATGTATATATATTGTTCATTTGGATAGTGTCTTTTTGCCTTTTAGATACTTTAGCTAAGAGATTGTCTATTTTGTTGATTTTCTCTAAGAACCAGCTCTTGGTTTTGTTGATTCTTTGAATCATTTTGTTTTTAGTATATTGACTTCAGCACTGTGTTTGATTATTTAACGCCATCTACTCCTCTTGGGTGTGTCTGCATCTATTTGTTTATTTTCTGGGTCTTTCAGGTGTGTTGTTAGATTGCTTCATGAGATGTCTTAAATGTCTTTACAAAGGCACTGAGCACTATGAACTTTCCTCTTAGCACTGCTTTCATTGTGTCTTAGAAGTTCAGGTATGTTATGCCTTCATTTTCATTTAATTCTTGAACATCTTTAATTTCTTTCTTTTTTTCTTCCATGACACACTGTCGTTGAATACAGAGTTATCCTGATTTGATGAGTGTGCAGGCATTTTGCTCTTTTTGTCATAGCTGAGGTCCAGCCCTAGAACATGGTGGTGAAATTGGATACAAGGGGTTATTTCAGTCTTCGTGTATCTGTTCAGACTTGCTTTTTTTCTGACTTTGTGGTCAATTTTGGAAAAGGTTCCATGATGTGCAGAGAGGAAAGTATAGTTGTTTGTATCTGGGTGAAAATTTCTGTATACATCTCGTAGGTTCATTTGATTCATGACCTCCGTAACCTTCATTATTTCACTATTTAGCTTCTCTCTCAATGATATGTCATTTGGTGAGAGTGTGGTAGTGAAGTCTTCCACTATTACTAAGTTGAGACTAATGTGTTATTTCAGCTTGAATGTTTCTTTTACTAATGCAGGTGTCCTTGTCTATAGGGCATAGTTTTTCAAGATATTGATGTCCTCCTGATGGATTTTTCTTTGATGAGGATGAAGTATCCTTTCCCATCTTTTTGATTAACATTGGTTAGAAGTCTGTTTGATTGGATATTAGGATGCTACTGCCGCTTGCTCCTTCAGTGTATTTTATTGGAAAACCATTTTCTAGCATTTACCCCAAGGTAGTGTCTATCTTTGTGGCTGAAATGTTACTTGTATGCAGCAGAATGTTGGATCCTGTTTCTGTAACCATTATGTTAGAATGTGTCTTTTTATTGTACTGTTGAGTCCATTGATGTTGATAGATATTAAAGACCAATGAATGTTAGTTCTTGTTATTGTGGAGTTGGTGCTGATAGTGTGCCTGTGTGCTTGTTTTCTTTTGATTTTTTTGTTGTTGTGATGTCATCTATATCCTATACTTCTTGGGTTTAGTTGATCTCATTGGTTGGAGTTTTCCTTTTAGTAGCTTCTCTAGGTCTGGGATGCTGCAATGATATTGTTTAATTTTAGTTTTCTCACGGAATATCTTGTTTCTCCATTTGTGTTGACTGTAACTTTTTCTGGGTAACTTTTACTGGCATCTGTGGTCTCTTAGGGTCTGCATGACATCCTCTGAGGCCCTTCTGGCTTTCATAATCTCTGTTGGGAAGTCTGGTGTGATTCTGATAGGTCTGTCTTTATATGTTATTTGGCCTTTTTCCTTGGTGCTTTTAATTTTTTTTTCATGGGTAGATTTAGTGTTTTGATTATTATGTTGCATAAGTATTTTCTTGTCTGGTCTAGAATATGTGGTGTTCTGTAAGTCTCTTTCGTGTTAAAGGCTATCTCTTTCTTACGGTTGGTGAAACTTTCTCTTATGGTTTTATTGAAACTACATTCTGGACTTTGGAGCCTGGCATCATCTGTTTATTTTATTGCTATTATTCTTAGGTTTCATCTTTTCATGGTATCCTGGATGTCTTGAATGTTTTGCATCAGAAACTATCCTTTCTCTTTCCTTTGAGAGATTTGCCAGTTACTTCAACTATATCCTCAATGCCTGAGATTCTCTCCCCAATTTCTTGTATTTTGTTGGTGATGCTTACCTCTGTGGTACTTGATCACTTTTCTAAGTGTTCCATCTCCAGTTTTCTTTGTTTGTGGTTTCTTTATTAACTCTAATTTTCTAAGGTCCTGAATAACTTTATTTCCTTCACCTGTATGATTGTGATTTTCTGTCTATGATGCCCTCTCTTTGGTTGTATTTGCCTGTATTTCTTTGAGAGATTAGTTGTTTTCCTTTTCATATGCCACAAATAATTGAATAAGCATAGATTTAAGGAAATTTTCTTGTGTTTCAGGTACATTGGTATATCCATTGTTTTGGGGGTTTTTGGTGGAGCCTGAGGGTTTTTGGTGGAGCCTGGGGGTTTTTGGTGGAGCCTGGGGGTTTTTTGGTGGAGCCTGGGGGTTTTTGGTGGAGCCTGGGGGTTTTTGGTGGAGCCTGGGTGTTTTTGGTGGAGCCTGGGAGTTTTTGGTGGAGCCTGGGGGTTTTTGGTGGAGCCTGGGGGTTATTGGTGGTTTCTTGGTTTTTGTTGACTGTTATTTTATGCTAGACTTTAGCCATGTGGTTGTTTGTAACCTTAGCTGTTTGTTCCTGGAACCTGCACCAAGGACTGGACCAGCCTGTCTTTGCAGTCTAGAGTATTGTTCAGGAAGACAAGGAATGTTCAGTGGCTCAAGAATGGGTGCTGGCAATTCAGATGCTAGTGTCTTGAAGGGCAGTGAACAGGCCAGGTAGTGAGCACAAAAACAGATGGGGGCAGTTAAATTGAAGGTCAGGGAGTGTGCATGCATGGAAGCCCTGATGTTTGGGGTGCAAGTGCTGCTGCTGATCATGAACAGAGCATATGAAGGTGCCCCAAAGGGCTCCAGGCCAAGGTGATAACCATGGGAGTTAATCAGAAGAAAGCTGGGGTGCAGCTTATAGGCCTTCCCAAACCTGTATTCCTTGTATTCAGATTCCTCTGTGCTGTGCCATATTGGATCTTGGATCCCTGTGTTTTTCTTGTTCCCCTGGTGTCCACAGGGTGACCAGAGGACTGTGGTTTGGTGTCTGGGATGATGTCCCAGTAATCCTGATGTTGACCTCAGGGGAGCAGGAGGGATCTGAGGTCTGGCTGTTACAGCAGAGAGACCCTGGTGGGCCAAACTCACTGGAGAATGTGAAAGGGCAGGTGGCCCATGGTTTCCTACTCCTGGACCTGCTCAATGGACTTGGGGACATGGATCAGGAAGCACCAAAGCCATTTCTCCAGATCTAGCCACTTGTCTACTCACTGGACTCAGAATCTCTGATCCTCTACTCTTCAGATATGGTGCACTCTGGTTTCCAACATCTTGGAGTCTCCTTTTGTAATCTTTCAGCCTTCCATTCTTTCTTTTTTGATGAGATGCTTTTGTGAGCTTTTTAATTTCCTCACAGTTCTGTTTAGGTCTACTTAGGCTGTTGAATTCATTTTTGAATTATGGTTGATTGGGGAAATCTAAAACTTACCCATTTCATGTGCATTTTTAAACACTCTGGTATAGAATATATATTTTTAAATGTTCCCTTAAAATATTCTGAATTTCTTTGGATTCTGTAGTAATGTTGTTTTTCTGTCACTTCTGATTTTGCTAAACTCTACCTTCAATTTACTTAAACCAAGGGTCTGTCAATTTTGTTTCTCTTCAGAAAGAACCAGCTCTCCCTTTGGTTAATCTATGTGTTGTTTTCTTTGTTTCTATTTCATTCATTTCTATTACAATCTTACTATTTCTTTTTAATGGATTAATAATTAATTTGATTATGTACTACTACAGCATCTTCTCCTCCCAGTCCCTCTCTGTCACCTCACTTGCCAACCCATGTGCCCTTCCTCCCTTTCTTTTCAGAAAAAAAGAAGCCTCCCTTGGATATCAACCAGCCTTGGCATATAAAGTTGAAATAAGTCTATAAAAAACTTCTGCTATTGAGGCTATACAAGGTAGTCTAACTAGGGAAAAGGAATGCAATGGCAGGCAAAAGAGACAGAGACAGCTTTGATCTTGTTGACAGGTGACCCACATGAAGATCAAGCTGCACAATTGTTACAAATGTGCTGTTAGAAGTCCCACATGAGGGCCAAGCTGCACAACTATTACATATGTGCAGAGAGCACATATTTGTCCATGCATGCTTTCTTGTTGGCAGTTCATTCTCTGTGAACCTGTACCAGGAACCTTTCTGTGGGGCCATCCTCAGCATGGAAAAGAGAGTTGGAGTATGTTTGCAGACAGGGTGCTCCACAGAGTAGATGAGGGGTCAATAAGGGAAGGGAGTGAGTCAGGTGCAGTGGTCAGGGGAATCTCTCAGTTGACATTTAAAATTCAGACATTTCTGTAGCTCTGATTTACTATCAACAAGGTGCTTCTGTATTTATACAAGTTTCACAGTTCAAACACAGACTAATGATTATACAAGTGGTACAGAGTGGGTGGTTGATTTTTTTTTCATTACTTATCCAGGATTACAAGTTCAGCAACAATTAAAAAATACAAACAGAAAAGATATTATTATTAGCCCTATGACTCTACTTTAAGGAATCTAAAAATGTCTCCTGCAAAGAAAACATATTTAATGTATGACAGTTTGCTTTTAGGCTGGCAGTGTTTGTAGTATGAGTGCAGTCCAGAAAAACAGAAAATACTTAAATAGTTCTTTGTATGAATAGCAAATACTAATAAATAACTCCTTTTACTATATGCATCATCATCTATGCTATTACATAGAAAAAGTTTATTTTAGTCAATCTATTCTATTTACTGAGTTTTGTTCTATCAGGAGTGTATCCTCTATCACCTCCTATCTTTAAACTACATTTTCAGGGATCTCTAAACCTATAATGAAAGGAAGTCTTAAATCTACAACTGAATCTCCTGGCCTCTCAGGGTTTGCATAATGCCTTGTTTACCCTGCACCAAAATACTGTTTAGGGGAAGATACCCCAAGAAAACTTCTGAAATAATGGCCTCATATCTAATATGCTTATCTGTGCTTAATGATGTTCCAGGCAGAAAGAAAATTTACAAACAGTGTACACATAAACTTAAGTTTTGGATTTTCATAAAAAGACTCAGACATAAATTTTTGTAGAAAAAAACAAGTGGAATCATAGTGCAGAAATCCCCTAGTAAGGAAACATAAATAAAAAATATCCGAAAAGAACAGTGATTTTAACAATCTGCTCAGCTTTGCTGGAATTCCATCAAGCAAAGTAAATGACTTTCACCAACTCTAGTGAATATTACTTTGCCAATTTCTCCTTTCTGATGTAATGATTTAAAGATTTATAGAACTCTTGTGTGACATATAGGGCTTTTTTTGAGTCTTCAGAGGATGACCAGAAAAACAAGTGTGGAAATTAGAACAATTCCTAGGATTACTCTGGAATTATAATGAAAAGACAAAGAGTCCTGTACTGAGTCAAAGAATGCCAAAGAATGTAGAAATGTATTTGCAACTTCTACAGCTGAGATAGGTACTGGTTGGTCTGAGCTTAGAGCTGCAATTTGTTGATGCAAGTGTTGTATGCTTACCACCAAATCAGAATAGTTTCATAGGCCATGGATGAGGGATCTAACTTCTTTGCATATTACCTTGGAAAAATATATAGAAGCAGGGTACTAAATATCTACTGAAACTGTGAGTAAGAAGAAAAATTAGAAGAACCCATGATGGTGGAATCATGAAGTGCATTTGGATACACTGATGTGGTCAAAATACTATACTTAGTAATTTAAATCACTTAATTTAAAAAAGCCCTTGAAGGATTACTTGACAGTTTTACTTTCTCTGAATATGAGTCATATAAATTTCACTTTAATTGCCTTAGAGAAACAGTAATAAACTCTTTAAACCAAACTTATTATTAAATATCAAGGAAAACAATAGAATTGGGATTTATAAAGAGTTCATGATCTTGGCACTATCATGAAGCAGAATATGCCATGGTATGCAAATCATTGAAAAGAACTCTTATGAATTAAATGTGCAATGTGCAAATACATGTATAAGCTGAAATCTTGATTCACTTCCTCCACACAGATCAGCAGGAGTGCATTCCTTGCCTAAGTCAAGACTACCCAAACCCTGAGAGAAACCAGTGTTTACCCAAGGCAGTGACCTTCCTATCCTTTGAGGATCCTCTGGGCATGGCTCTAGCTTGCACAGCTCTGTTCTTCTCTGTCAGCACAATTATAGTTTTGGGTATCTTCCTCAAACACCAAGAATCTGCCATTGTTAAGGCCAATAACAAGACTCTCAGCTATATCCTGCTCATCTCCATCCTCCTCTGCTTCCTCTGCTCCTTTCTCTTCATTGGCCACCCAAACACATCCTCTTGCATACTGCAACAAATAACATTTGAGCTTGTGTTCACCTTGGCTATTTCCACTGTTTTGGCAAAAACTATAACTGTAATTCTGGCCTTTAAGTTCATGAAACCAGGGAGAACAATGAGAAGGTTGTTTGTCTCAGGTGTCTATAATGCTGTCATCCCCATCTGTGTCCTGATCCAACTTATTCTCTCTGGAGTCTGGCTGGGAACCTCGCCTCCCTATATTGACACAGATGTACACTCTGAACATGCTCAAGTCATCATTTTATGCAACAAGGGCTCAGTTACTTTTTTCTATTCTGTGCTGGCATACTTAGGGACCCTGGCCCTAGGGAGCTTCACTGTGGCTTTCCTGGTAAGGAACCTGCCTGACTCATTCAATGAGGCCAAGTTCCTGACATTCAGCATGCTGGTGTTCTGCAGTGTCTGGGTCACCTTCATCCCTGTCTACCAGAGCACCAAGGGAAAAGCCATGGTGGCTGTGGAAGTCTTCTCCATTTTGACCTCCAGTGCAGGACTTCTGGGATGCATCTTTTTCCCTAAGTGCTACATTATTCTCTTAAGACCTGATAAGAACTCTTTGAGATGTATTAAAAAAATAGCAAATAAAAATTGATCCTTTTGATGTATTAATTTTCTAATAAAACCCATTAGTATACTAAAATTAAATTATTTACATACTTTTAAGTAACTTTTTTCTGAAATGTATATTTAAACAAAAATAAGAGCTCCTCACTTTGTCTCACAATCACAGACATTCTATTTTAGAATAGAAGCTGCTGCTGAAATAATTTTAGTATGTTATGCATGTTACTTATTAATTTGTGGACAATATTCAAAATATAATTACATGATAGTAATTTAGATAAACAGTGCATGAACTAAATACTTGTTTTATTTCTTATTTTGGGGAGTATAACAGGGCTTTTGGTGGTATTTGAGATTCTTCTATAGAACAGGCATGAAAATAGATCTCTGGAAAGGGGGAGGGTCTTTTAAACAGTTCAGCCATTCCATAAATCAGAGTAGAGAATTTTCTAAAAGAAAAAAATATAAATCTACTACCTGGCCCTGCTCTCCTTTCTTAGACATACGTAAAAGTAACTCAGCACCCCACTGTAGAAATACTTGTTCAGTCACCTTCATTGCTATTGTGTTCACAATACGTAGGAAATAGAAAATCATAAATATGTTTAACATGATAAATATCATACACATAATTAGTTGTAAGTAGAAAAATTATAATTTAGGTAACCCATATCCAGAAGACAAATATCTCTCATTCTCTACACTGGGGCATCTAGATCCCAAGTTTCAGATCTTAGTATCACCATGGAATAACTGTAGAAACAAGAAAAAATGTTGGGCAAGCAATAAAATGGCATGTACAATTGATCTGATTGGGATAATGTGAGGAAGGTCCCCTAATTATCAAGGTGGATAAATATGAAAGAAGAAAGCAGAACAAATAACAGTAAATATTTGTGAAAGGGTTTTAAGCAATCATACTGGGAATTTATTTACATAAAATCCCTATAATACATGTAAGTCCATGCATGAATATGTTACATGTTACAACCTAAATATTTTTAATAATGCACACAGATAAGTATAGTTCACCACCGTCAGAAGAAGCTTTTCTTTGCAACAGCAATCATGACTGAAAAACACAACCAATCACAAGGCAGAATTCTGGAGAACACTCACACCTGATAAATCTACAAAACAATTCCCAGTTCTAAGGCTCAGAGATCATGCAGAACAGATGATGAAAAATTATATAAGGCAGAGGATCAGAGTATGTTCTGGTAGTGTGTCTCCTAATAATACCGGAAGCTACACCCATAAGATGAACCAATATTAAAAAAAAAGAAAAGAAAAAAAGGATTACCAATATACTTGCACAAACATGAAGTGAAAAATGGAAAACGCCAATAGGCATGCAAAAGTGGTCCAGGAAGAAACCGATGTCTTTAATCCTATGTAAAAAATATGCAGGGAACTAATAAAAGCTGAGAGTGTAAAAAAAATTCTTTCCAGGAAAGAGCATAAAATCAGTTAGTTATTCAACACCAAACAATCAACCCTGAAAACATACAGGGGACCCAGAAATATCCTGCAAAGCCCTTTCCAGTTGCCACATTGCACACAGAGTTTCCCCTGGTTCCCGGTGTCATGTAAATGTCCCCATCCTTCATCACTGGCTGTCTTCAGGATCCAGAGCTTTCAGGGATTCGGGATTCCTGATGCCATCGCCCCGCCTATCTGCTTCCGGATGTAAAGACGCCCGGATGCTGGAAGTCTCATTTGTGCGAAGGAAAAATGTGCCCTTTGATTTCTCCTGATCTGACATAGTCCGGCTGATCCCTCGTCCCTGGAGAAGGGATTCTTGGGTATCTGCCCCCCTTTTTTAGTCATTTTGACTCTCCCAGTCAAAGCAGAGCTGGTCTCTGGAAGGCAAAAATGCACTAACACAGATAATAACTCTGTTTTAAAGATTTATAAAAAAAGCTGGAGGCTGGAGAGATGGCTCAAAGGTTAACAATGCTGGCTGCTCTTCCAAAGGTCCTGAGTTTAATTCCCAGCAACCACATGGTGGCTCACAACCATCTATAATGAGATTTGATACCCTTTTATAGTGCACAGGCATAATGCTGTAGAATGAATGAACGAACGAATGAATGAATGAATGGATTTTAAAAAATAAAGAAACAAATGCCGGACTCAGTGTCTCACGCCTGTCATCCCAACAGCCAGGGGGCTCTGTGAAGTAGAGAATCCCTCTCTCTTCCCGAGGTGCCTGGTTCCATCCCCACCGACCACAGGGTCATCTGTCAAGGTATGTGGTGTCCTCTCGTGGCAAGCATGTGTCACTTAATAATGCTTTACATAGATGCTGTACTTAATTTAATACTATGTATTTATTTCAATTTAATAAGAATAGAGCAAGGAGTGTCTCGAGAGCCAGCCTCCTCCTCGAATCCTGTGGGGTTGGAACTCTGGAAGACTCTGTGCTAGATCAAAGCAGGGCCTGGGACCAACTAACTTGTGTCCACCCTCTTGGGCTCTCACCAACCTGATGGTAAGATTCTATTGCTGAGAACAACAACTCCACAAGTCATTGGACACAGAGAATCTCACCTGGTGCCTATTTAGAACCTTCACCCCCTATGGACTACTGTTCATGATACTGGAACATATGCTGCATGTCATCAGAAGAGAAAGGTATACACCAACCCAGCCATACATCCTTTGCTCTCTAATGGTGGCATGCGTACAAGATTTGCTGGTGGGCTTGTGGCACAAACATCATGGAAGTAACCAACTAATATATGGTTGGGTTTCAGGAGGTCCACTCCATGAGAAGGAACCTTGATCCAACACTGCTTGGGTACCCAGGAGCCTGAGTCTACACACGCCAGGAATATAAGAGAAATATAAATGCTACAGTTACTCTAAAGGTAACAGCCATAGTCACAGATCTGTGCCTTGCTTGGACATCATTGGAAACTTCCTCCTGCATCAGATGGGAACAAATAAAGAGGCCCATGTCCAGTCGACCTGCAGAGAAAGAGAGAGGCCTTGGACCATTCCACCCTAAATGAGATGTCTCCAGCAAACTCTCACCCCTAAGGGCTCAAGGTACTCTGTGTGCAGAGTGTAAGTGCCAGAGGGGATGAAGGACAGGAGGGTAACAATGCCTTGTAAACACTTCAGGACCAACACACATAAGAATGCACCCTGACCCACAAGCTGTCTTTTCTATCACTTTCCCCTTTCAGGGTTACCTCGCCAGGCCACAGGAGAAGAGGATGCTTTCAGTCCTGATGTGACTTGATATGCTGACATGGGTGGACATGGGGTTGGCAGATCCCATTCTCTGAGGAGCCAGGTGAGGGGTGATAGGGGAAACAGGGAGGGTAGGCCTGGGAAGAGAGAAGGAAGGGGTCTATGACAGGGATGTAAAATGAATAAATAAAAATAAAAATTAAGGGAGCTGGAGTGATGGCACAAAGCTTAAGAGCACCAGCTGTTCTTTCAAAGGTTTTGAGTTCGATTCCCAGCATCCACGTGGCAGCTCATAATCATCTATAGTAAGACTTGGCGACTTCCTCTGGCATGCAGAAAGAATACTATACAAATAATAAACAAATCTTCTATAATAAAAAGTACTACACCACGAATCATAAATAAAGTTTCACTCCAAAAAGAACACTCTCTACCTCTTTAAATACTACTACTACTAATAATAATAATTGAAAAACTTAGTTTTCTCCAAGGGAGTCTCATTGGGGCAACAAACCAGACTAACATCTAGGTCCCATGAGCAGCAACAGATGGCAACAGAAAAGCTCAAGGGTATAGTTGTGGTTTGTCAATGCTTTATATATATAAACAAACACACACACACACATATATAAACATATATATATATATATATACACACACTTCTGCCTACACACACACACACACACACACACACACACATATTTATATACTGTTCCTTTGTGTACATTATGGCTTCTGGTTTCATGCTTTTATGGTATTTCTTTGTGAATGGACATCTGTATCACTGCACCCACATGTATCCCACATGTTCTTTCTTTGCTGTTTTATTAATTACAATAGACATGTAATTCATTTTAATGATTTCTGGAAAACTGGAGCCTAACAATTTCCTCTTCATGAAAAAGGAAAGTGAGTGTCCATGAGATAAAGCCACTTCCCCAAACAAGTGATCTGCCCCACCTTTTAGGGTCCTCTGGTTATCGCTTTGGCACAGCTCTGTCGGTCTTTGTTATCACTGCTGTGGGTTCCAGTCATTGTGTAGATTACTAAGCCTTGACCCTTTGTTGAGGGTCCCAGAATTCTAAGACATATCTTGATTATCTGGTGCTGCTGCTGCTTCATCTGCAGTGATGTGATGATGTTGGTATATCCAGAGCCTAATAACGATTTGTGTTGGGCCATCATTATCCCTTATTGGCCATTCTTTGCCAGCCTCTTTGGTGGACCTACTCTACTAGGACTGAGGAATGCCTGTACGGTTGTGCTAACTGTAACACGAACTTCTACCAGACCCGGTGTTAAGAATTTTACCTGATGGCACTGGAGGCCCATAGCTGAGTTTTCTATGCTCTGCCATAACCCAATTTGTAAGGTATAACTGTGAGAATTTATGGCTGTTCTTATAGTAGAAATACTTCGTGTGACTACCTCAGATGTGCTCAGTTCACGAGACCACAAAAGACCACCAGGAGTTGAATCCATTGCAGAACACATGAGGATATTTTTATTACAAGCTATAGGGCCCACACTCTCACTGACTCAGCGGTTGAGAGTATAGAACCTTGTGCTTAGGGTAGGCGGACTTGACTCATTTCTGTTACAGAGTGCCAACTCTCCTAGTCAAAACAGGGCTGGTCTCAAAAAAGCAGACACATACACAGAGATTATAAATCATTTTTAATGATTATAACAAGAAGCCAGGTGTGGTGTCACACACCTGTGACCATCAGTGGGGCAAGCAGAGGCAGGTGTCAGTTCCAGGACATCCAGGTTTGTAAAGCAAGTCCAGGACATGAAAGACCACACAGAGAAACCCTGTCTCCGAAAACAAGGGCTTGCATCCCCTGCCAGCTCATCACACTCACATGTCTAGACATGTTTTAAGTTACATAGTATGACATTAACCAGGCTATAAGAGCATGCTGCCAAGCATGGTGGCACAGAACTTTAATCCCAGCACTGGAGAGGCAGAGGCAAGAAGATGTCTATGAGTTTGAGGCCAGCCTGGCCTACAGAGCAAGTCCAAGACAGCCAGGGAAACAGAGATTAACCTTGTCCAAATAATTCAAAATAATAATAATAATAATAATAATATTAAACCAAACATCAGAGCCATGCCTGCAGGCAGTTTGCAGGGTTCCTTTCACAAGGAAGGCACACAGTAGAGTTAATAGAAAAAATGGCAGATGGAAGAAAGATTTAAATCTTGATTTTATTTCAATATTTAAATCTCCATTATAAGAAATTCTTAATGGGTTGAAAACAAAAGAAGTCAAAGATGGCAGGAGAAACTACAGAAGACCCATGGGGCAAGGGCTAGGGGGAGACACAGGGTTCTATTTTTATTTTGTATAGAGAACATGTGAACACCTTCTACTGAAGAAGAATGGTATGAAACACTTGAGGAAATATTCTGCACATCAAGGTCACATCACGGTGCTTCTCAGCTGCATCTCTTCAAAATGTGCTTTTCTGATTGTGATGCCGATTACACATTTACTTTTTAAAAGACACATTTGTTCATGTGTGTGTGTGTGTGTCCCTGGATGATAGAAGAGGACAGTGGATTCCCTGGAATTGGAATTTCAGTTGGTTAGGGGTTGCCTGACATGGCAGAGTGATACATTTTAATATCTTATTAAATGTGTGAGATATATTAAACATATCAAGTTTGGAAATCTTAAAAGGTGATAATCATCTCAAACAGATAAATATACCATCTGCTTCAGTATTCTTACTTTTGCGGCCCAAGCTTTGAACCCCAGCATTCAGAAGGCTGAGACAGGAGGATCCAAGTTCAAGGTTGGCCTCCCCACTTCCTGATGAAAAGGCGCAATTTACTCATCCATCCAATTAGCTCAGCTAAGGCAGCATACAGCCTCCTAGTGGTCATGAGTAAGAAACACCATCCTGAAAACACAATGATAAATTTGATTCACCACATGGTGACATAAACTGTTGAGATATACTCGACAGTATTCAAACTTATGTGTGACCATAGTAATGAATCATTAAGACATTTGTTAATCATCTTTTCATTTTCTTCCTTGAAAAAAAATGCCTCCTTCTACATATGTTCGTAACACATCATTTATGTTTTAGAAAATTACTTAAACATGAAGTAAAGAAAAGTGAGACCAGGGCTAGAGAGGTAGCTCAGATGTTAAGAGCATTGGCTGCTCTTGTAAAGGTCCTGACTTCAATTCCCAGCAACCACATGGTGGCTCACAACCATCTATAGTGAGATCTCATGCCCTCGTATGGCTTGCAGTGGTACATGCAGGCAGAACCCTGTAAAATAAATAAATAGATAGATAAATAAATAAACTAATAAATCAGAAGAAAGAAAGTAGGAAAGAAAGAAAGCACCATGAACAAATTAATACCATAAATTCCTTCTTAATATTTTTGGATGATGCTGGAGAGATGGCTCAGAGGTTAAGAGCACTACTCGATATTCTTCCAAAGGCCATGAGTTCAATTCCCAGCAACCACATGGTGGCTCACAACCAACTATACAGAGATCTAGTGTGCAGGCAGATGTTGTATAAATAGTAAATAAATCTTTTAAAAGTTTTGGAAATGTGATCCTCCTGCCTCTGCCTCCTGAGTGCTTACCTTGCAGGTGTGTTCCCCACACCTAACCTTAACATGCCACAGAGGAATACAATGCAGCCACTCCTAACGAGTCCTTATAGACTAGAATCAGAGGGAAGGGGAGGTGGACCTCCCTTATCAGTGGACTGGGGAAGGGGCACTGCTGGGAGAGATGGAGGGAGGGTGGGATTAGGAGGAGAGGTGGGAGGGAACTACAAGGGGGATACAAAATGAATAAACTGTAATTAATAAAAATAAATTTAAAAATTAAAAAACATGATGTAGCCTTGTAAGAGAAATGCTAATTAATAAACATAAAGAAGGGGAGACAAATAAACAGATCAACTGTGCTTAGCCCATCTCAGAGAAATTGTATGAACAGTTCCTAAGTATAAAACAATGGTATTTTGTCATGCCTTTAATTCCAACAACCCTCAGGAGGCAGAGACAGGTATATCTCATAGAGTTGGATGGTAGCCTGGTCTATGCAATGAGTTCCAGAATAGTCAGGGGCACAGAATACTCTGCAAAAATTAATCAAACAAACAATAGATAGAAAGAACTGACAGCTCTTTGCTCAATTTTCTACAAAAGCTATTCGTTCCCTCTAGTTATGTATATATCTTCTAGAAACTTGAAGTGCCTCACTTTAAATTGTAACATTGATATGATCTTCCTAAAATGAAATCTATGTTTAAACAGTTACAAAAACAGATGAAAGCATCAGCAATGTAAATGTTGGTAAGAAATAGGCAACATAGGGTGTGAGAGTTGGCTCAGCAGTGAAGAGGTTTCACTGGTCTTGTAAATAACTAGTCCTGATTGCCAGTACTTACATAAATGTGGGAATCAGGAACCATCCGGAATTGGAGTGAGTGGCAACAGAGCCCACACAGAATCCTGGGAATCAAACACCACAGACGAGACTAAAAGGGGCAGATCTAACTTTATTATCCATTGTAACAGCCTGTAAATGACTGAAAGCCCAATCAGAACCTCCAAAGGTATCCTCAAGTACCAGAAACAATCAATGCAGTTGGTTCAACTATAAGGAAAAGTGGGAGTTGAGTGGAGAGGCAAGGTCATGTTAGGAGACAGATTGGGAAAGAATCTTCACCAACCCTTTATCTGACAGAGGGCTAATATCCAGTGTAAATAAAGAACTAAAGAAGCTGAAAAGTAACAAACCAAGTAATCCACTTAAAAAATGGGGAACAGAGCTAAACAGAGAACTCTCTGTAGAGGAATATCGAATGGCAGAGAAACACAGAAATGCTCAACGTCATTAGCCTTTAGGGAAATGCAAATCAAAACAACCCTGAGATTTCACCTTACACACAGCAGAATGGCGAGGATGAAAAACTCAAGTGACAACACATGCTGGAGAGGTTGTGGAGAAAGGGGAACCCTCCTCCATTGCTGGCAGGAATGTAAACTTGTACAACCACTCTGGAAATCAATCTGGCATTTTCTCAGACAACTAGGAATAGTGCTTCCCCAAGATCCAGCCATACCACTCCTAGGCATATATCCAAAAGAAGCTCAAGTACACAAAAAGGACATTTGCTCAACCATGTTTGTAGCAGCTTTATTTGTAATAGCCAGAAGCTGGAAACAACCCATATGGCCCTCAACTGAAGAATGGATGCAGACATTGTGGTACATCTACACAATGGAATATTACTCAGCAAGGAAAAATAAGGAAATCATGAAATTTGCAGGTAAATGGTGGGACCTGGAAAGGATCATCCTGAGTGAGTTGTCCCAGAAGCAAAAAGA
The DNA here is from genome assembly GCF_030254825.1 of Meriones unguiculatus. NCBI lineage: Eukaryota > Metazoa > Chordata > Mammalia > Rodentia > Muridae > Meriones > Meriones unguiculatus. The sequence goes on from NW_026843645.1 coordinate 1,237,622, forward strand.
CACACATGATATATACTCACTCATATAGACATACAACATAGGACAAACCCACTAAAACCTGTGCATCTAAAGAAACTAAGCAAGAGAGAGGACCCTAACTAAAATGTCCAATCCCCATCTGGAAAGGCAAAGAGGATAGACATTAGAAGAAGAAGAAAATAGGAAACAACCTAGGAACCTACCACAGAGGGCATCTGAAACCCTCTGCCCTACAGACTATCAAAGCAGATGCTGAGCCTGATGGTCAACTGTTGGGCAGAGTGAATGGAATTTTATGTAAGAAGTGGGAAATAATAAGAGCTGGAGAGGACAGGGACTCAACAAGGAGAGCAACACAACAAGGAAATTTGAACACAGGGAACTTTTCAGCGACTCATACTCCAACCAAGGACTATTCATGGAGATAACCTAGAACCCGTGCACAGATGTAGCCCATGGCAGTTCAGTGTCCAAGTGGGTTACATAGTAATGGGAAGAGGGACTGCCTCTGACATAATCTGATTTGTCTGATCTTTGATCACTTCCCCCTGTAGGGGGAGCAGCCTTACCAGGCCACAGTAGAGGCCAATGCAGCCACTTTTGATGTGAACTGATAGACTAAGATCAGAAAGGAGAGGAGAACCGCCCCTATCAGTGGACTTGGGGAGTGGAATGCATGCAGAAAGGGGAGGGAGGGTGGGATCAGGAGGGGAGGAGGGAGGGGCTTATGGGGGATACAAAATGAATAAAGTGTAATTAAAAAATATTTTTCTTCCACTCTATTCTTGCTAAAGCTTTTTAATAATCTATCAAAGATATGTTTCCTTGAATAGTTAATTGTGCTGTTCCAAGAATCACAGAGAAAGAACAAAAAGCCCATTAATCCATCCCCACAACCGAGGAAATGTAGGAATCTTGGAGTACGTCTTTTTGGCTTAAGTGGCCAGGGGAGACACATTGCCAGTGACTTCCAGGGAGCCTATTTCTGAAGGAAGCTTATCTCCCGTCTAGTAACACAATCTATTGATATGCTACATTGATGACACTGGAGTGGGTGTAGCAATATTTATTTAATTAACCTAGAGCACAATTCTGGGCAATATTTACTCCATACTAAACCTCCAAGACCACAGAGTTTCCTACCATTCAGATTTCACCCATTATACTTGCTTTTAGTCATATCTTAGGTCTGGTTCTTAGCTCCAGCTCCACGTGGTTCTAAGACCTCTCCTCTGGGTTCTCCTCCTCTCCATTCCTGCTTCTTTCTTCTTCCTCCCACTCTGGACCAGGATGTCCCAACCTATCTTCTCCATTGCTCAGCATTGTGGCTGGTTGTTTTATAGAATATATAAAGAATAAGTGGTGCCATATTTACACAATCTTGAGACAGGTAGTGCTTAGAATTAACAATGTCCAGATTGAAACCAGGTAGTAGAGGAAATAAATCAGCTTTTGAATGAACAAGGGTAAATTGTATACATTCCAAAAGAACATTGTACCAACTATTTATTTATTTATCTATTTATCTATTTATTTATTTATTTAATGCTGTGTTCTGCCTGCACACCAGAAAAGGGTACCAGATCTTATTATAGATGTTTGGGAGTAACCATTTGGTTGCTGGGAATTGAAGTCAGAATCTCTGTAAGATCAACCAATGCTCTTAACCTCTGAGCCACCTCTCCAGCCCTGATCCCATTGTTCTTTAGTTCATGTTCCTTAAATTTTCTAAAACATAAATGAATGTGTAACAAACATCTGTAGAAGGAGGCATTGATTTTCAAGGAAGAAAATGAAAAAATGATTCACAAATGCCTTAATGATTCTTTACTATGATCACACATAAATTTGAATGAATACTGCTGACTTCATCTCAATGGCTCATGTCACCATGCAGTGAATTAAATTTATCATTCTGTTTTCAGGATGTTGTTTCTTACTCAAGGCCACTAGGAGGCTATATGCTGCCTTAGATGATCTAACTGGATGGATGAGTAAACAGCAGCTTTTCAGGAGGAGGTAGGGAGGCCAGCCTTGAACTTGTGATCCTCTTGTCTCAGCCTCCTCATTGCTGGGGTTCCAGGTTTGGGCCACTAAAGTGAGAACATTGAAGCACATGGTACATTGATCTGTTTGGCGGGATTATCACATTTTGAGATTTTCAGAGTTTTTATGCATAACATATTTTACACATTTAATAAGTTATTAAAATGTATGCCTTTGCCATGTCAGCAAACCCCTAACCAACTGTAATTCCAACTTCATGGGATCCAGTGTCCTCTTCTACCCTCCATGGACATACAGACACACACACACACACACACACACACACACACACACACACTAAGCACACTAAGCACACATGGACATATGTCTTTTAAAAAGTAAATGTACAATCATCCTCACAACTAGAAAAGCACATTTTTAAGAGGTGCAGCTGAGAGGCACCATGATAATGTGGCCTTGACATGCAGAATATTTCCTTACGTGTTTTATACCTTGCTTCTTAAGTAAAAGTTTTTCACATGTTCTCTATACAAAATAAAAATAGAACCCTGTGTCTCCCCACAACACCTGCCCTGTGGATCTTCTGTAGTTACTTCTACCTTCTTTGATTTCTTTTGTTTCAAACCCATTAAGAATTTCTTGTGATGGAGATTTAAAAAAATGAAATAAAATGAAGTTTCACAACTTTCTCCCATCTCTATTTTTTTTAATAAACAGTACTGCATGCCTTCCTTTTGAATGGAACTCAGCAATGGATTACAGGCATGTGCCAGCAGGTGTGGTTCTTATTTTTTGTTTTATTATTATTATTTATTATTATTATTATTATTATTATTATTATTACCATCAGCATCATTATTATTATCTTTTACTTTTTTTGAGAAAGGGTTTCTCTGTGTAACCCTGGCTGTACAGTACTTTCATTGTAGATCAGGCCTGCCTGGAACTCACAGAGATCCACCTGCCTCTACTTCCTGACTGTTAGGATTAAAAGTGTGTGCCACCATGCTTGTCATGATTTTTCTATAGCCTGGGTGAAGTCACACTGTGTGACTTAGGACATGTCCAGAGTTGTGAGTGAAGAGCCGGGAAGGGGTGCAAGCCCTTGTTTTTGGAGACAGGATTTCTCTGTGTGTCCTTGCGTGTCCTGTAATCACTTTGCAAACCCAGATGACCTGGAACTGACACCTGCCTCTGTTTGCCCCACTGACAGTGACAGGTGTGTGACACCATACTTGGCTTTTTGTTATAATCTTTAAAAATGATTTATAATCTCTGATTATGTGTCTGCCTTCCTGAGACCATCCTTGTTTTGACTGGGAGAGTCAGCACTCACTAAAAAAAAAGGGGGCAGGGACCCCAGGATTTCTTCTCCAGTGAGCAGGGACTGGCTAGGCTTTGGCTGAGCAGGAGAATTTAAACTGGACACATTTAAACTGGGATTAAGCTGAGGCTGAGTGTGCAATAAACTAGCTTTACTTACTAATGGAGGGTTGTGCTTTTTTCCCTCTCTTAAAAATTATAAATCCTATCTATTTGTTTGTTTTTATATGTCTGAGTGTTTTGCCTGCATGGGTAGGTGTGCCTGTGGACCAGGAGAATGCCTGGTGCCTGAAGAGGCCAGAAGAGGGAGCTGAATGCCTTGGAACTGGAGTTACAGATAGGATGAGCTACTAGGTGGAGAACAGACCTGGTCCTTTGCAAGAACAAGTGCTTTTAACTCCCGAGACATCTCTATGGCCCCTGATCTATAAAAGGCATCCATGATCTTGTTCTCAGTGTTGTGGCATATTGGTAGATACCCTCTCATGATATTGACCCTAAGTCTAGAAGGCGGTCATTGAAATTTCTGGGATCTTGCGACACTCTGCAGCCAGCATGACCTTGCCCCCGGTGTTATGGGGGTCAGTCAGAAAATTGACGAACACACTGCAGAACACCAGCATGCTGGGTGTTGATAGGCTGGCTTCTGTAAATCAGTCAGGAAAGTTCTAGCCAGGAATGTCACGGTGGATGCTCTTCAGGGACGGGGCAGCTGGGTGTCCCAGAACACAGTAGAAAGCAGTAGTTTTGTCTTTGTTGAATATGATAATTGCCATGGCCTAGAAACATAGATTTGGGTCAATCCAAATTCCACGTTCCAATGTGCAGCAGTCCCATGAAATATTTATACTATTAGAACAGCCATAAATGCTCTTCAGTTAGACCTTAGAAAAGTGGGTTATGGCAAAGCATAGAAAACTCAGCTATGGGACTCCAATGCCATCAGGTTAAATTCTTAACACCGGGCCTGCCAGACGGTTGTGTTCTAGTTAGCACACTGCTTTGTTATTCATCAGGCCTAGGACAGTAGGTCCAAAAAAGAGGCTGATGAGGAATGGCTAACAGGAGCTAAAGATGGCCCAAGACAAATTGTTATTAGGCTCTGGACACACTAACATCTCCACATCACTCTAGGTCTGCTCTGTCAGTCAGACTCTGTAGACATGGCTCCTCTGTGGGAATTCTCATTCCAATGATGAGGTGGGCAGTCAGGTCCAGGGTGTGCAACTCTGTCAACATAGGGGAGACATTCCCACAAAACTCCACAGATGACAAGTCAAATCCCAGAGCAGATGAAGAGGATAGACAGGTGACTGATACCAGCAACCACCTCAGTGTTCCTGAATTAAAGTAATATTCACACACACATAGCAACATTCTCTCTGTCTCTGTCTCTGTCTCTCTTTCTCTCACACACACCCCAAATGAATCATGAAGAGAGCATCAGAGTCGCTTGCTGGGTGATGCAGATGACTGTGCTGTGGTGGCCAGTGAAGAATAAATGGCAGAGGAAGCAACAGCAGAAGATGATCAAGAGATGGCTTAGGATTCTAGGATTGTTCTCGAAAATGGGGCAATGCTTAGTACTTCAGGAAATGACCTAAATGAACAGCAGTGATAACAGAGAAGCACAGAGGTAAGCCAAAGCCATGACCAGGGGACCTTAAAAGGTGGGGCAGATCACTTGTTTGGGGAAGTGGGCTTATGTCACAGGCACACATTTTCATATTTTGTAGAGAAGAAATTGTCAGGCTCCAATTTTCCAGAAATCAATGAAATTATTGACATGTTTATTGTTATTAATAAAAGAGTGAAGAAAAAAACATGAGGGATACACGTCGGTGCAAAGATGTTCACTCACACAGAAATACCATAAAAGCATGAAACCAGAAGCCATAATGTACATAAAGGAGCTGTATATATATAATAAAAAGCCTTGAAAACCCACAAACGTCCTTGAGTTTTTCTGTTGCTGCTCAAGGGGCCAATCTATTAGCCTGATAGTCTGGTTTGTTGCCCCAATAAGCCTCCCTTGGAGAAACTTAAGTTTTATATGTATTGTTATTATTATTATTATTTAAAGAGATATTAAGTGTTCTTTCTGGAGGGAGAGAAACTTTATTGATGATCCATGGTGTAGTTCTTGGTTTTTTTTTTTTTTGAAAGATTTATTATTTGTGGAGTATTCTGCCTGCATGCCAGATGAGGGCGCCAGATCTTACTACACATACTTACGAGCTCCCATGTGGGTGCTGGGAATCGAACTCAGGACGTTTGGAAGAGCAGCCGGCACCCTTAAGTTCTGTGCCATCTCTCCAGCCCCCTTATTTCTTATTTTTATTTTTAATTGTTATTTATTCATTTTACATCCTTGTCGTAGACCCGCCCCTACTCTCCTCCCAGTCCTACCCTCCCTGTTTCCCCTATTACCCTTTACCTGGCTCCTCAGAGAACAGGATAACCCCCCTCCCCTGTGCCCACCAACCCACGCCAGTATATGAATTAGCATCAAGACTGAGTTCATCCTCTTCTCCTCTGGCCTGGGGAGGCAGCCCCGACAGGGTTAAATGATAGAAAAGCTAGCTTATGGGTCAGGGTGCATTTCATATGTGTGTTGGACCTGCTTTGTTTACAAGGCCTTGTTACCCTCATGCACTTCATCCCCTCTGGCTCTTACACTCAGCACACAGTGTTACTTGAGCTGTTAGGGGAGGGATTTGCTGGAAACATCTCATTTAGGGTGGTAAGGTCCAAGGCCTCTCACTGTCTGCGAATCAACTGGATGTGGGTCTCTGTATTTGTTCCCATCTAATGCAGGAAGTTTTCTATGATGGCCGAGCAAGGCACCGATCTGTGAATACGGCTGTGCTCCTTTAGCACAACTGTAGCATTTACGTTTCTCTGATGTCCCTGGCCTGTGCAGACTCAGGCTCCTGGCCAACCAAGCCATGTTGGATCAAGGTTCCTTTTTGTGAAGTGGGCCTCCTGAAACTCAACCAGATATTAATTGGTCACCTCCATGAAATTTGTGCCACAAGCACACCAGCAACTCTTGTAGGCAGGTTACCACTGGAGAGTGAAAGGTGTATGGCTGGATTGGTGTGTACTTTCCTCTTTATGGTGAATGTTAAGGGGAACACGAGCACCCACAAGCATGCATGCCATGTCTTCAATTTCTTATGTATTGTTGAAAAAGCAGGCACTTGAGAATAACTATAAAGTTATGCTCCAAGAATCTGACACTTGGTGGAAATTAAACTTTCAGGAGTTAGCATGGCTCCTCTTCATTTTCCTAGTTCCTCCTGTACCCTGTTATTTTCAGGTATTTCAGACCGAACAAAAAGCAACTTTTCAGGCTGGAAATGGACTGTAGTTTTCAGGTTAGATATAGCAATAGCATAAAATTTGGTCAGTGGTGAACTATACTTATCTGTGTGCATTATTATAAATATCTAGATTGCAACATGTTTATATTCAAGAATGGACTAACATGTAGTACAGGGATTTTATGTAGATAATTCACAGTATGATTGCTTAAAACTCTTCAAAAATTTACTGTTATTTCATTCACTTCCTTCTTTTATATTTATCCTCCTTCATAATTAGTGTACCTCCCCTGGTTTATACAATCAGATCAATTGTACCTGCCATTGTATTGGTTACCCACCATGCCTTCTTGTTTTTACAGTTATTCCATGATGAATACTCACAAACCAACATTTGGAGCTAGACGCCCCAAAGTAGAGAATAAAAGATATTTGCCTTCTGGATATGGGTTACCTAAATTATGTTTTTTTTACATCTATTTATATGTATGATATTTATCATGTTAAACATATTTATGACTTTCCGTTTCCTACCTATTGTGAACAGAATAGCAATGAAGGTTACTGAGCAAGTATTGTAGAGTGGGATGTCAAGTCATTTTTAAGTATGTCAAGGAAAAGAAAGCAGAGTCAGGTAGCAAATTTATAATTTCTGTTGAGAAAATTCTCTACTCTGATTTCTGGAATGGCTCAACTGTTTAAAAGACACACCACCAACCCCTTTCCAGAAACTGATTTTCATGCTTGGTCTATAGAAGAATCTCAGATATCACCTAAAGCCCTGTATATAACAGGGCTAAAAACTCCCTAAAATAACAAAGAAAACAAGTATTTGTTCATGTACTATTTATCTCAATTACTTTCATGTAATTACATTTTGAATATATATATTGTCCAAAAATTAATAAATAACATGCATAACTTACTAAAATGTGTTTTCAGCAGCAGCTTCTATTCTAAAATAGATTGTGGTTGTTCGACAAAGTGAGGGGATCTTATTTTTGTTTAAATATACATTTAAGAAAAAAGTTACTTAAAAGTGGGTAAATAATTTAATTTTAGTATACTAATGGGTTTTATTAGAAAAAAGAAAACTAATACATCAAAATGATCAATTTTTATTTGCTATTTTTTTGTTTTTAATACATCTCAAACAGTTTTTATCAGGTCTTAAGAGAATAATGTAGCACTTAGGGAAGAAGATGCACCCCAGCAGCCCTGCACTAGAGGCCAATATGGAGAAGACCTCCACAGCCATGACGGCTTTGCCCTTGGTGCTCTGGTAGACAGGGATGAAGATGACCCAGACACTGAGGAAGACCAGCATGCTGAATGTCAGAAACTTGGCCTCATTGAATGTGTCAGGCAGGTTCCTTACCAGGAAAGCCACAGTGAAGCTGCCTAAGGCCAGGGTCCCTAAGTAAGCCAGCACACAGTAGAAGGCAGTGACTGAGCCCTTGTTGCATAAAATGATGACTTGAGCATGTTCAGAGTATTCATCTGTGTCAATATAAGGAGGTGAGGTTCCCAGCCAGACTGCAGAAAGAATAAGTTGGATCAGGACACAGATAGGGATGATAGCATTATAGATGCCTGAGACAAACAACCTTCTCATTGTTCTCCCTGGTTTCATGACCCTAAAGGCCAGAATTACAGTTATAGTTTTTGCCAAAACGGTGGAAATAGCCAAGGTGAACACAAGTGCAAATGTTATTTGTTGCAGTATGCAGGAGGTTGTGTTTGGGCGTCCAATGAAGAGAAAGGGACAGAGGAAGCAGAGGAGGATGGAGATGAGCAGGGTGTAGCTGAGAGTCCTGTTATTGGCCTTAGCAATGGCTAATTCTCGGTGTTTGAGAAAGACTTCCAAAACTGCAATTGTGCTGACAGAGAAGCACATAGCTGTGCATGCCAGCGCCATGCCCAGAGGATCCTCAAATGAAAGGAAGGTCACTGCCTTGGGCAGACAGTTGTTTCTCTCAGGGTTTGGGTACTCATGACTTGGGCAAGTGATGCACTCCTGCTGGTCTGTATGGAGAAATTGGATCAACATTTCACCTTATATAAATATCTATTTGTTGCACATTTAAAGTGTTTTCCAGTGATGTGTGTATTCTGGTATATTCTGCTTCCTGTTAATGCCAAGTACATGAAATCTTTATAATTCACATTTTTTACTATTTATCTTGTTTAATCAAAAATAAGCTTTCTTCTCAGCAGCTTATCACTGTTTCTCAAGGACAGTAAAATCTATTTTACTTGTATTCAGATAAAGTAATACTGTCAAGTGAGCCTTCAAATCTTTTTTTTACACGTTGAGTTTCTAAGTATGTGTACATTGTATTTTGGTGACATCAATGTATAAATATACTTCATTGTTTCCACCATCATGGATTCTTCTCATTTTTCTTGTTACTCACTGTTTCAGTGGATATTTGTTATCCCACTCCTATAATTTTTCTAAGGTAACATGGGAATATGTTAGGTCTCACCTCCATGACCTATGAAACAGTTCTGATTTGGTGGTAAATATACAGCCCTTGCATCAACAAACTCCAGGTATAATCTCAGACCAATAATTACCTATCTCAGCTGTGGAAGTTTCAAATAAATTTCTATAGTCTTTGACATCCTTTGACTCAGGACAGGACTCTTTGTCTTTCATTATTAATTCCAGAATAATCCTGGGAATTGTTCTAATTTTCACTCTTGTTCTTCCAGTAATATTCTGAAGACTGAAAAATGGCCTGCATGTCATAAATACCATAAATCTACCAAAATGTTTTATCACAAAGGGAGAATGACAGAGCCATATTCACTGAAATTGTTGAGAGTCATTTGCCAGTATAGTTGCTTGATGCTATTCCAGCAAAGCTGAGATTGTTACAATTGTTCTATGACTAACTTCTGTTTTTTTTTAATTGTTTGCTGCATTACTGGGGACTTTCTGGACTTTGATTCAATTTCTGTCCTTTTTTTCTACATAAAAATTATGTCTGAGTCTTTTTTTAATTAGGTATTTTTAATTATTTATAGTTTATTCACTTTGTATCTTAACTGTAGCACCCTTGCTCATGCCCTCCACATCTTCCCACACTCATATCCTCCCATACCCCTCTCCAAGTCTGCTGATAGGGAGGTCTTCCTTCCCTTCCCTCTAACCCTAGCCTATCAGGTCTCATCAGAGCTGGCTGCATTGTAAGGAGAACAGGGACTGCCTCTGAATTTAACTCAGTGGCTGGCTCTTTGATCACCTTCCCCTAACAGGGAGCAACTTTACTAGGTCATAGAAGAAGACGTTGCAGCCAGCCCTAATGAGACCTGAGCCTTATGAAAATACTAAACTTAAATTTATCTGTCCACTGTTTGAAAATCTTCTTTATGCCCTGGAAATTGTTAAGCAGAGTTAAGCAGATAGAGAGATGAGACCATTATTTCAGGAGTTTTCTTGGGGTATGTGCCCCTAAATAGTATATTGGTGCAGGGTAAACAAATGTAATATGCATACCCTGTGAGGCCTGGAGATTCATGTATAGGTTTAAGATATTTTATTATAGGCTTAGAGCTCCCTGAAAATGTAGTTTAAAGATAGAAGTTCACAGAGGATACACTCCTGATGGAATAAAACTTAGTAAATAAGATTGACTTAAATAAACTTTTTCTAGTTTGTAGCATAGATAATGATACATATAGTAAAAGGAGATATTTCTTTGTATTTGCTATGCATAAAAAGACCAGTTAAAGTGTTTTTTGTTTCTCTGGACTACACTCATAGTGCAAACAATACCAGCCTAAAAGCAGGCTTTCACATATTAAATGTGTTTTCTGTGAAGGAGACATTCTTTAGATTCTTTAAAGTAGAGTTATAGGGCTAATAATGATAATCAAATATGTTTTGTGTGTACTTTTTAAATTGTAACTGAACTTTTATCCCTGGATAATGAAAAAAAAAATCAAACACCCATTCTGTACCATTTGTATAATCATTAATCTGTTTTTGTACTGTGAAACTTGTACAAACAAGAAGAGCCTTGTCAACAATAAGTCAGAGCCAAAGAAAGGTCTTAATGTTATAAGTCAGCTGCTAGATTCCACTGACCACATCAGCTGACTAACTCCCTCTCATCGTTGACACCTCATCAGCTCTCTGGAGCACCCTGTAGGCAAAAACCTCTCCTTTCCATGCTCAGGATTGCCCCACAGAAAGGCTCCTGGCACAAGCTCACAGAAAATGAACTGCCAACAGTAAAGCATGCAAGGGACAGATATGAGATTTCTGCACATATATAACACTTGTGCAGCTTTGTCTTTATGGGGACACCTAAGAGCAAGACCAAAGCTTTTTCTGACTCTTTTGTCGCCTAATTTGACTGCCTTGTGTAGCCTCAATAACAAAAGTTGTGCTTATTCTTATTGCAACTTTATATGCCAAGGTTGGTTGATATCCATGGGGGACTTCTTTTTTTGGAAAGAAAGGGAGGAGTGACACATTGGGTTGGGAGGGTCTGAGAGGGGAGGTGTGAGCAGATGCTGTGATAGTACACGAATTGATTAATAATATAATAAAAAGAAATAATAACTTTTTAATAGAAACGAGTGAAACAGAAACAAAGAACACAATACATAGAATTAACCAAAGGAAGAGCTGTCTCTTTCTGAAGATAAAGAAAATTGACAGACCTATATCTCAAGTAAATTAAGGAAAAAATAGAGTACTCAAATTAACAGAATCAGAAATTACAGGAAAAAACTTTACTACAGAATTCAACGAAATTCATAATATTCTAAGGAAGTATTTTTAAAACATACTATATTCTAGTCAGCTTAAAAGTGGTCATGAGATGGTTAAGTTTTAGATTTGTTCAAGCAACCATTAGTCAAAGTTAAATTCAACAACAATTCAGCAACCTAATTAGACCTAAATAGACCCAAGTGTAAATTCAAAAAATTACAAAAGGCTCCCACCAAAAAAGAAAAGGATGGAAATTCAAACAAGGAGAATCCAAGATGGTGGAGACCAGTGTGCACCTTATCTGAGGGGCAGAGATGCAGAGACTCTGAGACCAGTGTATGGACAGGGGGCCAGATCCATAGAATCAACTTTGCTGCTTCCTGTTCTGAACAGGTCATCCAAGAAATGGAGTCCATCTGATACAGGCCCTCTGTGGCCAACTCACAGAATCAGGAGTAACAAAATTTGGGCCACCTGCCCCTTCATATACTCCAGTGAGTTTGGATCCCCATATCCAGGAACTGTTTGCTCTAGAAGTCAGAATTTGGATCTCTTCTGCTCCCTGTAGGGCAGCTTCAGGTTTACTGGGAGAGCATCTAAGCCACCAAGCTACTGTTTACTGGTTACCCTGTGGACACCATGTAAACAATAAAATTACAGGGATGGCAGATCCAAGAAGGCAGAGCTCAGAGGAATCTGAGTACAGGGAGCACAGTTTGGGGCAGGCCTGTAAGCAGCAGCCCAGCTTTATTCTGAGGAATCCCCCGGATACAACCTGAGGCACCTGCACCTTGCAGATGACCACCAGTACCTGAACTCTAAAATTCATGGTTCCAGTGCATGCAAACCCTTGCCCTTCAGTTCACCAGTCCCTACATGTTTATGTGTCTATACACTGCCATGTGCCCTGCCCTTCAAGATGCTGGCATCTGAACTGCCAGTATCCATTCCTGAGCAACTGTACATTTGACATCTTCCTGAATACTACTCTAAACTCCAAAAGCAGGAGGATCCAGTTTTTGGTACAGTTTCCAGGAAGAAACAGGTAAGTCTACAGAGAACCAGATGGCCAAAGGCCAGTATAGAAACACAGTCAACAAAAACTGGGACATCCTGGCTCCACCAGAACCCACCCCTGAGAGCAATGGATATTCTAATACAGCTGAAACACAGAAAAGGGACACTAATCTATGTTTATGAAGTTATTAGAGACGTATAAAGAAAAAAGAACAAATGTCTCAAAGAAATTCAGGGAAATAGAGGGCAAACAAAGAGAGGCCATCATACATAAGAAACCATAATTAAACAGGTGAAAGAAATTATTAAAATTATTCAATTATTGAAATGGAGTTTGAATCAATAAGAAAACACACAGAAAATCCTGGAGATGGAATACGTAGAGAAGAGATCAAGTACCATAGAGATAAGCATCACCTACAAAATACAAGAAATGGAGGAGAGAATCTCAGGCATTGAAAATACAATTGAAGAAACTGATCCATCTCTCAAAGAAAACATATACTCAGAAAAGTTCAAGGACTCCATGAAAATGTAAAGCCTAAGAACAATAGGAATAGACTAAACAGATGATTCCAGGCTCCAAGGTGCAGAATATATTTTTAATAAAAAATCATAGACGAAAATTTCTCCAACCTTAAGAAATAATATCCTTAAACATACAAGAGGCTTACAGTACACTAAATAGACTAGAACAGAAAAGAAAATTATCTTGCCATAAGATAATCAAAACAATAAATCTACACAATGAAGAAAAAATATATCAAAAGCACAAAGGAAAAAGATCAAGTGACATATAAAGGCAGACCTATTAGGACCACACCAGACGTTCCAACAGAGCCTATGAAACCCAGAAGGGCCTGGGGAGATGTCATGCAGACGTGAAGTGACCACAGATTCTAGAGCAGACTACTGTACTCAGCAAAACTTATAATCAACAGAGATGGAGGAAACAAGATATTCCATGACAAAACTAAGTTAAAACAATGTCTGTGCACTATCCCTGACCTTGAGAAGCTACTAGAAGGAAAACTCCAACCCAATGAGATCACCTACACCCATGCAATACACGATATAGATGACATCAGAAGTTGGGCTGGAGAGATGACACTGGCTGTTCTTCCTGAGTTCAATTCCCAGCAACCATATGGTGGCTCACAGCCATCTATAATGAGATCTGGTGCCCTCTTCTGGCATGCAGGTGTACATGCTGGTAGAACACTGTATACATAATAAATAAATCCTTTAAAAAAAGAAAAAGAAAAATCAAAACAAGCACATAAATACACTATCTGCAATAACACCACAATAAAAGGAACCAAAATTCATTGATGACCAGTATCTCTCAACATCAATTGAGTCAGCAATCCAATAAAAAGACACATGCTAACAGAATAGTTATAGAAACAAGATCCTACATTCTGCTGCATACAATAAACACACTTCAGCCCCAAAGATAGACACTACCTTGGAGTAAAGTGCTAAAAAAAGGTTTTCCAATCAAATGGAACCCGGGAGTAAGTGGCACTACCATCTTATCTAATGGTAATAGTCTTCCAAATGAAATTATTCAAAAGAGAAGTGAAGGATATGTTGTCCTCATCATACAAAAATCCACCATGAGGACAATATCTTGAACAACTATGCCCCAAATAAAAGGGCACCTGCATTTGTAAAAGAAACATTAAAACTTCAATCACATATCAGTCCCAACACAGTAATAATGGTAAACTTCATCACCTCACTCTCACCAAGTGACAGATCATTGTCACAGAAGCTAAACAGTGAAATAATGAAGCTTACATAGGTCATGCATCAAATACCTAATAGAAGTCCTAAAAAATTGTCACCCAGACACAAATATGTCTTGATGTGACTCTGCAAATCAAGGAACTTTCTCCAAAATTGAACATATATTCAGGCAAAAAGCAAGTCTTAACACATACAATAAGACTGAAATAATCCCTTGGATCCAATTACACAACCATGTTCTAAATCTGGCCCTCAACAATGACAGAAAGAGCAAAATGCCTACACATACACATGGAACCTGAACAATTGTACTCAATGAAAGGTGTCATGGAAGAAATAAAAAAGTAATTAAAGATGTCCTAGAATTCAATGAAAATTAAGGAACTACATGCGCAAACTTATGGGACACAATGAAAGCAGTGCTTAGAGGAAAATTCATAGCACTAAATGCCTTCATATAGGCATTTGAGACATCTCATACAGCAATCTAATAACACAACTGAAAGACCTTGAATAATACAACAAGATGTAGACAGGGCCAAGAGGAGTAGAGGGCTGGAAATAATCAAATTCAGTGCTGAAATCAACATACTAGAAATGAAATGATTCAAAGAATCATCGAAACCAAGAGCTGATTCTTTGAGAATATCAACCAGAAAGACAAACTCTTAGCCAAAGTAACCAAAAGGCAGAAAGACACTATCCAAATGAACAAAATAAAAAAGGAAAAGGGCAGATAGAAGGACAGAATAAAAGGACAGAAATCATGGAAATCGAAGGAATCATTAGGTCTCACTTCAAAAGTCTATACATCGCAAAAACTTAATATCTATATAAAATGGACAACTGTCATGGTAGATTCCACTTAGCAAAGTTAAATCAAGATCAGGTAAATAAAACATCCTATCTTCCCCCAAAAAATAGTGGAAGTCATCAAAAGTCCCTATCCAAAAAAGCCCAGGGCCAGATGGTTTCAGCTCAGAATTCCACCAGACTTCAAAGAAGAGTAAATACAAATACTCTTCAAACAATCCTACAAAATAGAAACAGAAGGAACATTAACAAATTAATTCGATGAAGACGCAGTCACATCACAGTCAAGACCCAAGAAAGACATGAACTTCAGACCAATTTCTGTCATGAACAATGACACAAAAAACTCAGTAAAATATTCGAAAAACAGATACAAGAACACATAAAAGATATCATCCACCACTGTCAAATAAGCTTTATCCCAGGCATGCAGGAGTGGTTCAGTCTATAGAAATCCATCAATTTAATCCACCACATAAACAAACAAAAGGAAAATAATTCCATAATCATTTCCATAGATTCCAAAAATCCAATACCTGTTCATGTATAAAATTTTGGAGAGATCAGGGTCACAAAGCACATACCTAAACATAGTAAAGTCAATATACAGCAAACCCTATAGCCAACATTAACCTAAACAGAGAGAAACTCAAATCAATCCCAATTGAGGACTTCTATTAGGTATTTGATTCATGACCTTTGTAAGCTTTATTATTTCACTGAAATCAGGGACAAGCCAAGGCTCTGTGCTCTCTCCATATCTTTTTAACATAGGAATTGAAGTCACGTGTCACTCTGCAAGGAATTTAACCTATGATAGCATTAGATCTTAGAATATAAAGAATATTTAATTTTCAACATTTGATCATTTCCAATAATACATTAAAATTCTGTTTGTATTATGGTTGTCTAAGGACTGGCCTTTATAATAGAATAAATAGTAGATTCTCATCATTATATTAATGTATTTTCCTTCTGACTTTTTATTTTTTTGTAAAAAATTTCATTTAAAAATAATATAATTACCTCACTATGCCTCTTCTTTTTCATTTCTCTAAACCTTCTCCTGGACCCACCTTATATTTCTTCACTCTCAAATACATAGGCTCTTTTCTCATTAAATGTGTTTGTGTCTTGGTGTGTGTGTTTTTGTATATAAAAATGCAACCTGCTCATTCCATATGATTTTACTTATATATGTTATCACACAGTTGACCACAACCCTAAAAAGGCAGCCATGTTTTCATTTACAAAGACTTGCTTTTTTTTTATTGTTGATACTGAAAATAACAACTGTGTTGTAAATGCAGTTCAGTTTCTTGTGCATTCAGAAAAAATGAAGCATGTAGTTTTCCTGGAGTTACTTTGAGGAAAGAATCATTAGGTTTGTTAATCACAGAAATACAAATCTATCATGGACAACTGGAGAACTCACAATTAATGGAGAGCTCATAGCAAGGAACACTGCAAAAGCTGAGATGGCTATTCTGTGCACCGAAAGGCAGGTTTTTGAAAGTAGGGTGCATATGACTCAATAGCATGAGAATTGCCACTCTAAGTTCACACATTGTTTGTCTTCAGCAATGATTAAAAATGGATTCAGGGATGAGGGTTAGAGACATAGGGAACAGCACTACGTTATGACACCAAGGTCACTTCTTAACTTTCCCTGCTTCCATTACCATGCAGTTTGAGTAAAAGTATTATTTTTCTACCTGTCTGGTTAGAAATGTGCTGCTCTGGACAAAATGCACAAGAAAAACAGCAGACTGGTCTTTCTTTTTGTAGCACTTTCCAGAATGCTGGACCACAGCTCTGTGTACATACAGATTGTGGAGTCTGAAAGCAACACAGAAAAACTGGTCACAGTATCGAACATCACTTTAAAATAGTTTAGGCTAAATACACGTAACCTATGGAAATTGCATTTGTTTATGAGGAACTCTGAGGTTTTAATGTGGGGATGTAGAATGGAGATTTCAACTTACCACACTTTCCAATACTAAATGTTCAACATCCCTTTATGGTGACCAAACTATGACTCACTACTGCCTATCCTGTGTGAAATGTGTTGGACATCAAGATATCCTCTTCTGTGAGGCAGAAAGCCAGAACTTATTTTATTGTATGAATTTTGAGACAGTTGGATTTTAAGACAAGTATCCAATCATACTTGCCTCCAAGCACACTTGTTTCTACCTTTATATTTCCAATCTTATAGTAACACCCATGCACTCTGATTCAGCTGCAAAAAGAAGTTCAATTTTCTCATGAAAATATTTTGGCCATTGGTGAATTATAATCTGTTACTGTGACTCTTACCCTTGACTCCCAAAGCTAGGGGTTGTTTTAGGCCTTTCTTTTCAAACATTAGTGACTTAATCAAATGGGACTTTCACCAGTTGCATTCTTAATAACATAACTAATAAAATCCTAGTGCAATTTTAGTTTGTTATATTTTAGAAATTTTGTAGGACAGGAAATATTTCTATCTTGACCTCTTTTCTGCCCTGGTTTGGCAGTTTCTGTCTAATGAATATGTACATATTAACAGGAATGTGTTTCTGGATAACTGGATCAGCTGTTAAGAGTGCACATAGCTCTTGAAATGAAATATAAGTTCAGTTCCTGACACACATATTGGGCAGCTCATATACATTGCTTAGAGAAATGTCTTGTGTCCAAATCCATAATTTATTAATTATTTATGCTAGCTCACATCCTTGTAAAATTATTGATATGCTTGAGTATGAGTTATGTGAATGGAAGGATGCTTGAGCATCAGCTAGCCTTTATAATTAAGATGTGAAAATTTACAGAACTTTGTGTGGATGTGTGTGTTTACATATAGAAACACACATACATGCCTTTATATAACCATGAGCACTCAATAATTCATTCACTGCATTATGAATGAACACAAACATTCAAATTCAATTCATCTAATTGTAGCTAAGGAATTAGCTGACATTATGTGTGCATTTGTATGTATATTTATATGTGTATGTATATACATATATGTAATTCTGAAATATTAGTTCATTTCTGATTTAATGTTATCAAACAGAACTAAAGAGATGTTTTAGTATTTAACATGCATGCCACATAAGCAGGAAAACATGAATTTGATCATGATGAAAGGATGGAAGTAAAGTTGGGTACAGAAAAATAGGCCTGTAATCTAAACTTTATGATCATGAAGACAGAGAACCTAGGTAATTCTGTCCACTGAGTTCAGCAAAATCAGAAAGTAAGGGTTTCACAGATAAAAATAAAGTTGACAGCAATTGAAGAAGATAACCACAGTTGATTGGGATTTAAGAAGCACACGTGTTCAGGTGCATGAACACCCACACACAAGCTAATATTCACAATAGACATAAGAAATTAAAATTTCACAATCATTTTAAAAGTTCAAAGAATCATTACACAATCAATTTTTACAATTCTTTACAAATAATTCCCTTCATATTAAATACTGAAAATTTTCCAGACCTGTTTTAATTTGCTTGGCCATTGAATCAGAACTTCATTGATGAAAAAGCCTTGATCTTGTGCACTCTTGAAGACAAACTTTCCCACTTTAAGTAACAATGCATTTCGTAAACTATATGCAATAAAGTTTTGTATATCATATGTTTCCCTAATATTCTTGTTCTCATCAAAGCTTATTTCATCTCCAGCAGCATTTATAAATTTAATTTTCCTCAGAAATGGATGCAGCTGAAGAGAGACATCGTATGATATGAGTGGCCCACACAGATTACTGGCTGACTTTAAAGAGAAGTTAATTTTCCCTCTCTCTAACATTGCTTATTTTTGTAAGTGCTTAATTTGTTTATTCATCTTCCCAGTTGTTTAGTGAAATTAAAATTATTTCCCTTAGAAATAATGCAAGAGCTACTGAACACAAGTAGAAATATTGTCTATGAGATGCAAGATAGTATAGTGTGTAGCATGTCCTTAGTTGAAAAACGGTCCTGTGTCTTTCTCCAGGACCAGAAAATAATATTTCCATTTAGAAGATGTAGATTTGAAGAGGATCCAAAATAGCGGCACCCAGTGGACATGGTTACTAAGGATTCGACTGTAGTGACTTCACAGCAAGTGAGAGATAATGCTGTGGACTTGAAAATTCCAGTGTCTATGCTTCACAACAGTACAGAAGATACTAGAGGGAAAACCCCAACCAAAGGAAGTAAACAACACCCAGAGAACCACAGAAAATAAAAAGCATCGCTGCTGCAAAACCAAAAGAACAGAAACACAAAAACTTGCTGCAATCATAAAAATCAAAATAACAGGTACTAGCAACCATTAATCATTACTATCACTCAACATCTATGGACACAATTCCTCAATTTAAAAAAAAAAAAAACACAGACTAACACAGTGGATGTGTAAACAGGACTTATCAATCTGCTGCCTACAAAAATTTTTAAAAACAAAGGAGGACATTACCTCAGAGTGAAGAGATGGAAATATATTTTTCAAGGAAACTGACCTAAGAAGCAAGTTGAAAGAAGCCATCCTAATATCTAATAAAATAATCTTTTAACTGAACTTATTCAAAACAGATAAGAGAGGACACATATTATAGCAAAAAGCTACATATGATGGAAAAAAAATCCACCAAGATGATATCTCAATTTTGAATGTTTTGCTCCAAATACAAGGGCACCTACATTTGTAAAAGTAACATTACTGAAGCTTAAATTATACACTAATACAGCCACAGTAATACTGCAAAACCCCACACTCACCAAAGTACAGGTCATGAAGACTGAAAATAGAGAAACAATTAAACTAAC
This sequence comes from Meriones unguiculatus, assembly GCF_030254825.1. Lineage (NCBI taxonomy): Eukaryota > Metazoa > Chordata > Mammalia > Rodentia > Muridae > Meriones > Meriones unguiculatus. The sequence continues at coordinate 1,257,379 of NW_026843645.1, forward strand.
ATATGCACAGATCAAATAGATTTACAGAATTTTCACCCAGACAAAAAGAATATACCTTCTTTTCAGCACCTTATAGAAGCTTCTTCAAAATTGCCCTTTAACTTTGACAGAGAGTGAGCCTCAAAAAATACAATAAGGTTGAAATAACCTTTTTATCTTATCAGACCACCATGGATTAAAGCTAGATATCAATAACAATGGAAACAAGAGAAAACCTAAAAAAATATCTCATGGAAAATGAACAACTCAGTGACCACTGAGTCAGGGAAGAAATAAAGATTTTTTAGAATTCAGTGAAAATGAAGGGACAACATGCCTAAACTTCTGGGGCACAATGAAAGCAGTGCTAAGGAGAAGTTTCATAACATTAAATGTCTTCCTAAAAAGGATTAAGGCATTCTCATAGTAGCAACTTAAAAACACCTGTAAAAGCTCTAGAACAGACAGAAGTAAACACACCGAAGATGAGTTGACAGCAGGAAATAATCAAACTCATGGATGAAATCAGTATCATAGTAAAAACCAAGAGCTGTTTCTTTTGAGAACATCAACAAGATAGACATACCTCTAGACAAACTAACAAAAAGTCAGAGAGACTGTATCCAAATAAACAAAATCAGAAATGAAAAGGGGGAATAACTCCAAAGAATCATTAGATATTATTTCAAAAGACTGAATTCCACAAGTTTTTAGATTTTTCAAAAATCTAAAGGAAATCGAAAATTTTCCTGATAGGTTTCACTTACCAAAGTTAAATCTAGATCAGGTAAGCAGGTTAAAGAGTTCTATAACCCCTAAGAAAATAGAAGCAGTCATCAGAAGTCTACCAAACAAAAAAAAAATCCCAGAACCAGATGGTTTTAGCATGGAATTCTACTAGAGTTTCAAAGAGGAGCTCACACCAATATTTCAGAAACTATTGTACAAAATGAAACAGAAGGAATATTGCCAAACTCAGTCCCATGAATCCACAGTCACACTGGTACCTAAACCACAAAAGGACCCAACAAAGAAAGAAAAGTTCAAACCCATTTCCATTAAGGACTTTAATGCAAAAATACTCAGTAAGATACTGGTAAAACCAGTCCAAGACCACATCAAATACATCATCCACTATGATCAAGTAAGCATCATCACAGGGATGCAGGGATGGTTCAACATATTTAAATCCATCACTGTAATTCACTGAAAGAAAAAAAATTAAATAAACATGTTCATCTCATTGTATGCAAAAAAAAGCCTTTGATAAAATTGTGCACCACTTCATGATAAAAGCCCTGTAAGGATCAGGGAAACAAGGCACTACATAAACATAATAAAGGTAATATACAACAATCTGATAACCAAAATCAAATTATATGGGGAGAAACTCAAAGCAATTACACTAAAGTCACAGAAAAATACAAAGCTGCCCACTCTCTTCATAGCTTTTCAGTGCAGTACATTAAGTTCTAGCTAGAGTTATAAGACAACTACAAAACATAGGGATCCAAATTGGAAAGGAAGAAGTCAAAATTTCCCTATTCACAGATGATACACTATTATATATAAGTTTTACCAGAGATGTTCTACCGTAGGCAAACCCCTTCACCTCTTCAGTAAATTGGCTGTTATAAAATTAACTTATAAAATCAGTAGTCCACATAACTAAAAATGATAAATGGGCTTATAAAAAATTAGGAAAACAGGATACATCACAATAACCAGAAAGAATATAATATATCTTGGTGTAACTACCCAAGCAAGAGAAAGACCTCTATGACAAGAACTTCACATCTCTGAAAAAAGAAACTGAAAAAGACATCAGAAGATGGAAATATCACCCATGCTCATGGATTGGTCAAATTAACATACTAAAAATGACAATCTTACTAAAAGCAATCAACAGATTCAATGCAATTATTATCAAAATACCAGAACAATTCTTCACAGACCTTGAAAGAACAATTCTCAACTTCATATGGAACACACACACACAAACACACACACACACACAAAACAAACAGAATAGCTAAAACTTTCTGTATAATAAAAGAACTTCTGGAGGTATCTCCATCCATGACTTCAAGTTGTACTACAGTGCAATAGTAATAAAATCTTATGGGACAAAATGAAAGCAGTGCTGAAAGGAAGTACATAGCACAAAGTGCCACCAGAAAGAAGTTTGAGACATTTCATACAAGCAACTTAATGACACACCTAAAATCCCTCGGGGGGGAAAAACACGCAGACACACTAGAGGAGTAGACAATTAGAAATAATCAAACTCAGAGCTGTGATCAATGAATTAGAAACAAAGAAAACAATTCAAAGAATCAGTGAGAGCTAGTTCTTTGAGAAAATCAACAAGATAGGCAAACCCTTAGATAAACTAAATAAAAGGCAGAGAGAAATTATCCAAATTAGCAAAATCAGAAACAATAAAGGGGACATAACAACAGATACTGAGAAAATCCAAACAATCATACCAAAGCCTGTATGCCACAAAATTTTAAAATCTAAACGAAATGGACAATTTTCTTAATTGTTTAGAAACAAATGGAATTGTGGAAATTCCATTTACCAAAATTACCTCAAGATTGGGTAGATAGATTAAATAGTCCTATATGCCCCAAGGAAAAAGAAGCAATGTCAAAAGTATCCCTTACAAAAAAGCCCAGGGCCAGAGGGCTTCAGTGCAGAATTTTACAGTCCTTAAAAAGAGCTAACTCCAATTCTTTTCAAACTGTTCCACAAAATAGAAGAATAATGAACATTACCAAACTAATTCTATGAGGCCACAGTCACCTTGATACCTAAATCTCACAACGACCCAACAACAACAACAAAAAGACCTTAGACCTATCTCTCTTATGAACATTGATGGAAAAATACTCAATAAAATACTTGCAAACCAAAACCCTGAATACATAAATACATCCACCATGACCATGTAGGCTTCATCCTAGGCATGCAGGTTCAATATACAGAAATCCCTCATTGTAATCAATCATATAAACAAACTGAAGGAGGAAAAAACCACATGGTCATCTCCTTAGATGCTAAAAAAGCATCTGACAAAAGCCAGTACCCATTCATGTTTAACTAAGTCTTGGAGGCATCAGGGATACAAGTCACATCCATAAACATAGTAAAGACAATATACAGCAAGCCTATAGCCAACAAGGAACTAAATGGAGAAAAACTTAAACCCTTTTCTATTTTAACTTATACTTTTAATTATAAGATGAAAATATTCTATTGGATTGACCACAGCAAATTACTTAGTAATAACATAAGATTCTAAGCTTCACCCGCATATGAGTGAGGCTTACCTGCCATGGTAGAAGTCAGTCTGTGTTTCTGTCTTCTTTAGATCCCATTTCAGTATTTCTCAATAGCATTTTATGTAGGGCATGGGCCACTGCATACACTGCATTCGATATGGAGTAGCTGGGCTCAGAAATAGTTACCATATCATTTATTTTATCCTTAGTCTTTAGGGAAATATTCACTGGACAGGGTTTATGATTTCCACATCGAGAAGCAGGAGGTGAACAATTAAAATTATCATTCCAGAATTTAGAGAAGTAAACATCTCCTGGGTAATGGGAGGGTGTAAGGGCCCCAAGAAAGTGCTTGAAGTCAGGGATAGTTCTCTTTTTTTAAAAATGATGAGCTTCCGCTGAATAGGTTTATTAAAACATGCTTTTCACTTGTTATAGACTCTAAGTATGTTGAGTGTGGCTTTGCAAATATTCACACCTTCCTTTTGGTTACAAAGATATTATGAATGTCTACACAGAAGAACAGCAAGTCATCTATATCACCATAGAATAAATTCACATTTACTCGTGTATGTTGTTTCAAGTTCTGCAAACCATAACCATATTTTACGTTTTCCTTAAAATTATCTAGGAGTTTTTCTGTAAAGGCCACACAGATATCTTCTGATACCATCTTTACTTTCAGGTCAGAGAGAAACTCCCTTCCTCTCTGATCATCAGACACAATGAGCCCCACCCACTTCCAGCCAAAGTGGAACAATAAAGAGATCAGCCCTTGGGCTAGACCTCTGTCTTTAGTAGACATCTTATAAAGGGATGGGGATGTATCTTTGTCACTAAGCATGGAATCAAGTGGTCCATATGTGAAGAAGCAAAGAAAAAAGTGATTCTGAGTTTCATGTATTTGGAATCATCACCCTGAGTGAGGAAGTGACTTCATAATTCAAATATGAGGGTTAAAGGACTGAATATTGTTAAGGAGGATGTTTTCTGTGAGATTAGCTTGTCCCTAAATTATGTGGTGGAATACAGTCTTTTACAAATACCATAGACTCCAAAGTTATTAAGGTGTCTTAAGCAGCCAATAAGCTGTTCACTGGCTTTGAAAGGCAAGATAGATCTCTCTTGTTGCATTAATAATGCAAAATAGTATCTGATGTAGAGAAAACTGGAGAAAGCATTAACAGGTACTTTCTAGTCACATAACACCATATTTCCAAGAACCTCATCTTTAGGAAAGCAAATACGAAAAGAGACTAACAAAGTTTTTAGAGATTCAGTTTCTTAAGTTAAAATGGTTAAAGTTGTGATGACGTGGGGCCTCATTTCCAAGGTTTAGTATATCATCCCTCTCGATAGAGTTGATAAAGACAAAAATCAGACAAAATGTAAATTATTGTCTTTTATTTTTTATTACACTAGATTAAAACACATTTATGAATTGTTTAACTCAGTGATAACAATGGGAGTTACCATGTGGGTTTTTTAAATCTTAAATATTGCTGACTCTTGTGCTCACCAAGTATGTTCTCTGTTTTTAGTAATGTCTGCTCACAGATGAATTTCTTCAGTGTAGCCAGGCAAGAGTCAATTGTATGATACAGCTAAGTGGTTGGTCTCTGTAGGTGCTATACTGAAATCTACTTTTCTGAATGAGATCTTTAATTCGTTGAAAGTTTTTCATCGGTAATGGCATTAAACATTTTTCCAAACTTAGTTACATGTGCTGGACTTTCTTTTTCCATATGTGAGGTATTGACAACTGTAGGGATTTTGAAATGTTTATATGCTAGATTGGGTACTTAGGTATCTTTGCTGTAGAATTTGACTTATGATCAAATACAGAATGAGTATCTGCAGTAAATAATCCATTGTTTGGAGAGAGAATCATTGATACTACTAAGTGATCTGCTTAGAAATTCCCAGAATTTGATGTCCATGCTTTTCACCACACTCTGTCATCTGTTAAATATTGCTATATCAAAATATTTCGTTCACTGAGATTTGAAATCAACCTACACTAAACATAATCCACTTCTCTGTTTTCTTTTGTTTGTTCTGTTATTGTTTTTGTTGGTTTGTTTGTTTTGGTCAGGTCTAAGATGTGATTATGCTTAAAAATATGTTTCTAACTTACTTGTGGGACATTGTAGAGCTCTAACAGTGTTGCAATTGCAGCAGAAAATCCCGGCTTGTTTCCTGAAAGGATTCCTAGAGCTTTGTGTTGAATGTTGCACTTGTAGTTAGGGATATAATCACTCCTTCCAGACAGCCACATCAGAGGGCCCTCCAAAGTTTTTTTTTTTTTGTTATACTTAAAGGCATTGTGGATGTGGGGACCCAAAGTTATATTGGGAAGCAGGTTTGAGTCCTTATTGATCTCTTCAATGGCAAAGTATAAGGTCAGCAAATATTGATAGTTTTTCCAATTGTATCTAAACCAGAGGAACAGAATTATGGGTATTGTCAGTACATTTTTCTCAAAAAGTCTTTTATCAAATACAGGAATCTAGAGGTCCTAGCCTTTGACTTTTGTTGTGACATGTAAATCTTGTGTGAATAAGCCCATGACAACCCAGGAACATCATCAAACGGCTCCTAAACTCTCAGAAGTTTAACTGTTTCTAACATTTTTTGGTGTACATTGTGTGCATAAAATATTACTTGTTTGTATCATATGAGTACTGAATACATAGGTGCTTATGATGTTTCAGCTCATGCAAGCACAGGATTATGGAAGATTCACTAAGGTGTTCACTAGGAATATAAGTAAGAGCTTCATGTCCATGTATATGGAAATTATTCTATTTCATACTCACTTGCAAAAATTCCAACAAGTTTATATGCATTATTAGTGTTAAAGTGTCTCTTTGTGGTATATAGATGGACCACTTTGAATAAAAGCTAGCATCAATTCTCAGTGCCCACAGGGTGGCCTTGAAAACATGTTTAGCTGCAGTTCATAAGAGCCCTTCTGGCATCTTGGGCACCAGGCACACCTGTGGTATTCACACATATATAAGAAGGTGAGCTCTCAAGTACATGAAATAAGAATAAATAAGCATGTGCAAATAGGATTCTTGGGTTTGAAAAATGATATGTTATGACTAGTTTCTGCTCTTGTGGAGAACCCTGAAAACAGTATCCAGGTTTAGGCTCCAATAGTGTGTAACCCCATTTCTAGGGGATCCATGTCCTCCACTGGCCTCTGCAGGGAGCAAGCACACAAGTGGGACACACACAAACATGTAGGTAAAACACTCATAAACATAATGTAAAAATAATAATAAATATTTACAAAAATTCAAAAAGTAGTAAAAAAAAAGTAGTAAAGGAAAGGTGTTTCTCTAAGCTTGCAGATTAAATGAATGAGTAGAGTTTCCTGGGTAAGGCAGGGGGAAAAGTAAGTTAAAGTAGCATATAAAAGAGAGAAAAACCTCCAAATACATTAAGACAGTACAAAAGTGTTCTCAATGGGAGAAAGTGGAACTTTGTTACAGGTAAATGCGTTGAACTGTGTCACACATAGCCTTCAGTGCTTGGGGATGGGTCCTCAGAAACTTGTTTCAAAATCTGTGATAGATAAGAGTCTGAGTGACTCTTACAGAGGGAGCTTAACAGAAATCATTAGCCTGAAGTCCACTGGGTTCTACTGAAGAAAGGATTCTACCTTCTGACCTGCCATCACCAGGAAGAAATTCCATTTGGTTGTACTACATTAATCTGGGCTCGGTGGCTGAATGTTCTGTTAAGAGAGAATCTATTGGGCAAAAGCAGGCAATTAGCAACAACCAAGAGAAAGAGAATTTGTCTTCCTTATGGATTATCCCATACTAAATATTGAACTGTAGGAATGTATACATGTATCAATGAAAACTCCTGGAAAGAGCTGTGTCTGCAAAGACTGGCTATACAAACCTCATTGATGTTGAGAGATTGCAATGTTGTAGTTTGAGAGGCTCATTACTATAGTGTGGACTACCTACAGCACCCTGAGTAGCCATATTTTGGACACCTCTGTGGTTAAGATGATAGCTATATTTATATCTGTATCTGTATCTATATTTATACATATATCTCCTATAGTGGAATGAATAAAATCATTTTAGAATGTAGTAACCCAGCACTCTACTGGCTTTTGCCAATCTAAAAGACGAGAATGACATCACATAGCCAACTTGGGCCTGTATGATATCTTGCCCCGTTTTGCTTTTTAATGACCTCTCTGAGGTTTCCAGTGCTGTATTGGATTTATAGTTTTCTTTATTTATTCTGTTACTATGAAAATTCATGAAGCTGCATCCACATTGTATCATGGAATTTGGGATAACCTAAATCGTGTTCACAGATTCTCAAATTTATTCAAATTTATAGAAGAAATTCCATCTTTTTTTCCATTTGAGCTGAGGGCTTATGTTTTTCCAAACACATAAAAGCGATAGTAAAATCCTAAAGAATCAATTCAGATGGTTATATCTGTATTCTTTTTCATTTATATTCATGTGACAGTGACACCACGAGAAGTTCACCAGGGCCAATCAACCAAGGCCCAGAGTGTCCTCAGGAGTCTGATGCACCCACCAAGGACAATGCACGGTCTCAACCTAGCTCCTATACGTATAAGTAGCTGATGTGCTGACATAGGCTTCATGCTGGCATACTAGTTAGTGGACTGGACATGGACTATATTTTATGTTTGTTGATCACTTTACCTTGATGGAACTGACCTAACTGACCTCAGGGCAGTAACACAAATTCAGTCATCATAAGACTACAGGGGCTGGGGTGTGTAGGTAGGGGGCAGAAGAGTGGAGGAGGATATATATGGGAGAGAGAGGAGGATTGGAGGACAAGAGGGTGGGACCTATGACCAAGATGTAAAATGAATTAATTAATAAAAAGTATTCAAGTGAAAAAATATGGCAATAAGTTAGATGCTCTCCCTCAAAGTCCTCAGAGAGTTCTTCTGAGTATGGATTTAAGGAATGTAATGGAAAAATTATGTCTCTGCCAGACATCTTTAGTTGGTAGCTAAGATAGGAAGAAATGGCCTTTCCTTTGATCATATTTCAACTGTGATGATGATGACAACTGAACCATGAATTGCCACATGCTTCACCCAACAATAAATACCTGCCCAACATTTGGACATTGTTGAGTTAAATGCTGTACTGTGCCTGGCCAAGGTAGGTTACTTTTCTAAGTTCCTGCTCCACTAGTCTGATGTTTCGTGAGTCATGATGCCTTGTGTGGCAGCTGAAGACAATGTTAACTTGTGTATTATCCAAGGACTGTCAACCTCTGCTCCCTACAAAGTCTTTGAGAATACCATGGAGGATCCCAGACTGGGTTCCCAGGTATCCAGTAAGTCTCTGTCATTTTGACTGATATAGAGGCCATTTGGATTTTACTTCCTTTTTAAATTTAGCCCTCTCAGATCTCTTGTCATGTTTACAGCAGGTTGTCACTATAGAACTTTATCAGAGGTTATGAACCTTTAGGCAGCTCCTCTGAACAAGGCTGTAGCTGCATGGTCAGTCCATATTATGCATGAAAGCCAGGCCTTGTTCTTTTCTACAGATATCTGGATTCCCTGCTGAAAAAGGCATTCCCTTGCTGGCTTCACAATGAAAATTCTAATCTCACAAAATTAGATTTAAATGAGGTTCAAACTGAAGCTACTAACACTTAACAGTTTACATTTTATGGTTCTTTCACTTAAAAGAACTTGCTTGTCAATCATTTCTCCCAGATATCAAACAAATCTGTCTCCTGGTAAATGCATGGGTGGGGGAAACAAACACTTCAAAGTTGTTCAAAATTTTGAATGTCTAAGAAAGGGATTTAAGGTTTATAAATGCAAGTTGTAAATGTCCGAAAAAGTGGATTAAAGTATGTAAAAATGAGATTCAAAGCATTTAAAATTTCAGAGTTTTAAAATATTAATCAGTGGAGTTTTGATATACTATGAAAACCACCAGGTGAAAGCACTGCTAGTTTTCTCATAGTTACAGGATCAAAGTTTTTAATGTCCTTTCATTCCTGCTGAAGATATACTTCAATGCTTCTCATTGTGCTGAAATCTTATCTGTCATTACATATTCAGAGAGAAGAAAGGCTGTTCATTTTTTAGCCCAGAACTATCCTTTTTTGGTGTCCTAGCTGATCTGTAAAGCATCAGTCTACCCCAACTGTTTACAGACACTTGTTACCTGCTTTTCCTACAGTGAAAATTTCAGTGTAGATTATAGAATGTGGTCATGTTAATATATTCAGAACTTGTATAACAGTGCATAAACTTTATACAACTCTGATTTAAACTTTAAGGAGTTGAGACTTGATACACCTATCACAGGTCAAACAGAATCTAGATTAAGACTAGTCAATTAACAATTCAGTCCTTTCTGTCTTTTATCTATTTCTAAGGATAGGCCCTTTTTTTCCTCCTATGTTGGGGCTCCTTTTCTCTCTGGCTGCACTGGTCTACTGAACTATGCTTTCTCTATCTTGTGAAAGCATTCCTAAGTGTTCTTTACTTCCCCCCAAAAAATAGGAATCCAGGTGTGTGTCTGTGTGTGTGTGTGTTTCTATACAAATACTCCATAACTATACAACTACCAGGAACAGAGGTTTTTATGTTTATTTCCTGCTCAGAGAGGAAATATGTACTTAAGTTTCAAGAAGGAACTTTTCTACAAAGGACCATCCTAATCCCAAAATTGATCTTCAGATGAACATATGTATCAATTATAGCATCAACTGAAAAACAGGAATTTGAAAAAGCCTAATGAGTCCTCCACAGTATCAAATAACCAAAACCCAACTCAAAGTTTCTCAGAGAGATAAAGTGGCAGATGAATACTTCAGAAAGTAAAGAGATGAACAACAGAAAAGAAGACAGAGCCAAACAATGACTTCAATTGGGCTTTGAGGCAAGAATCAGCAGTCTCCACCAGAACTTGGATGAGGGATAGAATAAACAGTTGTACACAGCAAATACTGAGTGCCATAAAAGACAAACCATAAGAGAAAATTGAGATTGTGAGGGAGGAGAAAGACAGATAAAAAGGTTGCAAATGAAAATCATAAAACCTCTAATCAAATCAGAGAACACTGGGATTCCAGCAGAGCTAACTAAGCAGAGAACAGAATATGGGCATGAATGACATGAATTTCAGAACACTCCATTACAATATCAGTGATAAATAAATAAGTTATAAGTATGACCACAGTATCTAAACTCTGAGATACTTTAAAGATACTAAAGGCAGAACACGTGAAACCGGAGATTCTAAGATTTGTACTGAGCACATAGAGATATTCAAGTTCACTTTAACAGAAACTCTCCAAGTCTCTGGAAAGAAACAGATATTCAAACATAAGACATTTAGATGACCAGATAGACCTGAGAAGAATGGAAACTTAACTTGATATATTACAGCCAGTGTGTTAAAAATATGTAAGTCTCACCATGGAATCACACCATGGAGCAGACACAAAAGTTGTTCTTTTTTCTATCCCTGATGTCTTTCTGACCTGGTACACAACAAAAAGAAGTGGAAATGTTTGCAGAGGCACAATGAAGGAGAAAAAATGTGAAACTGTTTTTCACATTGTTCTGTATCTAGTTCATTATTCTCAATGGAATTACATGTATTAAGCAGGTCATGTACTATCTTTTAACCAGAACGACCAAGTACTCACAGGTCAAACTTCCATAGTAGAGTTGGTTTTCTGTCAAAAAGGATCTGGAGGTATTGGGATAGATCAAGTGGGATGGAAATGGGGATAAATGTAGCGAGGTTAACATCTGCCTCCATGTAGGTGTTGGTCTCTCCTTTATAACCACAAGTGAACAGAGGCAACTCCATTGATGTATACACAGGTTGCAGGAGGAGGCTGAGGCAAAGCAAAGGAAGGGACATGTCAGGCTCTTCACTACACAGAGACAGACCCCTGCATCAAGGCGGATCAGGCTCAGACTTAACAATGTCAGAGAAGACTTTGAATGCTACAGCTGCTTCCTACTGTTGCTTCAGGCTCTCAGTCTGTGCACACCCAATGGTTCTCATGATGGGCCAGCACGCACACTGCAGCAAATTCCAGACATCTGAGGGTCACAGAACTGAGATATTCCTGTCACTGTAGCCAAACTTGCTCTGAATTTGCTGTCTTTTTATTGTTCTATTTCCCTCTCATCCATGCATTCTTGGAATCCTGTAGCCCTAGGGCTCTGCACCTGGTTCTTCTATGTGGGTGAAAAACATGTTTGGTTCTTTCTTTCTTCCACAACCTGTATGATTTCATCATGGTCCACAGTGACTTTGGAGAACACCATAGTCTGAGACAAAATTGTAGGTCATCAAAAAACAGCTTGTTTGTTTTGGATTGCTACTGTGAGAGGTAGTTTGAACATTTGAATTCTCCTAGTAAAGAAAGCAGGGGCAGTCATGCTTTGATCATATTGCTGGCTCTTTGATCACTTTCACCAGTCAAGGTGTCAAAACTAGGCTACATGGAAAGTGCATCCAGTTTTAATGAGACCTGATAGGCTACAGCAAGATAGTAGTAGAGGAGTGGATTAGATAGATTAGATCCATCTATCAGTGGATTAGAGGAAGGACATGGGGTGGGAGGAGCTGGAGAGGGAGAGATTCCAATTATACTTGTGAACATGAAAGTAAAAATTGGTGACCCAGCCTTATGCAGGACACCAAGGTTCAGGGTTCTCAACTCAGCTTTTGCATTCAGATCTCCTCCTGGACATCTGGCACCAAATTCAGAATTATACAAGACCAAAAGAGGGGGCAAGCTGCTCATAGTCAATTTAAGTCATAACAGGTAACATATTTACGACTTGTGTACTTAGTTTAGATTACCAGCCACTTTCCTCTTTACGTTCTTTCCTGATTAAAAGACAAACATGAACCACCTGAAGAATCAGGATATTAGTAAGTTTTGGATCCTGTGAATATGAACTCAGTTTTGAACCTGGCAGAAGAAGGCTTGAGATGGCTGGACTCAGTCAACTGTCTTATAACAACAATCAAAAAGAAAAATATTTCATCTCTGTACTTTTTTCTAATTTACTGTAATACTATTTATCATAATTACTATTGATATTCTTTCATGGTATTATTAGATATTATTGTTATAATATGATATAAACAATATAATGCAAATCAAATTGTTATATCTACCTTAGGTAAAATTCATTCATTAAAACACTGCCATGAAATGTCAAAAGAGCTAAAACTGCAAGAGGCATTGAAGGTAAGAAAGTGAAAAAAATGATGTAATGTTAATTCTTATATATAAACAAACAAAATAACTAATGTCTCCTATGTATAATGTTACAAAATTTTGGTTACTGAAATTTTTAAAAATATATACAGATTACACACACACAAACACACAAACCTATCTGTCTATCTATCTATCTATCTATCTATCTATCTATCTATCTATCTATAAATATACCTATATAGTGAAATTTCTATGTAGGCACCAGCTTAATTTCTCTGTTTTCAGTGAGTTCTATAAGTGATGTATTCAGCGATAGAGACTTCCAGTTAATTTATGGAAAGAAAATTATAATTTTGACAAAAGTGTGGCTTCTTTGGGCATTCAAATAAGACTCCTTTGGCCACCACCTCAAGTAAATATAGCCCAGTCTTCATTTAATGACAAGTGACATCCTGTTGGGACTCTCTCATATTATTTCATTTGGATCACCTTCAAATATGTATATATTTTTGGAAGCTTCTACTGTATTAGGTTACTACAGTAACATTCAAATGACATTTCATTTTTGCTGTCTTTCTTCATATTACTTTACTTAATGTCCTCTTTCTTTCCCACTTCCAACCAATTCTCCTTTATAAGCCCATCTTCCATCTATAAATAACTATTTTATTGCCCTATCCTAGGGAGATCTAGTTACTTGTTTTCAAACACTAATCATTTACTTTGTGTGTATCCTACTTGGTTTTATATACTGTAGGTTGCTTATCATTCACTTTACAAATAATATTAACATGTAAGTAGATACATGCCATATTTGTATTTTTGACCTGTGTTACTATACTCAGACTGACTTTTTTCTAGTTTACCTGTAGATATGCATTTAATTTCAAATTTCATAATTTACTTTATAAAATGACTGAGTAATATCTTGTTGTGTAAATATCTACACTTTATTTATCTATTATTCTGTTGATGGACATCTGGGTTATATCAAATTTCTGGAAATGTTGGTTAGACATGTTTGCACAAATATCTCCATTTTAGGATGAAACATTCTTGGGATATATGTCCAAGAATGATAGAGCTGGTTCTTGAGGCAGAGAAATTCCCATCTTGCTAAGGAACAGCCATAAGAATGTCCTTAGTAGTTAAACATGTTTGTACTCCTACTAGCAATGTCTGAATATTCTTAGCCATTGTGACTCTCTTTAGACTATATCTCAAACCAATTTTGGTTTCCATTTCCCTGATGACTATGGATCTTGAACATATTTTTAAAAGTTTCTCAGCCATTTGAATTTCTTTTTTTAAGAATTCTCTATTTAGAACTGTATATGTGTATTCTTTTGATTATATAGTTTCTTGATATTTATTTTTTTTACTTATTTATACATCTGAAAATTAGCTTTATTTTGGTGTGTAGTTGGCAAAAGTATTTTCGCTTTCTGTATGCAGCTACATTGTCAGAATGATGGTGTCCTTTGTCATACAGAAGACTTTCAGTTTTCTGCTGTATTTTTGAGGATTGTTTATCTTTATGTCTGGGAAGGGCTAGGAAGATCTCCACTGCTCTTAGGTAACTAGGATTAATAGACTAAATCTCTCCATCCTAAGAAAGACAATCAACACATTCAGTGCAATTCCTATCAAAATTTCAGACAATTCTTGACAGATGTTGAAATGACAATTTTTAGCTTCAAACAAACCATGACAGCTAAAACAATCCTAAATAAGAACTGGGAGAGGGATCACCTATCCAAAGATTAAATTGAACTGCAAAACTACAGTAGTATATAACAACATGGTATTGGCAGAGTTAACAAACAGTTTGGTCAATGATGACATCGAACCTCCAGGCAGAAATCCACATACCTATGAACACCTGAAATTTTTAAATTCATAAATCTTAAAATAAACATTGAGAAAAAGAAAGCATGTTCAAAATATTGTGGTGCTACAGCGTATGTATGCATGCAAAATAATTCAAGTAGATCCCTAATTATCACTCTGCACAAAACTCAAAATTAGATTAAAGACCTCAGTAAAATTAAGAATACCTGATGGATGAGAAGTTAAGGAATAGCCTTGAACTCACTTGCTGAGAAAAAAAAAAGACTTGCTAAACATAGGTGCATTTATTCTAATCTTGAGAGAGTTGTTTTCATGTTTTAGACTGTGTTGGTGAGGCTTATCATTTGAATTTTTGTTTGACCTTTCCATTTTTTTTATTTCTAGGTCTATTTCAGTTTTTAATTTTATTGATTAGTTTTCTAATATGATGTCTTCAACTGCCTTCAGCATTTTATTTCACTGTTTGTGTTCATAGCCATCATTGAGGATTTATCCATATCCGCTGTAAGATCCTTGATTTATTTATGTTTTGAGGTCATTGTGTTGGTATGTGGCTATATTGAATTTCTCAGGGTCTGCTCTGGTAGAGTTGTTGTGATTTGGTGTCTTGATTGTTAATGATTTTGGTTTCTTACTGGTGTCTAGGTAACTGGGTTTGAGATGATTATGATTCTAGCTTTTGCTCTCTGTACTTGTTAATTTTAGGTTTGTGATGTTGAACTTCTTCACTTCTGTTTCCCTCTCTTGATCTTAGGAAACATTGCTCGCCGTGTATTGTCTTGTAGAGAGTATTTCTGATTGGGTGTCTTGATAGGTCATTAGGGATACTAGACAAAGACTGTTTTTAGGTGTTGGTCATTACATTAAAAATAATGTTGAAACCCAAGAAGCAAGATGGAGTGGCCATTTTGTATCTCATAAAACAGGCTTTCAAACAAAAGTAATCAAAAGAGAACACTTCATACTCATCAAAGGAAAAATCCACTCCAACAACCACTCAATTATGAACATCTATGACCCAAATGCAAGGTGAGCCTCATTCATAAAATAAATATTATGAAAGCTTACATCACACATTGAATCCCGCACATGAATAGTAGGAGAATTCAACACCCACTTTCTCCAAGAGACAGTTTATCAAGACAGAGACTAAATAAGGAGATAAAGAAACTAACAGACATCTTGAATTAAATGGGCCTAACAGATATCTACAGAACACTTCTCTGCAGCTCATGGAACCTTCTCCAAAACTGACCATATATTCAGTCATAAAGCAAGCCTCGGCAGATATAAGAAAGTCAAAATAACCCCCTAAATCTTATCAGACAACCGTGGATTAAAGTTGGACTTCAACAACAAGAAAAACAACAAAATGCCTAAAATCTCTTAGAAACTGAACAACTCTACTCATCTACCACAGGGTCAGGAAAGAAACAAAAAACAAATTAAATACTTTCTAGTTGTCAATGAAATGAAGGTACAACATCCCCCAAATTATCGGACACAAAGAGATGCTAAGAGAAAAGCTCTTAGTATTTTTAGAAAATAAAATGCTTACCTAAAACAATTGGAGAGATCCTGTACTAGTAATGTAGCAGCACACTTGAAAGCTCTCAAACAGAAGGTAGCAAACACAGCAACTAGGTGTAGATGACAGGAAATATTCAAACTCAGGGCTGAAATCACTAAATTGGAAACAAAGAGACTGATACAAAGAATCAATAAAACCAACAACTGGTTCTTGAAGAAAATCAACAAGATAGACAAACACTTATCCAAACTAACTGCAAGGCAGAGGGAGAGTTCCAAAACAACATCAAAAACAAAAGTGGGGACATAACAAGAGACAAAGAGGAAATCACCCCCCAAAAAAATCATTAGGTCATAATTCAAAAGCCTTCATTCCACAAAATTAAAAAAATCTAAAGTAAAAGAACAATTTTCTAGATAGATTTCACTGACCAAAACAACATAAAGATCAGGAAAAAGTTTAAACAGTACAATAACTGCTAAGGAAATACGAGTCAATGAAAATCTCCCAACCAAAAAAGCCTAGGTCTAGATGGCTGTAGTGCAGAATTCTACAAGACATTCAAAGAAGAGCTAATACCAATGATGATCAACTACTCCACAAAATAGAAACAGAAGGAATATTGCCAAATTCAGTCTATGATGCCACAGTCACCCTGATACCTAAAACACACAAATACCCAACCAAGAAAGAGAATTTCAGACAAATTTTAGGCATGAACATCAATGCAAAATTATTCAAGAAAATACAAAGTGAATTCAGAAACACATAATATATATGATCCCACCGATGCATGTACAGTTCAAGATACAAAATCTTCATCAATCTAATCCACCATATTAACAAGCTCAAAGAAAAACAATCATATGATCATCTCATTAGATGCAGAAAATGACTTTGACCAAATCCAACATCCCAGCATGATGAAAGTCTTATAGAGATCAAGAATATAAAGTCGATATTTAAACATAATAAAAGCTATAAACACCAAGTTCATTGCAAGCATCAAACTAAATGTAGAAAAATTCAAAGCAATTCCACTAAAATCAGGGACAAGAGAAGGATACCCATTCTCTCCATACCTCTTCAATATAGTACTTGAAGTTCTAGCTAGAGCAATAAGAAAAGTAAGGGAGGTCAAGAACATGCAAATCAACAAGGAAGAAGTCAAAATAACGCTTTTTGCAGATGGGATGTTAGTGTGTGTATATGACCCCAAACATTCCACCAGAGAACTCTTACAACTGATAAACAGCTTTAGCAAAGTAGCTGGGTACAGGATTAATTAAAAAAAATCAGTAGCGCTCCTGTACATAGGGGACATATGTGCAAAGAAAGAAATTAGGGAAACTACACCATTCATAATAGCCAGTAATATGATAATGTATCTTGGTGTGACTCTAACCAAGTAAGTGAAAGACATGTATGAAAAGAACTTCAAGTGTCTGATGAAAGAAACTGAAGATGATCAGAAAATGGAAAGATCTCCCAATCTCCTGGATCTGTAGGATTAACATAGTGAAAATGACCATCTAACTAAAGGCAATCTACAGATTCAGTGCATCACCATCAAAATACCAACACAGTTCTTTTCAGACCTTGAAAGAACAATTCTAAACTTCATATGGAAGAACAAAACACCCAGAACAGCTTAAATAATTCTATACAATAAAAGAACTTTTGGAGTTATCTCCATCCCTGACTTCAAGTTATACTACACAGCAATAGTAATAAAAACTACATGGTACTGTAATAGAGATAGACTGGTTGGTTGATCAATGGAATTGAATCAAAGACCCTGAAATAAACCCATATACCTTTGGTCAATTGAATTTTGACAAATAAGCCAAACGGTACAATGGAAAAAAATACAGCATCTTCAACATATAATGCTGGTCTAACTGTATCTCTGCATGTAGAAAAATGCAAAAAGATATATATTTATCTCCCTGCAAAACAAACAAACAAACAACCCTTAAATCCAAGTGGGTCAAAAAACTTCAATATAACAGCAGATAAACTAAATCTGTTAGAAAAGAAAGTTGGGAAGAGCCTTAAACTCATTGGTACAGGAGACAACTTCCTGAACAAAATACCAACAAATCAATCCTTAAGATCAACAATTAATAAACTGAAAACTTCTATAAGGAAAAACACACTATCAATGGAACTAAATGTCAGTCTACACACTAGGAAACAAAAAACCTCATCAATCCTATTTTCAACAAAGTGCTAATATCCAAACGATACAATGGACCCAAGAAATCAAACACCAATAAAAAAGGATCCAATTAAATAATTGGCATTGAATTAAACAAAGAAGTTTCAATAGGGAAATTTTGAATGCCTTAGAAGCACTTTAAAATGCTCACCTTCCCTCATCATCAGAGAAATGCATATCAAAATGACTCTGAGATTCCATCTCATACCAGTCTGAATGGCTAAGATCAAAATGTCAAGTTACAGAATATTCTGGCTAGGATGGAGACAAAGGGGAACATGCCTTCCTTGCTGGTGTGAGTGTAAACTTTTACAAGCACTGGTTCTTTCTCAGAAAATTGGGAAGAGCTTTATCTCAAGATCCAGCTACACCACTACTGGATATATACCTAAAAGATGCTCAACAAGAAGGATACATAATCAAACTACATTAACTGAAGTTTTATTTGTAGTAGCCAGAACCTGGAAACAACTTAGATGTCCCACAACTGAAGAATGGATAAAGAAACCGTGGCACATTTACACAATGGAATACTACTCAGCCATTAAAAACAAAGCAATCACGAAATTTCTAGGAAAATGAGTGGAACTGGAAAAAATCATCCTGAATGAGGTAACAGAGATCCAGAATGACACACATGGTGTGTACTCACTTACATGTGGATTTTAGCCACATCATACAGGATAAGTATACTATGAGGCACAGACCCATAGGAGATAAGCAACATAGAGGATCCAAGGGAGGATGCATAAATCTCACTTCGTTGTAGAGTCAGCATGGACACAAGTAGTGGTTGAAGAGGGGGAACAAAGCAGGAGAGGGGGGTGTAGAGAGTTAAGAGAGTGGAGATCAAAAATGGGGAGAGAGGACAGAAGGCTTTTAGGGAAATGGCCTGAGGGTGTTGTATCTCTAGGACAACCTGGGGATCTAACTCAGAATAGACTCCTGAGAGGATATGAGGGAAATTCAAGCAGAGACTCCTAATAGCAGAGGCCATAGAGACTGAAGAGTGCACCCTCTAACTAGAGTAGTCTCCTAGTACAGGGAGAGAAACACCAGCACACCCTCAGTGAATTCAATCCCAAATTTACCCTGCCTTCAAGATGTGTAGGGAAAATGATAGAGGAGTTAGAGCCAAGAGTGAAGGAATACCCAACCAAAGCCTGACCCAACTAAATACCTATATTATGGGAGAGTGGCCACCTCTGTTACTGTAAATGATACTCTGCTAAGGTTACTGACAGGAGCCTGTGACATGTACTTTGGAAGACGCTATGTAATAGTGCTTCAAAACATATCTTGAAACTCACAGGCCAACAAATGACGATGAGTAGGAAGTCTTGTGGAAAAGAGGGAAGAAAGAGAGAAGGACCTGGAGGTGACAGGAGCTCCACAGGAATACCAACAGAGCCAACTAACCAGGCCCCAGGGAAGCTTGCTGAGACTGAAGCATCAACCAAGTTCTATGCAGCAACTGTACCTAGGCCCCTACTAAGATGTAGCCGATGGGTGGCTTAGAGGCTTCATGTGTGTCCTCTAGTAAGGGAAGTGGAGTCTGCATTGGAAATGGATTCACTAGCTTTTTGATTACTTCCACCACTTCCTTGACAGGCCACAGATGAAGATGACATGCTATTTCCTGATGCAACTTGATGATCTGGTGTGTATGGGAATTGGAGCTTCCCTTTGTTGAAGAACAGGCAAGGGTTGGGAGTGAGGGAGGAAAGTAGAATAGGAGGGACTGAAAGTAGAGGAGGGATGGGACTCCAATCATGACATAAAATGAATAAAAAATAAGCTTAAAAAACAGAAATAACTGTGCCCCATAAATTTGGGTAAGTTGTGCCTTCATTTTCATTAAATTTTAGGAAGTCTCTAATTTATTTTTTTTTTAATTTCTTCCGTGAACTAGCTGTCATTGAGTAGAGAGTTGTTTAGTTTCCATGCATGTGAAGCCTTTTTTGTTATTTCTGTTGTTGCTGAGGTCTTATTGTAGTCTGTAGTGGTCAGATAGGATACAAAGGATTATTTCAATCTTCTTGTATCTGTTGAGGCAATTGCTTTGTGTCAGACTATATGGTAAATTTTGTAGAAGGTTCCATAGGGTGCTGAGAAGAAGATATACTTTTTTGAGTTTGGGTGAAGCTTCTGTAGACATGCATTAGGTCCATTTGATTTAAGACCTTTGTAAATACCTTTATTCTCCTATTTAGCTTCTGTTTAGGTGATTTTTCCCTTGTTGAGAGTGGGGTGTTGAAGTCTTCCACAATGAAGGTGTTGGGATCAATGTGTGATTTGAACTTTAATAATGTTTCATTTACAAATTTAGGTGCTCTTGTATTTGGGGCATAGATGTTCAGAATTGTGCTGTCCTCCTGGTGTATTTTTCCTTTATTGAGAATGAAGTTTCCCTCCTTATGCTGTTATTAATTTTGTTTAAAAGTCTAATTTATTAGTTGTTAAGATAGCTACTCCAGCTTGTTTTCTGTGTTTGTTTGCTTGAAACACCTTTTCCAGCCCTTTATTCAGAGGTAGTGTCTGTTTTTGTTGCAGAGGTATGTTTTTGGACAATTTCAACAAACAGTAGATTACACAGAGAAGGGGCTGTCCATCTCAGGCAAAAGTAAAACTAAATACAATAAATCACAGCTTGTACCCAGGCTAATTTCCCAGGACCAAAACTGAAATCAAAGAAGTTAAAAGAACCATGGCTTCAAAGAAATATAGAACCAAGCATTTTCAGACATACATGAAACCACAATTAGTCACAGAAGTGAAGCAGTAGTTTTTGGCACAAAATTAAGTAATGAACAATTTATCACACAGAGAGATGAAGTGGAACCAAAACCTGGCTTTTCCTGGGCTTTTCTCTGCCAAAGCAGCTCCAGAGAGGCCAAAATTGATTCCTACTCTCTGGTAGGCTCCAGAAGGCTAAACTGATCCCTACAATGGCTTCCCTGTCACAGAAGTTCCAGAGGGACGAAAAACTCACTATGTAGCAGAGAATTCAAGCTATGAACTGGTGGATACCCATCTAGCTCAGACCCCATGAGCTCAGGTGGACCTCTGAACAAGCAGTCCTGGCATTAACACCACTTTTAGAGCGTTTGTCTGGAGGACCACAGCAGGAATCCCAGATTCTCTTGTGTCCTAGGCCTTTAATATGGACCTGTTTCACTGTCCTGAAGGCCCAGTTTTAAAAGTAAAACCCAGGATCAGGAAGGTTGCTCACTGACCACTGAGTAGGCCACAGCTGCCAATCCATCCAGGTCAGCCAAGGCAACTGTGCTCATAGAGGGTTGGCAACACTAGTGTGGAACAACAACTGCTGTCAGAAAGTAACTTGTCCCTCAGTTCTACTTTTCCTACACTGCTCTCTCTCTCTCTCTCTCTCTCTCTCTCTCTCTCTCTGTTTCAGCCAAAATAGTCTCAGCAATTCTCTGGTTTCCATCTCTTTTACCTGCTCTTACTCAATATCCCAGGGAACACTAGATCCTGCCAGCCTAGTATATCAAAAAGAATGTGAAGGTACATTTAGTGAGTATGTTAGTAACTGCTCAGTCGAAAGTCACAAAACTAGAAAATCTCAGATCCCAGACCACAGTAGGAGACCATCTTGTCATTTGGTACATTCCCCTTAATCCCACATCATTTTGAAACTTCTCTGTTTAGGAAGCTTTCCTGCTTATTTAATTAAATAAACATTAAAGTTTCATTTCCTACCTGACATTGTCACAGAGGTAAAGATATAGGATCTGGATAAAGGAATGAGATAAAGGCTTGTTGGAAAAAGTCACTGGATACTGAGGAAAGCCTGTTTACTCATCTCCATGGAAACCTCAAGATTCCATCAGTTGCTGATTGGCTGAGAGGGAGAATGATGTCATGAAACAGGTGATAGCCCGTAATAGTTTCAGTAGCGATGTTTTAAAATGGACAAGTTGACACCCTGCTTGAGAGAAAGGCTCAGCATCCCTACATGCCTCAATCTGAGTAGCTGAAAGCATACAACCCAGAGATGACAGTTCCTGTGTCCAGGACTCTTAGTTCAGGGAAAGTGTCACATATTTTTTTCAAGTGGTCATTAATAAATTCATATGTCCTTGACATGTTACTTTCACATTATCACAGATTTCATTCATATTTGTTAAATGCTCAAATATGCCCTTAATCAGTGAATTACTTACTGTTAAAATGCCCCCAAGGTAACTCTTTGAACAAAGTGTTTAATTGAGACTTTGCTTAAAGTTTTACAGAGTTCATCTATGATGTCATGTCAGCAAGCAGTAATCTTGTCATTGTCCTTCAGCAGAGCTGAGAACTTTTTATACTGAACCACAAGAGGCAGACAGAGCAAGCCAGAGAGACACACAGATAGACAGAGAGACAGACAGACAGACAGACAGAGACCCATAGAAACAAAGACATAATCTGACAGAGACTCCATTCTGTCTGGTCACATTCATTGGCTTATCAACTTCAAAGCACACCCTCCTATAATATAACTCTAAAAGAAATTATATTATCTAACAAGGCCATACCTCCTAAACCTTTCCAGACAGTTCCTCATTGGGGACTAAACATGTAAATATATGAGCTTATTGGAGACATTGCAATTCAAATCACTAGGAAGTAATAAAAGATGGAGGAAATTCTAGGCTAAATGAAGATAGACATCCTGATAGTCTGTCATTCAATACAATGATTAAAGTCACAGAAATTTTCAAGGACCAAAGGACAGGATTGACAATCTCCTTTGGGGAAAATGTAGAATATTTACATAAAGGAGTGTTACTCAGTTAAGAAAATGACATCATGATATTTTCAGGCAAATGAATGAAACCAGTAAAAATCATCCTGGATGAAGTAACTAAAATGCAGAAAGAGAAATATGGTACATATTTTTTGTGGATATTATTCATTAATTAATTAATAACCAACCTACAATCCATACACCAAGTGAGGGTAGCTATAGAGGAATGAGCTAGTAGGTGACACTTGGATCTCCTGAGTTGGGGAAATAAAATGTATTTTACAGGTGGACTGGGGCCTGTGAAGAAAGAGAATAGGTGGGTGAGGTGAGGAGTGGCAAGAGAGATATGATAGAGGAAGTTAATCCTCGAAGATACAGCCTGAATAGAGGGCCATCTGAGAGATGATATGGAAACCCACTGAGGTGGAAACTTCCTGGAATATAAGAAGGAGATCCAAAGGTGGTCTCCTAATAAGGGGGGATAAAGTTCCAATAAGCCATCTATTGTGACCAAACCAGTCTTTCACTAGTGGGACTGGGTTGCAGTTAATTGAGTTGTTGGGCCAGGGAGTCCTACAGAAATTTCCAAACAACCTAGGCTGTTGTTATTAAAATATGTTGCTCTCTGCCAACTGATAGATCAGCATCATATTCTTTCATCCACAGAGATGTTTCCTTCTGCAGCAAATGAGATTGCATACAGAGATCCACAGTCAGATATTATGAGGTGCAAGACCTTAAAACACACAGCTCTAAATGGGTTTTCCCCATGAAATTCTGCCTCCCCTCAGATCTCTGGGAAGCCTGCAGAAGAGGAGGCAGAAACAGTTTCAGAAGTAGAGGGAATGGAGGATATGAGAAGAACAAAACATTCTAAATCAGGCAGGAGAAGGAAGATGATGTAACACTCCTTTATGAGACCTGATAATCTAGGGTCAGATATAAGGGGGGAGTCCTTTCCTATCAGGGGACTAGAAAAAGGGCATAGGAGTACAAGAGGGAGCATGGATAGGACTGGGAGGAAAAAAGGGAGGGAGCAGCAGAGGAGATACAAAGTGAACAAATTGTAATAAATGAAGAAAAATTGTGATCTAGTTGATGAAGTATAGAGCTCTTCAGTAGCAATGGTTTCTACTTGGGAGTAAGTCCAGTGTTGGGCAAGGATGAACTCAGTTATCTTTATGGGCATGGGCACTGAGACATTGACCATGGTCCAATGAGTATATAAACAACACATATTGGAACTGATGTATCTTTTTAATTTATTTTGAATGTGACCCATGGGTAGGAATGTGAACCTGGAATCAATGGAAAAGGAGTGTAGTGTATATTATAGGAAATTCCCACATAATCAATAAAAATAATATGTTGACATTTTTTCCAATGTCTTTTAACATGGAGAAAAGATTCAGCTAAAGGAGTGCAGAGTTTTACTTTGTAAGTCATGCTTTCCAGGAATTCGTTATTTAGTAGAGAATTCTAGCCATGAACTAGTGGTTACCCAGCTAACTCAGACCCAATGTATCAGGTGGAACCTCTGAACAAGCAGTCCTGGCACTAAGACTAATTTTAGAGAGTGTGTCTGGAGGACCACAGCAGGAAACACAGATGCTCTTATGTCCTAGATGGGAAGCATGGACCTATTTCTCTGTCCAGAAGGCCCAGGTTTAACTGTAAATACCAAGTGGAGGGATGCTTACTGACTATACAGTAGGACACAGCCTCCAACCCAGCCAGATCAGCCAAGGCAACCCTGCTCATAGAGGGTTGGCAACACTAGTGTGGAACAGCACCATCTGTCAAAAAATATCTTGCTCCTCAGTTCTTCATTACCATACCCCCCCTCTGTTTCAGCCAAACCAGTCCCAGGAATTCTCTGGTTTCCTTCTCTTTTACAGGCTCTTATCTGATACCCCAGGGAGCCCTGGACCTTGCCAGCCTATAAGGTATATTTAGTGAGTATGTGAGTAATTGCTCAGTTGAGTCTTCCCTCCCCCCCCCCTGAGGGAGGAGTACCCTTGCTAGGCCACAGATAAGAACATTTTAGCCAGTCCTGAAGATACCTGAAAAGCTAGGGTCAGATGGAAAGGGAGGAGGACCTCCCCTACAGTGTACTTGGAAAGGGGCAGGGAGAAGATAAGGGAGGGAGGGAGGGTCAAATTGGGAGGGAAAGAGAGAGGGGGGCTACGGTTGGGATACAAGTGAATGACCTGTGATTAACTTAAAAAAAAACTTAAAAAAAGAAAGTCACAACCCTAGGAAATTTCAGATCCAAGACCACAGCAAGAGACCATCTTGTCATTCTGTACATTCCCCTTAATCCCATATCATTTTGAAGCTGCCCTACCTAGGAAGCTGTCCAATTAAATAAACATTAAAGTTTCATTTCCTACCTGATATTGTCACAGAGGAAAATTGGAGTAAAAGTATGGGATCTGGATAAAGGAATGACACAAAGGCTTGTTGGGTTTCACAAGAAAAAGTCACATGTGCACAGGATCAAGAGATATTGGACACTGAGGAAAGCTTGTTTACTCATCTCCATAGAAATCTCAAGATTCCATCAGGTGCTGATTGGCTGAGAGGGAGAATGATGTCATAAAACAAGTGATAGCCAGTAATAGTTTCAGTAGCCATGTTTTAAAAGGGCCAAGGAAAGCGTCATATATTGTGGTCATTAATAAAGTCACATGTCATTGATATGTGACTTTTACATTATCACAGATTTGTATTTGTATTTGTATTAATTTGTATTTGTTAAATGCACAGCTATGTCCTTAATCAGTAAATTGCTTACTGTTAAAATGCCCCTGACCAAGGCACATCTTTGAACAAAAAGTGTTTAATTGGGACCTTGCTTATAGTTTTATAAAGTTCATCCATGATGTCATGTCAACAAGCACTCATCTTATTGTCATCCTTCAGCAGAACTGAGAGCTTTTCATACTGAACCACAAGAGGCAACAGAGAAAGAGAGAGAGAAAGACACAGAGACAGAGGTTGAGAGAGAGATGGAGACTGAGAGAAAGAGAGACACAGAGACAAAGAGACAAACAGACAAAGACCAACAGAAACAAAGACAAAAAGTGAAGGAGACAGAAAGTCAGAGACTACATTCTGTCTGGTCACTTCTATTGGCCTATCAACCTCAAAGCACACCCTCCTATAATATAACTCCAACAGGAATTATATTTTCTAACAAGGCCATACCTCCTAACCCTTCCCAGACAGTTCCTCATTGGGGACTAAACATGTAAATATATGAGCTTCTTGGGGACATTACAATTTAAATCACCAGCAAGTAAAAGAAGATAGAGGGAGACCTCTAGTCTGAATGAAGCTAGTCACCCTGATAGTTTGTCTTTCAATATAATGATTAAAGTCACAGCAACTTTCAAGGACCAATGGACAGGATTAACAATCTCCTTTGTGGAAAATGTGGAATATTTCCATAAAGGAGTATTATTCTGCTATGGAAATTAAATCATATTTTCAGGCAAATGGATGGAACCAGTAAAAATCATCCTGGGAACTTACAGTTCGTTTTTGCTAGACTTATAAATAGAATCTTAAGCTTTTCAGTGACCCTCTCTCTCTGAAGCTCTAGTAATCTGAATGCTGTCATTAGAATATGCAGGCACCTAGATTTATGGCCCGCAGTTATTTCAGTAAATACTTTTGATTGCCATGGTCAGCTACAGGCTTCTAATTAATTCTAAGTATTAGAAAGGTTCAAGTAGTATTAGGGTGACACATGCTGTTAGAAACATAAGAGAAACACATAGTAGCTTGAAAATCAGTGAGTAAATTAGAGTCAACAATATTCAATAGCAATTAGACTTGAATTTTAAAATGTTTATTGTTTGAGAATGTTATAGTTTACATACTGTGTTTTGATTAAATCATCATTATTTCATCCTATCCAGCTCCTCTTATATACCAACCTCCACTTCCAATTTTCCCCAACTACATGTGGCCTTTTAAACCCACTGTGTCCACTTATTGCTACCTCTATGTACATGAGACCATGCCTGGGGCATGGGCAATCTATTAGGGGTAGCATCCCTAGGGTTGCATTTCCTCCTCCAGCTGCCAATAGTTCTTCAGCTAGGTGTGGGACTTTGTGAACCACTCCCACCCCCATGCTAGGATCTTTGCCTGGCTTTATCTTCTTCCAGTCTTACACATGTAGTCGCAGCTGCTGAGAATTCATGTGTACCAAGACCCTGTCATGTCCAGGAAATACTATTTTATAGTAGTACTCCACTACCTCTGACTCTCTCAAGCACTCTGCCTTACTCTGTGTGATGCTCCCCAAGCCTCGGGAGGAGTGGGTGTGACATATACATCCTACCTCCAGCAGAGCATTTCACAGTCTCTAGATTTCTATACTAGACTAGGAATTCTAACACTTAACTTAAATTCTTGCCACTGTTACGGAAAAAGGTCTCTTCCTGTCTCATTATTAGTAGAAAGAGTAAATTTTCAGTCAGGGGCAAAACCATACCTTTGTGAAGTGCTTATCTCTAGGCTAAGAAGCTGAGGCCAAGAAAACAAGGTTTGAAGTCTAACTGTGGCTACTTGGATTTCTGGGTACAGGTTGTTATTGGAATGCTTTTAGCTACAAATGAGAGGAACTTGATTCAGCCCAGCTTAGTTCCTGAGGGCATTTGTTATCTTGGAACAGAAAGTCTGAAGGCATCGTGACCCATGTTGTGACCAGGGCTGGCTCAGGTGCTTTAATTTTCCCCTCTGGTTTCCTGCATGTGTGGGCTGGTCTTTAGATGGCTTTCCCCATGTTAGAGAGATGGATTCTAGTTGCTTGTGTGTCTCACAATTCCTGGCTTGCATTCAGTGAGGAGGGAGCTGTCTCAACCCACGGACTCCTTTGGTGGGACAAGGTTAAGTTTTTGTTGACCTGAGTCAATAGTGACTGTGAAGCACAGTCACACACTGTTAGATTTAAGCTTGGATTCTGAGCCACTCCCCAAAGAGGGAGCTGGATTACCTTTATCGATCAAGATTAATCAGAAGTTACCCTTGGAGCTGAAATACAATCAATCTCCACTAAATCACATGGCCTTGGTGGGGAAAAACTAAGTGTGTATCTCAATAGACATAAAGACAGGAAAATTTATGTAGACAAGCTGGATAGTTAGTTTTTGTCAACTTGACACAAGTGAGCGTCACCTGGGAATAGGGAACATCAACTGAGAAATGTACCAGAAGGGCGCTACAGATTTTGAAACCTTTTTCCTGCCCTTTGCTGCTGTCTGCCAGCCTTTGTCCTCTCATAAATTACTCCCACCCAAGATGACTACTAGATCTCTAGTCCTTTGCTTGCTTGCTTGCTTGCTTGCTTGCTTGCTTAGTTTGGGTTTCTCTGTGTAGGTTTCCTGGCTGTCCTGTAACTCTATCTGTAGACCAGGATGTTCTTTAATGCAGAGATCCAAATGCCTCTGCCTCCCCTCCCAATCTCTGGGATTAAAAGCCTGAACCACCACCACACAGTCCATCTTCAGTCTCAGCTAAAGAAGGTCTGGGAATACACATGATTTCCTCCTTAGAACACTTCTGAAACATTATATTCTTCATTCCACTTATAGTCAACTAATCCAGACATAGTCACATGATTATATCTGTTAAAAATTTAAAGAGAGCTGGAGATGGCTCAGTGATTAAGAGTAGTGAATGTTCACCAGGTGGTGCATACCTTTAATTCCAGTGCTTGGGAAGCAGACATAAGCAGATCTCTATGGGTCTGAGGCCAGGCTGGTCTACAGAATTCCAGAACAGCCAGGGCTACACAAAAAGAGAAGCCCTGTCTTGATGACCCCCAACAAAAAAAGAAATCTAAAAAGTTTGTTTCAATTTGAAAACAATCTTTCTCTTCTGCACAGCCATGTAACTAGACAAAAATTAAAGCTCATATCACCTATAAGAAAAATAATGTCTATTAGTGAGAATTGAGTTTCCCTTCCAAATTCACCAAATCTATTTGCTGCTCCTCTTCTTTCATCCCCTAAGCAATGGTGTACCCCAAAGCCTGGGGCCTGGTAATTTATTCTTATCTCTGTGACAACATTCTGAAGACATCTATGGAAATGTCACAGCTCTCTCTGTGCTAATGATTCCCAGATATTAATGATTAGTCTCTATTTGCCCTATCTTTTTACACTTTACCTGGATGGTGATGATCACAATTCAGGGCATGATGGGTCTGTTAGCATCTTAATGAAAGTAGCTATAATTACCCACAAAAGAGTCAGGGGGGGCATCATTAGATCCTCAACTAAAATTACAACCACTTCCCTGCACCCTGCATGCAATTCTGCTAAGTTACGCATACCTTTCTTGCTGCCTGACCAAAAAAAAAAAAAAAAACAAAAAACAAAAAAAAAAACTTACTATTGATAACTACTAAATAAATCTCTAATCTTCACCTCTTCACCTGTCTTTACTCCTGGCTCATGTATCTGAACACCCAAATAACAGTTCCATCTTGATTAAAAACAATCATATTTAACACGTCCAAAATCAAACTCAGTTACTTCTCCCCTTTCTCCCCTTGCTTGAATTTATATACCAGTTACCGAGGTTAGAATTTTTGTTACTTTCAACCATTTTTCCTACTTCATCCCTCATAGTAATTTAGCATGAAGCTTTACTAATTTCAGGTTTCTAACTCTAGCGTCCACACCATTATTTCCACAGCAAGTACTCCTGAGTTTCCTCACACAGGTCCTTCTGTGTGCAGCTCACTGCCACTTGAGTCACAGTTTTGTTAATTCTTGGTTCTTAAGAACTCTCATTTTCAAAGCCAGAGAAACAGCTCAGCAGGTGCTTGCAGCCATGCCTGATGATCTCCAGAACGTGTTTTGTAGGAGAGAACACATTCCAGCAAGTCGTCCTCTCACATCTAGACATACGCTGCGGTGTACACACACACACACACACACACACACAAATTCAGTCTCAAAATACAGTATTTTGCTTATGGAAGAACATACTTTTGCTTATGTCACCTGCAATATACTGCTTAATAGTTGCAAACCATTTCAAATACTTTTCTAATATACTGAAGCCAACTGATTTTTAGAATATACAGGACTTCAAGTGAATATTAATGAAAATTAATATAGTTTAATAATATATATATAATTTTATATCTATATAATCTATAATTTTGCCAGCAAATAATTTTTTGCCTGTGCCATTTCTTAAGACTTAGGACCTTGCACATGTTAGAGAAGAGCTCTGTTACTAAAATACATCCCTAGTTAGATGGGTTATTTCTAAAACAGTAGAACAAAAAATAAACATGAAGGACAAATCTCAATAAAACTAAAACAAAGTAACAGAGTAAGAAAAGTAAAGGTAATTAAATAAGTAACTTTGTATTTTAGAGACAAATTACACTTCCACCATCATCCAAATATAAAGTTAAATGAGGTTTTTTTTGGGGGGGGGATAATGTATGTGGGTATATGAGTAAAGAGAACAGAGGTAGATATGGTGTCTTCTTCCATTACTGTCAACCTTATGTCCTCACAGAACTTGAAGCACACTGATGCGGCTAAACTATGTGGCCAGGAAGCTCCAGGAGTCTCTGCCTCCCCAGCCCTTGGGTTACAGATGCTGTGAATCACTGAGCCTTGATATTTTTATATGGGTGCTAGGGATTAGGCCCTCATTACACAACAACCACTTATTTTACCAAATGAACCATCTCACCATGCCCTCCAAAAATATAGTTTTAAATAATGAATTATCAAGCTGTCATAAAAATCAGTGATTTTAAAGCTTTGTCCTTGTAAATAATAACATTAGCATAAAAAGCACAAAACTGAAAGCAGTAAGTATTCAATAGTAATAAAGTCAATGAAGCTGATCTTCAGATATATGATTCTATCATTAAAAAGTATGTTTTTCCAAAATTGTATAGACAAAGAACTTCCTTATCTCATCAATGTCAAGGAAAAATCAAGATGCTTAAAGTACATTTTATCTTCTTTATGGTTCCTGGACTCTTTGTTTTTCAAGAGAACATTTGTGTGTGTGTGTGTGTGTGTGTGTGTGTGTGTGTGTGTGTGACCTTGGCTGTCCTAGACTCGCTTTGTAGGTCAGGCTGGCCTTGAACTCTCAGAGATGCACTTGCCTCTACCTTTCTGAGTGCTGGGATTAATGGTGGGTTTCTGGAGTTTTTATGTTGATAAAGTGGTAGATTTACCAACATTTAAAGGAATAAGAGACACCATGGATCCCTTTACCACGTTATCTTCAGCAGACAAGCTGCATCCTTACAGTGCAGTAGCACTGTTAGGATGCTGGTATCATATAAGAAGCCACCATTCTTATTCAGATTTCCCCATTTCATGTGTGTACACACAAGCCCACACCTTTAATTGCAGCACTTGGAAAGCAGAAACAAGTGGGTCTGTATGAGTGTCACTGTCATCTATATAGATAATTCAAGTACATCTAGGACTACATAGTAAGACCTTGTCTCAGAAAAAGGAAAGAAAAAAAAAAAGGAAAAAATATGTAACTGAAAATATGTAACAGCAAGATAGTTCCACAGAAAAAGGCACTTGCTGTCAGGCCTCATGACTTAAGTTTAATTGCAGGAACCCACATGCAGGCTGTGGCAGCACTGGACTCCCTGTGCCTCCTTTCCTGGAGGACTGGCCGCAGCATCACCCTTCCTCAGGATGCAGCGCGCAAGTATATCCCTAGGGCCACTGCAGAATGCGCCCCCGCCTCCCAACCCCGGAGGCAGGAGGGCAGAGTCCCGGGTACCAGCAGCCTCCAGAGAAGCTCTTGGCAGAACCTGCGCAGGCTCTCCCGATCCGCCCAGCCCCCGGCTGCATCGCCCAGGCCTAGACCCACGACCACGGTCCTGTGGGTCCTTCACACACGCCCACAGCCAGCCAAGCTAGGCTGCACCTGGATGGCTGATACCCGTGGACCCGCCGCTCCTCCACCTCGGGACCCAACCCTCTCTCCTCCCCGTCTCCCAGCCGCGATCCCAGGCCCAGCACCACCTAGCACACTGGATAGCTGCTGGGGGCTGAGGCGGAGCGCAGAGGTGGAAGAGGGGGAGGAGCCCGCAGGTGGGAGCGGAGCCTGGGGCGGAGACGGGGGAGGAGCCCGGGGGCGGAAGCGGAGTCAAGGTTGTAGGCGGAGCCCGGTGGCGGAGGCGGAGCCTGGGTGGGCAGAAACGGTGCCGGGGATGGAGGCGGAGGCAGAGGGCGGAGGCGGAGCCCAGGCGGCGCCCCCCCCACATTCTTACCAGTCGAGCCATAACCGCCGCCATCGCGCCCCAGAAGCGGGTTCCAGTAGCCAACCCTTGTCGCCGCAGCAACCCAAAGGGAAGAGCTCAGCCTTTTCCCTTTGGAGGTTGTTGCCATAGCAATGGCGCTTACATCACGCTTGACAATGGAGGCGCGCACTGCGCCTGCACTGCGCCTCGCGCCTGCCCCTTCTCCGCCCCATCCGAGAGGGCTCGGCCTTCAGGTTCCTCCCAGGCCGCTCAGACACACTGCTAGGGAAGTGGGCGGCAGGGTGCTTTCTTGCCACCGAGGCGGAGCTCTTAGAGGCCGAGCCTCTGCTTCAACGCCCCCCTCCCCTATTCTCTATTTTCCTGGAGCGGGGTCTTTCCATCCACCCTCTCTCCCTTTAGCAGCGGAGGGAGAAGTGCATGGAGGGGTGCGGGGTCTGCCACTGGCAGCGCGGATGGGATTCTCCCGTCCTGGGCTGGAAGCTTGGAATTTGCACCGCCGAGGCTTTTTGCTGTAAGTTTCCTGTTTATGTTGTGCAGATGGGGATTTTAGAAATATGCCACCGAGCTGGCGGGGGGAGGAAAAGACTTGCGCAATCTTCAGAGGCGCCAATGGTTTCTGGGCTGTGACTTGTTAGTGCAAGCTGAAATAAACCCATCTCTTCCTTAAGTTGCTTTTGGTCAGAGTGTTTTATCACAGCAACAAAATAAAATTATGACAAAGCTGTTTGGAAAAGTCAACCCTATAATTCATGACAACAACTGACCTAATTTTGCCAAGCAAAAATGTCAGGTTCTTAGAGCCAAGTTATTAGAACTTCCTCATTCTGAATTAAGGTTTCATTTACTTATTATTTTTTTTTTTGCTTGTTTTTATTTTCTTATGGCTAGAGCTGGAGCATGGCCAGTACAGTGTTGTCCTGGCATGAACAAAGCTCTGGGTTCAGCCCACAGCAGGAAAAGCATGAAGTATGGGTTAGTTCATAGCTGTAATTCCAACATTTGGGAAGTAGAAGCAGGAAGGTTAGGAGTTCATGGCTTGTCACTATCTTTGTCTTTAAAAATCAAAACATAGCAGAGCATGGTGGTGTTATGGTTTTAATGCCTGAGCTCAGAAGATAGAGGCAAGTGGAGCTCTGTGAATTCAAGGCCAGGCTGGTCTACAAAGCAAGCTCCAGGCCAACCAGAACTACATTATGAGACCCTGTCTGGACTTTTTGGTTTGGATGGCGGATACATGCATAAAATGAATTTCATGCTAAAAGTGTAAAATATACTGAGAACATTCACAGCTTTTACTTTTAAAAAAAGATTTATGTATTTATTCGTATGTTCACAATGTTCTGCATGCATGTATCTCTGCATGCCAGAAGAGGGCACCAGATCTCATTATAGATGGTTGTAAGCCACCATATGGTTGCCTGGAATTGAACTTAGAGCCTTTGGAAGAGCAACCAGTGCTCTTAACCTCTGAGCCATCTCTTCAGCCCCCAGAGCTTCTACTTTTTTGTTTAGTTTTTTTAATGATTCTTTATTAATTACATTTTATTCACTTTGTATCCCCCCTGTGGTCCCCTCCCTCCTCCTGTTCCAGTCCCTCCCCTCCTCCACCCTCTGCATGCATGCCCCTCCCCAAGTCCACCTGATAGGGGAGGTCTTCTTTTCCTTCCTTCTGATCTTAGTCAATTAGGTCTCATAAGGAGTGGCTGCATTGTCTTCTTCTGTGGCCTGGTAATGCTGCTTCCCCCTCAGGGGGAGGTAATTAAAGAGCAGGCCAATCAGTTCATGTCAGAGACAGTCCCTGTTCTATTATAATGGAACCCACTTGGATACTGAACTGCCATGGGCTACATTTTTGCAGGGGTCTTAGGTTATCTCCATGAATGATCCTTGGTTGGAATATGAGTCTCTGGAAAGACACCTATGCTCAGATTTTTTTTTGTTCTGTTACTCTACTTATGGAGTTCCTGTCATCTCCAGATCTTACTGTTTCCCACTTCCTTCCTAAGATTCCCTGCACTCTGCCCAAAGGTTGCCCATAAGTCTCAGCATTTGCATTGATTGTCTGCAGGGAAGAGCCTTTCTGAGGTCCTCTGTGTCAGGCTCCTGACTTGTTCCCTCTTTTCACCTTCTTTTGATGTCCATTCTCTTTGCCTTTCTGAATAGGGATTGAGCATTTTAGCAAGAGTACTCCCTATTGATTAGTTTCTTTAGGTGTAGAGATTTTAGTAGGTTAAACCAGCTTCTACTTTTAATGCCAGTCCTAACTGTGTATAAGTTCATTAAGTTGTTTAGACTTTGGGTCTGATTAATTTGATATGTAATTCTTTTTTTTTTTTTTTTTTTGACTCATAGAAGAAACAGTTTATTTTGGTTTACCATTACAAAGGGAAAGTTCATATCGGGCAGGAAGGTATGGCAGCAGGTAGGAAGGGCAGGAAGCTGAGGGGGCAAAGCTTTATCACACACAGAAAGCACACAGCAAACAACAAATACAATGAGGCTACAAAGCCACAAAGCTCACCCAAATTGAGTACTTTCTCCTAAAGGTAATATAATCGCTTCAAATAGCACCACCAATTGGGTATCCAGTGTTTAAGAACACAAGCCTATTGATAGCATTTTTCATTCAAACTGCAACAATGGTCTTAGTCTTTTATTAGATACAATCCCATTAGGAATACATAGGGTTAAGGAGATGACTCTAGCGAGAAAGTGTTTACAGCTCAAGTATTTCACACTAAAGCATGGACCCCTGGTACCCTTGAAGAAGTAATTCAGGCCTAGTGCCCATCTGTGACACTATCACTCAGAGCCAAAGAAATGGGTCATAGGGGTAGGGTGAGTAGCTAGATTAGCTGGCACTGGTGAATTCTGGGTAGATGTAGAGACTCCAATTCAATAAATAAAGTGAAGAGTGATTGACAAACACACCCAACCTAAACTTTGGGCTGTGCATACAGTCTCATAGGTGCACATGGTCCTGTATACACATACATGTCGACATACATGAGAAGCACACACACATACTCCAAAGAGAGAGAGAGAAAGAAGGAAAGAAAGAAAGAAACAAAGAAAGAAAGAGAAAAGAAAAAAGAAAGAAAGGAAAGGAAGAAAGGAAAGGAAGGAAGAGATAAGGCTGTACACTGTATAGAATCAGTGGCAATGAATAGCCAGCCACCAATATTGTTGCAGACAGAAATGTCAAGACATAGTAACCTTCATGGATTGGCCTCACTGGAAGGCAGCACAGGTTAAGGGTCTGGAAGAACAGAAACTGTGTAGGTACATTAGCAACAGAACATGAAGAACAACTGGAGTGATGCACATTAGTGAATGAAATAGTGTTTTTGCACAGTCGTATGAAGTTCTGTTAAATGCACCTAGATAACTGAAATCACTGCCCACAAAGCTAAGCTATTTGAGGTTTCATTCCTGGAATGAAACCTTGGTCGATGTATGAGTGTATATATATATATATATATGTATACACACACACACATGGAAAAGAGTGTGATCACGAACAATATATCCTGTTTCATCTTTTAAAAGGCTTTAAAAATATAAACTTATTTTATTTTGTTTCACATTCTCCATAAAGGTGATCCTAAACCTTATTTTTTTTTTCAATGCAGTTTATTCAGGAACATTGAACAATCCTCGGACCCCGGGGAAAGCCAGCCCACAGCTTAAATAGCCTCTGGGTAGCCATCCCAGGCGTGCCACGGGGGCAATGCAGATAGGTCCACATACATGGAAGCAAGCCAGATCCTCGGCCTTAGCCAAATGTGGAGTTGTTCGTGACAGAGAGCACTCACCATCGGGAAGGTGGAAGGCGGAAACCAGCTCCATCTTTAAGGCATAGCATTCCGCAGCTCTCTACAGTTCCCCCTTTTTGTTTTAGACGCATCAGGCAAGAGTAGAGGTCTGATCTCTGATATTAGAAATAAATTGGGACTTTGTACAGATGTTCATTTAGGTGTCATCCACCCAAAGAGCATCAGACCAGTCCGATACCTTTTTCTCAGAGGCGGGACCTGGGGCATCAACCCGCATGCAATCAGACATGCTCTTCTCTGGGTCCAAAGCGGCTGACCCTGAGTGCAGTGCTTAGCCTCGCATCCTGAGCGTAACATTTTAGCTTTTTATGGTATCCAACCATGCTTGGGGAGAATGTCCTTCTTCAATGGCTGTAAAGGCCTGAATGATCATGGCTGCATCACACTGTTGTGAGACTCTAATCTTGCATATATACCACAGGCAAACCAAGGAGACCAACACCAGAAGGCCTGCTAACACTCCCATGCCCGCCCATTCCTTCAGATGATTCATGGCTGCAGCAATCCATGTTGATAATCCTGTGGCTAGTCCTGCGTCCACTCTGGTAGAATTTACTGTGACAATGGCCACTCTCAGCTGCTCCATCGTAGTATCGAATTCTCCAGTCCAATTACCTAAAATATAGCTCGACAATTGTTTAGACAGATTTGCAGCGCAGGAAAAATTCTCATGTTGTATGCTAGTGACACAAAGTCCAGCATACTTTCATTGACAGCCAGGTTGAGCGATTTGCCATAGGGTATCAATTTGCTCCTAAAGAGGTCAATCCTCTGATTGAACACCATCCTTTTAGTTGAGCATTAATTCCTTTATGTACAACTAAGGCATGAGCTACATTGGCTAAATGATTATTCAGGGTCTGAGCAGTCTGCCCAGTATGACTCATGGCTAATTCCCTGGTGGTAGCTCCAACAGCCGTCAATGAGATGGTAGTAACAATGGTGGCTGTAGTTCCAAGATCCCTTTTCTGTCTGAAGAGAGTCATAGCGTGAGGGGCATCAATGGGCACAGGCACCCAGTGAGGCATGCGAGTAACCAGGGCATACCTAAATTTACTAGCATTCCAGCATTGGGCAAAAAAGCAAGTATCATTACCACAATTACTTGGCTCTATCTGGCTAATAATGAATAAAAATGGGGGATATAGACTAACAGTTGCGGGCTTATAGGAAATATTATGAGAAGCCTTAACCCCTCGTTGGAACATCCTGTGTCAGTTCTAGAACTAGCAGTGGTGGTGTCCGAGGTCTGAGTAGGTTCAGGAGACCATTGCCCCCAGGGGCAAGACGTGCTCCATGCCAATTGACTAACTCCATGTTTTCCTCCAATTTTGAAAGTCATTTAAGGTTCTTAAATTATTTTTCCCTTTTTTCTTAAATTTTTCATCAATTACACTTTATTCATTCTGCATCCCCCCATAAGCCCCTCCCTCCTCTCCTCCCAATCCCACCCTCCCTCCTCCCTCTGCTTGCATGCCACTCCCCAAGTCCACTAATAGGGGAGGTTCTCCTCTCCTTTCTGATCTTAGTCTGTCAGTTCACATCAAAAGTGGCTGTATTGTCCTCTACTGTGGCCTGGTAAGGCTGCTCCCCCCCCCCAGAGGGAGGTGATCAAAGAGCAGGCCAATCAGAGGCAGTCCCTCTTCACATTACTATGTAACCCAATTGGACTCTGAACTGCCCTGGGCTACATCTGTGCAGGGGTTCTAGGTTATCTCCATGAATAGTCCTTGGTTGGAGTATGAGTCTCTGGGAAGTTCCCTATGTTCAAATTTTCTTGTTCTGTTGCTCTCCTTGTGGAGACCCTGTCCTCTCCAGCTCTTACTATTTCCCAGTTCTTACCTAAAATTCCGTTCACCTGCCCAACAGTTGCCCATCCGGTTCAGCATCTGCTTTGATAGTCTGAAGGGCAGAGGCTTTCAGAGGCCCTCTGTGGTAGGTTCCTAGGTTGTTTCCTGTTTTCTTCTTCTTCTGATGTCCATCCTCTTTGCCTTTCTGGATGGGGATTGGACGTTTTAGTTAGGGTCCTCTCTCTTGCTTAGTTTCTTTAGATGCACAGGTTTTAGTGGGTTTGTCCTATGTTGTATGTCTATATGAGTGAGTATATACCATGTGTGTCTTTTTGCTTCTGGGACAACTCACTCAGGATGATCCTTTCCAGATCCCACCATTTACCTGCAAATTTCATGATTTCCTTATTTTTCATTGCTGAGTAATATTCCATTGTGTAGATGTACCACAATTTCTGCATCCATTCTTCAGTTGAGGGGCATCTGGGTTGTTTCCAGCTTCTGGCTATTACAAATAAAGCTGCTACAAACATGGTTGAGCAAATGTCCTTTTTGTGTACTTGAGCCTCTTTTGGATATATGCCCAGTAGTGGTATGGCTGGATCTTGAGGAAGTGCTATTCCTAGTTGTCTAAGAAAGCATCAGATTGATTTCCAGAGTGGTTGTACAAGTTTACATTCCCACCAGCAGTGGAGAAGGGTTCCCCTTTCTCCACAACCTCTCCAGCATGTGTTGTCACTTGAGTTTTTGATCTTGGCCATTCTCATGGGTGTAAGGTGAAATCTCAGGGTTGTTTTGATTTGCATTTCACTAATGGCTAGTGAGGTTGAGCATTTCTTTAAGTGCTTCTCTGCCATTCGGTATTCCTCTACAGAGAATTCTCTGTTTAGCTCTGTTCCCCATTTTTAAGTGGATTACTTGGTTTGCTGCTTTTCAGCTTCTTTAGTTCTTTATATATACTGGATATGAGTCCTCTGTCAGATAAAGGGTTGGTGAAGATTCTTTCCCAATCTGTAGGTGGTCGCTTTGTTTTGATGACGGTGTCCTTTGCTTTACAGAAGCTTTTCAGTTTCATGAGGTCCCATTTATTGGTTGTTGCTCTTAGAGCCTGTGCTGTTGGTGTTCTGTTCAGGAAGTTTTCCCCTGTACCAATGAGTTCTAAGGTATTTCCCACTTTTTTTTCAAGCCGATTTAATGTGTCTGGTTTTATGTTGAGGTCTTTGATCCACTTGGACTTCAGTTTTGTGCAGGGTGACAAGTATGGATCTATTTTTATTTTTCTACATGTAGACATCCAGTTGGAGCAGCACCATTTGTTGAAGATGCTATCTTTTTTCCATTGTATGGTTTTGGCGTCTTTGTCAAAGATCAGGTGTCCATAAGTGTGTGGGTTTATTTCTGGGTCCTCTGTTCGGTTCCATTGATCCACCATTCTGTTTCTATGCCAGTACCATGCAGTTTTTAAAACTGTTGCTCTATAGTACAACTTAAGATCAGGGATGGAGATACCTCCAGAAGATCTTTTATTGTAGAGGATAGTTTTAGCAATTCTGGGTTTCTTGTTATTCCATACGAAGTTGAGAATTTTCCTTTCCAGGTCTGTAAAGAATTGTGTTGGCAATTTGATGGGCATTGCATTGAATCTGTAGATTGCTTTTGGTAAGATGGCCATTTTTACTATGTTAATCCTACCAAGCCATGAGCATGGGAGATCTTTCCATCTTCTCATATCTTCTTCTAATTCTTTCTTCAGAAATTTGAAATTTTTTTCATACAAGTCTTTGACTTCCTTGGTTAGGGTTACTCCGAGGTACCTTATGTCATTTGTGGCTATTGTGAAGGGTGTTGTTTCCTTAATTTCTTTCTCAGCCCTTTTGTCTTTTGTATACAGGAGGGCTACTGATTTTTTTGAGTTAATTTTGTATCCTGCCACTTTGCTGAAGGTGTTTATCAGCTGTAGGAGTTCCCTGGTAGAGTTTTTGGGGTCACTCACATATACTATCATATCATTTGCAAATAGTGATAATTTGACTTCTTCCTTTCCAATTTGTATCCCCTTGATCTCCTTCAACTGTCTTATTGCTCTAGCAAGGACTTCCAACACTATGTTGAAGAGATATGGAGAGAGTGGGCAGCCTTGTCTTGTCCCTGATTTCAGTGGGATTGCTTTAAGTTTCTCTCCATTCAGTTTGATGTTGGCTATAGGCTTGCTGTATATCGCCTTTACTATGTTTAGATATGTGCCTTGTATCCCTGATCTCTCCAATACTTTGAACATGAATGGATGTTGGATTTTGTCGAAGGCTTTTTCAGCATCTAGGGAGATTATCATGTGGTTTTTTTCTTTCAGTTTGTTATTATGGTGGATCACATTGATGGATTTCCGTATATTGAACCACCCCTGCATACCTGGGATGAAGCCTACTTGGTCATAGTGGATAATATCTTTGATGTGTTCTTGGATTCGGTTTGCAAGTATTTTATTAAGTATTTTTGCATAAATGTTCATAAGGAAGATTGGCCGGAAATTCTCTTTCTTTTTTGAGTCTTTGTGAGGTTTAGGTAGAAAGGTGACTGTGGCTTCATAGAATGAATTTGGTAATATTCCTTCTGTTTCTATTTTGTGGAATAGTTTGAAGAGAATTGGTGTTAGCTCTTCTTTGAAGGTCTGGTAGAATTCTGCACTGAAGCCATCTGGTCCTGGGCTTTTTTTGGATGGGAGACTTTTGATGACCACTTCTATTTCTTTGGGGGATATAGGTCTATTTAGTTGATTTACCTGGTCCTGGTTCAGCTTTGGTAAGTCAAATCGATCAAGAAAATTGTCCATTTCATTTAGATTTTCAAATTTTGTGGCATATAGACTTTTGAAGTAAGTCCTAATGATTGTTTGGATTTCCTCAGTGTCTGTAGTTATATCCCCCTTTTCATTTCTGATTTTGTTGATTTGGGTGGTGTCTCTCTGCCTTTTAGTTAGCCTGGCTAAGGGTTTGTCGATCTTGTTGATTTTCTCAAAGAACCAGCTCTTGGTTTCATTGATTCTTTGAATTGTTTTATTTGTTTCCAATTGATTGATTTCAGCCCTGAGTTTGATTATTTCCAGCCGTCTACTCCTTCTTGGTGTGTCTGCTTCTTCTTTTTCTAGGGTTTTTAAGTGAGCCATTAGGGTGCTTGAATGAGCTGTCTCGAATTTCTTCTTGAAGGCACTTAGTGCTATGAACTTTCCTCTTAGCACTGCTTTCATTGTGTCCCACAAGTTCGGGTATGTTGTATCTTCATTTTCATTGATTTCTAGAAAGACTTTAATTTCTTTCTTTATTTCTTCCCTGACCCAACTGTCATTTAGTAACAAGTTGTTCAGTTTCCACGTGTGTGTAGGCTTTTTGTTATTTCTGTTATTGTTGAGGTCCAGCTTTATTCCATGGTGATCAGACAAGATACATGGGATTATTTCAATCTTCTTGTATCTGTTAAGGCTTGCTTTGTGACCCACTATGTAGTCTATTTTGGAGAAGGTTCCATGAGGTGCTGAGAAGAAGGTAAATTATTTTGTGCTTGGGTGTAAAGTTCTGTAAATGTCTGTTAGGTCCATTTGATTCATGACCTCTGTCAGAGACATTGTTTCTTTGTTTAATTTCTGTTTGTTTGACCTGTCCTTTGTTGAGAGTGGGGTGTTGAAGTCTCCCACTATTAATGTGTGTGGATCTATATGTGCTTTAATTTTTATCAATGTTTCTTTCACAAATGTTGGTGCCCTTGTATTTGGGGCATAGATGTTCAGGATTGTGATGTCTTCCTGGTGGAATTTTCCCTTGATGAGTATGAAGTGTCCTTCCCCATCTCTTTTGATTAATTTTGGTTGAAAGTCTATTTTATCAGATATTAGAATGGCTACTCCTGCTTGCTTCTTGGGTCCGTTTGCTTGGAAAGTCGTCTTCCAACCCTTTACCCTCAGGTAATGTCTATCTTTGTGTCTTAGGTGTGTTTCTTGTATGCAACAGATTGCTGGGTTTTGTTTACGTATCCATTCTGTTAATCTGTGTCTTTTTATTGGAGAGTTGAGTCCATTGATGTTGAGAGAGATTAATGACCAGTGGCTGTTAGATCTCTTGATTCTGATGTTGGCTGTTTTCATCAGGTTGTGTGCTTGGTTGCTTTTTGTTTTACTGAAGTGAGGTTATTTATTTCCTGTGTTTTCTTGAATGTAGCTAGCTTTCTTGGGTTGTATTTTCCCTTCCAGTGTCTTCTGTAATGCTGGATTTGTGTGTAGGTATTGTTGAAATTTGTATTTGTCATTGAATATCTTGTTTTCTCCATCTATGAGGACTGAGAGTTTTGCTGGGTATAGTAGCCTGGGCTGACATCTGTGTTCTCTTAGGGTCTGCATGATATCCGTCCAGGCCCTTCTGGCTTTCATAGTCTCCGTTGAAAAGTCAGGTGTGATTCTAATGGGTTTGCCATTATATGTTACTTGCCCTTTTTCCCTTGCAGCTTTTAGTATTTTTTTCTTTGTTCTGTATTCTTACTGTTTTGATTATTATGTGGCGGGAGGATTTTCTTTTCTGTTCAAATTTGTTGGGTGTTTTGTAGGCCTCATGTATTCTAATTGGCCTCTCCTTTAGCTTGGGGAAATTTTCTTCAATGATTTTGTTGAAAATATTTTCTGGGCCTTGGAGAAGGGAGTCTTCTTTTTCCTCTATACCTATTATTCTTAGGTTTTGTCTTTTCATATTGTCTTGCATTTCTTGGACGGTCTGTGTCAGGAATTTTTCTGATTTAACATTTTCTTTGACAGATACATCGATTTCCTCCATTGTATCTTCTACACCTGAGATTCTTTCTTCCATCTCTTGTAGTCTGTTGGTTATACTTACCTCTGCAGTTCCTGTTTTCTTCCTTAGATTCTTCCTTTCCATTATTTCTTCCATTTGTGTTTTCTTTAATTTTTCCAATTCTATCTTCAGGTCTTGAGTTGTTTTGTTTACTTCCTTCACCTGTCTGATTGTACTTTCCTGTTTTTCTTTTAGTTCCTTCAACTCTGTTTCTATCATTTCATTCAGTGTTTTAAGCATTTCCTTTCTAAAGGCCATAAACTGTTTGGCTGCAGCTTCCTCTATTTCTTTACGGATGGCAATATTCTGTTTGAGTTTATCTTCCTCTATGTCTTTACGAATCTTATTTGTTTCCTCTGTTATCATCTTCATGAGCATACTTGTTAGGTCATCTTCTTGGATTTCAGTTATGGTGGGGTGTCCAGGGCTACTTGCCCCTGGGTAACTGGGTTCTGGAGATGCCATATTGCTCTGTCTTTTGTTGCTTGAGCTTTTACGCTGGCCTTTACCCATTGTGTTATCTTAGGTGTTTGGGGTTATTTTCTGGTGGTTCCTGGGGATCCTGTGGTGGAGAGAATCCCCTTTGCAGAAAGCTGGTTTTTCCTGAAGGATGTCTTCTCAGCTTTTTGGGTATAGTCCCTGGATGGCTGGTGTTTTTTCAGGAGTTGCTCACCTCAGGGATATAGACCTGAGTGGTAACTGTGGTCTTTGTTAGTCGAGAGGGTTCTCCTCTCACCCAGGGAAGTCCTGAGGGCAGCTGCCCTGTTTCTGGGTTTCTTGTTGCAAATTTAATGATCAGCTGCTGTGACCCAGTTGGACATCAGGCGTGCCTCAACTGTTTGTGCTTGTGTCTGGAGCACAGCTGAGTGCTGGCGCCTCGGCCCCACTAGACTGCTAGACTTTTTCTAGGGAAGAATTGGGTGATTTAGATCAGTACAGTTTCCTTCCTTCCCTGTGGATTCTCTGGAGACACGGACTCCTAGTGTCTTTTTTTTTGCCCTGGTGCACACTGCTCAGTGTCCGCCA
Source organism: Meriones unguiculatus (assembly GCF_030254825.1). Lineage (NCBI taxonomy): Eukaryota > Metazoa > Chordata > Mammalia > Rodentia > Muridae > Meriones > Meriones unguiculatus. The sequence goes on from NW_026843645.1 coordinate 1,301,014, forward strand.
GCTGGCTGGCCGCAGAAATTGCCTGTGCCTGGAGCACAGCTGTGTGATGGCGGCTCAGTCTCTGCCAACTGTCTGGTGCACAGAAACTGCCTGTGTCTGCCTTTGCGGCTTTTGGGAGCCTGAGTGGCTCCCTGAGCTGGATAATTTTCCAGGGACCTTTTCAGGTCGGGGGTGAGCTGAGTGCTTTGAGATCAGACCCGCCGTTTCTATCTCTGTCGGCGAATCAGGTGCGCAGGCAGGCAGGGCTCTGTGCCGGAACCTGGGTCCCCAGCTCTGGCTCCGGGCTGGCTCCTGGGGTGCCCGTGGAACCCACCCGAGTCTTTTCCAGGGGATGTCTGGGTGACCTAAGGCCGGTCCCAATTGTTTCCTGTACCCTGGGGTTATCTCTCGACCGAAAATTCCAGTCTCTGATAGTGTGGTGCCCATGGTTCAGTCTGGGACCGTGACCAGAGACACTGGCTTGTGGCTCTGGGCTGGGGCTGGGGCTGGCGGCCGGCAGCCAAGCGTCTGGCGGAACCGGGATCTCTTCCGCGGTTTAGCCGGGTGAGTTAAAAGCTGATTGAATCCCCCACCGTGGGGTATCCTCTCACCTGGGAAACACAATGACTGTGTTTTATGGCCGAGAGTTCTGATTGCTGGTCACTGTGCTGATCCTGCTGTGCTGCTGCTCAGAATGAGAGTCCTCCCAGCTCTGCCATCTTGCCCCTCCTCCCAATGGTCAAAATTATTAACACTGAATAAATATGTTAATATGTTTCCAGTTTTCACTAATAATTTGTGTTTTAACCATTATGTTCTCTATTTTCTTTAGCCCCCTATCAGAGGACTAGGGAAGGTGCACATGTAGAAATGGGGAGGGTGGGTGGGAATGGGTGGAGATGGAAAGGGATACAGCCAGGATACAAAATGAATAAATTGTGATAAATAAATACTTAAAAATATTTTTTTTTAATTTTATTTTTTTTATCAGTTACATTTTATTAACTCTGTATCCCAGCCGTGTCCCGATCCCTCATTCCCTCTCAGTCCCTCCCTCCCTCCCTCCCTCATCTCCACCGTGCCCCTTTCCAAGTCCACTGATGGGGGGGGACCTCCTCCCCATTCATCTGATCCTGTTTTATCAGGTATCTTCAGGACTGGCTGCAAAGCCCTCCTCTGTGGCCTAACAGGACTGCTCCTCCCTTCGGGGGTGGGGAGACCAAAGAGCCAGTCATCGAGTTCCTGTTAGAAATAGTCCCTGTTCCCCTCACTTTGGGAAACCAATTGGTTACTGAGCTACCACAGGCTACATCTGAGTGGAGGTTCTAGGTTATATCCATACATGGTCCTTGGTTGAATGTCAGTCTCAGAAAAGACCCTGTGCCCAGATATATTTGGTCCTTGTGGAGCTCCTATCCTTTCCCCATCAGACTAACTCCCCTTCTTTCTTATGATTCCCTGTACTCTGCCAAAGGTTTGGTCATGAGTCTTTGCTTTGAAAACACTGCTATTTAGAGTCTTTCAGATGCGCTCAGTAGACTCCTGTCATACGTTCAATGCACATCCCGTCTGTCTTTCTAAATGAGGATTGATCATCTTACCCCATGTCCGCTCAATTGATTATCTTTTTTAGGTGTATAGATTTCATTATGTTTATCATATCTTATAGGTCTATATAAGTGAGTATATCCCATGTTTGTCTTTCTCCTTCTGGGATATTTCACTCAGAATGATCTTTTCTAGATCCCACCATTTGCCTGCAAATTTCATGATTTCCTCCTTTTTGATTGCTGAGTAGTATTCCATTGTATAAAAATACCACAATTTCTGTACCCATTCCACCATTGATGGACATCTGGGTTGTTTCCAGGTTCTGGCTATTACAAATAGAGCTGCTATAAACATGGTTGAGCAAGTGTCCTTTTTGTGTACTTGAACAAACTTTGGGTATATACCTAGCAGTGGTATAGCTGGGTCTGGAGGAAGCACTATTCCTATTTGTCTTAGAAAGCGCCAGATAGCTTTCCAGAGTGGTTGTACCAGTTTACATTCCCACCAGCAGTGGAGCAGGGTTCCCCTTTCTCCACAACCTCTCGAGCATGTGTTATCGCTTGAGTTTTTCATCTTGGCCATTCTGATGGGTGTAAGGTGATATCTCAGGGTCGTTTTGATTTGCATTTCCCTGATGGCTAATGAGGATGAGCATTTCTTTAAGTGTTTTTCTGCCATTCGATATTCCTCTGTCGAGAATTCTCTGTTTAGCTCTGTTCCCCATTTTTTAATTGGATTACTTGGATTGCTGCTTTTCAGCTTCTTTAGTTCTTTGTATATACTGGATATTAGTCCTCTGTCAGATAAAGGGTTAGTGAAGATTCTTTCCCAATCTGTAGGCAGTCGTTTTGTTTTGATGACGGTATCCTTTGCTTTACAGAAACTTTTCAGTTTCATGAGGTCCCATTTATTGATTGTTGCTCTTAGAGCCTGTGCTGTTGGTGTTCTGTTCAGGAAGTTGTCTCCTGTGCCAATGAGTTCTAGGCTGTTCCCCACTTTTTTTTCCAATTGATTTAGGGTATCTGGTTTTATGTTGAGGTCCTTGATCCACTTTGACTTTAGTTTTGTGCAGGGTGATAAATATGGATCTATTTTCATTTTTCTGCATGTAGATATCCAGTTGGTCCAGCACCATTTGTTGAAGATGCAGTCTTTTTTCCATTGAATGGAATTGGCTTCTTTGTCGAATATCGAGTATTCATAGGTGTGTGGATTTATTTCTGGGTCTTCTATGCGGTTCCATTGATCCTCCTTTCTGTTTCTATGCCAGTACCATGCAGTTTTTATTACTGTTGCCCTGTAGTACAGCTTGAGATCAGGAATGGAGATACCTCCAGATGATCTGTTGTTGTACAGGATCGTTTTGGAGATTCTGGGTTTTTTTGAAGAGAAACATTTTCAATGTAATCAAGGTGGTAAAGCCTTTTCACAATTCAGTAGTCTTCAAGTACATAAAAGAACACATACTGGAGAAAACCTCTAAGAATGTAATCAGTGTGGTTAAGCCTCTGCACATTGATATGATATCCGAAGGCATGAAAGATTTCGTACTAAAAATAAACCCTATGACTATAACTACTAAAGCCTTTGCATGTCACAAATTATCAAAGCCATAAACAAATCATACTCGAGAGAAAAATATTATGAATATATTCACTATGATGAAGCCTTTGTAAATTTCTATAGACTTCACTTTCATGAATGAAACATACTGAAGAGAAACCCTATGAATGTGTTCATTTTGTTAACTCAAAGCTTTGTGTTTTCAAGTATCCTAGAGATATAATGAAGTGGTCTAATCAGCCATCAACTGCATCTCACTACATAGCTTGATGTGATATGAATATATACATAAGATTGGATTCTGTGAATCCATATGTTCTCCCGAATTATCCATATGTCATTTCATCTTAAAGTACTGCATTCTATAGGAAATATGTAATATAAAGGTTATAGATAAAGTAACAGCAAGGATATTTACTTAAAAAGAAACATTTCTGGTGTGTGTGTAAGGTCATTATGGGCTTTTAGGCCATGACTGATATGTACAGAGTGGGAGACAAGTTTGTTGGAACTCCTTTGGCCTTCTTAATATGATGATTGAGGACTGATTGCCAGCTTTGGACACCAAAAGGCTTTCCTACAGCTCTGTTTCCCTGATGCTCAAATTAGATTAGTTGAGATATTACATCAATAAAATACTGTCTTCTTTTTATATTGTAAACATACTGTCATGTAATAATTGAGGGATCCAGGGCAATTTGAAGGATAAAATTCCTTTGAAAATGATAGTGTGCAGCCAGTTCTCCTAGGTGCTGAGCCATGTATTTGGCCCCATAAACGTGTCATGAATAGCCTTTTGAGGTGTGAAAGGTTAATCCTAAATTCAGCTTTAACTCATCCCTGATGACCCAGAAGAAAGAGCAGATGGAGAGCATAAAAAGTAACTTAAGCTTGGTGCTGAAAGAATTTTCAAATCCAATATCTTCACAAAAATATGGAAGTATCCAAAATTATCAGGATAGATACTGGGACTACAAGTGTTTAAAAAGTGCATGACCACTTGACCAAAACCACCAGACTGAGTTTATCCCATACGTCGTAAATAGGCAGCAATGAGAGCCCACAAGGACACCTGCTTGAGATGATACCTAGTGTAAAAAGTGAAGAAGAATTTGAAGGCATGAAGACCAACTTTTCTGAAGTGGATTGTATTCTGCTTCCCTGATGCACACAAACATTCTGTTAGGAGCCCTAAGTGGTGAAGACTGCAGGTGCTGTGAAGGTTGTTGTCAGGGGAGCCTGAGGTTCAAACAGATGTCAATAGAAGGCTGGAGAAATCAGGCATTTAAAGAGACCTAAGAGGCATGGAGAAGGAGATTTGAGTGTTAAAGAAAGGGAAGTAGATTTGGATGTTAAAGAAAGGATAAAATTCCCAGAGAGCGATTAATTCTAGGTCTTTACCTAAGCACAAGCTGCCTCCTACTGTAGTCTCTGTATCTACTCAGCTATGGTAGGTCAACTCTCCAGTTCTTTCACTCTTTCCTTGTCTTCTCAGATACATGTATATGTATGTCAGTCAGAATACCACGTAGGCTGCCAGTTGGTGGTCTCAATTTGATTTTAAATCTCTCTCCCCCATCTGTCATCACTGCAACCTCTCTGTGTGGCAGGAATAGGGATATTCTGAATGAACATTCCTATATCTCCCTTAGGACATGTAATAAATCAATGGACTCCTTGAATTTCTAATCTGGTCTGGACTGTCATTGATGAAAAGACCTATTCCCCTAGATGAGATATTTTCTGTCAATAGCATTATGTAATTCTTTGAATATTTTGTAGGAGAGAAATAAGCTGAGAATGAGAAAGCAACTTATAGGCAGGAAGATTTTAATGTATGGCTTGGAGAGATTACTTACTTGTGTATCTCTGCTCTCTAAACCTATTAAATCTAAAGGATGAACGTTTAACCATATTTTGTACTTCACACATAAGACAAGCTGCTGAGGTGCCTTTTTGACAGAAGGTTTTCTGGCTTCCAGGTTCTCCCAGGATACTTCAGTCCCTACCTTCTAAAGGGTAAGATTGGCGTTCCCCACCTCCACCCTTAAATTTTCAGTCCAGTGGAATGGGACTACCCTCTCCCAGAAGTACCGAGATATTTTATTTTCTTCTATATGCTTTTCTTCTCTTTCTCTTTTTCTGTTTATTCTCTCTCTCTCTCTCTCTCTCTCTCTCTCTCTCTCTCTCTCTCTCTCTCTCTCCACCCTTCTCTTTGCCCACATTTAGGATTCCTCCATGGTAACTTCCATGGCCTTATTCCTTGGGAACTGGGAACCCTCTGAGAACTGTTTGCATAAGCTTGCAAGTAAATATTTACCATGTCTTCAATTAGCAAATATTACCTGTGGGAAGAAAGAAACAGCATAACATTATATATTCATCACTGGTCAAAATTTGTCACACTGAATAAATATGTGAATATGTTTCCAGTTTTTATTTATAATTTGTGTTTTAACCATTGTTTTTTATTTTTCCCTCGTCCCCTATATGAGGACTAGGGAAGGTGCAAGGGGGAGATTGGGAGGGTGGCTAGAAATGGTCAGAATTGTAAGTGGATACAGTCCTGATACAAAGAAAATAAACTGTAATAAACAAATAGCTTAATTAAATGTATTTTCATTTTCAAACATTGTTTTCTCTCTTTTTTATTTGAAATAATAGTCTCACTATAAATTCTAGGCTGACCTTGAACTTAGTGTACATAATAGATCTGCTTACCTTGCCTCCCTAGTACCTGCAGGATAGTTGGGCATGGTCTACCTCAATAATTCAGTTTTTTCTGTGGGCTTATTGAGAGTAAATTGCTGAATCCAAATGGTCATGGTAGGCAGGACACAGACTCTGTTCCTTAGTCCAGTAATGGAAAAAAAAAACATTGATCAGTTGCCGTTGTTTGGCTTAAAATCCTCTCCTTTACGTATAAAGAAAATTATTGTTTTTTTCTTTAACATTGAGATTTTATGACACAACAAAATAGATTGGAGTTCTGTTCTTAATTCAACAGATAGTGAAAAGTAGCCTCACAGACATAAGGAGATTCTCAACATAGTTAAGTGTAACAACTCATTACACTTGCCCCAACATTCTAGCAAATCACTGAGGTTAAAACCATCCAAGCCTGGCATGGTAACACAGTCCTGTAGTCATGGTGTTCAGAAAGAGAATGCAGAAAGTTCAAGATGACAAAGTAATCCACGGAAATATCCCAGGTCAATGGTATAATGGGAGGTCCACAGAACAAAGGGGACTGATTGGCTAAGATCAATGTCCATAGTCGTCCCCACAGCTCCCGAACATCAGGGCCATTCCAGCACCATGTGTTATCTAAGGAATTTGTCACCCTGTGCTTTCTAATGTTTCCTGTCCAAGACAGCTAAGGTCACTTCAGGGTTAGACTCCTGTGGGCATTGAAGACTAGAACTCCCTCCAAGTTGGGGGATTAGCCTCAGGCAGAGATGCATTCTTTAATTATATATCCTATACAAGGGGTTCAGCACAGAAATCTTATTCACACAATCAATAGGAATAGACTTAGTAATATATATATATATAAACAGGTTCAAACTTATTCACACATTCTTTTTTAAGCCATTGGAAGGAAATAATTTAAAAAGACATGGAGTAAGCAGAAGGCAAGGGGAAATGTTGTAATATATTTTAACTAATATCTGTAGAAAAAGTTAAATACATCGCTGGAGATAGCATGGAAGTTAGTTAACACTTTAGTTCACTTCCGGATTACACTCCTGTGGGCATTGAAGCCTAGAACACCCTCCAAGTTGGAGGATTAACCTCAGGCAGGGATGCACTCCTGAATTATATATCCTATACAAAGTATTCAGCACAGAAACCTTATCTACACAACCAATAGGAATAGACTTAGTAGGTTTTATATATATACAGGTCCATATATATTCACACATTATTTTTTAAGACATTGGAAGGAGGGAATTCAGAAAGGCATGGAGAAAGCAGAAGGAAAGGGGAAATGGTGTAATATATTTTAATTAACATCTGTAGAAAAAGTTAAATAAATGGTGGCTGGATTAGCATGGAAGTTAACAGCACTGGGTGTTGTTACAGAAGACAAGTTCCATTTCAGATATCACTTACTAGCCAGCAAGTTCCATGTAAATGCGTTTCCATGGGATCTGGTGCCCACTTTGGCCATTGCAAGTAGGGTACACAGACACTTGAACATAAAACGTGCATATATCTGAAAGACATGGAAAGCTTAACTCTGTGGCTTTCTCAGGGTTGGAGTGCTCAGTGATTTGAAGCAGTGACTGGTCTTCCAGATGACCTGGATTTTATCCCAACAACCACATGGCATCTTACAGCTGCCTAGAACTCCAGGGTCCAACAATTTCACAATACATCAATGCACATGATATAAAAAGTAACACATTTTACAAACAGAATTCTCTATATTGATGTCACAGTTCTGAGAAAGATGCAGACTTGGGTAGCTGCAATGAACTCCTCTTCCTTCATTGAGCCAACCTGCCTAGAAGCAAAACAGCCTTATTATAAGGTTGAACTAGCTCACCATAGCTGTTCATCTAAGAATTGCAAATACAATCCTGATTGGTGACATTTCCTTGATGTTTTCTGTATTTGTGATCTCTCCCCTTGGTATGTGAGAGACTTGTGGCATTGATGAATCTTGTAAATGTATCTTTTATATCACACATGAGGATCTAGAAGATAGATTTGCTGGGAAAATCTTCGTCTGCTTCAGGAACTTGACTTGCAGTCTTCATTTACTGTTGGAATTATTCGAAGTGTGGGAGGTTCCCAAGATGGCGGTGACCAGTGTGCCCTGTATTAGAGGGGCAGAGGATCTGAGACTCTGAAACTGGTAAGGGGCTAGGACGCTGGATCCAGAGCATCAACCTTGAATTTTCCCTGATTACAGGGGACATCCTGTGAGTTGAGGCCTATTGGACCCAGCCCCACCATGGTCATTTCTAATGTTTGAGAGTCAAAGTGCTAAGCTCCTGCACTTTCTGCCCATCCCTGCCAGTGTGCATCCCCAGGTCCAGGAACCTCCACTCAAACAGCCAGACATCAGATGGCCCATGCTCCCCTCAAGAGAGCTTCAGTATTCCTTGGAAAGTTAGGCTCAATTGCATCCAGTCCCCCCATGGCTGTCTGCCAGGTCTGAGAGTCATGAACCATGGGGGCTCTACACTTTATGCTGATGCCAGCGACTGAAGACCCCCAGGTCTATTGAACCTCTGTTCTTGCAGCCCGACATCTAATCTCATTTAATCCCCATCAAGCATCTTCAGGATTCTTGGGACATTTTGGGGTCAATAGATCTGGTACCCCCAGAGCTGTTTCTCAGGTCTGACAGTCAGGAAACATGGACCCCCAGCACTTGACAGATATGCCAGTGAATGGAGATCATCAGGTCCAGGGACTTTCCTCTCCAGCACCCAGACATTGGATCCCTCCTGGTCCCCTGAAAGCAGTATTGGGGTTCCTGGGGATGAGTACCCAACATTGAAGCCACAGTTCACTGGTCACCCAGACCACACAAACAGTGGAAGCACCTGGAACATGGATTCAGGATGGCCCAGCCCAAATGAGTCTGAGTGACAGAGATGCAAAATCTGGAACAAATTCCCTTGTATATCCCCCCTAAACCCCTCATTTGGCCTCCTGTATTCTCTGTCTGCCCTGCACCCTCACTCTCTCCAAGGATACCAAGACAGATCCTTGTACTCTTTCCTTCTCCAGAAACTAGTGCCTTGCCTCTTAAGTGTGAAAAATACCAACTGAACCCACAGACATCAGCTCAACCTGCTCCTTGGCATCCCTTCTGGTCAAGGACACCACCAAACACATCACTTACACTCTTCTGAGGAGATCACACACTGTTGCTGATCTTGATCCATGTAGATCCCAGCTTCCAGAAGAAATGACATTCAGGACTTCCCAAAAGTTGATGCTGAATCCCATGCCCCATAGACCAACCCTCCCCATTCATCTTAGTGGTATATACACACAGACTAGGGTCACTTTCATACCCTTAACACATACATCATCCTACGGCTGGACACAGACCCAGTCACATGGAGTGCTAGTGTGTTCTCTTTTTTAATGTTCCTTTGAAATATATACACCTTACCCTTGTTCATTCCAATGCTGATTTCTCTTCTCCCCTCCCCCAACTCTCTGGCTTCAATTCGGATATTGCATTGTGATATTTATTCTAAGTATCCTGTCTCAACTTTGTGTAAATAGGCCAAAATAAAGCAACTAGACACAATGTTTAGCAATGGGAGGAGCCAGAGGGCAGGAAAGTGGGGAGGAGCTAGAGGACAGTAAATGAGTGGGAGGAAAAAGGGTGAGAGGAGAGCTAAGGGAGGAGAGAGCTATGGGAGAGATTTTGAAACTATGTGGAGATGGAATGGACGTAAGTTATCACTAAAAGCAAGTATAATGTGGGAAATCTAAATGTTAAGAAACTATGAATGCATGGAGGTTTAGGATGGAGTAAATATTGCCCAGCACTGTGTTCTAGGTTAACTAAAGAAATCCCCGTGTCTGTGTGGTGATTTTCTTGCACAGCTGTTTAAGATTAACAGCCAGCCTGACTAAAAGATAATTAATAGTACATTTTAACAGCAACTTGCAACAAATGATGCCCAACTAATCTAAGTATCCACACCCTTTAAATCACACTTTATCATAACTTGATGGGGGTAATAAGCTCCCAGTGATAAAACCCAAACTTAAAACCTAAAAACTCCCAGGTTAATTACTGTCTCTTTAAGAGACACTCTTTACCCCTCAGAGGAGCAAAGAATAGCCTCCTGTGGGCAGACCTGAGGCTTCCATAACAAAACTGACTGCTGCAGCAGTTTAACTGAGGGGTAAACATGCATGGCTTCCTTACAATGTGGCTGGCTCAGCTCAGCTCAGCTCAGCAGCCATGGTGGGAAGGAGAGGAATTGGAGGCAGAAAATCCTCTAGACAGAGTTTGGCCTAAACTGCATCTTAAATTTTAAAAAATGCCATTGCAGAGGGTGTTTCAATCCCTTTTGGCTTCATTTTGGCTGCCATAGTCATGGATCTAGTTGCAATATGTTTAATTATGATGGTTCTTCTCCATGCCTTCTCCAAGAAAGTTCAAGGAGAAAAATGGGGAAAAAAAACAAGGATTGGAATACTAAGTTACAGACAAGAAAAAGGGCCCTCTTCCTAATAATTAGATTAATAACAGCTAAAATTCAAAGCTCTCTGGCTACAAGATGCTTGTCAGCTCTTTCTGGTAAGGGTCCTCCAATTCACCAAAACATCAACTAAAATAACCAACTGAGCTTTGTTTGTTACAGCGTAAACTGGAACAACTGAACCTAAACTTAAAATTTTCTTGTCTCTTTGTTTGATTTTTATTTAAGGGCTTTGAGTTACAATGATAATGATTTGAACAAGCTAGTGAAGGCACGTCCCTTTCTTCCCAACACAAAATAAAAAGAAACAGGCAAGTCTCTGAGTTCAGGATCGAGCTAATTTACATAATAAAAGCCAAGATGGCAACTTCTGCTGTTTGGCCACTTGCAGAGATACTCTAAGTTTAAAAAATGACAAAATTTTCCTTAAGGTTACCATGTAAATTCTTTTTTCTTAATAATAGATGTTACGTCCTTACTGATCTAAAGGTTGGATTCACATATATTTTAGGTTTATGTAAAGAGACATAATGTCACACTGCTCTGGAAACTGCCTTGTCCTTTTAAACATGAGACATTTTCACAGGGGAAAAATGCTGGCCATGCCTATGTAAAAAAGACACAAGAGTCATAAAGATGGCAAAGTACATGCCAACCTGGTTTGGTCAAAACACTCAAAAATTATATTCATATGTTCAAAAATCAAAACTGTCCATCCTATATCAAAAAGATGGCAAGCCAAAGAATAGCCCAAACCACTGTAAAAACCCAGGTACACGATGCTTAGGATATACTTAAATGCTAAGGGTAAGAGAGTTTATATGCTTAATCCTGAGAGTTTATATAAAGTTTGGCTGTAAAGGCATAACTGTCCACTCTGCATGAAAAAGGGGCAAGCCAAAAAATAGCCATAATCAATGTAAAGCCCAGGTAGAAGATGACTAGGGTATGCTTAAATGCTAAAGGTAAGAGGGAGTTTATATAAAGTTTGGCTATAAAGGCATAACTACCGATTCTATATAAAAAGGGGATAGGGCACATAGCTACAACATCTATAAAAAAATCTAGGGCTAAACTTCTAAACAGGTACAAGACACTTACGGTATGCTTATATTCTAAATTAAAAAGGAGTTTATATAAATTTTACTTAAAACATGTGTTTTCTATTGCTTAAGACAACCAGCTTGTCTCTCTAATGGGAGGCTTCTCTAGGGAAATAGGTAGCAACCTGGCCACATACAACAGGCACGCAAGAGACCAAAAAGATATTTTAACTTATCCAACCTTCTTTTGATTTCAACAGGATAATGACTCTATGTTCAATAATAATGGTAATTTATATTGCTCTGATCCCTTTACACAGGAACAACTCTAAAACTAACTGAGAGACAAAAAAAAATTGTCTCTACCCAGAACTTCAACAATACTTGGCCAATAAATCCTTGGCTAAAATGTCCTTAAAATATATTATGCTAATCTTTTAATTTGCATAGATAGAATCGGCTTACAGTTTAGTTGCATCCTACACATCTCATACATTTATAATTTTAGAACTCTATAATGCTTGTGAGAAATTATATGTTTGCACAATAAAAGAACTGGACACCAGAGATGCTAGATCAAACCTAACAGAATCATTCTTCAGCATGCTGAGACATTGACACATCTATTCCAGCATCTTGCATGTTCCAGCATTCTGCTTGTTCCTGCCTCAACTGCTTCAACTGCTGTATCTCATCAAAGCCTGCTCCCAAAAGAAAGTTGAAGAAAGCTACTAATCTTAATTGGTCCAGTATTTTAGACTGTTCCAAAGAGGACTTTATTAAGCCTGAAATTTCTCAACATTCAAAGACTGGACCTCAAATGTTATTGTTTGCTTAATTAACCATTTTTTCCCAATTTTACTTGGGCTGCTTACAGGATTTCTACATGTCCAAAATGTCAGCTAGAAGAAATCCATGAGAACAACATGCAACTTTCCTTAAAGGGGGTTGGGTATGTTTTTGGTTGTTTGCTATGGCTATAAATTTTATTGTAATTGGGAGATGTTTATCATTATTAATGGTCATATTCAGAGTGAAACAAGGTTATACTCAGGGATGTCTGTCTTTTCCTTTTTCTATCTTTCTTTCTTATATAAGGAGAAAGGGGGTTAAAAAGAAAATAGTATACAGGGATATCATATAGGAGTAAGACAAAAGGACGATTATTGAATCTACTCAACTTAGGGTTTTATTTGTTATTCTCAAGCAAGGTTAATTTTAACTCTGGTATAGGAATTTGCATACTGATACAAAAATAAGTATTTTTGATACATTGGTATAAGCTTTAGTATATTGATACAAATTCAAAGTAACTTCCAATACTTTTAAACTGCTATGAAAAACTGGTTAGGATACTGGGCAGTGCAAGTTAATTGCTAGTCATTTAACTCATAGTCATGTCAGACACTAGCCTAATTTATCACATGAGCATACATCTGAGCTTTAACAGATATGATTTTGTAGACAGATCGATTTTATAAAGATAGGTAGCCTTCAAAAACTTCAGAGACCTACAGAATATGGCATTTTAAAATGTCTTTATTATTTTAAAGATTCTTTGACAATGAGACAGATCATCTCCTGGCAGCACCCCACATACCTGAAAGAATCTAATGAGCATCGAAGAACCTCCATATGGAGATGGCTTTAAATGTGGCAAACAAGCCACTCGGGTAAAGAAAATACCCTTGCTTCACGACAGACAAATTCTGCCAAAAAAATGAGCAAGATAATGCAGGACAAGTTGACTGCGGAACTCTGCCAAGACAGGGTAAGCAAGTCCTAAATAGTTCCTGTTGCACATATATGTCTGTCAAATATTCTGAGCCAGAAGGCTGAAGATGATGCTCCAACCTTACAGAAAGTTATGGATGACTGTTCAGGCAGCAAACTGTATCTGTCAATTTTTAATTTTTGAAAGTTGCTAACATGAACTTCCTATGTACTCTAATACCTAATTTTATTCCTTCTCAAGTCTCTGATGTGGTTGAAGACCAAAGAGTTATACTGTCACAATTAAGCTTAAGTTGTTCAGAAGTTACGAAATGCTTTCATATAGGTAATACCAATAGGGATAAAAGTTAATTTAGGTATAGGACTTTAAACATGTCAAGATAGATAAGATGATCAGATACTTTCTCCTAAGTTGCTAAATACGCATGCACTGGACATTGCACATGTAGATTTTACCTAACAGTTTTCATAATTTCATAATTATTATTGTATTGAAAGAAAAGGAGCCTTTTATTGGACTTAAAGTGGGAAACATTGGTATAATGTTCTTTTGAAATGTAATACACTTTACCCTTGTTCATTCAAATGCTGATTTCTCTCCCCCACTCTCTGGTTTCAATCCAGACATTGCATTGTGATACTTATTCTAAACATCACCTGTCTCAACTTTCTGCAAACATCCAAAATAAAGTAACTAGGCACAATGTTGAGCAGGGAAAGGAAGCAGGAAGAGAGGGAGGAGCCAGAGGACAGGAAGATGGGAATAGAGCTGGGAGAGCAAGGCTGGACGAGAGCTATGAGAGAGACCTGGAGGAGAGATCTTGGAACAGCATGGAAAGAATGAACCAGACCTGAGATTTCACAAAAAGCATGTATAATGGGTAAAATCTAAATGTTAAGAAACTATGAGGGTTTGGAGGTTTAGGAGAGCGTAACTATTGCCCAGCATTGTGTTCTAGGTTACCTAAATAAAAGAGGTCTCTGTGTGGAGATTTGGTTATACACCTGTTTAGGATTAACAGCAAGCTTTAATAAAAGGTAAACCAATAGTAAATATTAATCACCGCTTACAACACAGGGGCCACAGGGAAGACCGTCGGGAGACACGGCTCAACTAGTACTAAGATTTTCAGAGGAAACACCCTACACAGGAGAGGAAAGGAAAGCCAAGAACCTTGTTGGTAAAAAGAAAGATGATTCAACCAAGGGAAGGCATCTGTGTGTGGGTCGGCCAAAAGGGAGGATACCTCCTTTTCCCAGGGAAATGAAAAGATACCCATCAGTCTCTCAGATAAAGGGAAACATTTATGCTGAACATGGAAAGGAAAGCTTCAATCAACTGGTATTTGATGTGTGGATATAGCAACTGGGTAGCCATGAAAGAGGAGTTCCAAAACCAGGGAAGGTAGAGGGAAGAATCCCTCCTTTTGAGATAGACAATAAGTGCAGTACTTATCTGGAGCCTAATTGATCTGAGAGGTGGTTTCAGGTGGCTTTTCTGCAGCTTACGAGGATCCCTTTTAGGTTTTATAAAGGAGATAAAACCTAGCACATGGCAGCATCACCATTATAACATGCATTGAAATACACATTGTAGAAATGGTGGTAGACATACACCTTTGTGTTAACAACATCAACATTTTCAATTGTGGAAAGGCAGAAGCCTTTCATGAAGTAGAAGGGACAAAAGCTCACTTGGTCTTGACTTTTACTATGATTATACCTTATGGTAAAGAGGCTTAACAAATTTTTAAGTTTGCATTAATGAACCTTAAAATGCTATCGTAGACCCTTAAACATTTTTGTAGAAACTTTATAACTTAAACTTCTTCTCCTTAGCCCTTTATATCGAGTTATATACCATGAGACAGATGTCAGACTGCTGTGAACATTTATTGTACTTTAGCAAAAGAGATGGCAAAAGGTACATCCGTGGCCCATTTTTTGGATCTGATAGCAAACTAGACAACCTAGACCTTAAAACTCTACCAGTGAGGCTTAAGGCCTGGTCTGCTGCATATAAAGAGAACTGAGAAGGCATCTCAAGTCTCCCAACACAGAAATTGACAATATGACCAAGGGACCCTAGTTTGAGGCCAAAACAGATCCGCAAAACAGACCTGTTACCCTGGGCTGGGCGATGGTGTTGGAGGTTGCTTAATCTAGGAGCCATTTGTCCTCTGCCAGGCCAATGATCAGGAAGGCTGAAAGCATCTGTGGCTCTTGTAATGGTTGAGCCTCCATGCCTGGGCATAGAGAAAAAGCCTGCATGGGAGCATTTTGACTTCCAGAAGCCAGTCTGCCAGCAGGTAGTCATGGCTTGTTGAGGCAGCCATGGGACCAGTGACCCCTTTGGCTGCATTTCAAGCAGTCACCTGGCAGAGTTGACTTTTGGCTATACCCCCACAAGATGGGGCACTGAAGACCTCTTGTTTTCTGTGTGGGAATGCCAACAGTCTCAGAGCATCAGCCAAGGTCTGGAATAGTTTAAGCCAGAGATGAGCCTGTTGGGAAGGCACCTCTCTAATTCTTTTTACCAGATCCTATATGGTGACTCAGGGACCATCCTTACATGTTTAATTAAGATAGTAATGAGACCTTGTTTGCATCTGTAGGACTATAAATATAATTTTAGACATGTTTGAAGACTTGATCATGTGTGAGATGACTGACTGTCAACTTGCATTTGTTAACTGTCAAATATTAGGGCTTTAGGTTTTGTCCCTGTCAAGGTAGAGCCTTAAAAGTCATAAACATAGTCTATAACTTATAAGAGTGTAAGGCTGTATTGTAGATCAATAATGTTTTTATATTTAGAAAATAAGAAAAAAATATTTTAACCTTGATAGTGAAGATATAGCATAATGACCAAGTTTTAACATGAATAAATAAATGACTCTAAAATTAACAGATCTTAATTAATAGTATTCTTGGAATTATATCATAGTTTTAAGGTATTTAGGCCAAAACATTTACTTACTAACCATAGAGTTGTGAGATATAGAATAAACAACAATTTAGTAGAACAGTATAAAGCAATATTTTTTTTATAAAGCAACTTTAAAATTACATTTGAATTTATTTTACCAAATGCATTACCCAGAAAGTCTGGTGGTAAATCTGTATCACAGGCAGCTCATGGAAGGAAAAATGTAATTTATTCGTTAATTTAGGAATAGATAGTGACACAGGCAGTTAGACATACATTTTAAATTAGCTTAATTTAAATAGGCTTATATAATAATGAAATTTTAGCATCTTATAAAAATTATGTTGAACCAGGGTTGAAGCATATTGCATAGCATGTTGTAAAATATAACTTGGAATTTTTATAAAAATCCATTCCAATTTAAAATGAGAGTTGTTCCTGTCCTTATCTAAAAGGGGATAAAATAAACAGAGAATTAATTATGATTAAAAGGGTTCATACCATGTGGTCACGTTAAAGTTTACAGTTTAATCTTAAGATTTCTTTTGAGAGTATGAAAAGCAACCAGGGAGTATTTTTATTTAGTGGGATAGCAGACAAAGAGAAAGAGACAGGACGTTGAGAAACGAAATACAGGGAATCGCTTTATCTTCTCTGATCACTTTTAGTGTTAATAGATATTCAACATTTGACTAGGATAAATATCAGTGTAGAAGCTACATGATTCCCAAAGGGAAGAAAATATGAAGAAGCCATTCCTGTGCATGAGAAAGGGGAAATGGAACTGGACCATGTGGCTAGTGGTTCTTCAACCAAATAGGACTGTAGATCAGGGGTTAGCCCAGCTAAGACCAAGAACCTTCTTACTTAGTACTGGGTCGTTATCAGCAGTAAGGCTGAGTTCTCCTAGAGGGAATCTCATCTGTGGGAAAGGATAGGGGCAGATAGGAAGCTTTAAATGGGGATAGGAAGGGGTTCAACAGCATTTTAGTACCTATAAGAGATGGTTGTTTTGTACCTGTGTAAACAATGAG
Organism: Meriones unguiculatus; assembly: GCF_030254825.1. Classification (NCBI taxonomy): domain Eukaryota; kingdom Metazoa; phylum Chordata; class Mammalia; order Rodentia; family Muridae; genus Meriones; species Meriones unguiculatus. Next base: position 1,318,034 of record NW_026843645.1, read on the forward strand.
ACAGAAACAAAGTAGTAAGAACAGCTGGTTGCTAGGGAAACCACATTTGTTATAACCAAGATGGCTGCCAATCATGTGACTTTCCTTGATTGACCTGGATTAACAAGGCAGTGAAGCCATGCCCTTAGTGAAGATGGCAGTGAAGCCGTGGCTCCACCCTCTTTATCCCAGAATCAACATGGTGGCTAGCCATGAGTCGAGGGCAGCTACAAATGAGGCTGGAAATTTAAACCCTAATTCTTGAGTCCTGAGGCAGCAGCAATATTTAAAGCCATTGGAGGGCAGTTTAAAAGCCGTCCATACTATATGGTGGAGTCCTGAGGCCTGGATTACCTAATAGTGAAGCCCAGCACAAGCTAGCAAGCTAAAAGACCAGAGCAGAGGAGGGGGTTGGTGAGAAAAGTTTCCCAGCAGCCGCCAGAAGAGAGACAGTCGCATGTGGCTGTAGCAGCAGCAGTAGGCACACAGGTGAAGCCATCAAGAAAAAAAAAAAAAAACAGGAGATGAGGGTGTGAGAGAAAGATCTGTAGTGAGTGGGCATGAGGAGAGGATTCCAGCATGTCTTAACGTTGTCGGAAAAGCCCACATGGGTTTCAACACTAAATGTTAGTATTTAGATAAAAGGACCATGCATAGAAACATTCTGAAATCCAAAGAGGTCTATTGGGTGGAGATGGAGATGGAAAGAGAGAGGGAAGGAGAGAGACAAGGTAGGAGGAGGGGGCGCTGTACAGAGTGATTGGAGAGCAAGAGAGTCTCAAAGTGGCAGGTTGGTCCCTTTATGGAGCCATTGAACCATGCTAGCCCGGTGGGACTAACTAGCAGGTGACGCATGATGACATCAGAGGTTGCTAAGCAACCCAGAAGCAGGCCACCTAAATACTAACACTCCCAGAATACAGGCCAGTATTCTAGCGCTTTGTAGCTTGCCTGCTGAATTCTCTCTGTTATTCTTTCCTGAACCTCTCCTGCGGCTGACTCCCCTGGCTGAATTTTCTAATTCCTCTTCTAACTCCTCCTCTCTTGACCTGAGGCAGGAAGTCTAGCTGTGCTCTCTCCCCTGTTCAGCATCTGGCTGTAAGCCTCTTTGTTGACTAATCAGGGGAACCCTGAAGGGCAGAGTTTTTACACAAAGACAGGAGATTCTCAGAACAAGGCTTGCCACCAGATGTGGGGGATACAGAAATCAGCATTTGAATTACACAGTAACCTTGTTCCTACATATCCCCCCTTTTAGCCTAATGAAGTGCTTTTTCTTATAACAACAATCTATATCTAATAATAACAATTATAAAAAGTATTATGTACGACTGATGTTTGTATGTTTTCAGAACCCTCGGAGAAAGTATTTTACTATCAATTCCTATCACCCTAAACAATTTCAGTTTAACTGTGAGACTATAATATCTACTCTTCAACCCTGTCAGAGACTTACTTAAGAAGAAATAAATATTACCCAATATGTAGAAGTGCAGGCAAGTAGCCTCTAAACATATAGAAATGATGTAGATATTTGGCTGCCTGGACACTTCCTCAGAATCCTTCCAAATTGTTTGCTGCAACACCTTTAGCCTTCTGGCTCAGAACATTTGACAGATTTTTCATTGAAGCAAGTAATAGACTTGCCTACCTTGTCCTTATAAAGACTGGCAGTCGAATTTCCAGTGTGCCATTTGTCCTGTTTGGACAGCATTGAGGCTCTTATAGATGGGAAGGGATTTTCTCACCCAGTGGGTGGGATACTGTCCAGTCTTAAGAAAGCTAGCTGTTAACATTGGCTGTCCAGTCTCTGCATGCTAACACAAGTTCAGGGCTTATCTGAAGTCCTGACTGGATCAGTTTGCAATGCTGGACAATCTAGCTAGGCATTTTAAGTGGCCCTGGAAACAGATTTTTGAAGAAGCATTGTCAGTAAGGCCATCTGTGAGGCAGGATCACCTGGGCTAGTTGTCTTCTCTGTTTTGGTGTCTGGTTCTCTTGATCTGCAAAAGAATAACTTCCAAGGGCATCATATATGTTTTATATTCAAGATAAATGTACGGTCTGTATACTGAGCACAGTTCAGTCTCAGAGATATTGCCCTGGGCAGGATCAGCAAACTAGGTTACCTGGCCTGTTTGGCCTTTCGATTTCCCTTTTATCTGTCTGCAGCCAGGATCTTTAGGAGGTCTTCCCCATCAAATCTGATTTCTTTCAGTTTAGACGGAATATATAGCGTTTTGTGTCATGTTGAACCAAGAGCGTATTCTCCAGCCCAACACATTATATTTCCTGACATACATTTTAGAATTGGGACGTTTATGTGCTGATCTGATTAAGCAGTCCTTTGTAAACTCCAATGTATGTTAGCCTGTGTGTGCGACTTTTCTCATTTAGACAATTTTAAAGTGAAAAATCATTTTTAATCTATTTTGTGGAGATATTATTTTGCCTATCTGTTTTATGACCACCCGTTTAAAATGGTTAAATCTTTTCATAACTGTTTGACCTACAGAATTATATTTTATATTTTGGAAAGCTTTCATGTCATAATGTCTAGAATATCGTTGCATTCCAAAAGATAAACATGCTGAAGCACCATTGACCTGAATGTGCAAAGGTTTCTCGAAGACAGTTGCCATCTCTAACAATTGCATAACCTTAGAATGACGCTTTCCAGAATTTAAGGCAATAGGACATTGGAATTCTGTATATGAACCTATGGCATGGTACATATGTTTCAGTTCCCCAAACTCTGCAAAATGGAGCACACAAGTCACTGCATGAGCTCGTTCTGAGGCAATGCCAAGTAGGATCTGCATTTCAACTTTAGCATATCATTTTTCTTAACCTTGATAATACACATACAATGCCCAGTCTGACCAACTTGGCCTCTTGCCTTAGCCTTTCTATCCAGCATGTCAATGAAACCCATCTCTGCAATTTCTTTAAGCCTTTGTGGATTTGCCTCATCTGGAGCTACCTCGTTTGATGTTACTTTTAGTTCCAGATTGGATTTCTATGAAGGTTTCCTATTTTGTTTCAAACATTTCTCCAACCTATGTTTTTTGTCTTTAATTTAGCATATAATTTCTCAGTCTCTCCTTCTCCAAGTTTGGCTATTCCTGATCTCTCTCAAAGTGGATATACAAAACTGTAATCATCAGTGGAATAAATTATTTGTATGCTTAGAGAAACAAAGTCAAATGGAATCCAGAAGCACTGTGTCACTGTGTCACTGTGCCTTCCTCCATTTTCAACACAGAAATTAATTTTCTTTAATCTCAAAATCTCTTCCCAAGGACCTTATTTCTTAGACCCAGCTTCCCTTCTAGACCTCACCAGTTCAGGTGCTTGAAGCTTCTCCATTTGTGTTTGGCTCCTGCTTCCAAGGAGAGGCTTTTATCTACTTTCTTTACTGGATTCTCACCCCTCACCAACTCTGGTTAGTTACTGGATCCACAAGTGTTTGCTCCCCTTAGCTTGCCTCTGTCATGTCTGCAGAAGACCTTTCTCAAAGAGATTGATCATTTTTTTTGGCTAGAAAGTTCTGGCTTTGAGAACTTTGCATGTGTTAAACAGCCACTTTCTTTTTATTTGTAAGTGCTAAGTTCCTGAAGGGACCCCCTCTGTTTTCTCTCTCTGGGTTTTATAACAGTGTTTATCTTTCTGCAGCAGGCTGGAGGTCTGGCTGCTTCTTCTGAACAGGAAGCTGTAAGCTGCTGCCTTAGAAACTGGGGTTCCTCTCTTTTTGTATAGAACTAAGAAATTGCACTGTGCTTCTGTTTTCTACATAAACTATTGCTAGAATACTGTAAATTCTGCCCCATGGTGGTACGCCATTTGTTATGCTTATTCTTATACAGCTGTGTTAATTTATTGGTTTCTCTTTTAACCCAGCTAACATACAAATAACTGAGACTCTATAATATTTGTTTAATAATAAGCTTCACAACAACAGAACTGAGTAGTTATTACTTGACTCTTAACCCTCTGAGCTAATCTTCTTTCCTCCCAGCATACATCCAGGATAATTGCTCTTTGTAGCTTTCCTGCTAAGCTTTCTCTACTGGTCTGTTTCCTGGTCTTCTCCTGTGGCTGAATCTCCTAGCCTAATTCCCTAATTCTTCTTCTAAATCCTTCTCCTCTGTCTGTCAGGAAGTCCAGCCCTATTCTCTGTCCTGCTCAGCAACTGGTTGTAGCTGCTTTATTGATGTATCAGGGGATCACTGGAGAGCAAAGTTTATACAACATTAAGACAGGATATTCTCAGAACAAGGCTTCCAACCACAAAAGAGGATAGTGAAATAGGCGTTTTAATTACACAATAACCTTATCCCTACCGAAAACATTGGTAAGAAACCTGTGAGCTTCACATAAGAATTTTTATATTTTCATATATAATGCAGGGAATAATTATAATTTTACTCAGATCATACACTGTTAAACAGCTAGTTTGTTCACCAAGTGATGAATACTTTTTAAACAGTTTTGCCTGGTATTACAGATTGCTTTTTACACATACACTTAATATTCACCATTATCCCAATTATATTGCATTGGATTCTACTTTAATGACAATCTCTTTTAAACATAGTCATAATATTCATGGTTCTTGATCCTAACATTAGAGTTGATTTTTATGTCTTGCATAAATTATAGAATTTTACATTTTATAGTTACATATGACATATTTATAAATAATGCTATATTTATGTTCATCTTTATATGTATATATTTGTGGAGAGCCGAGACTCAGACGCCACTAGGTGGCACTGACATCTCGCCCTCAAAACTGTAAACCTCCAGTGTGCATGTGCAGATTGCGTAAGCACGCTAAGGATTGGGTAAGCATGCCCGGTAAGAGTGAGCAGCCAATCAGGGTATTGACACATCGCAAGCCCGTTAAGCATGAAGGGCCCAAGTCATCAGGCGGGGTAAAAGTGAGCAGCCAGTCAGGGTATTCACACGTCACTCAGGTGTGACCCGGGCTTATATAAACAGCACCACATCGGGGGCTCCCTCTCCCCTCCCGTCTCCTCTTCCCTCTCCTCCTTCCCCATTTCCCCTCCTGGGGCCTTGGCCCGCGGGCGTCGCCTGCGCCTGCGAGGTGGCCAGGTGGCCTCTCTCCTCTCCGTTTTCATCGCGTGACTAATAAAGATTTTGTTGTGGAAGAATTCCTGTGGTCGCGTGCCTTTCTGCCGGCGAAACGCTCACGGGGCTCCCAACATATATTTAGAGAGAGAGCCTGGTTATTGTGCAATAAGTTGTTATGGCATTTCAACTAATTTTCATGTGTCAATGATTTTCTATGAGGAAGGCAATGGATACAGAGAAGTAGATAGAAGTGTATGGATTAGAATTAGGTCAATAGTTGTGGTTTATTAAGTTGAATGCTGTAGGTTCTTTTCCTAAGATCCATGACTTCCCTCTCCTGGAGTACTGGGCTAGGTTTCTTATACCAGACATGTTTTCCATTTTCTTTGTTGGGCCTTCAGTTCAACTGAACAAGTGTTAGTTACCATCAAGATATGAGTGCTGCTGTGGAAACCATAGGGATATCTTACCATGGTAATTACTGTTGTAATTACCAACTTGTGTTGGAAGCTCACAAGTTTATAGGTACAGCTGTGTAACACTGTTGGTTGCTTGCCTACACTATCAACCTAAATAAAACCATCCAGTGCTGTGAAATCTAGTCTTCATGCAGGAGGCTTAAGGTCAAATCTAACTTGACTTCTTTGAGGCCTGTTTCTGAAGTTCATGTTGGCTTCAGAAATGGGGGCTTGCTTTCAAACTCTGGAATAGAACCAAAGGTAACAGCAGCAACCTAAGGGTTTTTCACGTGTGTTGGACACTGTTCATGTGAAAGAGCATATTTTCCATGCATGGCACTAGTGCTTTTATTACATAGTAGTCTATGTCCTCTGTGGAGAACATTGGCGGCCCATGTGTCATAACTTTTTACAAACTATATGTATGTTTACATAGACACATACACATGTCTCAGAGATGTCTTATTAACAACATTCTATCTACCAGGGAATGGCCTGAACTTCTCAAGGTCACTATAGCTATGCATTTTTCAGCTTTATTGTCTTTTCAAAAATGCAACTCTTGGTTTCTCTCTTTAAATTGCATTTTCTTTAAATGCATCATAGCTCTAATCTCTTATTATTATTTTGTCCCTAGTGTTTCTTAGTACTTACAATGTTATTTTTTATTTTCTCAAGTGCTCTGTATTATTTACTTCCATATAGAACATTGTCTCCTATAGCCCAGGCTTGTCTCATGCTATGTAATTGCAAATTGCCTTGAGTACCGAGACCTGTGTCTGCTTCGTAGTGCTGAGAAGACAGTCCTGAAACTCCTTCCAGGCTGGGCCTAACTGGTCAATGAGAAGAAAAAGTAGGCCAGTGAATGAGAGTACTCCAACCTCTCTGGCCTTTATTGGAGACTTGCAAATGAAGAAGTAACTGTGTAAGAAGTGAGATAACTGGCCAGTATTGGAGCTTTTGTAGTCACAGCACTGAAAAGGATGGGCAAGAAGAGGGAGGAAGCTTTCTTGCTTTGACAGTACTTGACATTAACAATATGAATTGAGGTAGTCAGTTATAGCTAATCAATAAATGTCCTGATTGGCCATTTGTGTGTTCTAGAGCACAGGCATTCAAGAATCAGAATAAAAAACTAACCTTCTCAAGAGGAAGACATGCCTGCTCTAAATTGTATATCACCAGGAATTTTTTGTTATTGTTGTTGTTTTGGTTTTTTGTTTGTTTTTGCTTTTCTTCCAGGGTTGACTGATACCTAGCAGGTGAAAAGTAGCTGTAGTTTCACTGACTCCACTGTAAGGTCACACAATAACAATGCCATTTGGTTTCCTAAAATCTCTCTTTAATTGTCAGCATTTTTGGCAGCCTTCCTCCTGTGGACAGATGGTTCACTCCACTGCAAGTTGAGTAATGGGTTGTTCAAGCTATCGCACTTGATTCCAGGAGGAGGAGGGGAAGTGCCTGCTGAGTGCTGGAAGACAGAAGGGTAGGCTATTAGACAACAGGCACAAATCTACTGACAAAGTAATCTCCGCAGATCTGGAAAAGGTGTGGCCCTGATTCTGCACATATGGACCCAAAGTTCAAGTCATGGATTCAAGATGGCTGCGCAGAGGATAGGCTTCTCCCGAGTCAGCTTCTTCCCTAAGCCAGGTCCTCATTGCTTTTGCAATTAGCCAACATGCATTCATTCCTCCTGGGTGAGGAAGCACCATGCTTTGTCTCTTCAGTACACTGTGAGCCTAGGGTAGTTGCTCATGTCGCTCTAGACCAATCAGGACTTTCAGGCAAGGCCTGTAATCAGAGGAAGGGGAGGGTTTTTCCTGGCGGTTTGTTGCAGGTTCGCTTTGGAAGCTGAGCTTTCCGGGGTGTTTGGCATCCACTGGTCTGAGCTCAGTTGCTGGGTCCTCTGAGGGGATTTCAGGCGATTTCAAAGCAGCGACATGGTGAGTGTGCGGCTGCCGCCCCCAACGTGGTGATGGGGTAGGAGGCTGAAGAGCCAGAGCTGGTGTGGTTTGTCTTTCCTGGACTGGATGGAAACCTGGCAGCCAGCAGCTGCTTGTGAGGTCCTTTGTCCTGGCCTTAGGAATGCTGAGCTGACTGAGTCCCACGTGTTAGAAGTGGGATGAACTGTGACCAGACTGGATGTGGGGACCTGGGCACTGTTAAGAATGAAATCCTGGGACAAATGGCTGAGGGGCCTATTTAACAGTTCAGAGCAGAATTAGCTACCAGGTTTCCCAGCATCGCTGAGTCCCTTCCTGTTTACAGGGTATGGCTGGCATATACTGTCCTCTAGCCCAGGGCTCAGGCCCTTAACCCAGCTGCCCTTCTTTCTGTTATCTACCCAATTTGGTTACCTGCTCTATTTCATCTATTATTTACTGTCATAGTCTCATAGTTTGGCGTGCCCCTCTCCTCTCCTCCCTGTCCTCCCATGGCTCAGGAATGTGTTCACCTTGGGCTCTCCCAGAAGTACTTGCCGGTGTGTGTGCCTTTCTAGGGATAATAAATTTCCTCCCCAACATACCTAGGAAGAATCATGTCATTTAATTTTTAGTTTTTCATTCATCCCTTATTTGCTACTCTTTTCTTTCAAATTCAAGGCTCCTTTAGGCTTCAGTTTTTGTTACTGTTTGCATTTGACTGAGGGATGATGCAGGAATTCTCAGCTGTGAGGTAGAGATGGCTGCATTGGACAGTGAGAGGGTAATGAAATGTGTACATGCAGCACCCTGTGACTTGTAAAATAAACATGTACCCTGGGGGAGTGGAAACATTTATTAAACTAATAATTTACTAGGCGGAGGCTCTGTGTGCCCTAGGGCAGAGCTGAGATGGTTTGTGCTGTCTGAGAACCCATTATCTCTAATCCTACAGTAGAGGATCTGCCAGAGCCCTGAGGCCCAAATGCTTGGTTTAAGCAAATGATGATGGACTCTGGGGAAGCTACACAACCAGGAAGGAGGACCAGCACAAAGTACCTTGCAGAGTCTTTCCAAGATTCTTCTCTGGTGCTTCTAAAGTGATCAATATCCAGGACCACAAGCTATGCCATGGAGACCATGGGGTTCATTGATGCCAGTCCCAGAAAAGCTGGTCTGCTGAGCTAGGAGAGTTCCACGTGTTAGAAGTGGGATGGATTGTGAGCCAGTATGTATGTGGTGCCCTGGGCAGAGGCCCTTGCCCTGTCAGCTTTTCTGAGTGTGGATTCCATGGTGAGGAGGAGTCTCTAAGGCTGTGTCCTCTAAAAGGGACTCTCATTGTCCTGTGTATGTTGTCCCTGAGGCTTACTACTGTCTTTTCTGTGTGTCTTTCTGGGTCTATGTCATGTCACTTAGGAAGATCTTTTCTAGTTGCATCCATTTGCCTGAAAATTTCATGATTTCCTTGTTTTTAATGGCTGGGTAGTATTCTATTGTGTAAATATCAGTTTCTTTATCCATTCTTCGATTGAGAGGCATAGAGATTGTTTCCAGTTTCTCGTTAGTAGAAATGATGCTGCTATGAGCATGGTTGAGGAAATAACCTTTTTGGATGGTGGAGCAACTTTCAGGTGTGTGCCCAGGAGTGGTATAGCTGGGTCTTTAGGTGTGTCTTTTCCCAGTTTTCTGAGAAAGTGCCAGATTGATATCCAAAGTGGTTATATAAATTTGCTCCCCCACCAGCAATGGAGGAGTGTTCCCCTTTCTGTACATCTTTGCCAGCATGTGTTGCTACTTGAGGTTTTGGCCATAGTCATTCTGACAAATGTAAGATGGAGTCTCACAGACAGTTCTGATTTGCGTTTCCCTGATGAGTAAGGATGTTGAGCCTTTTTTAAGTGTTTATGCACTGTTGAGAATTCTCTATGCCTGTGTCCCATTTTTAATTGGATTATTTTGTCTGTTGATGTTTAATTTCTTGATTTCTTTAATATAATTCTGGATATTAGCCCTTTGTCAGATGGAGGGTTGTGAAGACCTTTTCTCAATCTGTAGATGGCCATTTCCTCTTGTTCAGAGTGTCAATTGCTTTACAAAAGCTTTTGTTACATTTTTTAATTGTACCTTTTAGAGCCTGAGCTGCAGGTGTTCTATTCAGGAAGTTGTCTCTTGGACCAGTGAGTTCAAGGGAGTTACACAATTTCTCCTCTGGCAGTTTTCGTGAATCTGACTTTATGTTTAAGTTTTTGTTCCATTTGGAATTGAGTTTTGTGCAGGGTAGAAATATGGATCTGTTTGCATTTTTCTACTGTGGACATGTATTTTGAGTAGCACTATTTGTTGAAGATGCTGTCTTTTTCCATTGTATGGTTTTGGCTCCTTTGTCCAAAAGTAATTGTGCATAGGTATGTGGGTTTATTTTAGGGTCTTTGATTTGTTTCCATTGATCACCCAGCCTACTTCTATGCCAGTACCATGCAGTTTTTATTCCTATTACTCCTAGTATATCTTGAAGTCAGGTATGGAGATGCCTCCAGTAGTTCATCTCCAGACTTTGGAACAGTCTTACATCTGATGAAATATATCCAGGAGAACCCAAATGGGTTCTGGCTTTCAGATGTAGCCTCACAGTAGTGGGTATTTCGATGTAAGGGCACAGACACAGGTGACCTGAAGGTTGAGGCATGGGATTTTTTTGGTAGCAAAAGTATTGCTTTGGAATGAAATGAGCAGGAATGCCACAATTTAAGCAATGGAAAGAACACAAAATGTGACATGAGGTTTTTTTTTTTTTTTTCAACTAGGAATTATATTTGATATTACTGAGAGCAAAACTGTAAGCTTTCCTTTTTCAAATACCTACTTTATTCTTGGTTCTTAAATACCTCTACCTCCCTTTCACTCGCCACCCCTTGTTAGGAGAGAAAACAGTTAGTACAGACAAGGAATGCAGATTTCCAGCTACTTAATGCTGATTAGGGTTCATTAGGTTCTTTAGTGCAATAACTGTCTTACTTGTGTGGATTCCAGAACCCCACTGAAACAGCAAACAACAAATGGCACTGTTTGTTTAAATCTCATTGATTTGGGTTTTTTGGAAGAGCAGCCAGTGCTCCTAACCTAAGCCATCTCTTCAGCCCTTTATTTGGATTCTTAAACCTATACCTCCCTTACAACCCTTATTCCTTCCAAAACCCCCAATTGGTAAAGGAGAGAGAATGCTAGAGGGGAAAGAAACAGAGGTCTCTTTAACTACTTCCTGTGGATTAGGGTGGTCAGGATCTTTGGGGCAATACCTCTTAGTCACCAGGATATCCAGCAGCCCACAAACCAGCAATGGCAAACAGAGTAGCAGTGTGGGTGAACAGCATCAGGAAGAGCAGCAGCTTCTTTGTTCTTCCAAGACCCAGTGTCCTCTCATGGCTCTGCATGTGTACCCTCTCCAGAAGACTCAGAACTAAACTATGTGCAGGTGGCAAAACCACAGCCCTGCTAGAGCACGAGACAATCATAAGGAACAGCTGTGGACAAACTGAAGCAGCTTCTTGCTCCACACCTGGGGATAATAGAAAAAAAATTCACATAACATGAGTCGGATTTTAAAGAAACAAAAATATTTAATACAATTGCTCATGCTATTAATTTGGATATTTCCTCTCTGTCTTTTATTTAGTTTAGGTAAGGGTTTATCTTGTTTGTTTTTCGCAAAGAACCAACCCTTTGTTTCATTGTTTCTTCATCTTCTCCTTCTACTTTATTGATTATAGGTGCAAGTGCTCTTTTCTTGTGTGGGGATTTTGTTCTTAGTTTTCTGTTAGTTATCTCAAATTTCAGAAAGTGTGTTGGCGGAGTGTTACTTTTTTAATGATCTGCTTGGCTAGTGTATTCACGGTGTTAGGCTTGCTGCGATGGTATGGAGTGGATGGTGCCATATGTGTTCTGTTGGAACACTCGGGAAGATCCTGAGAATTGAGAGTGATGTAACAAAGGTAGTGGAGAAGATCCCTGGTACACTGCCTTGGTCTCTATGCAAGCGTGGCCTATGGTTTACCTGAAGACTTGGGAGTGGGATCCCGGAAGCAGAACAGAGAGTGGAAGTGTGTAATCCACGGGAGACTTGGACACAGGAAAGGGGAGCTGCCACTGCTGTTCTTTTGGAGTGCTAGGGGCATTGAGAATTGAGTCTTCAGTAACAGAGAGTGGAAAAGGTCCACAGAATCAAGTAGGAGAATACCATTGAACATTTATTTTTTCTTTGTGTGCTTCTTTGGAGGAAGGTATAAAAGGTTTTCTAGAAGGAAATTGTCTAGATTCCTTACTGGAGATTAGATTTGAGTGTCTATGATCTCAAACCATTTCCTTTTGTTTCTGTCTACTGTCTTATGATTGAAACTGATCATTCTGTTTCCTTCAGTGCTCACATGGTCTTCATTGTTATCCAGTCTATCTCTAAATCACAAGAAAGAGTCAAAGAAATTGCTATTCATTGCTAATCTATTTTGGTATCCTGAGGGTTTTACATTTTTAATTTTATTGTTTTTGAAGACCAAGTTTTTTTGTGTTGATTTAGCTGTCCTAGATGTAGGAATGCAATCTATCCCAGCCTCAAACTTAGAAGTCCACCTCATATTGGCTCCAGAGGGCTAGGATTCAATGTGGCCCAATATGCCTGGCAGTTTTTCTTTTGCTATGTTGGCTGATGTGGTATGTAGCTTTTTGTACATGTCAAGCGTATGCTACCATCCTGATTGATCTTCATCCATATCCACTCTTGAATTCTTTAATTTATTTTTATTTTATTTATTTAGTTTTTTATTAATATTTTTTATTTTTAAATAATTTTATACATTCACTTGTATCCCAGCTGCATCCCACTACCTCTTTCCCTCCCAATCCTCCCCTCCCTCCCTCATCTCCTCCCTGCCCCCTTCTGAGTCTACTGAAGTCTTATATTTGGCAGAGAGTACATTCTGTTTCTCAGGATGTCTTGTATTCATAACATTAATACTGACTGAGATTTGTGAGTCAGTGGAGTGCAGGTGTGTCTCATTCTTCTTGTCTCATGTGTTTGTTTTGTTTTAACTGAGTGAATATGAGTAGTATTTTGTCTGTATGTGTTACTATGCACCTCATATGTACGTGATCCTAACAATAGTCAGCAGGTGGCCTCAGAACTTCAGAATTTGGAATAATGGGTAGTTGTGAGCCTCCATATAAGCACTGGCAATTGAGCCCAGTTGTTGGCAAGACCAACAAGAGCTTTTCATTGCTGATCCACCTCAACTGCCTTATGTTGCTCATTTATGACCAACTATTCCAGGGCTAATGTTTTCATCCGTCCATTTATACCTGTTTGAACAAGCATTCCCTTTTAGTAAGCTCTCATTAATATTACAGTTTAGCCTGGGACACTTCAGGTTTCTGGAAGATAGATACAGAAATATATTGAATATAAAATTCTTTGTAGGAACTTCAGATATATCACCGAGTTTGCAGTATTTTTTTTTTATTTGAATGATTTTTGTGGTGGATTCAGGTCTTAAATGTACCTCTGCATGTCATGAAACTTGTTTCAGAGACTAGGTTGGCCTTTGACTCAATGAGATACACATACCTCTGCCTCTTGAATGCTGGAATTAAAGTTATGAACCAGTACTTCCTGTTTGCCCCTGTTTTTAGGTAGTAATTTTGCATACAATGTCTGTGATCTGTGTTCCGTACTTTTCATCTATTTGCATGTCTTGCTTTCTTTACTTCTGTTAATTTTCATTTCTCTTGAAAGGCTGAATTCTATTCAAAAGTTGCTGAAATGAGGTGAACCTCCTCATTTAGTTTCCTTCTAAAATGATTTGGTGAGTACATTGAAATTTCTGTGTCAGTAGATGTCAGAGAAGCACCAGAATTATATGAATATATTGTCAATGAAGTATACATTTACACTGTTGTCACCATTGTGCTTTCTGTTCTACTCATGTATGGGATCATTTAGAATTCAATTACCTATGCTGATGTGGATGTGAACTTCACTCGGGAAGAGTGGGCCTTGCTGAATCCTTCCCAGAAGAATCTCTACAAAGATGTGATGCTGGAGACCTTCAAGCACCTTACAGCTATAGGTAAGACAGTGAATTTTCTTTCTCTATTCAGGTAAATGGGACAACTGTTGTTACTGTTGACTTTTCTTATTGATGTTCTTATATAAGTTCACTTGGAATGAGGAAGAAAAAATCAGGCATGTTTCTAAGGTTCACTGAATATAGAAACTTAAATTTTGCCTAATTTTTAATCCTCTCTCATTCACCTTTTGGTCCATATTTCAGGCTACAATTGGGAAGAACATAATACTGAAGAACATTATCGATTATGTACTAAATATGGAAGGTAATTAATCACGGAAGCTTATATAAATATGCCTATGAAGAAATGTTTAAAGATGATTTATTTATTCATTATTTATATATTATTCTGCCTGCACATGTGCCTGCCCACCAGAAGAGGGCATAGGATCTCATTATAGATGCTTGTGAGCCACCGTGTTGTTTCAGGGAATTGAATTCAGGACCTCTGTAGGAACAGCCAGTGCTCTTAACCTCTGAATCATCTCGCCAGCTCTGTGAAAAAATTTTAATGTGTCCCAGAAGTTTTAAAGAAAAGCAACAGTGGAAAAACAAACACCAATTTAAGAGTAGTAAGGAACATTAAATTCTCCCAAACCCATGTTCCTCACTGTTAGGTATATTATATTATTTATGTTTGCCAGGAATTTCAATGCAAAGGAAGACAGTGAAATCCTTGCTAAATAGATATTGCTGTACAAATGACATTTACTCAATCTAGAAATTATGATCTCTGAAAATTACTGCCACTCTTTCTGCTACCCTAGGCCTGGGCAGGGCAGCTTCTAGGTTCCATACACTCTTTGTCCTAGAAGATTTTCTGTCCTTGAGAATTACTGCTCAATCTGGCTTGTGTCCTGACCTCTAAATTGCTTTGGTTAGTCTCAAACTAACTCCATCAGTCTTTTCTAATCTTCAGCTCTTTTTTATTCTCTGCTTCACTTGATCTTCACCTTAGTTTTCTCTCTCCAACCTGCCTATTACTGCACAGTAAAACTTACTTCTCTCTCCTGCTAGCGCCACATTTGGGAGACTCATTTCCTCTCTCTTCTCATGAGAGATACATGTATCTTATGCAGTCAATTATTTCTCTGAATTTGTCACCTTTCCTGAAACAGAATGAGATAGCATTTTCAAATATGGGTGCTTCCTTCTACCTGCTATTTTTACACCCATAGTTTGGGATTAAAAGCATGTACCACCATGCCTGAATCCAAGCTTTTCTTTACTGGACATTGCTCTATACCAGGTTGGCATTTAAGTCAGATCTGCTTGCTTCTGTCTCCTGGATTAAAGGAGTGTATGTATTCTAGCCAGATCACGTTGACATAGAAGGTATTTGAATGGAGTCTTTTGACAGAGCAGCCATGTTCTAAATTAAAATTCCTCTGTAAATGATAAATCATTAATCATATCCACATTGCAGATGTTCTGTAGAAATCCCTATCTGTTGATCATCTCTCGCCACTCATATTGTAAACAGCATACTCATAAAATAGGTGATAATTTTGTGTACAAAACCTACTGATGAGCAAATATTCCATAACAAAGGTTATGTTACTCAAATACTTGAAGCAAAGTTGTGAAGTTTAATCAGATGGAAATTATGAGGGTCAATAATACTGTTGTGGAGGAACCATAATAACCATGCCTTTGAAGAACAAAAAGCAAAATTGTGTGTATGTGGAAATGTTTCATTTGTTGTTCTTCAGTTTTTATTTATATTTTAATATTAATTACTGTTTATTCACATTGTATCCCAGCTGTACCCCATTACCTCCCAATTCTCCCTCCCTTCTTCATATCCTCTCAATCCCCTCCTCAAGTTCACTGATATATGAGTCGCTCCTCCTTTTCAGTCTGACCCTAGCTTCCCAGGTTTCATCAGGACAGGCTACATAGTCCTCCTTTGTGGCCTGCCAAGGCTGTTGCGCCTGCAGCAACGGTTAGTCAAAGAGCTAGTGACTGAGTTCATATCAGAGACAGTTCCTGTTCCTATTACTAGCGAATTTCACTTGGACACTGAGCTGCCATGGGCTATATCTGAGCAGGGGTTCTAAGTTATATTTGTGAATTGTCCTTGGTTGGGGTATTGGTCTTAGAAAAGAACCCTGTGCCCAAGTATATTGATTCAATTGTTCTCCTTGTGGAGCTCCTGTCCTCCCCTTGCTATCTTCCCTTCATTCATAAAATTCCCTCCACTCTGCAGAGAATTGTTAAAGAGTATTTATTGTCTCCTCAATAGAAGTGATGATCTTGTAGATCTCCATCATTACCTCTGTGTAGAGATGCTTTTGGGAAGGATCCAGCAATGCCCACTTTTCCTGGTTGGGTTTTTCCAGATGCACATAATCATACACTATTGCATTCTAAACTATCCTGTACATGTGTACAGTAGAAAGCATGATAGTGACAACACTATAAATTTATATTTGTTCATGTGTTCATTCATGCATTCATGATTAATAACGAATGAATTATGAACTCCTATCACCTTCGGAAAGTCTGCTCAAAAGAGAGGACTGTAAAAATTAAACTAATATATTTAATTAGATTTCCAAGCTCAATGAAAATATAGCCAAAGAAATCACATTACAGAAAATCCCTATGATTACTAGCCCTGTGGAAATTGTTGTGTTTATTTTGGTTCCCTTTATGAATGCAGTGTGATTACAATTATAGGAAAATTTATGAATGCAGTCCCTGTGTTAAAGCTGGCTCCTTCTAGTTCTTTTTAAATATGAAAAACCACTCATAGAAACGTGGTGCTGTCAGTGAGCCATGTATTGAAGTTTCTTACCTTCAAAGGTATCTTGTAAGGTACAGAAACCCACAATCAAGGGGGAAACTATGAATGTAAAGAAAGTGATAAGAGGTTAAGATGTAACTTCAGTTTATGATTAAACCAAATTGCAAACATAGTTTGTACTGACATAAAGATTCATCAGTGGCTGGAGAGATGGCTCAGAGGTTAAGAGCACTGGCTGTTATTCCAAAGGTCCTGAATTCATTTTCCAGCCAACCACATGGTGGCTTGTAACCCTCTATACTAAGATCTGGTGTCCTCATCTAGCATGCAGTCAGAACACAGTATAAATATTAAGTAAATAAATCTTCAAAAAAAGATTCATGAGGGTAACGAATATGGTAAAGCTTACACATATCTGAATTATTTTTGCAGAAAGAAAAGAATACATATTTATGACAAACCCTATGAATGTAAACAGTGTGGGAAAGCCTTTTCCCAACCTAGTAGTCTCCAACTGCATAAAAGAACACATACTGGAGAGAAACCCTACAAATGTAATCACTGTGGGAAAGCCTTTTCACGACACGGAAATCTCCAGAGGCATAAAAGAACACATACTGGAGAGAAACCCTACAAATGTAATCAGTGTGGTAAAGTTTTTTCAGAAAACGGTACTCTCAAACTACATAAAAGAACACATACTGGAGAGAAACCCTACGAATGTAATCAGTGTGGGAAAGCCTTTTCAGAAATCAGTAATCTCAAACTACATAAAAGAACACATACTGGAGAGAAACCCTACAAATGTAATCAGTGTGGTAAAGCCTTTTCAAGAAAAGGAAATCTCCAAGTGCATAAAAGAATACATACTAGAGTGAAACCCTACAAATGTAATCAGTGTGGGAAAGACTTTTCACAACACAGAAATCTCCAAAGGCATAAAAGAATTCATCCTTGAGAGAAACCCCATTAATGTCATCTATGTGGTAAAGCCTTGGCACAAGGGTGCAACCTTTACAAACATGAAACAATTCATACTGGAGCCAAACCCTACGAATGTAATCGGTGTGAGAAAGCTTTTTTACAACTCAGAAATCTCAAGAAGCATAAAAGAATACATCCTGGGGAGCAATCCTATGAATATAATCAATGTGATAAAGCCTTTTCAAGTTGGTGCAACCTCCAAAGACATGAAAGTATTCATACTGGAGCCAAACCCTATCAATGTAATCAGTGTGAGAAAGCCTTTTCACAACACAGAAATCTCAAAAAGCATAAAAGAACACCTACTGAGGAGAAAACCTATGAAGGTAATCAATGATTTAAAGCCTTTCCAATTTGCTGCTACCTCCAGAGGCATGAAAGGATTCATACTGGAGAGAAACATTTTCAATGTAATCAAGGTGGTAAAGCCTTTTCACAATTCAGTAGTCTTCAAGTACATAAAAGAACACATACTGGAGAGAACCTCTAAGAATGTAATCAGTGTGGTAAAGCCTCTGCACATTGATATGATATCCCAAGGCATGAAAGATTTCATACTAGAAATAAACCCTATGACTATAACTAGTAAAGCCTTTGCATGTCACAAATTTTCAAAGCCATAAAAGAAATCATACTCAAGAGAAAAAAATTATGAATATATTCACTGTGATGAACCCTTTGTAAATTTCTATAGACTTCACTTTCATGAATGAAACATACTGAAGAGAAACCCTATGAATGTATTCATTTTGTTAACTCAAAGCTTTGTGTTTTGAACTATCCTGGAGATGTAATGAAGTGGTCTAATCATCCATCAACTGCATCTCACTACATAGCTTGATGTGATATGAATATATACATAAGATTGGATTCTGTGAATCCATACGTTCCTCCGAATTATCCATATGTCATTTCATCTTAAAGTACTGCATTCTATAGGAAATATGTAATATAAAGGTTATAGATAAAGTAACAGCAAAGATATTTACTTAAAAAGAAATATTTCTGGTGTGTGTGTAAGGTGATTATGGGCTTTTAGGCCATGACTGATATGTACAGAGTGGGAGACAAATTTGTTGGAACTCCTTTGGCCTTCTTAATATGATGATTGAGGACTGATTGTCATCTTTGGACACCAAAATCCTTTCCTACAGCTCTGTTTCCCTGATACTCAGATTAGTTAGGATATTACATCAATAAAATACTGTCTTCTTTTTACATTGTAAACATACTGTCATGTAATAATTGAGGGATTCAGGGCAATTTGAAGGATAAAATTTGTTTGAAAATGATAGTGTGCAGCCAGTTCTCCTAGGTGCTGAGCCATGTATTTGGCCCCATAAACATGTCATGAATAGCCTTTTGAGGTATGAAAGGTTAATCCTAAATTCATCTTTAACTCATCCTTGATGACCCAGGAGAAAGAGAAGATTGAGAGCATAAAAAGTAACTTAGGCTTGGGGCTGAAAGAAGTTTCTAATCCAATATCTTCACAAAAATATGGAAGTATACAAAATTATCAGGATAGAAACTGAGACTACAAGTGTTTAAAAAGTGCATTACCACTTGAGCAAAATCACCAGACTGAGTTTATCCCACACGTCGTAAATAGGCAGCAATGAGAGCCCACAAGGACACCTGCTTGAGATGATACCTAGTGTAAAAAGTGAAGAATTTGAAGGCATGAAGACCAACTTTTCTGAAGTGGATTGTATTCTGCTTCCCTGATGCACACAAACATTCTCTTAGGAGCCCTGAGTGCTGAAGACTTCAGGTGCTGTGAAGGTTGTTCTTAGGGGAGCCTGAGGTTCAAACAGATGTCAATAGAAGGCTGGAGAAATCAGGCATTTACAGAGACCGAAGAGACATGCAGAAGGAGATTTGGGTGTTAAAGAAAGGGAAGTAGATTTGGATGTTAAAGAAAGGATAAAATTCCCAGAGAGCAATTAATTCTAGGTCTGTACCTGAGCACAAGCTGCCTCCTACTGTAGTCTCTGTATCTACTCAGCTATGGTAGGTCAACTCTACAGTTCTTTCACTCTTTCCTTGTCTTCTCAAATACATGTATATGTATGTCAGTCAGAATACCATGTAGGCTGCCAGTTGGTGGTCTCAATTTGATTTTAAATCTCTCTCCCCCATCTGTCATCACTGCAACCTCTCTGCCTGGCAGGAATATGGATATTCTGAATAAACATTCCTATATCTCCCTTAGGTGAACATCTAATAAATCAATGGACTCCTTGAAATTCTAATCTGGTCTGGATTGTCATTGATGAAAAGACCTATTCCCCTAGATGAGATATTTTCTGCTCAATAGCATTGTGTCATTCTTTGAATACCTTACAGGAGAGAAATAAGCTGAGAATGAGAAAGCAACTTATAGGCAGGAAGTTTTTAATGTATGGCTTGGAGAGATTACTTAGTTGTGTATCTCTGCTCTCTAAACCTATTACATCTAAAAGATGAACGTTTAACCATATGTTGTACTTCACACATAAGACAAGCTGCTGAGTTGCCTTTTTTTACAGAAGGTTTTCTGGCTTCCAGGTTCTCCCAGGATACTTCAGTCCCTACCTTCTAAAGGGTAAGATTGGCATTCCCCACCTCCGCCCTTAAATTTTCAGTCCAATAGAATGGGCTGCCCTCTCCTAGAGGTACCCAGATATTTTATTTTCTTCTATATGCTTTTCTTCTCTTTCTCTGTTTTCTGTTTGTTCTCTCTCTCTCTCTCTCTCTCTCTCTCTCTCTTTCTCTCTCTCCACCCTTCTCTTTGCCCACATTTAGGATTCCTCTAGGGTACCTTCCATGGCCTTATTCCTTGGGAACTGGGAACCCCCTGAGAACTGTTTGCATAAGCTTGCAATTAAATACTTTACCATGTCTTCAATTAGCAAATATTACCTGTGGGATGAAAGAAACAGCATAACATTATATATTCAACACTGATCAAAATTTGTCACACTGAATAAATATGTGAATATGTTTCCAGTTTTTATTAATAATTTGTGTTTTAACCATTGTTTTTTATTTTTCCCTAGCCCCCTATATGAGGACTAGGGATGGTGCATGGGGGAGATTGGGAGGCTGGCTGGAAATGGTCAGAATTGTAAGTGGATACAGCCATGATACAAAGGGTATAAACTGTAATAAACAAATAGCTTAATTAAATGTATTTCCATTTTCAAATATTGTTTTCTCTCTTTTTTATTTGAAATAATAGCCTCAATATAAATTCCAGGCTGACCTTGAACTTAGTGTACATAATAGATCTGCTTACCTTAACTCCCTAGTATCTGCATTATAGTTGGGCATGGTCTACCTCAATAATTCAGTTTTTTCTGTGGGCTTATTGAGAGTAAATTGCTGAATCCAAATGGTCATGGTAGACAGGACACAGACTCTGTTCCTTAGTCCAGTAATGGAAAAAAGCATTGATCAGTTGCCGTTGTTTGGCTTAAAATCCTCTCCTTTAAGTATAAAGAAAATTATTGTTTTTTTCTTTAACAATGGGATTTTATGACACAACAAAGTAGATTGGAGTTCTGTTCTTAATTCAACAGATAGTGAAAAGTAGCCTCACAGACATAAGGAGATTCTCAACATAGTTAAGTGTAACAACTCATTACACTTGCCCCAACATTCTAGCAAATCACTGAGGTTAAAACCATCCAAGCCTGGCATGGTAACACAGTCCTGTAGTCATGGTATTCAGAAAGAGAATGCAGAAAGTTCAAGATGACAAAGTAATCCACGGAAATATCCCAGGTCAATGGTATAATGGGAGGTCCACAGAACAAAGGGGACTGATTGGCTAAGATCAATGTCCATAGTCCTCCCCACAGCTCCAGAACATCAGGGCCATTCCAGCACCATGTGTTATCTAAGGAATTTGTCACCCTGTGCTTTCTAATGTTTCCTATCCAAGACAGCTAAGGTCACTTCAGGGTTAGACTCCTGTGGGCATTGAAGACTAGAACTCCCTCCAAGTTGGGGGATTAGCCTCAGGCAGAGATGCATTCTTTAATTATATATCCTATACAAGGGGTTCAGCACAGAAACCTTATTCACACAATCAATAGGAATAGACTTAGTAATATATATATATATATATATATATATATATATATATATATATACAGGTTCAAACTTATTCACACATTCTTTTTTAAGCCATTGGAAGGAAATAATTTAAAAAGACATGGAGTAAGCAGAAGGCAAGGGGAAATGTAATATATTTTAATTAATATCTGTAGAAAAAGTTAAATAAATGGCTGGAGATAGCATGGAAGTTAGTTAACAGTTTAGTTCACTTCAGGA
Organism: Meriones unguiculatus; assembly: GCF_030254825.1. Lineage (NCBI taxonomy): Eukaryota > Metazoa > Chordata > Mammalia > Rodentia > Muridae > Meriones > Meriones unguiculatus. Next base: position 1,339,662 of record NW_026843645.1, read on the forward strand.
TTACACTCCTGTGGGCATTGAAGCCTAGAACACCCTCCAAGTTGGAGGATTAACCTCAGGCAGGGATGCACTCCTGAATTATATATCCTATACAAAGGATTCAGCACAGAAACCTTATCTACACAACCAATAGGAATAGACTTGGTAGGTTTTATATATATACAGGTCCATATATATTCACACATTATTTTTTAAAACATTGGAAGGAGGGAATTCAGAAAGGCATGGAGAAAGCAGAAGGAAAGGGGAAATGGTGTAATATATTTTAATTAACATCTGTAGAAAAAGTTAAATAAATGGGTGGAGATAGCATGGAAGTTAACAGCACTGGGTGTTGTTACAGAAGACAAGTTCCATTTCAGATATCACTTGCTAGCCAGCAAGTTCCCTGTAAATGCGTTTCCATGGGATCTGGTGCCCACTTTGGCCATTGCAAGTAGGGTACACAGACACTTGAACATAAAACGTGCATATATCTGAAAGACATGGAAAGCTTAACAATGTGGCTTTCTCAGGGTTGGAGTGCTCAGTGATTTGAAGCAGTGACTGGTCTTCCAGATGACCTGGGTTTTATCCCAACAACCACATGGCATCTTACAGCTGCCTAGAACTCCAGGGTCCATCACTTTTACAATACATCAATGAACATGAAATAATTAAAAAAAATTACAAACAGAATTCTCTATATTGATGTCACAGTTCTGAGAAAGATAGCAGTCTTGGGTAGCTGCACTGAACTCCTCTTTCTTTATTGAGCCAACCTGACTAGAAGCAAAACAGCCTTATTCTAAGCTTGAACTAGCTCAACATAGCTGTTCATCTAAGAACTGCAAACACAGTCCTGATTGGTGACATTTCCTTGATGTTTTCTGTATTTGTGATCTCTCCCCTTGGTATGTGAGAGACTTGTGGCATTGATGAATCATGTAAATGTATCTTTTATATCTCACATGAGGATCTAGAAGATAGATTTGCTGGGGAAATCTTCATCTGCTTCAGTAACTTGACTTGCAGTCTTCATTTCCTGTTGGAATTATTCAAAGTGTGGGAGGTTTCCAAGATGTCTGTGACCAGTGTGCCCTGTATTAGAGGGGCAGAGGATCTGAGACTCTGAAACCGGTGAAGGGATAGGAAGCTGGATCCAGAGCATCAACCTTGAATTTTCCCTGGTGGGAGGGGACATCATGTGAGTTGAGGCCTATTGGACCCAGCCCTTCCATGGTCATCTCTCATGTTTGAGAGTCAAAGTGTGGAGCTCCTGCACTTTCTGCCCATCCCAGCCAGTGAGGAACCCCAGGTCCAGGAACCCCCACTCCAGCAACCAGACATCAGATGGTCCATGCTCCCCTCAAGGGAGCTTCAGTATTCCTGGGACAGGCTCAATTGCACCAAGCCCCCCCCCCCATGGTGTTCTACCAGGTCTGAGAGTCTTGAACCATGGGGGCTCTACACTTTATGCTTATGCCAGCAAGTGAAGACCCCCAGGTCTAGGGAACCTCTGTTCTTGCAGCAGGATATCTAATCTCTCTTAATCCCCTTCAAGCATCTTCATGAGTCTTGGGACATTTGGGGGTCAATAGATCCGGTACCCCCCAGAGCTGTTTCCCAGGTCTGACAGTTAGGAAACATAGACCCCCAGCACTTGACAGATATGCCAGTGAATGGATATCACCAGGTCCAGGGACTTTCCTTTCCAGCACCCAGACATTGGATCCCTCCTGGTCCACTGAAAGCAGTATTGGGGTTCATGGGGATGAGTTCCCAACATTGAAGCCACAGTTTGCTGGTCACCCAGACCACGCAAACAGTGGAAGCACCTGGATCATGGATCCAGGATGGCCCAGCCCAAATGAGTCTGAGTGACAGAGACACAAAGTCTGGCACACAATCCCTTGTAATCCCCCCTAAACCCCTTACTTAACCTCCTGTTGTCTGTGTCTGCCCTGTACCCTCAACTCTCTCCAAGGACACCAATACAGAGCCCTGTACTCTTTCCTTCTCCAGAAACTAGTGCCTTGCAACTTAAGTGTGATACCTGGAGGAGAGATCTTGTAACAGCATGGAGAGATTGAACCAGACCTAAGATTTCACAAAAAGCAATTATAATGGGTAAAATCTAAATGTTAAGAAAATATGAGGGTTTGGACATTTAGGAGAGTGTAACTATTGCCCAGAATTGTCTTCTAGGTTAACTAAATAAACCAGGTCTCTTTGTGGTGATTTGTTTATACAGCTGTTTAGGATTAACAGCAAGCTTTAATAAAAGATAAACCAATAGTAAATATTAAACACCACTTACAACACAGGCGCCACAGGGAAGAGTGTCGGGAGACACGGCTCAACTAGTACTAAGATTTTCAGAGGAAACACCCTACACAGGAGAGGAAAGGAAAGCCAAGAAACCTTGTTGATAAAAAGAAAAAGATGATTCAACTAAGGGAAGGCATCTGTGTGGGGGTCGGCCAAAAGGGAGGATACCTCCTTTTCCCAGGGAAATGGAAAGATACCCATCAGTCTCTCAGACAAAGGGAAACATTTATGTGGAACATGGAAAGGAAAGCATCAGTCAACTGTTGTTGGATGTGTGGATATAGCAACTGGGTAGCCAAGAAAGAGGAGTTCCAAAACCAGGGAAGGGAGAGGGAGGAATCCCACCTTTTGAGATAGACGATAGGTGCAGTACTTATCTAGAGCCTCATTGATCTGAGCAGTGGGTTCAGGTGGCTTTTCTGCAGCGTACAAGGATCCCTTTTAAGTTTTATAAAGGGGATAAACTTTTAGAGATGGCAGCATCACCATTGTAACATGCATTGAAATACACATTGTAGAAAAGGTGGTAGACATACACCTTTGTGTTAACAGCATCAACATTCTCAAAGGTGAACTGTGGAAAGGCAGAAGCCTTTCATGAAGTAGATGGGACAAAAGCTCACTTGGTCTTAACTTTTACCAAGCTTATACATTGTGGAAAACAGGCTTCACCCATTTTTAAGTTTATATTTATCTTTCTTAAACACTTTCTTAGACTTTTAAACATTTTGTAGAAGCTCTATAATTTCTCTATAGGCCTTTGTATCTAGTTCCTTAGCATGAGACTTATGTGAGACTGCTGTGAACATTTACTGTTCTTTAGCCAAAGGGATGACAAAAGGTTACAACTGAGGCTTATTTTTTTTTCAGTCTGAAACAAACTAGACCACCTAGACCTTACAACTCTACCAGTGAGGCTTAAGGTCTGGTCTCCTGCATATGAAGAGAACTGAGAAGGCATCTGAAGTCTCCCAACACAGAAATTGACAATATGACCAAGGAACCCTAGTTTGAGGTCAAAACAGACCTGAAGTGTTACCGTGGGCTGTGCAAGGATGGTGGGGGTCGCTGAATCTAGGAGCCACTTGTTCTCTACCAGGCTAAGGAGCAGGAAGGCTGGAAGAATCTATGGCTCTTGTACTGTTTGACCCTCCATGCCTGGCATAGAGAAAAAGCTTGCATGGGAGCATTCTCACTACCAGAAACCAGTCTGCTGGCAGGTAGTCATGGCTTCTTGAGGGCTGCATTTCAAGCAGTCACCTGACAGAGTTGACTTTTGGCTTTACCCCCATTGGATGGGCCACTGAAGACCTCTTGTTTTCTGTGTGGGAATGCCAACAGTCTCAGAACATCAGCCAAGGTCTGGAATAGTTTAAGCCAGAGATGAGCCTGTCGGGAAGGCACCTCTCTAATTCTTTTTACCAGATCCTATATGGTGACTCAGGGACCATCCTTACATGTTTAATTAAGGTAGTAGTGAGACCATGTTTGCATCTGTAGGACTATAAATATAATTTTGGACATGTTTGAAGACTTGATCATGTGTGAGATGACTGACTGTCAACTTGCATTTGTTAACCGTCAAATATTGTGCCTTTAGGTTTTGTCCCTGTCAAGGTACAGCCTTAAAAGTCATAAACATAGTCTGTAACTTATAAAAGGCTAAGGCTGTATTGTAGATCAATAATGTTTTTATATTTAGAAAATAAGAAAAAGAATATTTTAACCTTGATAGTGAAGATATAGCATAATGCCCAAGTTTTAACATGAATAAATAAATGAGTCTAAAATTAACAGATCTTAATTTATTGTATTCTTGGCATTATATCATATAGTTTTAGGGTATTTAGGTCAAACTTTTACTTACTAACCCTCAAGCTGTGAGATATAGAATAAACAACAATATAGTAGAATATTATAAAGCAATTTTTTTATAAAGCAACTTTAAAATTACATGTGAATTTATTTTACCAAATGCATTAGCCAGAAAACCTAGTGGTAAATCTGGATCACAGGCAGCTCATGGCAGGAAAAAAGGCATTTATTTATTAATTTAGGAATAGATAAAGTCACAGGCAATTAGACAGGCATTTTACGTTATCTTAATTTGAATAGACTTTTATAATCTTAAAATTTGAGCATCTTATAAAAATTATGTTGAACCATGGTTGAAGCATATTACATAGCATGTTGTAAAATATAACTTGGAATTTTCATAAAGTTCCATTCCAATTTAAAATGAGAGTTGTTACTGTCTTTATCTAAAAGGAGATAAAATAAACAGAGAATTAGTTATGATTAAAATTGTTCATACCATGTGGTCCCCTTACGGTTTACAGTTTAATCTTCACATTTCTTTTGAGAGTATAAAAAGAAACCAGAGAGTGTTTTTATTTAGTGGGATAGCAGGAAGAGAGAAAGAGACAGGACTTTGAGAAAAGAAACACAGGGAATCGCTTTTACATTCTGATCACTCTTAGTGTTCCTTGGTATGAGACATTTGAGTAGGGCAAATATCAGTGGAGAAACTAGATGTTTCCCAAAGAGAAGAGAATACGAAGAAGCCATTCCTGTGCATGAGAAAGGGGAAATGGAACTGGACCATGTGGCTAGTGGTTCATCAACCAAATAGTACTGCAGGTCAGGGGCTTAGCCCAGCTAAAACTAGGAACCACCTTGCCTAGTACCAGGGCTTTATCAGTAGAAAGGCTGAGTTCTCATAGGGAGAATCTCATCTGTGGGAAAGAAAGCGGTAGAAGGGCAGGTTTAGAGTGGAGATAAGAAGGGGTTCAGTGGTCTTTTAGGACCTATAAGGGACTGCAGTTTTTCCAACCTCTCTGGCTTTAATTGGTGCCTTACAAATAAAGGAGGAACTGTGTATGAAGTGAGATAACTGACAAGTATTGGAGCTTTTATAGTCACAGCACAAAAGGGAATGGGCAAGAAAAAGGGAGAGAGCTTTCTTACTGTGACAGTAGTTGACAGTAACAATGTGAAGTGAGGTAATCAGTTGTACATGATCAATAAATGTCCTGTGTGGCCTATAGAGGACCAAATCAGGAGTGAGAACAAAGAACTAACCTTATCATGAGGATGATACACATGCTCCAAATTATGTATCATCTGTTTCCTGTTTTTCTCCCAAGGTTATCTCATACCTACCAGGTGAAAAGTAGTAGTTAACCTGAACCAGTGTGAAGTCACAAAACAACCATCTCCTTTTGTTTCCTAAAATCGCTCTTTAATTGTTAATATTCGTGATAGCCTTCTGCCTGTGGACAGATGGTTCACTCCGCTGCAAGTTGAATAACTGGCTATTCAAGCTATTCATCTTGATTCCAGGAGGAGGAAGAGCTTACAGAGAGCTGAAAGATGGAAGGGTAGGTTATTAGACAATAGGAACAAATCTACTTAAAAATCTCTGCCAATTTGGGAAACGTGTGGTCCTGATTCTCCACATATGCACCCGAAGGTCAAATCATAGATCCAAAGTCCCTGCCCAGAGCATAGGATTCTACTGAGCTCCCTCCCTAAGCCAGGCCCTAACTGCTCTTTGTAATTAGCAAACATACATTCATTCCTCCTGGGCCAGGAAGCACTATGCTTTGTCTCTTCAGTACACTGTGACCCTAGGGGAGGTGCTCATGTCGCTCAAGACTCACTGGCCAATCAGGACTTCCAGACGAATCCTGTACTCAGAGGAAGAGGAAGGTTCTTCCGGGTGCCAAGTTCGAGGTTTGGTTTGGAAGCCGAGCTGTCTGGAATGGTCGACGTGCTGTGGTCTGAGCTCAACTGCTGGGTCCTGTGAACGGATTTCAGGCGACTTCCAAAGAGGCAACATGGTGAGTGTGTGGCCGCCGCTCTGAATGTGGTAGAACAGGAGGCTTAACAGGAGGAGCTGGTGTGGTTGGTCCTTCGGGGGCTGGGCAGGAACCCGCAGCCATCAGCTGCTTTTGAGGTCCTTTGTCCTAGCCTTAGTATTGCTGAGCTATCTGAGTCCCACTTGTGAGAACTGGGATGGACTGTGACCAGACTGGATGTGGCGACCTGGGCACTGTTAAGACTCAGATCCTGGGACAAATGGCTGAGGGGCCTATGGAACAGTTCAGAGCAGAATTAGCTACCAGGTTTGCGCAGCATCCCCCAGTCCCTACCTGTTTATAGGACATGGCTGGCATACACTGCCCTCTAGCCCAGGATTCGGGCCCTTAACCCAGCTGCCTTGTGATAGTCTCATGGTTTGGCGTGCCCCTCTCCTCTCCTCCCTGTCCTCTCATGGCTCAAGGTTGTGTTCACCTTGGGCTCTCCCGGATGTTCCGGCCTGTGGGTGTGCCTTTCTATCTATAATAAACTTTCTCCCCACCATACCTAGGAAGAGTCATGTTACTTAATTTTTATTTTTTCATTCCCCTCCCATTTGCCACTCCTTTCTTTCAAATTCATAGCTCCTTTTAGCTTCAGTTGTTGTTACTCTTTGCGTTTGACCGAGGCTTGCAACAAGAATTATCAGCTGTGAGGTAAAAATGGCTGCATTGGGCAGTGATAGGGTAATGAAATGTATACATGCAGGACTCTGTGACTTGTAAAATAAACATGTACCCATGGAGAGTGGAAAATTTTACTAAACTACTTCTTTACCAGGCTCTGTCTGTTCCTAGAATGGAAGGGCAGAGCTGAGATGGTTTGTGCTGTCTGAGTCCCCTGATCTCTCATCCTCCCCCAGTAGAAGCAAAAGTGTTGCTTTGGAATGAAATGAGCAGGGATGCCACAATTTAAGCTATGGCAAGAAAACACAAAATGTGACATGAGGTTGTTTTTTTCAATAAGGATTTATATTTTATATTGCTGAGAGCAAAACTGTAGTCTTTCCTTTTTCAAAAACCTACTTTATTTATGGTTCTTAAATGCCTCTATCTTCCTTCAACCCCACTGCCCTAGACAGGAGAGAAACAGGTTAGTACAGACAAGGAGCTTGTATCTCTACAGCTTCTAACTAAATGCTGGTTAGGGTCATTGACTTCTTTAGGGCATTGCCAGTCTCTGTCCTCTGGATTCCAGAAGTCCACTCAAACAGCAAATGGAACTATTTTATTAAAACTGTTTTATTTATTCATTTCTAAAACTCTACCTCTCTTCCAAACCTTATTCCTTCCAACACCCTAGCTAGGTAAAAGAGAATAATAGCTAGAAGGAAAACAGTTATAAGTCCCTTTAAGCTGCTCTGTGAGGTTTAGGGTAGCCAGGTTCTTTGGGGCAATACCTGTTGATCACCAGGATATCCAGCAGTCCAACAAAACAGCAGTGACAAACAGAGCAGCATCGTGGGTAAACAGCATCAGGAAGAGCAGCAGCTTCTTCTTTCTTCAAAGACCCCGGGCCCTCTCATGGCTCTGCATGTGTACCATTTCCAGAAGACTCAGAATTAAACTATGTGCAGGTGCACAACCACAAGCCTCCTAGAGACAATCATAAGTAACAGCTGTGGACAAACTGAAGCAGCCTCATGCTCCACACCTGGGGTTAAAAGAAAAACAAATTCACATAATATGAGTCGGATTTTAAAGAAAGAAAAAATTCTTTTTTTTTCTTTATTAATTAAACTTTATTCAATTTGTATCCCCCCATGCTTACCTCCCTCTTCCTGTCACAATCCCTCCCTTCCTCCACCCTCTGCACCCATGCCCCTCCCCAAGTCCACTGATAGGGGAGGTCTTCTTTTCCTTCCTTCTGATTGGCCTGCTCTTTGATCACCTCTCCCTGAGGGGGCAGCAGCATTACCAGGCCACAGAAGAAGACAATGCAGCCACTCCTGATGAAACCTAATTGACTAAGATCAGAAGGAAGGAAAAGAAGACAAAAATTCTTAATACAATTTCTGATTTTGTGATTTGATATATTCTCTCTCTCTTTCAGTTAGTTTTGACTAGAGTTTGTCCTTCTTGTTGATTTTTCTCAAAAACCCAAACCTTTATTTCATGGATTCTTTATCTTCTCTTTATTTTTTTTTATTTCTGCTCTCAATTTGATAATTTCTTGATCTCTACTCCTTTTGTGTGCTAACATATTTTTGTTCTAGACTGTTCAGGTCTGCTGTTACCCTGATGGCATGAATCCTTTCCAATATCTTTATGTAGGCACTTTGTGCTATTAAGTTTCCTCTTAGCATCACTTTTCATTCCTCATTATTTTCCATGAGTTTGCATGTGATATGTATTTATTTTCTATGAATATTATGCTTTTCAAAATTTTTATTTCTGTTTGAAAACATTGTTTTCACTTGGTTGAAGGTTATTCACTTTCCATGGGTTTGTAAGCTTTGTGTTCTTTTTGATGCTATGTATATCCATCCTGAAGCAATGGTGGACTGATAGGATACAGGATGTTATTTCCATTTGCTCTAAAGACCTACATTGTTTCAGAGTATGTGGTAAATTATAGAGAATGTTTCAGGAAATGATGGGAAGATATATTCCTTTATGTTTCTTTAAAAAGTTTTGTAATAATCAGATAGTTAGTTCCTGCTGTGGTAATCTTGCTGAGCTCAGGTGGTGACATATTACCTGACTATTCTTGAATCTATTCCTAAACTGGGGTCTAGGCATCTGGGTTTGGGGCAATTATAGGACTAAGTGCTTATTTGATGTGTGGGAGTTTTGTTCTTGGGGTTCTGTTAGCACTCTGAAGTTTCAGAAAGTGTGTTGGATGAGTGTTGCTATTTTAATGGTCTGCTTGGCTACTGAATTCATGGTATTATGTTTGCTGGATAGTATTGAGGGGAAGGAGCCACATGTGTTCAGTTGGAGCACTAGGGAAGATTCTTAGAATTGGGTTTGTGGTAACAAAGATATTGGGGAAGATCCCCAGTATACCACCTTAGTCTCCATACAAGCATGGCCTAGCATATGCTATTGTGCAGATCCACGTCCACCTTTATGTTTTAATATTTGCCTGAGCATATATTCTTAGTCTCAGGATGTCATATGTTCATAATATTAACACTGCCTGAGACTTCTGAGTCATTATATTGCAGGTGTGTGACATTCTTCCTGCCTATTGTGCTTGTTTTGTGTTTTTAAATGAGGTAATATCAGTAGCATTTTGCCTTTATGTGTGACTATGCACCTCTTGTGTACCTGGTCCTCACAATAGTCAGAAGATGGCCTCAGAACTTCAGAATTTCAAGTAATGGGGAGTTGTGATCCTCCAAATAAGCACTGGCAATTGAGCCCACTTATATCGAGACCAACAAGAGCTTCTCATTGCTGATCCACCTCAACTGCCTTATGTTGCTCATTAATGAACAACTATTCCAGTACTAATGTTTTCACCTGTGCATTTGTACCTGTTTGAAGACTCATTCCATTTTAGTAAGTTCTCATTTATATTGGAGTTTAAACTGGGACACTTCAGGTTTCTGGAAGATAGATACAGAACTGTATTGAGTATATAATTCTTTGTAGGAACTTCAGAAATACCATGGAGTTCTTTGAATCTTTCTTAATTGAATGATTTTTGCAGCAATAAAGGCCTTAACTCTACCTCAACTGGATGTCATGAAATTTGTTTTGGTGCCAGACAGGCTTACAGCTAAATGAGATACACAAACCTCTGCTTCCTGACTACTGGAATTAAAGTCATGAGGCAATACATCCTGCTTGTCCATAATTATTGTAGTTAGTAATTGTGCATACAATTTCTGTGATCTGCGATCTGTACTGTTCATCAACATCCTTGACTTGCTTACTTTTTGTCTGTTAATTGACATTTCCCTTGGAAGGCTATATTCTATTCGAAAGGTGCAGAAATGAGATGAACCTCCTCATTTAGTTTACTTCTAAAATGACCAGGTGAGTACATCAGAACTTCTCTGTCAGGAGATAATTCAGGGAAGATCCAGAATTATATGAATATATTGTCGATGAAGTAGACTTTTACATTGTTGCCACTATTGTGCTTTCTCTTATACCCATGTTTGGGATAATTTAGAATTCTCTCACCTATGATGATGTAAATGTGTACTTCACTCGGGAAGAGTGGGCTTTGCTGGATCCTTCCCAGAAGTGTCTCTACAAAGATGTGATGATAGAGACCTGCAAGCACCTTACAGCCATAGGTAAGACACTGAATTTTCTTTCACTATTAAGGTAAAGGGGACATCTGTTGTTGCCTTTTCTCAATGATGCTCTTATGTAATTTCAGTTGGAATGAGGAAGAATAAATCAATCATGTTTCTAAGGTCACTGAAGAGAGAAAGTTAAATTTTCCCTAATTTTCAATAAAATATCAACTCTTTCTGGTATATATTTTAGGCTACAATTGGGAAGACCATAATATTGAAGAACAGTGTCAACGTTCTAGAAGATATGGAAGGTAATTATCTCATGGAAGCTGATATAAATATGCCTGTGAAAAATTTTCAATGTGTCCCAGGAGTTTTAAAGAAAAGCAATAGTGTAAAGAATCCAATATTCTAGAGTATTAAGGAATATTCTCCCAAACCCATGTTCCTCAATGTAAGCTATCTTACTTATGTTTTCATGAGTAAGAAAGTTTATGAATGAAGACAGTGAAACCTTTGCTAAACAGATCTTACTGTAAAAATGACTTTTATTCAATCTAGAAATCATGATGTCCAAAGATTACTGCCCCTCTGTCTGCTACCCTAGGCCTGGGCAGGGCAGATTCTAGGTTCCATACAACCTACCTTAGGCCTAGGAGTTTTTTGGCCTCTGAGAATTACTGCTCAATAGACACACCCTATCTTGTTCTTTCTGAGCTCATAGATGGCTGATTCAATTCAGCTTTTCTGGCTCAAACTCCTCTCCTAGCTTCCTTATTAAATCTGGCTTTTCTACTGTCACCTACTTCCTTTGTATAGTCTCAAACTAACTCCATCTGTCTTTTCCAATCTTCAGGCTCTTTTTTATTCTCTGGCTCATTTGATCTTAACCTCAGTTCTCTCCTTCCAACCTGTCTTTCTATTACTGTCCCAGTAAAACTCCCTCCATCTCCATGTAGTACCCCTTAAGAAGCTCATTTCCATTCTTGTCTCGTGAGAGATGCATGTATCATATTCTGCCAAATATTTTCCTGATTCTGTCAGCTTTTCTGCCACTACTTTTTCTTCTGATTTAGTGTGTCTGGTTTTATGTTGAGGTCTTTGATATACTTGGACTTTCCTTTTGTGCAGACTGAGTAGTATGGATCTATTTGCATTTTCCTGCAGGTAGATATCCAGTTAGACCAGCACCATTTGGTGAAGGTGCTGGTCTTTTTTACATTGTATGGTTTTGGATTCTTTGTCAAACATCAAGTGATCATAGGTGTGTGGGTTTTTTTCTGAGTCTTCTATTTGGTTCCATTGATCCACCATTCTGTTCTTATGCCAGTACCATGTAGTTTTTATTACTATGGCGGTGTAGTATAGCTTGAGATCAGGGATGCAGATACTTACAGACAAACTGTTGTTGTACAGGATCATTTGGGCAATTTGGGTTTTTTCTTTTTCCATATGTAGTTGAGATTTGTTCTTTGCAGGTATACAAAGATTTATATTGCTATTTTGAAGGGAATTGCATTGAATCTGTAGATTGCTTTTGGCAGGGTGGCCATTTTCACTGTGTTAATCCCATGGATCCATGAGCATGGGAGATCTTTCCATCTTCTGTCATCTTCTTCAATTTCTTTCTTCGGGAACTTGAAGTTGTTTTTTTTTTTTTGTTTTGTTTTCTGTTTTTTGTTGTTTTTTTTTTTTTTTCAAACAGGTCTTTCACTTGCTTGTTTAGAGTCACACCAAGGTACTTCATGTTATTAGTGGCCATTATGAAGGGTGTTGTTTCACTAATTTCTTTCTCAACCCTTTTGTCTTTGGTATACAGGAGGGCTTCTGATTATTTTGAATTAATTTTCTATCCAGCCACTTTGTTGAAGGGGTTTATCAGCTGAAGGGGTTCTCTGGTTGAAATTTTTGGGATCAGTCATGTATACTATCATATTGTCTGTGAATAGTGATACTTTGACTTCTTCCTTTCTTATTTGTATCCTCTTGATCTCCCTTAATTGTCTTATTGCTCTAACTAGGACCTCAAGTACTATGTTGAAGACATATGAAATGAGTGGGCAGCCTTGCCTGGTCCCTGAGTTCAGCGGGATTGATTTAAATTTCTTTCCATTGAGTTTGATGTTGGCTATTGGCTTGTTGTATATTGCCTTTACTATGTTTCGGTAAGTGCCTTTTATCTCTGATCTCTCCAACACTTTAAACATGAATGGATTTTGTCAAATGCTTTTTCTTCAACTAAAGAGATGATCATGTGGTTTTTCTCTTTCACTTTGTTTATATGGTGGATTACATTGATGGGTTTCCCTCTTTTGAACCACCCTTGCATACCTAGGGTGAAGCCTACTCTGTCTTAGTGGATGATATCTTTTATGTGTTCTTGGATTCAGTTTGCAAGTATATTATTTAGTATTTTTGCTTTTAATTTCATAAAAGAGATAGGACTGAGGTTCTCTTTTTTGGTGGGTCCTTGTGTAGTTTAGGTATCAATGTGACTCTGGCGTCACAGAATGAGTTTGGTAATGTTCCTTCTTTTTCTATTTTATGGGATAGTTTGAAGAGAACTGGAGTTACCTCTTCTTTGAAGGTCTGCTAGAATTCTGCACTGAAACCATCAGACCCTGGGCTCTTTTTGGAAGGGAGACTTTTGATGACTACTTCTTTTTGGGGTGGGGTTGAATATAAGACTATTCAGTCTATTTACCCGATCTTGATTTAATTTTGGCAAATGGAGTCTATCAAGAAAAGTGTACATTTCATTTAGATTTTCAAATTTTCTGGCATATACGCTTTTGTACTCAGATGTAATGATAGTTTGGATTTCCTCTGTGTTTGTTATGTGTCCATTTTTGTACTAAGACGTAATGATAGTTTGGATTTCCTCTGTGTTTGTTGTTATGTCTCCATTTTTGTTTCTGATTTTGCTGATTTGGATAGTTTTTCTCTGCCTTTCAGTTAATTTGGCTAAGAGTTTGTTTATCTTGTTGATTTTCACAAAAAAACAAAAAACAGCTCTTGGTTTTATTGATTATTTGAATTGTTTTATTTGTTTCTAATTTATTGACTTCAGCCCTGAGCTTGTATATTTCCATTCATCTACTCTTCTTGGGTGTGTCTGCCCCATTTTTTCCTAGGGCATTCTAAACTATACTATACTTCTGTATGACAGAATGCATGATAGTGATTACCATATGAATTAATATATTTTCATGTGTTCATTCATTCGTTACTAATAACAACTGGATCATAAACTCTCATCATTTTCAGAAAGTCTAGTCAAAACAGGAGACTATTAATAAATTAAACTAATATACTTAATTACTTGATCAAACTCATTGAGAATATAGTCAAAGAAATCACACTACAGAATATCCCTATGATTACTGGAACTGTCGAAATTGTTGTGTACGTTCTGGTTCACTTTACAAATGCAGTGTTAAAATTCCTCTATAAAAATGATAAATCATTACTCATATCCCTTTTTAGATACTCTAAATTTCCTATCTGTTGAGTATCATACCACTTATACTGCAAAAGGCATATTCATTGAATAGGTGATAATTTAATGTTCAAAACCTCCTTGTGAGAAAATATTCCATAGCAAAGGTGATTTTACTCAAATCCTGGAAGTTGCTAAGCTAATTTACACAGAAGGTAGGAGAGTCAAGAATATTGTTGTGGAGGAACCATAATCACAATAGCACATGTCTTTGACAAGCAAAGAGTCAAACTCTGTGGATTTGGTAATCTTTCATTTGTTATTCTTCTTTTAATAGGTATATTCTTTGCCATAATTCATACAAGTCATGTGAGGGTAAGGATATGGAAAGAAGAAACATAACTCACTCTCCCAGAACAATTAGAATATATGTACTAGTCCTTACTTTGAGTAGACTTTCTGAATGTAGTGCAAGTTTATATTAATTTATTAATACTTATTAATAATAAAATTATTAGTTAATTGTTAAAGAATATTCAGTGTGTCCTCCATAGCTTTGATGTTCTTGTACATCTCCAACATTACATCTTTGTTGATATACATTTTGGGAGGATCCAGCAAAGCCTGCTTTTCCTGAGTAGGCATTTTCCAGAAGCATATCACCATGTGCTTCTAAATTATCCTATTGCATTCTAAACTATCCTATACATGTATACAACAGAAAGCATGATGGTGACAACACTATATGTTTATATTTGTTCATGTGTTCATTCATTCATTATTAATAAAAAAATGAATCTTAAACTTGTATCACATTGAGAAAGTCTGGGCAAAGAAGGGGACTATTAATAAATTATACTAATATACTTAAATAGTTTTCCAAACTCATTGGGAATACAGCCAAAAAAACCTCTCAGTACAGAAAATCCGTATAATTTCTGGCCCTGTGGAAACTGTTGCATCTATTATGGTTCATTTGCAAATGTAGTATGACTTGAACTACAGAAAATTTTATGAATTCAGTCACTGTGGTAAAGCTGAATCCTAGGTCTTTTTTAAATATGTGAAAACCCACTTACATAAAAATGATGCTATAAGTGAGACATGTAATAAAGTTTCTTACCACCAAAGATATCTTGGAAGGTACAAAACACCCACAGTCAAGGGGGTAACTATCAATGTAAGCAAAGTGATAAAAGGTTAAGAGTCAACTTCATTTTACAATTAGACGAAATTGCAAACTTAATTTATACCAACAAATAAATTCATCAGTGTAATGACTATGGTAAATCTTACAGATACCCAATTATCTTTACAGGAATGAAAGCGGACATATTTTTGAGAAGCATGAACGTAAGCAGTATGGTAAAGCCTTTTCCCAACCCAGTGGTATCCTAATGCGCAAAAGAACACAAACTGGAAAAAACCCTATGAATGTAATCAGTGTGGGAAAGCCTTTTCACAACGCGGAAATCTCAAAAAGCATGAAAGAACACATACTGGAGAGAAGCCCTACGAATGTTATCAGTGTGGGAAAGCCTTTTCACAATTGATTAATCTCCACATTCATAAAAGAACACATACTGGAGATAAACCCTATGAATGTATTCAGTGCGGCAAAGCCTTTTCTCAACACGGAAATCTCCAAGTGCATAAAAGAACGCATAGTGGAGAGAAACCCTATAAATGTAATCAGTGTGGTAAATCCTTTGCATGTTGTAGTGGTCTACAGAGACATGAAAGAATTCATACTGGAGAGAAACCCTATGAATGTAATCAGTGTGGGAAAGCCTTTACACAGTCAAATGTTCTCCAAGCACACAAAAGGACACATACTGGAGAGAAACCCTACAAATGTAATCACTGTGATAAAGCCTTTTCACAATCCAGTAGTCTCCGAGTGCACAAAAGGACACATACTGGAGAGAAACCCTAGGAATATAATCAATGTGGAAAAGCCTTTTCAAAACCCAGTGGTCTTCAAAGGCATAAAGGAACACATAATGGAGAGATATCCTACGAATGTAATCAAAACGGTAAAGCCATTGCATTTTGTAGTGGTCGTTAGAGACATGAAAGAATTCACACTGCAAAGAAACCTTTTGAATGTAATCAGTGTGTTAAATGCTTTTCACAACCCAGTTGTCTCAAATTGCATAAAAGAACACATACTGGAGGGAAATCCATAAAAATGTAATCTGTGTGGGAAAGCCTTTTCATGAAATGGAAATCTCCAAAATAATAAAAGAACACATATGGGGAGAAATCCTGTGAATGTAATCATGGTGGCAAAGCCTTCAAACATTGCAGTGATGTCGAAAGGCATGAAAGATTTTATACTGGAGTGAAACCCAATGAATATACTCAATGTTGTAAGTCCTTTGCACATTGCTGTGATCTCCATATGGATGAAAGATTTCATACTGGAGTGAAACCCTATGAATATAACCAGTAAACCCTTTGCATGTCACATTTTTTTCAAAGCCTTGAAAGAAAGTATACTAGAGAGAAAACCTTGTGAATGTTTTTAGTATAACGGAACCTTTGTACATTTTTATATGCTTCCCATTCATGAATGAATCAGACGGAAGAGAAGCCCTATGAATGTGTTTAACATGGGAATTCAAGGCTTTGTGTTTCCGTGTTTCATAGAGATGTAATGAAGTGATCTAATCAGTAATCAACTGCAACTCACTACATAGCTTGATGTGATATGAACATGTAAATATGATTGGACGTTCTGTGATTATGTATGTTCCTCCTACTCATCCATTTGTCATTTCATCTTGAAGTACTGCATTCTTTAGGAAATATATAATATAAAGGTTCTAAATAATGTAACAACAAGGATTTCTCTTAAAAATAAAAACACTTCTGGGGTGTGCGTGTAAAGTGTTTATGGGGTTTTAGGCCATGACAGATATGTTCAGAGTGGGAGATAACTTTATTGCATCTCATTTGTCCGTCTTAATATGAGGATTGAGGTCTGCTTTCCCGCTTTAGAATATGTGTGAAGAGAATATGAAGAAGCCATTCCTGTGCATGAGAAAGGGGAAATGGAACTGGACCATGTGGCTAGTGGTTCATCAACCAAATAGGACTGCAGGTCAGGGACTTAGCCCAGCTAAAACCAGGAACCTCCTTGCCTAGTACCAGGGCTTTATGGGCAGAAAGGCCAAGTTCTCATAGGGAGAATGTCATCTGTGGGAAAGGCTGGGGTAGATGGGCAGCTTTACAGTAGAGATAAGAAGGGGTTCAGTGGTCTTATAGGACCTATAAGGGACTGAAGTTTTTCCAACCTCTCTGGCTTTAATTGGTGCCTTACAAATAAAGGAGGAATTGTGTATGAAGTGAGATAACTGACAAATATTGGAGCTTTTATAGTCACAGCACCAAAGGGAATGGGCAAGAAAGAGGGAGAAAGCATTCTTGCTGTGAGAGGAGTTGACAGTAACAATGTGAAGTGAGGTAATCAGTTGTACATGATCAATAAATGTCTTGTGTGGCCTATAGAGGACCAAATCAGGAGTGAGAACAAAGAACTAACCTTATCATGAGGATGATACACATGCTCCAAATTATGTATCATCTGTTTCCTGCTTTTCTCCCAAGGTTATCTCATACCAACCACGTGAAAAGTAGCTGTAGTTAACCTGTACCAGTGTGAAGTCACAAAAAATCTTTTTTTTTCTAAAATCGCTCTTTAATTGTTAATATTCGTGATAGCCTTCTGCCTGTGGACAGATTGTTCACTCTGCTGCAAGTTGAATAATGGGCTGTTCAAGCTATCCCAATTGATTCCAGGAGGAGGAAGAGCTTACAGAGAGCTGAAAGATGGAAGGGTAGGTTATTAGACAACAGGAACAAATCTACTTAAAAAATCTCTGCCGATTTGGGAAAGGTGTGACCCTGATTCTCCACATATGAAACCAAAGGTCGAATCATGGATCCAAAGTCCCTGCCTGGAGCATAGGATTCTCCTGAGCTTCCTCACTAAGCCAGGCCCTCACTACTCTTCGTAATTAGCAAACATGCATTCATTCCGCCTGGGCCAGGAAGCACTTTGCTTTGTCTCTTCAGTACACTGTGACCCTATGGAAGGTGCTCCTGTCGCTCAAGACTCACTGGCCAGTAAGGACTTCCAGACGAATCCTGTACTCAGAGGAAGAGGAGGGTTCTTCCGGGTGCCAGGTTTCAGGTTCCATTTGGAAGCTGAGCTCTCAGGAGTGTTTGGCATCCAGTGGTCTGAGCTCAGCTGCTGGGTCCTGTGAGGGGTTTCAGGCGACTTCCAAAACGGCACCATGGTGAGTGTGTGTCAGAAGCCCCCAACATGGTGGTGGAGTAGGAGGCTGAGGGCTGAGCAGCAGGAGCTGGTGTTGTTGGTCCTTCCCTGGCTGGATGGAACCTGGCAGCCAGCAGCTGCTTGTGAGGTCGTTTGTCCTGGCCTTAGGAATGCTGAGCTGACTGAGTCCCACATGTTAGAAGTGGGATGGACTGTGAGCAGACTGGATGTGGCGACCTGGGCACTGTTAAGACTGAAATCCTGGGACAAATGGCTGAGGTGCCTATTTAACAGTTCAGAGCAGAATTACCTACCAAATTTGCCCAGCATCGCCGAGTCCCTCCCTGTTTACAGGCTGTGGCTGGAATACACTGCCCTCGAGCCCAGGGCTCGGGCCCTTAACCCAGCTGCCTTTCTTTCTGTTATTTATGCAATTTGGTTCCCTGATCTGTTTCATCTATTTACTGTCATAGTCTCATAGTTTGGCGTGCCCCTCTCCTCTCCTCCCTGTCCTCCCATGGCTCAGGGATGTGTTCACCTTGGGCTCTCCCAGAAGTACTTGCCGGTGTGTGTGCCTTTCTAGGGATAATAAATTTTCTCCCCACCATACCTAGGAAAAATCATGTCATTCAATTTTTAGTTTTTCATTCATCTCTTATTTGCTACTCTTTTCTTTCAAATTCAAGGCTCCTTTAGGCTTCAGTTTGTGTTACTGTTTGCATTTGACTGAGGGGTGATGCAGGAATTCTCAGCTGTGAGGTAGAGATGGCTGCATTGGACAGTGAGAGGGTAATGAAATGTGTACATGCAGCACCCTGTGACTTGTAAAATAAACATGTACCCTGGGAGAGTGGAAACATTTATTAAACTATTAATTTACTAGGCTGAGGCTCTGTCTGCCCTAGGGAAGAGCTGAGATGGTTTGTGCTGTCTGAGTCCCCTCATCTCTAATCCTCCAGTAGAGGATCTGCCAGAGCCCTGAGGCCCAAATGCTTGGTTTAAGCAAATGATGATGGACTCTGGGGAAGCTACACAACCAGGAAGGAGGACCAGTACAAAGTACCTTGCAGAGTCTTTCCAAGATTCTTCTCCGGTGCTTCTAAAGTGATCAATATCCAGGACCACAAGCTATGTCATGGAGACAATGGGGTTCATTGATGCCAGTCCCAG
This sequence comes from Meriones unguiculatus, assembly GCF_030254825.1. Taxonomy (NCBI): domain Eukaryota; kingdom Metazoa; phylum Chordata; class Mammalia; order Rodentia; family Muridae; genus Meriones; species Meriones unguiculatus. The sequence goes on from NW_026843645.1 coordinate 1,358,922, forward strand.
AAAAGCTGGTCTGCTGAGCTAGGAGAGTTCCACGAGTTAGAAGTGGGATGGATTGTGAGCCAGTATGTATGTGGTGCCCTGGGCAGAGGCCCTTGCCCTGTCAGCTTTTCTGAGTGTGGATTCCCTGGTGAGGAGGAGACTATGCAACTCTGTCCTCTAAAAGGGACTCTCATTGTCCTGTTTATGTTGTCCTTGAGGCTTACTACTGTCTTCTCTGTGTGTCTTTCCGGGTCTATGTCTTGTCACTCAGGAAGATCTTTTCTAGTTGCATTCATTTGACTGAAAATTTCATGATTTCCTTGTTTTTAATGGCTGGGTAGTATTCTATTGTGTAAATATCAGTTTTTTTACCCATTCTTCGGTTGAGAGGCATAGAGATTGTTTCCAGTGCTCAGTGATTTGAAGCAGTGACTGGTCTTCCAGATGACCTGGATTTTATCCCAACAACCACATGGCATCTTACAGCTGCCTAGAACTCCAGGGTCCAACAATTTCACAATACATCAATGCACATGATATAAAAAGTAACACATTTTACAAACAGAATTCTCTATATTGATGTCACAGTTCTGAGAAAGATGCAGACTTGGGTAGCTGCAATGAACTCCTCTTCCTTTATTGAGCCAACCTGCCTAGAGGCAAAACAGCCTTATTATAAGGTTGAACTAGCTCACCATAGCTGTTCATTTAAGAATTGCAAATACAGTCCTGATTGGTGACTTTTCCTTGATGTTTTCTGTATTTGTGATCTCTCCCCTTGGTATGTGAGAGACTTTTGGCATTGATGAATCTTGCAATTGTATCTTTTATATCACACATGTGGATCTAGAAGATAGTTTTGCTGGGAAATCTTCATCTGCTTCAGGAACTAGACTTGCAGTCTTCATTTCCTGTTGGAATTATTCAAAGTGTGGGAGGTTTCCAAGATGGTGGTGAACAGTGTGCCCTGTATTAGATGGGCAGAGGATCTGAGACTCTGAAACTGGTGAGGGGATAGGAAGCTGGATCCAGAGCATCAACCTTGAATTTTCCCTGATTAGAGGGGACATTCTGTGAGTTGAGGCCTATTGGACCCAGCCCCACCATGGTCATCTCTAATGTTTGAGAGTCAAAGTGCGGAGCTCCTGCACTTTCTGCCCATCCCAGCCAGTGAGCATCCCCAGGTCCAGGAACCACCACTGAAGCAGCCAGACATCAGATGGTCCATGCTCCCCTCAAGGGAGCTTCAGTATTCCTGGGACAGTGAGGCTCAATTGCACCCAGTCCCCCCATGGCTGTCTGCCAGTTCTGAGAGTCATGAACCATGGGGGCTCTAGACTTTATGCTGATGCCAGCGAGTGAAGACCCCCAGGTCTAGGGAACCTCTGTTCTTGCAGCCCGACATCTAATCTCTCTTAATCCCCTTCAAGCATCTTCAGGATTCTTGGGACATTTTGGGGTCAATAGATCTGGTACCCCCAGAGCTGTTTCCCAGGTCTGACAGTCAGGAAACATGGACCCCCAGCACTTGACAGATATGCCAGTGAATGGAGACCACCAGGTCCAGGGACTTTCCTCTCCAGCACCCAGACATTGGATCCCTCCTGGTCCACTGAAAGCAGTATTGGGGTTCCTGGGGATGAGTACCCAACATTGAAGCCACAGTTCACTGGTCACCCAGACCAAGCAAACAGTGGAAGCACCTGGAACATGGATCCAGGATGGCCCATCCAAAATGAGTCTGAGTGACAGAGACACAAAGTCTGGCGCAAAATCCCTTGTATATTCCCCGTAAACCCCTCAGTTGGCCTCCTGTATTCTCTGTCTGCCCTGCACCCTCACTCTCTCCAAGGATGCCAAGACAGATCCTTGTACTCTTTCATTCTCCAGAAACTAGTGCCTTGTCTCTTAAGTGTGAAAAATACCAACTGAATCCACAGACATCAGCTCAACCTGCTCCTTGGTATTTCTTTGGTCCAGGGCACCACCAAACACATCACTTACACTCTTCTGAGGAGATCACACACTGTTGCTGATCTTGATCCATGTAGATCCCATCTTCCAGAAGAAATGAACATTCAGGGCTTCCCAAAAGATGATACTGAATCCCATCCCACATAGACCAACACTACCCATTCATCTTAGTGGTATACACATACAGACTAGGGTCACTTACATACCCTTAACACATACATCATCCTAGGGCTGGACACAGACCCACTCACATGGAGTGTTAGTGTGTTCTCTTTTCTTTTAATGTTCCTTTGAAATGTATACAACTTACCCTTGTTCATTCCAATGCTGATTTCTCTCCTCCCTCCCCCCATTCTCTCACTTCAATTCGGATATTGCATTGTGATACTTATTCTAAGCATCCTGTCTCAACTTTATTTAAACAGGCCCAAATAAAGCAACTAGACTCAGTGTTGAGCAATGGGAGGAGCCAGAGGGCAGGAAAAAGGGGAGGAGCTAGAGGATAGGAAATGAGTGGGAGGAGAGCTAAGGGAGGAGAGAGCTGGGGGAGAGTTCTTGGAACTAGGTGGAAATGGACTAGACCTAAGTTATCACTAGAAGCAAGTATAATGTGGGAAATCTAAAGGTTAGGAAACTATGAGGGCATAAATGTTTAGGATGGAGTAAATATTGCCCAGCATTGTGTTCTAGGTTAACTAAAGAAATCCCCGTTTCTGTATGGCGATTTGGTTGCACAGCTGTTTAAGGGTAACAGCAAGCATTACTAAAAGATAATAGTAAATTTTAACAGCAACTTACAACAAATGACGCCCAAGTAATCTAAGTATCCACACCCTTTAAATCACACTTTATCATAACTTGGTGGGGGTAATAAGCTCCCAGTGATAAAACAAGAACTGAAAACCTAAAAACTCCCAGTTCAGTTACTGTCTTTTTAAGAGAGACTCTTAAACCCAGTGAGGAGCAAAAAATAGCCTCCTTTTGGCAGACCTGAGACTTCCATAACAAAACTGACTGCTTCAGCAGTTTAACTGAGGGGTAAACAAGCATGGCTTCCTTATGTTGTGGCTGGCTCAGCTCAGCTCAGCTCAGCAGCCATGGTGGGAAGGAGAGGCATTGGAGGCAGAAAAACTTCTAGACAGAGTTTGGCCTGAACTGCATCTTAAATTTTTAAAACTGTCATGGCAGAGGGTGTTTTACCCTCGTTTGGCTTCATTTTGGCTGTCATAGTCATGGACCTAGTTACAATATGTTTAATTGTGATGGTTCTTCTCCATGCCTTCTCCAAGAAAGTTCAAGGAGAAAAATGGGAAAAAAAAACAAACAAAAAAACAAGGATTGGAATACTAAGTTACAGACAAGAAAAAGGGCACTCTTCCTAATAATTAGATTAATAAAAGCTAAAATTCAAAGCTCTCTGGCTGCAAGATACTTGTCAGCTCTTTCAGGTAAGGGTCCATCAATTCACTAAAACTTCAACTAAAATAATCAACTGAGCTTTGTTAGTTACAGCATAAATTGGCACAACTGAACCTAAACTTAAATTTCCTTGTCTCTTTGTTTGATTTTTATTTAAGGGCTTTGAGTTAAAATGATAATGATTTGGATAAGGTAGTGAAGGCACATGCCTTTCTTCCCAACATGAAATAAAAAGTAACAGGCAAGTCTCTGAGTTCATGATCAAACTAATTTACATAATAAAAGCCAAGATGGCAACTCCTGCTGTTTAGCCACTTGCAGAGATACTCTAAGGTTCAAAATGACAACATTTTCCTCTAGGTTACCATGTAAATTCTTTTTTCCTAATAATAGATGTTATGTTCTTACTGATCTAAAGGTTGGATTCACATATATTTTATGTTTATGTAAAGAGAGATAATGTCACACTGCTCTGGAAACTGCCTTATCCTTTTAAACATGAGATATTTTCACAGGGAAAAAATACTGGCCATGCTTATGTAAAAAATACACAAGAGGCTTAAAGATGGCAAAGTTCATGCCAACCTACTTTAGTCAAAAACACTGAAAAATTATATTCATATGTTTAAAAAATAAAACTGTCTATCTCATATCAAAAAGAAGGGAAGCAAAAGAATAGCCCAAACCAATGTAAAACCCCAGGTACAAGATGCTTAGGATATACTAAAATGCTAAGGGTAAGAGAGTTTATATGCTTAATGCTGAGAGTTTATATAAAGTGTGGCTATAAAGGCTGTCCACTCTGTATAAAAAAGGGGCAAGCCAAAAAATAGCCATTATCAATGTAAAGCCCAGGTACAAGATGCCTAGGGTATGCTTAAATGCTAAAGGTAAGAGGGAGTTTATATAAAGTTTGGCTGTAAAGGCATAACTACCCATTCTGTATAAAAAAGGGAAAGGACACATAGCTACATCATCTAAAAAAATCTGGGGCTAAACTTCTAAACAGGTACAAGCCACTTAATTTATGCTTATATTCTCAATTAAAAAGGAGTTTATATAAAGTTTACTTAAAACATGGGTTTTCTATTGATCAAGACAATTCCAGCTTCTCTCTGGAATGGGAGGATTTTCTAGGGAAATAGGTAGCAACTTGGCCTAATACAACAGGCATGCAAGAGCCCAAAAAGCTATTTTAACTTAGCCAACCTTGTTTTGATTTCAACAGGATAATGACTCTATGTTCAATAATAATGGTAATTTGAATTGCTCTGATCCCTTTACATGGGAACAACACTAAAACTAACTGAGAGATTAAAAAAAAAATGTCTCTAGCCAGAAATTCAACAATACTTGGCCAATAAATCCTTGGCTAATATGTCCGTAAAATATATTATTCTAATATTTTAATTTGCATAGATAGAATTGCCTTACAATTTAGTTGCATCCTACACATCTCATACATTCATAATTTTAGAACACTATAATGCTTGTGTGAAATTATGTATTTGCAGAACAAAAGAAATGGACACCAGAGATGATGGATCAAACCTAACAGAATCATTCTTCAGCATGCTCAGACATTGACACATCTATTCCAGCATCTTGCATGTCCCAGCATTCTGCTTGTTCTTGCCTCAACTGCTTCAACTGCTGTATCTCATCAAAGCCTGCTCACAAAAGAACATTGAAGAAAGCTACTAATCTTAATTGGTCCAGTATTTTAGACTGGTCCAAAGAGAACTTTTATTAAGCCTGAAATTTCTCAACATTCAAAGACTGGATCACAAATGTGATTGTTTGCTTAATTAACCATTCTTTTCCCAATTTTACTTGGGCCCCCTACAGGATTTCTACATGTCCAAAATGTCAGCTAGAAGAAATCCATGAGAACAACGTCTGATTTTCCTTAAAGGGGGTTGGGTGTGTATTTGGTTGTTTGCAATGGCTATGAAATTTTATTGTCATTGGGAGATGTTTATAATTAGTAATGGTCATATTCAGAGTGAAACAAGGTTATACTCAGGGATTTCTCTCTTTTCCTTTTTCTATCTTTCTTTCTTAGATAAGGAGAAAAGCGGTTAAAAAGAAAATAGTATACAGAGACTACTTATAGGAATAAGACAAAAGGTAGATTATTGAATCTACTCAACTTAGGGTTTTATTTGTTATTCTCAAGTAAGGTTAATTTTAACTCTGGTATAGAAATTTGCATACTGATACAAAAATAAGTAGTTTTGATACATTGGTATAAGCTTTAGTATATTGATACAAATTCAAAGTTACTTCCAATACTTTTAAACTGCTATTAAAAACTGGTTAGGATATTAGGTAATGCAAGTTAATTGCTAGTTATTTAACTCATAGTCATGTCAGACACTAGTCTAATTTATCACATGAGCTTACATCTGAGCTTTAACAGATAGATATGATTTTGTAGACAGATCGATGATATAAAGATAGGCAGCCTTCAAAAACTTCAGAAACCTACAGAACATGGCATTTTAAAATGTCTTTATTATTTTAAAGATTCTTTGACAATGAGACAGGTCATTTCCTGACACCACCCCACCTACTTGAATGAAGATAATGAGCATTGAAGAACCTCCATATGGAAATGGCTTCAAATGTGGCAAACAAGCCACTCAGGTAAAGATAAAACCCTTGCTTCACAACATACAAATTCTGCCCAAAATGGGCAAGCTTAAGCAGAACAAGTTGACTCCTGAACTCTGCCAAGACAGGGTAAGCAAGTCATAAATAGTTCCTGTTTCACATATATGTCTGTAAAATATTCTCAGCCAGAAGGCTGAAGATGATGCTCCAACCTTACAGAGAGTTATGGATGACTGTTCAGTCAGAAAACTGTTTCTGTCAATTTTTAATTTTTGGAAGTTGCTGACATGCACTTCCTATTTACTCTAATATCTAATTTTATTCCTTCTCAAGTCTCTGATGGGGTTGAAGACCAAAGAGTTATAGTGCCACAATTAAGCTTAAGTTGTTTAGAAGTTAAGAAATGCTTTCATATAGGTAATAACAATATGGATAAAAGTTAATTTAGGTATAGAAGGTTAAACTTGTCAAGATAGATAGGATGATCAGATACTTTCTCCTATGTTGCTAAATACACATGCACTGGACATTGCACATGTAGATTTTACCTAACAGTTTTCATAATTTCAAAATTATTATTGTATTGAAAGAAAAGGAGCCTTTTATTGGACTTAAAGTGGTAAATGTTGGTATAATGTTCTTTTGAAATGTATACACTTTACCCTTGGTCATTTAAATGCTGATTTCTCTCCCCCACTGTCTGGTTTCAATCCAGACATTGCATTGTGATACTTATTCTAAACATCACTTGTCTCAACTTTGTGCAAACATCCAAAATAAAGTAACTAGGCACAATGTTGAGCAGGGAAAGGAAGCACGCAGAAAGGGAAGAGCCAGAGGACAGGAAGATGGGAAGAGAGCTGAGAGCAAGGCTTGAGGAGAGCTATGAGAGAGACGTGGAGGAGAGATCTTGGAACGGCATGGAGAGAATGAACCAGACCTAAGATTTCAAAAAAAAAAGCAAGTTTAATGGGTAAAATCTAAGTATTAGGAAACTATGAGGGTTTGGAGGTTTAGGAGACTGTAACTATTGCCCAGCATTGTGTTCTAGGTTACCTAAATAAACCAGGTCTATGTGTGGTGATATTTTATACAGCTGAATAGGATTAACAGCAAGCTTTAATAAAAGATAAACAATAGTAAATATTAATCACCGCTTACAACACAGGGGCCACAGGGAGACACACCTCACCTAGTACTAAGATTTTCAGAGGAAACACCCTACACAGGAGAGGAAAGGAAAGCCAAGAAACCTTGTTGGTAAAAAGAAAAAAAAAGATTCACCCAAGGGAGGGCATTTGTTTGGGGGTCGGCCAAAAGGGAGAATTCCTCCTTTTCCCAGGAAAATGGAAAGATACCCATCAGTCTCTCAGACAAATGGGAACATTTCTGCAGAACATGGAAAGGAAAAGCATCAGTTAACTGGTGTTGGATGTGTGGATATAGCAACTGGGTAGCCAAAAAGGAGGAGTTCCAAAACCAGGGAAAGGAGAGGGAGGAATCCCAACTTTTAAGACAGACAATAGGTGCAGTACTTATCTGGCATCTAATTGAGCTGAGCGGTGGGTTCAGGTGGCTTTTCTGCAGCTTACAAGGATCCCTTTTAAGTTTTATAAGGCAGATAAAACTTTACACATGGTAGCATCACCATTGTAACCTGCATTGAAATACACATTGCAGAAAAGGTGGTAGACATACACCTTTGTGTTAACAGCATCAACATTTTCAAAGGTGAACTGTGGAACGGCAGAAGCCTTTCATGAAGTAGAAGGGACAAAAGCTCGTTTGGTCTTAACTTTTACTATGATTATACCTTATGGAAAAGAGGCTTAGCCAATTCTTAAGTTTGCATTTATCAACCGTAAAACACTTTCTTAGATCCTCAAACGTTTATAACTTGCATTTACCAACTTTAAAACACTTTCTTAGACCCTTAAACATTTAGTAGAATCTTTATAACTTAAACTTCTTCTCCATAGGCCTATGTATCTAGTTACTTAGCATGAGAAATATGTGAGACTTCTGTGAACATTTATTGTTCTTTAGCCAAAGGGATTGCAAAAGGTTACATCTGAGGCTTGTTTTTTGAGTCTGAAGCAAACTAGACCACCTAGACCTTACAACTCTACCAGTGAGGCTTAAGGCCTGGTCTCCTGCCTATAAAGAGAACTGAGGAGGCTTCTGAAGTCTCCCAATGCAGAATTGACAATATGACCAAGGAACCATATTGTGAGGGCAAAACAGACCTGAAGTGTTACCCTGGGCTGGGCAAGGGTGATGGGGGTTGATGAATCTAGGAGCCATTTGTTCTCTACCAGGCCAAGGAGCAGGAAGGCTGGAAGTATATGTGGCTCTTGTACTGGTTGAGCCTCCATGGCTTGGCATAGAGAAAAAGCCTGCATGGGAGCATTCTGACTATCAGAAGCCAGTCTGCTAGCAGGTAGTCATGGATTTTGGAGGCAGCCATGGGACCAGTGTCCCCTTTGGCTACATTTCAAGCAGTCACCTGGTGAAGTTGACTTTTGGCTACACCCCCACTGGATGGGGCACTGAAGACCTCTGGTTTTCTGTGTGGGAATGCCAAAAGCCTCAGAGCAGCAGCCAAAGTCTGGAGCATAGTTCATGCCATAGATGAGCCTGTCGGGAAGACACCTCTCTTATTCTTTTTTACCTGATCCTACCTGGTGATTCAGGAACCATCCTTACATGTTTTATTAAGATAGCAGTGAGACCATGTTTGCATCTGTCGGACTATAAATATAATTTTGGACATGTTTGAAGAATTGATTGTGTGTGAGATGACTGACTGTTAACTTGCATTTTTTAACCATCAAATATTAGGACTTTAGGTTTTGTCCCTGTCAAGGTAGAGCCTTAAAAGTCATAAGCATAGTCTATAACTTATAAAAGTCTAAGGCTGTATTGTAGATCAATAATGTTTTATATTTAGAAAATAAGAAAAAGTATATTTTAACCTTGATAGTGAAGATATAGCATAATGACCAAGTTTTAACATGAATAAATAAATGACTCTAAAATTAACAGATATCAATTTATAGTATGCTTGGAATTATATCATATAGTTTTAAGGTATTTAGGCCAAAACTTTTACTTACTAACCCTCGAGCTGTGAGATTTAGAATAAACAACAATATAGTAAAACAGTATAAAGCAATATTTTTTAAAAAGCAACTTTAAAATTACATTTGAATTTATTTTACCAAATGCATTAGCCAGAAAGTCTAGTGGTACATCTGTATCACAGGCAGCTCATAGCAGAAAAAACGGTATTTATTTATTAATTTAGGAATAGATAGTCACAGGCAGTTAGACAGACATTTTAAATTAGCTTAATTTGAATAGACTTTTATAATCCTGAAATTTTAGCATCTTATAAAAATTATGTTGAACCAGGTTTGAAGCATATTGCATAGCATGTTGTAAAATATAACTTGGAATTTTTATAAAAATCCATTCAATTTAAAATGAGAGTTGTTCCTGTCCTTATCTAAAAGGGGATAAAATGAACAGAGAATTAATTATGATTAAAATTGTTCATACCATGTGGTCAACTTAAAGTTTACAGTTTAATCTTAAGATTTCTTTTGAGAGTATGGAAAGCAACCAGGGAGTATTATTATTTAGTTGGATAACAGGAAGAGAAAATTAGACAGGGCTTTGAGAAAAGAAATACAGAGAATCTCTTTTTCTTTCTGATCACTCTTAGTGTTCCTTGGTATTAGACATTTGAGTAGGGCAAATATCAGTGTAGAAACTAGATGTTTCCCAAAAAGAAGAGAATATGAAGAAGCCATTCCTGTGCATGAGAAAAGGGAAATAGAACTGGACCATGTGACTAGTTGTTCATCAACCAAATAGGACTGCAGGTCAGGGGCTTAGGCCAGCTAAGACCAGGAACCTCCTTGACTAGTACCAGGTCATTATCAGCAGTGGGCTGAGTTCTCCTAGAGGGAATCTCATCTGTGGGAAAGGATGGGGTAGATAGGCAGCTTTAAATGGAGATAGGAAGGGGTTCAACAGCCTTTTAGTACCTATAAGAGAGGGTAGTTCTGTACCTGTGTAAACAATGAGACAGAAAAAAAAGTAGTAAAAGCAGCTGGCAGCTAGGGAAACCACATTTTTTATAACCAAGTTCGCTGCCAATCACGTGACTTCCCTTGATTGCCCTGGATTAACATGGCAGTGAAGCCATGCCCTTTTTGGATATGTCAGTGAAGCCATAGCTCCACCCTCTTTATCCCAGAATCAACATGGTGGCTAGCCATGAGTCGAGTGCAGCCACAAGTGAGGCTGGAAATTTAAAACTCTAATTCTTGAGTCCTGAGGCAGTAGCAATATTTAAAGCCATTGGAGGGCAGTTTAAAAACCATCCATAATATGTGATTGGGTCCTGAGGCCTGGATTACCTAATAGTGAAGTCCACCACAAGGTAGCAAGCTAAAAGACCTGAGGAGATGAGGGGGTTGGTGAGAAAAGTTTCCAAGCAGTTGACAGAAGAGGGATAGATGTATGTTGCTGTAGCAGCAGCAGTAGGCACACAGGTGTAGCCATGGAGAAAAAAAAAAAAAAAAAAGGAAATGAGGGTGTGAGAGAAAGATCTGTAGTGAGTGGGCATGAGGAGAGGAGTCCAGCATGTCTTAATGTTGTAGGAAAAGGCCTCCTGGGTTACAACACTAAATGTTACTATTTAGATAAAAGGACCATGCATAGAAACATTCTGATATCCAATGAGGTCTATTGGGTGGAGATGGAGGTCGAAAGAGAGAGGGAAGGAGAAACAAGGTAGGAGGAGGGGGCGCTCGACAGAGTGAGTGGAGAGCCAGAGAGCCACAAATTGGTAGGTTGGTCCCTTTATGGAGCCATTGAACCATGCAAGCCAGGTGGGACTACCTGGCAGGCAACACATGATGACATCATAGGTTGCTAGGCAACCCAGAAGCAGGCCGCCTAAATACTAACACTCCCAGAATACATGACAGTATTCTAACACTTTGTAACTTGCCTGCTGAAATCTCTCTCCTATTCTTTCCTGAACCTCTCCTGCAGCTGACTCCCCTGTCTGAATTTTCTAATTCCTCTTCTAACTCCTCCTCTCCTGACCTGCAGGAAGTCTAGCTGTGCTCTCTCCCCTGCTCAGCATCTGTCTGTAAGCCTCTTTGTTGACTTATCAGGGGAACACTGGGGGGGCAGAGTTTATGCACAGTAAGAGAGGAGATTCTCAGAACAAGGCTTGCCACCAGATGGGGGGAATACAGAAATCAGCATTTGAATTACACAGTAACCTTGTTCCTACATACCCCCCTTTTAGCCTAATGAAGGGCTTTTTCTTACAATAACAAACTATATCTAATAATAACAATTATAAAAATTATCATGTAAGATTGACGTTTGTATGTTTTTAGAAACCTCGGAGAAAGTATTTTACTATCAATTCCTATCATCCTAAACAATTTCAGTTTAACTATGAGACTATAATATCTACTCTTCAACCCTGTCAGGGACTTACTTAAGAAGAAATAAATATTACCCAATATGTAGAAGTGCAGGCAAGTAGCCTCTAAAAGTATAGAAATGACGTAGATATTTGGCTGCCTGGACACTTCCTCAGAATCCTTCCAAATTGTTTGCTGCAACACCTTTAGCCTTCTGGCTCTGAACATTTGTCAGACTTTTCTTTGAAGCAAGTTAAAGACTTGCCTACCTTGTCCTTGCAAAGATCTACAGCCAAATTTCCAGTGTGCCATTTGTCCTGTTTGGACAGCATTGAGGCTCTAATAGATGGGAAGGGATTTTCTCACCCAGTGGGTGGGATACTGTCCAGTCTTAAGAAAGCTAGCTGGTAACATGTGCTTTCCAGTATCTGCATGCTAACACAAGTTCAGGGCTTATCTGAAGTCTTGACAGGAGCAGTTTGCAGTGCTGGACAATCTAGCTAGCCATTTTTAAGTGGCCCCGGTAGCAGATTTTTGAAGAAGCATTGTCAGTAAGGCCATCTGTGAGGCAGGATCACCTGGGCTAGTTGTCTTCTCTGTTTTGGTGTCTGGTTCTCTTGATCTGCAAAAGAATAACTTCCAAGGGCATCATATATGTTTTATATTCAAGATAAATGTACGGTCTGTATACTGAGCACAGTTCAGTCTCAGAGATATTCCCCTGGGCAGGATCAGCAAACTAGGTTACCTGGCCTGTTTGGCCTTTTCGATTTCCCTTTTATCTGTCTGCAGCCAGGATCTTTAGGAGGTCTTCCCCATCAAATCTGATTTCTTTCAGTTTAGACGGAATATATAGCGTTTTGTGTCATGTTGAACCAAGAGCATATTCTCCAGCCCAACACATTATATTTCCGGACATACATTTTGGAATTGGGACATTTATGTGCTGATCTGACTCAGCAGTCTTTTTTAAACTCCAATGTATGTTAGCTGGTGTGTGCGACTTTTCTCATTTAGACAATTTTTAAAAAATCATTTTTTAATCTATTTTGTGGAGATATTATTTTGCCTATCTGTTTTATGGCCACCCTTTTAAAATGTTTAGATCTTTTCATAACTGTTTGACCTTCAGAATTATATTTTATATTTTGGAAAGCTTTCATGTCATAATGTCTAGAACATTGTTGCATTCCAATCGGTAAACATGCTGAAGCGCCATTAACCTCAATGTGCAGAGGTATCTCGAACACAGTTGCCATCTCTAACAATTGCATGACCTTAGAATGATGCTTTCCAGAATTTAAGGCAATAGGACGATGGAATTCTGTATATCAACCTATGGCATGGTACATATGCTTCAGTTCCCCAAACCCTGCAAAATGGAGCACACATGTCACTGCATGACCTCGTTCTGAGGCAATGCCAATTAGAATCTTCATTTCTACTTTAGCATATCGTTTTTCTGAACCTTGATAATACACATACAATGCCCAGTCTGACCAAGTTGGCCTCTTGCCGAAGCTTTTCTATCCAGCGTGTCAACGAAACGCATTTCTGCAATTTCTTTAAGCCTTTGTGGATTTGCCTCATCTGGAGCTATCTCTTTTGGTGTTATTTTAATTCCAGATTGGAGTTCTCTGAAGGTTTCCTATTTTGTTTCAAACATTCCTCAAACCTATGTTCTGTGTCCTTTAATATAGTCTATAATTTCTCAATCTCTTCCTTCTCCAAGTCTGTCTATTCCTGATTTCTCCCAAAGAGGATATAAAAAACTGTAATCATTGGTGCTATAAATTATATGTATGCTAAGAGAAACAAAGTCAAATGGAATCCAGAAGCACTGTGTCACTGTGCCTTCCTCCATTTTCAACACAGAAATTAATTTTCTTTAATCTCAAAATCTCATCCTAAGGACCTTACTTTCTTAGACTCAGCTTCCCTTCTAGACCTCACCAGTTCAGGTGCTTGAAGCTTCTCCATTTGTGTTTGGCTCCTGCTTCCAAGGAGAGGCTTTTATCTGCCTTCCTCACTGGATTCTCACCCCTCACCAACTCTGGTTAGTTACTGGATCCACAAGTGTTTGCTCCCCTTAGGTTGCCTCTGTCATGTGTGCACTAGACCTTTCTCAAAGAGATTCATCATTTTTTCTTGGCTAGAAAGTTCTGGCTTTGAGAACTTTGCCTGTGTTAAAGAGCCACTTTCTTTTTATTTGTAAGTGCTAAGTTCCTGAAGGGACTGCCTCTGTTTTCTCTCTCTGCGTTTTGTAACAGTGTTTGTCTTTCTGCAGCAGGCTTGAGATCTGGCTGCTTCTTCTGAACAGGAAGCTGTGAGCTTCTACCTTATAAACTGGGGTTCCTCTCTTTTTGTACAGAACTAAGAAACTGCTCTGTACTTTTGTTTTCTACATAAACTATTGCTAGAATACTGTAAATTCTGCCCCACTGTGGTACGCCATTTGTTATGCTTATTCTTATACCACTGTGTTAATTTCTCGGTTTCTCTTTTAACCCAACTAACATACAAAAAAATGAGATTCTGTAATATTTGCTTAATAATAAGCTTCACAACAAGAGAACTGAGTAGTTATTACTTGACTCTTAACCCTTTGAGCTGATCTGCTTTTCTCCCAGCATACATCCCAGGATAATTGCTCTTCGTAACTTTCCTGCTAAGCTCTCTCTCCTGGTCTGTCTCCTGGTCCTCTCCTGTGGCTGAATCTCCAAGCCTAATTCCCTAATTCCTCTTCTAAATCCTTCTCCTCTGTCTGTCAGGAAGTCCAGCCTTATTTATCTGTCCTGCTCAGCAACTGGTTATAGCTGCTTTATTGATGTATCAGGGGATCACCGGGGAGCAAAGTTCATACAACATTAAGTAGGAGATTCTCAGAACAAGGCTTCCAACCACAAAAGAGGATAGTGAAATAGGCGTTTTAATTACACAATAACCTTATCCCTATCGAAAACATTGGTAAGAAACCTGTGAGCTTCACATAAGAATTTTTATATTTTCATATATAATGCAGGGAATAATTATAATTTTACTCAGATCATACACTGTTAAACAGCTAGTTTGTTCACCAAGTGATGAATACTTTTTGAACAGTTTTGCCTGGTATTACAGATTGCTTTTTATACATACACTTAATATTCACCATTATCCCAATTATATTGCATTGGATTCTACTTTAATGACAATCTCTTTTAAACATAGTCATAATATTCATGGTTCTTGATCCTAACATTAGAGTTGATTTTTACGTCTTGCATAAATTTTAGAATTTTACATTTTATATAGTTACATATGACATATTTATAAATAATGCTATATTTATGTTCATCTTTATATGTATATATTTGTGGAGAGCCGAGACTCAGACGCCACTAGGTGGCGCTGACATCTCACCCTCAAAACTGTAAACCTCCAGTGTGCATGTGCAGATTGCGCAAGCACGCTAAGGATTGTGTAAGCATGCCCGGTAAGAGTGAGCAGCCAGTCAGGGTATTGACACATCACAAGCCCGTTAAGCATGATGGGCCCAAGTCCTCTGGCAGGGTAAAAGTGAGCAGCCAGTCAGGGTATTCACACGTCACTCAGGTGCGACCCGGGCTTATATAAACAGCGCCACATCGGGGGCTCCCTCTCTCCTCCCCTCTCCTCTTCCCTCTCCTCCTTCCCCATTTCCCTGCCCGGGGCCTTGGCCCGCGGGACATTGCCCGTGCCCGCGAGGTGGCCGGGCGGCCTCTCTCCTCTCCGTTTTCATCACTTGACTAATAAAGATTTTGTTGCTGAAGAATTCCTGTGGTCGCGTGCATTTCTGCTGGCAAAACGCTCATGGGGCTCCCAACATATATTTAGAGAGAGAGCCTGGTTATTTTGCAATATGTTGTTATGGCATTTCAACTAATTTTCATATGATAAGGATTTTCTATGAGGAAGGCAGTGGATACAGAGAAGTAGATAGAAGTGTATAAATTAGAATTAGGTCAATAGCTGTCGTTTATTAAGTTGAATGCTGAAGGTTCTTTTTCTAAGATCCATGACTTCACTCTCCTGGAATACTTGGCTAGGTTTCTAAGACCAGACATGTTTTCCATTTTCTTTGTTGGGCCTTCAGTTCAACTGAAGAGGTGTTAGTTACCATCAAGATATGAGTGCCTCTATGGAAACCATAGGAATATCTTGCCATGTTAATCACTGCTGTAGTTTATAGGTACAGCTGTGTAACACTGTTGGTTGCTTGCGTACATTATAAGCCCATATAAAAACATCCAGTGCTATGAAAGCTAGTCTTCATGCAGGAGGCTTTCAGGTCAAATCCAACTTGAATTCTCCAAGGCCTGTTTCTGAAGTTCACGTTGGCTTCAAAAATGGGGGCTTGCCTTCAAACTCTGGAATAGAACCAAAGGTAACAGCAGCAACCTAAGGGTTTTTCACATGTGTTGGACACTGTTCATGTGAAAGAGCATATTTTCCATGCATGGCACTAGTGCTTTTATTACATAGTAGTCTATGTCCTCTGTGGGGAGCATTAACGGCCCATGTGTCATAACTTTTTACAAACTATATGTATGTTTACATAGACACATACACATGTCTTAGAGATGTCTTATTAACAACATTCTATCTACCAGGGAATGGCCTGAACTTCTCAAGGTCACTATAGCTATGCATTTTACAGCTTTATTCGTCTTTTCCAAAAGGCAACTCTTGTTTTCTCTCTTTAAATTGCATTTTCTTTAAATGCATCATAGCTCTAATCTCTTATTATTATTTTGTCCCTAGTTTTTCTTAGTACTTACAATGTTATTTTTTATTTTCTCAAGTGCTCTGTATTATTTACTTCCATATAGAACATTGTCTCCTATAGCCCAGGCTTGTCTCATGCTATGTAATTGCAAATTGCCTTGAGTACTGAGACCTGTGTCTGCTTCGTAGTGCTGAGAAGACAGTCCTGAAACTCCTTCCAGGCTGGGCCTTAACTGGTCAATGAGAAGAAAAAGTAGGCCAGTGACTGAGAGTCCTCCAACCTCTCTGGCCTTTATTGGGGCCTTAGAAATGAAGAAGGAACTGTGCAAGAAGTGAGATAACTGACCACTATTGCAGCTTTTGTAGTCACAGCACTGAAAAGGATGGGCAAGAAGAGGGAGGAAGCTTTCATGCTTTGACAGTAGTTGACATTAACAATATGAAGTGAGGTAGTCACTTACAGATGATCAATAAATGTCTTGATTGGTCATTTGTGTGTTCTAGATCGCAGGCATTCAAGAATCAGAATAAAAAACTAACCTTCTCAAGAGGAAGACATGCCTCTTCTAAATTATATATCACCTGGGTTTTGTTGTTGTTGTTGTTTTGGTTTTTGGTTTGTTTGTTTGTTTGTTTTTGCTTTTCCCCCAGGGTTGTCTGATAGTGACCAGGTGAAAAGTAGCTGCAGTTTCACTGACCCCACTGTGAATTTGTGAATTCACACAATAACAATTTCATTTGGTTTCCTAAAATCTCTCTTTAATTGTCAGCATTTTTGGCAGCCTTCCTCCTGTGGACAGATGGTTCACTCCACTGCAAGTTGAATAACAGGGTGTTCAAGTTAATCCACTTGATTCCAGGAGGAGGGGAAGTCCCTACTGAGTGCTGCAAGACAGAAGGGTAGGCTAGCAGACAACAGGCACAAGTCTACTGACAAAGAAATCTCTGCAGATCTGGAAATGGTGTGGCCTTGATTCTCCACATATGGACCCAAAGTTCAAGTCATGGATCCAAGGTCCCTGCCCTGAGCATAGCTTCCTCCCTAAACCAGGCCCTAGTTGCTCTTTGTAATTAGCAAACATGCATTCATGCCTCCTGGGCCAGGAAGCACTATGCTTTGTCTCTTCAGTATACTGTGAGCCTAGGGGAGGTGCTCATGTCGCTCTAGACCAATCAGGACTTCCAGGCGAGGCCTGTAATCAGAGGAAGGGGAGGGTTTTTCCTGGTGGTTTGTTGCAGGTTCGCTTTGGAAGCTGAGCTCTGCAGAGTATTTGGCATCCAGTGGTCTGAGCTCAGCTGCTGGGTCCTGTGAGGGCATTTCAGGCGACTTCCAAAGAGGCGACATGGTGAGTGTGTGGCTGCTGCCCCCCAACGTGGTGGTGGAGTAGGAGGCTGAAGAGCCGGAGCTGGTGTGGTTTCTCCTTCCCGGGCTGGATGGAAACCGGCATCCATCAGCTGCTTGTGAGGTCCTTTGTCCTGGCCTTAGGAATGCTGAGCACTCTGAGTCCCACGTGTTAGAAGTGTGATGGACTGTGCGCAGACTGGATGTGGCGACCTGGGCACTGTTAAGACTCAAATCCTGGGACAAATGGCTGAGGTGCCTATTTAACAGTTCAGAGCAGAATTAGCTACCAGGTTTGCCCAGCATCTCTGAGTCCCTATTTGTTTACAGGCTATGGCTGGCATACACTACCCTCTAGCCCAGGGCTCAGGCCCTTAACCCAGCTGCCTTTCTTTCTGTTATCTATCCAATTCGGTTACCTGCTCTATTTCATCTAATATTTACTGTCATAGTCTCATGGTTTGGCGTGCCCCTCTCCTCTCCTCCCTGTCCTCACATGGCTCACAGGTATGGTTACCTTGGGCTCTCCCAAATGTTCCAGCCTGTGGGTGTGTCTTTCTATGTATAATAAACTTTCTCCCCACCATACTTAGGAAGAGTCATGTCACTTAATTTTTATTTTTTCATTCACCTCCCATTTGCCACTCCTTTCTTTCAAATGCAAAGCTCCCTTATGCTTTAGTTGTTGTTACTGTTTGCATTTGACTGAGGGTTGCTCCAAAAATTCTCAGCTGTGAGGTAGAGATGGCTGCATTGGACAGTGAGAGGGTAATGAAATGTATACATGCAGGACCCTGTGATTTGTAAAATAAACATGTCCCCTGGGAGAGAGGAAACATTTATTAAACTACTAATTTACTAGGCTAAGGCTCTGTCTGCCCCTAGAATGGAAGGGCAGAGCTGAGATGGTTTGTGCTGTCTGAGACACCTGATCTCTCATTCTCCAGTAGAGGATCTGCCCGAGTCGTGAGGACCAAATGCTTGGTGTAAGCATATTATGATGGACTCTGGGGAAAGTTCACATCCTGGAAGGAGGAACAGTACAAAGTACCTTGCAGAGTCTTTCCAAGATTCTTCTCTGTTGCTTATATAGTGATCAATATCCTGGAAAATAAGCTAGCTATGCCATGGAGACCATGGGATTCATTGTTGACAGTCCCAGAAAAGCTGGTCTGCTGAGCTAGGAGAGTCCGATGTGTTAGAAGTGGGATGGACTGTGAGCCAGTATGTATGTGGTGCCCTGGACAGAGTCCCTTGTCCTGTCAGCCTTTCTGAGTGTCGATTCCCTGGGGAGGAGGAGATTCTACAGCTCTGTCCTGTAAAAGGGATTTTCATTATTCTCCTCTCATATTTGTCCTTGAGGCTTAGTACTGTCTTTTGAGGTCTGTGTATGTCACCAAGGAAGATCTTTTCTAGTTGCATCCATTTGCCTGCAAATTTCATGATTTCCTTGTGTTTAATGGCTGGGTCGTATTCTATTGTGTAAATATCAGTTTCTTTACCCATTCTTCGGTTGAGAGGCTTTGAGAGTTTACATCCCCACAGCATTTCCAGTTTCCTTCTCTGCTTCATGCCTCAAGAAGAAGATGTGAGTTCTTCAGCTGCCAGATCTGAAACTTGCTGTCACACCACTTTCATAGTGATCCCATATCCCTCTGGAACCATGAGCCAAGGGAAACTATTGTAAAAAGTTGCCTTAGACACTGTGTTTCCTCACAGAAACAGAAAAGGCAATACTGAATACCCACAAAAAATACCTGGGGCCTAGGTCCTCTCCATGCAGAGTTCTTGGTTGATTCATCAGTCTCTGCAGGCCCCCTGGGCCATGATTTTTTGGCTCTGTTGATCTCCTTGTGGATCTCCTGTCACCTCCAGGTCTTTCTCTCTCTGCCTTCTTTCATAAGATTCCCTGCAATCTGCCCAAAATTTGGCAATTAGTCTCAGCATCTGCTTTGATACCCTGCTGACTAGAGTCTTTCAGAGGACCCTATGGAGGGCTCCTGTTCTGTTCCCTGTCTTCTCCTATTTTCTATGTCTATCCTGTTTGCTCTTCTGAATGAAGATCAAGCCTCTTCCCTAGGATCCTTGTTGTTTACCTTCTTTAGGAATCTGTGTTTTAGTATTTTTATCCCATATCATATGTCTAATATCCACTTATAAGTAAGTATATACCTTGGTGTCTTTCTGCTTCTAGGTTACCTGATTTAGGATCATCTTTTCTTGTGCCCTCCATATGCCTGAAAATTTCATGATTTTCTCATTTTTAATGGCTGAGTAATATTCCATTGTGGAAATGTACCACAATTTCTTCATCCATTCCTCTGTTGATGGACAACCAAGGTATTTCAAGAAACTTGCTATTATGAATAAAGCTGCAATGAATATAGTTGAACAAAATGTCCTTGTTGTATGGTTGAGCATCTTTCAAATATATACCCAGGAATGGTCTAGCTGGATCTTGAGGTAGCACTATTGCTAATTTTCTGGGAAAATGCCAAAGAGGTTGTACATGTTTACATTCCTGCCAGCTATGTCAGAGAGTTCTCCTTTCTCCACATCCTCTTTAGCATGTGTTCTCACTTGAGTTTTTAAACTTAGTCATTCTGATGGGTGTAAGGTGGAATCTCAGGATTGTTTTGATTTGCATTTCCTTGATGACTAAGAATGTTGAGCATTTCTTTAAGTGCTTCCCTGCCATTTGATAGTCCTCTGTTAGAATTCTCTGAGTAGCTCTGTACCCCATTTTAAAAACTGCTTTGCTGTTGTTTAACTTCTTGAGTTCTTTGTATATTATGGATATTATCCCTCTATCAAATATAGGTTGTGTTTAGCTTGTCATTTTGTTCTGATGACAGTATCCTTTGCTTTACATGAGATTTTCAGTTTCATGAAGTCCCATTTGTTTACTCTTGCTCTAAGAGTCTGTGCTGTTGGTGTTCTGTTCAGGGAGTTGTCTCCTTTTCCAATGAGTTCAAGGCTCTTTCCTAACTTTTCTTTTAAGAGACTTAGTGTGTCTAGTTTTATGTTGAGTTCTTTCATCCAGGTGGCCTATAGTTTTGTGTAGGGTGAAAAGAATTTGCATTCTTCTACATGTAGACATCCAGCTAGACCAGCACCAATTCTTGAAGATGCTATCTTTTTTCCATTGTAGGGTATTGTTTTCTTTGTCAAAAATCAAGACTCTGTAGGCATGTGGGTTTATTTCTGGGTCTTCTACTCGATTCCACAGATCTACCAGTATGTTTCTATGCCAGTACCAAGCCTTTTTTTATTGCTATTGCTCTATCATACAGCTCAAAAATAGGGATGGAGATAGCTCCAGAAGATCTTTTATAGATTCTATTTCACCAAAGTCTATGAGTCCGTTTTTTTTTTCAGTGTATTTAATCCCCTTGAGAATCCCAAAATTGAGAATTGTAAAACCCTGTTTACTATTGGTTGACCCCTAATACACACCTTTAATATGAGAATGTTCTGTTTATTGTAAACATATGATTATAGAGTGGTTCACCTAGCCATAGCACAGATCTTTATTCTGAGAGTCCTCTGTATCCTGGATCTAAAAATTAAGATTATACAGAATTCAGACAGATTCTCAGAACAAGGTTTGCAACCACATATGGGGAATACAGAAATCAGCACTTGAATTACACAATAACCTTATGCCTACCAAAAACATAGAGAAGAAACCTGTGAGCTTCCTGTAACTCTTTTTTATATTTTCATATATACTGCAGATGATAATTATCATTTTACTCAGTTCATATACTGTTAAACAGCTAGTTTGTTCACCAAGGTTTTAATACTTTTTAAATAGTTCTGGATAGTATTATAGATTGCTTTCTAAACATACACTTAATTTTCAAGATTATACCAATTAAATTGTTTTGAATTCTGCTTTAATGACAGTCTCTTTAAAACACAGTCATGATATTCATGGTCCTTGATCCTAACATTAGAGTTAATTTTTATTTCTTCCATGGTATAGAATTTTACCTTTTATAATTACATATGACATATATGTAATATATATATATATGCATATATATATTTAGAGAGTGTCTGGTTATTTTGTAATAAGTTTTACTGCATTTTAACTGTCAGGTTTCATTGGTCTTCTATGAGGAAGACAACGGATACAAAGTTTGTAGAAATGTAGAAATCAGAATGCACTCAATATTTACGGTGGCTTATCAAGTTGAATGCTTTAAATTCTTTTTGTAAAGTCCATGACCTCACTCTCCTGGAATAATTGGCTAGGTTTCTAATACCAGACATGTTTTCCATTTTCTTTGTTGAGTTTTAAGTTCCATTGAACAGGTGTTAGCTACCATCAAGATATGAGTGCCGCTATGGAAAACCATAGAGATATCTTGCCATGTTAATTACTGTTGTAGTTTATAGTTACAGCTGTGTAACACTGTTGGTTGCTTGCCGACATTATAAGCCCACATAAAAACATCCAGTGCTATGAAAGCTAGTCTTCATGCAGGAGGCTTTCAGGTCAAATCCAACTTGACTTCTCTGAGGCCTGTTTCTGAAGTCCATGTTGGCTTCAAGAAATGGGGGCTTGCCTTCAAACTCTGGAATAGAACCAAAGGTAACAGCAGCAACCTAAGGGTTTTTCACATGCATAGGACACTGTTCATCTGAAAGAGAATTTTTTCCATGCATGGCACTGGTGCTTTTATTACATAGTAGTCTATGTCCTCTGTGGGGAACATAGGTGGCCCATGTGTCATAACTTTTTACAAACTATATGTATGTTTACATAGACACATACACATGTCTTAGAGATGTCTTATTAACGACATTCTTTCTGCCAGGAAATGCCCTCAACTTTCTCAAGGTCACTATAGCTATGCATTTTTCAGCTTTATTCATCTTTTCAAAAAGGCAACTCTTGTTTTCTCTCTTTAAATTGCATTTTCTTTAAATGCATCATAGCTCTAATCTCTTATTTTTATTTAGTCCCTAGTGTTTCTTAGTAATTACAATGTTATTTTTTATTTTTGTAAGTGCTCTGCATTATTTACTTCAATATAGAAAATTATCTCCTATAGCCCAGGCTTGTCTCATGCTATGTAATTGCAAATAGCCTTGAGTACCGAGACCTGTGTCTGCTTCATAGTGCTGAGAAGACAGTCCTGAAACTTCTTCCAGGCTGGGCCTTACTGGGCAATGAGAAGAAAAAGTAGGCCAGTGAATGAGAGTCCTCCAACCTCTCTGGCCTTTATTGGAGCCTTACAAATGAAGAAGTAACTGTGTAAGAAGTGAGATAACTGACCAGTATTGGAGCTTTTGTAGTCACAGCACTCAAAAGGATGGGCAAGAAGAGGGAGGAAGCTTTCATGCTTTGACAGTAGTTGACATTAACAATATGAAGTGAGGTAGTCAATTATAGATGATCAGTAAATGTCCTGATTGGCCATTTGTGTGCTCTAGAGCACAGGTATTCAAGAATCAGAATAAAGAACTAACCTTCTCAAGAGGAAGACATGCCAGCTCTAAATTGTATATCACATGGGGATTTGTTGTTGTTGTAGTTTTGGTTTTTTGTTTGTTTTTTTGTTTGTTTTTGCTTTTCTCCCAGGGATGTCTGCTACCTACCAGGTGAAATGTAGCTGCAGTTTCAGTGACCCCACTGTAAAGGCACACGATAACAATGTCATTTGCTTTCTTAAAATCTTTCTTTAATTGTCAGCATTTTTGGCAGCCTTCCTCCTGTGGACAGATGGTTCACTCCACTGAAAGATGAGTAATGGGTTGTTCAAACTATCCACCTCGATTTCAGGTGGAGGAGAAGGGGAAGTGATTCCTGAGTGCTGGAAGACAGAAGGGTAGGCTATTAGACAACAGGCACAAATCTACTGACAAAGAAATTTCTGCAGATCTGGAAAAGGTGTGGCCCTGATTCTCCCCATATGGACCCAAATTTCAAGTCATGGACCGAAGGTGTCTGCCAGGAGCATAGGCTTCTCCCGAGTCAGCTTCTTCCCTAAGCCAGGTCCTCATTGCTTTTGTAATTAGCCAACATGCATTCATTCCTCCTGGGCGATGAAACATTATGCTTTGTCTCTTCAGTACACTGTGACCCTATGGGAGGGGCTCATGTCGCTCAAGCCTCACTGGCCAATCAGGACTTCCAGGCGAGGCCTGTAATCAGAGGAAGGGGAGGGTTTTTCCTGGCGGTTTGTTGCAGGTTCGCTTTGGAAGCTGAGCTTTGAGGAGTGTTTGGCATCCAGTGGTCTGAGCTCAGCTACTGGGTCCTGTGAGGGGATTTCAGGCGACTTCCAAAGCAGCGACATGGTGAGTGTGTGGCCGCCGCCGCCAACGTGGTGGTGGAGTAGGAGGCTGAAGAGCTGGAGCTGGTGTGGATTGTCTTTCCTGGGCTGGATGGAAACCGGCATCAGTTGCTTGTGAGGTCCTTTGTCCTGGCCTTAGGAATGCTGAGCTATCTGAGTCCCACGTGTTAGAAGTGGGATGGACTGTGAGCAGACTGCATGTGGGGACCTGGGCACTGTTAAGAATGAAATCCTGGGACAAATGGCTGAGTTGCCTATTTAACAATTCAGAGCAGAATTAGCTACCAGGTTTGCCCAGTATCGTTGAGTTCCTACCTGTTTACAGGCTATGGCTGGCATACACTGCCCTCTAGCCCAGGGCTCGGGCCCTTAACCCAGCTGCCCTTCTTTCTGTTATCTACCCAACTTGGTTACCTGCTCTATTTCATCTATTATTTACTGTCATAGTCTCATGGTTGGGCGTGCCCCTCTCCTCTCCTCCCTCTCCTCACATGGCTCACAGGTGCCTTTCTGTGTATAATAAACTTTCTCCCCACCATACCAAGGAAGAGTCATGTCACTTAATTTTTATTTTTTCATTCACCTCCCATTTGCCACTCCTTTCTTTCAAATTCATAGCTCTTTAGGCTTCAGTTGTTGTTACTGTTTGCATTTGACTGAGGGGTGATGCAGGAATTATCAGCTGTGAGGTAGAGATGGTTGCATTGGACAGTGAGAGGGTAATGAAATGTATACATGCAGCACCCTGTGACTTGTAAAATAAACATGTACCCTGGGAGAGTGGAAACATTTATTCAACTACTAATTTACTAGGCTGAGGCTCTGTGTGCTCTAGGGCAGAGCTGAAATGGTTTGTGCTGTCTGAGTCCCCTTAACTCTAATCCTCCAGTAGAGGATCTGCCAGAGCCCTGAGGCCCAAATGCTTGGTTTAAGCAAATGATGATGGACTCTGGGGAAGCTACACAACCAGGAAGGAGGACCAGTACAAAGTACATTGCAGAGTCTTTCCTAGATTCTTCTCTGGTGCTTCTAAAGTGATCAATATCCAGGACCACAAGCTATGCCATGGAGACCATGGGGTTCATTGATGCCAGTCCTAGGAAAGCTGGTCTGCTGAGCTAGAGAGTCCCATGTGTTAGAAGTGGGATGGACTGTGAGCCAGTATGTATGTGGTGACCTGGGCAGAGGCCCTTGCCCTGTCAGCCTTTTTGACTGTGGATTCCCTGGAGAGGAGGAGACTCTACAGCTCTGTCCTGTGAAGGGGACTTTCCTTCTCCTCTTATAGTTGTCCTTGCGGTTTAGCACTGTCTTCTGTGTCTTTCCAGGTCTATGTTATGTCACTCAGGAAGACCTTTTCTTGTTACATCCATTTGCGTGCAGATTTCATGCTTTCCTTGTTTTTAATGGCTGGGTAGTGTTCTATTGTGTAAATATTATCAGGTTCATTACCCATTCTTCGGTTGAGAGGCATATAGGTTGTTTCCAGTTTCTGGTTACTAGAAATAAAGCTGCTATGAACATGGTTATGGAAATGTCCTTGTTGGATGATGGAGCATCTTTAATGTGTATTCCCTGGTATAGCTGGGTCTTTACATATGTCTTTTCCCAGTTTCTGAGAAAATGCCAGAATGATTTCCAAAGTGGTTGTACAAGTTTGCTCTCCTACCAGCAATGGAGGAGTGTTCACCTTTCTGTACATCCTTGCCAGCATGTGTTGTCACTTCAGGTTTTGATCTTAATTATTCTGAAAGGTGTAAGATGGAGTCTCAAAGTTAATTTTGATTTGCATTTCCCTGATGAGTAAGGATGTTGAGCATTTCTTTAAGTGCTTATGCACCATTCAAGATTTCTCTGCTGAGAGTTTTCTATCCCTGTGTCCCATTATTAATAGGATCATTTGGTTTGTTGGTGTTTAATTTCTTGAGATCTTTAATATAATTCTGGAAATTAGCCCTTTGTCAGACGGAAGATTGGTGAAGACCTTTTCTCAATCTGTAGTTGGCCATCTCCTGGAAATAATAGTGCCCATTGCTTTACAAAAGCTTTTGAGATTCAAGATGTTCCATTGATTACTTGTAAATCTTAGAGTCTGCACTACAGGTGTTCTGTTAGGAAGTTGTTTCTTGGACCAGTAAGTTCAAGGGTGTTACCCATTTTCTCCTCTGGCAGATTTTGGGAATCTAGCTTTATGTTTAAGTTGTTGATCCACTTGGACCTGACTTTTGTGCAGGGTGAGGAGTATGGATCTCTTTGCATTTTTCTATATGTGGTCATGTATTAGGAGCAGCACTATTTGTTGAAGACGCTGTCTTATTCCATTGTATGGTTTTGGCTCCTTTGTCCAAAAGCAATTGTGCATAGGTGTGTGGGTTTATTTCTGGGTCTTTGATTTGTTTCCATTGATCACCCAGCCTACTTCTATGCCAGTACTATGCTGTTTTTATTACTATTACTCTTAGTATATCTTGAAGTCAGGTATGGAGATACCTCCAGTAGTTCATCTCCAGACTTTGGAACAGTCTTACATCTGATGAAATATGTCCAGGAGAACCCAAATGGGTTCTGGCTTTCAGATGTAGCCTCACAGTAGTGGGTATTTCAATGTAAGGGCACAGACACAGGTGACCTGAAGGTTGAGGCATGGGATTTTTTTTGGTATCAAAAGTATTGCTTTGGAATGAAATGAGCAGGAATGCCACAATTTAAGCAATGGAAAGAACACAAAATGTGACAGTTTTTTTTTTTTTTCAACTAGGAATTATATTTGATATTACTGAGAGCAAAACTGTAAGCTTTCCTTTTTCAAATACCTACTTTATACTTGGTTCTTAAATACCTCTACCTCCCTTTCACTCACCACCCCTTGTTAGGAGAGAAAACAGTACAGACAAGGAATGCAGATTTCCAGCTACTTAATGCTGATTAGGGTTCATTGGGTTCTTTAGTGCAATAACTGTCTTACTTGTGTGGGTACCAGGACCCCACTGAAACAGCAAAAAAACAAATGGCACTGTTTGTTTAAATCTCATTGATTTGGGTTTTTTTGGAAGAGCAGCCAGTGTTCCTAACCTAAGCCATCTCTTCAGCCCTTTATTTGGATTCTTAAACCTATATCTCCCTTACAACCCTTATTCCTTCCAAAACCCCCAATTGGTAAAGGAGAGAGAATGCTAGAGGGGAAAGAAACAGAGGTCTCTTTAACTACTTCCTGTGGATTAGGGTGGTCAGGATCTTTGGGGCAATACCTCTTAGTCACCAGGATATCCAGCAGCCCACAAACCAGCAATGGCAAACACAGTAGCAGTGTGGGTGAACAGCATCAGGAAGAGCAGCAGCTTCTTTCTTCTTCAAAGACCTAGTGTCCTCTCATGGCTCTGCATGTGTACCCTCTGCAGAAGACGCAGAACTAAACTATGTGCAGGTGGCACAACCACAGCCCTGCTAGAGCACGAGACAATCATAAGTAACAGCTGTGGACAAACTGAAGCAGCTTCTTGCTCCACACCTGGGGATAATAGAAAAAAAAATTCACATAATATGAGTGGGATTTTAAAGAAACAAAAATATTTAATACAATTGCTGATGCTATTAATTTGGATATTTCCTTTCTGTCTTTTATTTAGTTTAGGTAAGGGTTTATCTTGTTTGTTTTTCGCAAAGAACCAACCCTTTGTTTCATTGTTTCTTCATCTTCTCCTTCTACTTTATTGATTATAGGTGCAAGTGCTCTTTTCTTGTGTGGGGATTTTGTTCTTAGTTTTCTGTTAGTTATCTCAAATTTCAGAAAGTGTGTTGGCGGAGTGTTACTTTTTTAATGATCTGCTTGGCTAGTGTATTCACGGTGTTAGGCTTGCTGTGATGGTATGGAGTGGATGGTGCCATATGTGTTCTGTTGGAACACTCGGGAAGATCCTGAGAATTGAGAGTGATGTAACAAAGGTAGTGGAGAAGATCCCTGGTACACTGCCTTGGTCTCTATGCAAGCGTGGCCTATGGTTTACCTGAAGACTTGGGAGTGGGATCCCGGAAGCAGAACAGAGAGTGGAAGTGTGTAATCCACGGGAGACTTGGACACAGGAAAGGGGAGCTGCCACTGCTGTTCTTTTGGAGTGCTAGGGGCATTGAGAATTGAGTCTTCAGTAACAGAGAGTGGAAAAGGTCCACAGAATCAAGTAGGAGAATACCATTGAACATTTATTTTTTCTTTGTGTGCTTCTTTGGAGGAAGGTATAAAAGGTTTTCTAGGAGGAAATTGTCTAGATTCCTTACTGGAGATTAGATTTGAGTGTCTATGATCTCAAACCATTTCCTTTTGTTTCTGTCTACTGTCTTATGATTGAAACTGATCATTCTGTTTCCTTCAGTGCTCACATGGTCTTCATTGTTATCCAGTCTATCTCTAAATCACAAGAAAGAGTCAAAGAAATTGCTATTCATTGCTAATCTATTTTGGTATCCTGAGGGTTTTACATTTTTAATTTTATTGTTTTTGAAGACCAAGTTTTTTGTGTTGATTTGGCTGTCCTAGATGTAGGAATGCAATCTATCCCAGCCTCAAACTTAGAAGTCCACCTCATATTGGCTCCAGAGGGCTAGGATTCAATGTGGCCCAATATGCCTGGCAGTTTTTCTTTTGATATGTTGGCTGATGTGGTATGTAGCTTTTTGTATATGTCAAGCATATGCTACCATCCTGATTGATCTTCATCCATATCCACTCTTGAATTCTTTTTTTTTTATTTTTATTGTATTTATTTAGTTTTTTATTAATATTTTTTATTTTTAAATAATTTTATACATTCACTTGTATCACAGCTGCATCCCACTCCCTCTTTCCCTCCCAATCCTCCCCTCCCTCCCTCATCTTCTCCCTTCCCCCTTCTGAGTCCACTGAATTCTTATATTTGGCAGAGAGTATATTCTGTTTCTCAGGATGTCTTGTATTCATAACATTAATACTGACTGAGATTTGTGAGTCATTGGATTGCAGGTGTGTCTCGTTCTTCCTGTCTCATGTATTTGTTTTGTTTTAACTGAGTGAATGTGAGTAGTATTTTGTCTGTATGTGTTACTAGGCACCTCATATGTACGTGATCCTAACAATAGTCAGAAGCTGGCCTCAGAACTTCAGAATTTGGAATAATGGGTAGTTGTGAGCCTCCATATAAGCACTGGCAATTGAGCCCAGTTGTTGGTAAGACAAACAAGAGTTTTCATTGCTGATCCACCTCAACTGCCTTATGTTGCTCATTTATGACCAACTATTCCAGGACTAATGTTTTCATCCGTCCATTTGTACCTGTTTGAACAAGCATTCCCTTTTAGTAAGCTCTCATTAATATTACAGTTTAACCTCGGACACTTCAGGTTTCTGGAAGATAGATACAGAAATATATTGAATATATAATTCTTTGTAGGAACTTCAGATATATCACAGAATTTGCAGTATTTTTTTATTTGAATGATTTTTGTGGTGGATTCAGGTCTTAAATGTACCTCTGCATGTCATGAAACTTGTTTCAGAGACTAGGCTGGCCCTTGACTCAATGAGATACACATACCTCTGCCTCTTAAATGCTGGAATTAAAGTTATGAACCAGTACTTCCTGTTTGCCCCTGTTTTTAGGTAGTAATTTTGCATGCAATGTCTGTGATCTGTGTTCCGTACTTTTCATCTATTTGCATGTCTTGCTTTCTTTACGTTTGTTAATTTCCATTTCGCTTGAAAGGCTGAATTCTATTCAAAGGTTGCTGAAATGAGGTGAACCTCCTCATTTAGTTTCCTTCTGATATGACTTGGTGAGTACATCAAAACTTCTGTGTCAGTAGATGTCAGGGAAGCACCAGAATTATATGAATATATTGTCAATGAAGTATACATTTACAATGTTGTCACCATTGTGCTTTCTGTTCTACTCATGTTTGCGATCATTTAGAATTCAATTACCTATGCTGATGTGGATGTGAACTTCACTCGGGAAGAGTGGGCCTTGCTGGATCCTTCCCAGAAGAGTCTCTACAAAGATGTGATGCTGGAGACCTTCAAGCACCTTACAGCTATAGGTAAGACAGTGAATTTTCTTTCTCTATTCAGGTAAATGGGACAACTGTTGTTACTGTTGACTTTTCTTATTGATGTTCTTATATAAGTTCACTTGGAATGAGGAAGAAAAAAATCAGGCATGTTTCTAAGGTTCACTGAATATAGAAACTTAAATTTTGCCTAATTTTTAATCCTCTCTCATTCACTTTTTGGTCCATATTTCAGGCTACAATTGGGAAGAGCATAATACTGAAGAACATTATCGACTATCTACTAGATATGGAAGGTAATTACTCACGGAAGCTTGTATAAATATGCCTATGAAGAAATTTTTAAAGATGATTTGTTTATTCATTATTTATACATTATTCAACCTGCACACCAGAAGAGGGCATGGGATCTCATTATAGATGCTTGTGAGCCACCATGTGGTTTCAGGGAATTGAACTCAGGATCTCTGTAAGAACAGCCACTGCTCTTAACCTCTGAGTCAGCTCTACAGCTCTGTGAAAAAATTTTAATGTGTCCCAGAAATTTTAAAGAAAAGAAAAGTGGAAAAACAAACACCACTTTAAGAGTAGTAAGGAAAATTAAATTCTCCCAAACCCATGTTCCTCACTGT
This sequence comes from Meriones unguiculatus, assembly GCF_030254825.1. NCBI lineage: Eukaryota > Metazoa > Chordata > Mammalia > Rodentia > Muridae > Meriones > Meriones unguiculatus. The sequence continues at coordinate 1,389,421 of NW_026843645.1, forward strand.
TAGGTATATTATATTATTTATGTTTGCCAGGAATTTCAATGCAAAAGAAGACAGTGAAACCCTTGCTAAATAGATATTGCTGTACAAATGACATTTACTCAATCTAGAAATTATGATCTCTGAAAATGACTGCCCCTCTGTCTGGCACCCTAGGCCTGGGCAGGGCAGCTTCTAGGTTCCATACTCTCTTTCTTTAGGCTAGAAGATTTTCTGTCGTTGAGAATTCCTGAAAATCTGGCTTTTGTCCTGACCTCTAAATTGTTTTGTTTAGTCTCAAACTAACTCCATTAGTCTTTTCTAATCTTCAGCTCTTTTTTATTCTCTGCTTCATTTGATCTTCACCTTAGTTTTCTCTCTCCAACCTGCCTATTACTGCACAGTAAAACTCCCTTCTCTCTCCTGGTAGCACCACTTTTGGGAGATTCATTTCCTCTCTCTTCTCATGAGAGATACATGTATCTTATGCAGTCAATTATTTCTCTGAATTTGTCACCTTTCCTGAAACTAAATGAGACAGCATTTTCAAATATGGGTGCTTCCTTCTACCTGCTATTTTTACACCCATAGTTTGGGATTAAAAGCATGTACCACCATGCCTGAATCCAAGCTTTTCTTTACTGGACATTGCTCTATACCAGGCTGGCATTAATGTCAGATCTGCTTGCCTCTGTCTCCTGGATTAAAGGCGTGTTTGTATTCTAGCCAGATCACATTGACATAGAAGGTATTTGAATGGGGTCTTTTGACAGAGCAGCCATGTTCTAAATTAAAATTCCTCTGTAAATGATAAATCATTAATCATATCCATGTTGAGATACTCTGTAGAAATCCCTATCTGTTGATCCTCTCTCGCCACTCATATTGTAAACAGCATACTCATAAAATAGGTGATAATTTTGTGTACAAAACCTACTGATGAGCAAATATTCCATAACAAAGGTTATGTTACGCAAATACCTGAAGCAAAGTTGTGAAGTTTAATCAGATGGAAATTATGAGGGTCAAGAATGCTGTTGTGGAGGAACCATAATAACCATGTCTTTGAAGAACAAAAAGCAAAATGGTGTGTATGTGGAAATGTTTCATTTGTTGTTCTTCGGTTTTTATTTATATTTTAATATTAATTACAGTTTATTCACATTGTATCCCAGCTGTACCCCATTACCTCCAAATTCTCCCTCCCTTCCTCATATCCTCTCAATCCCCTCCTCAAGTTCACTGATATTTGAGTCCCTCCTCCTCTTCAGTCTCACCCTAGCTTCCCAGGTTTCATCAGGACAGGCTACATAGTCCTCCTTTGTGGCCTGCCAAGGTTGTTGTGCCTGCAGCAAGGGTTAGTCAAAGAGCTAGTGACTGAGTTCATATCAGAGACAGTTCCTGTTCCTATTACTAGCGAATTTCACTTGGACACTGAGGTGTCATGGGCTATATCTGAGCAGGGGTTCTAGGTTATATTTGTGAATTATTCTTGGTTGGAGTATTAGTCTTAGAAAAGACCCCTGTGCCTAAATATATTGATTCAGTTGTTCTCCTTGTGGAGCTCCTGTCCTCCCCTTGCTATCTTCCCCTTCATTCATAAAATTCCCTCCACTCTGCAGAGAATTGTTAAAGAGTATTTATTGTCTCCTCAATAGAAGTGATGATCGTGTAGATCTCCATCATTACCTCTGTGTAGAGATGCCTTTGGGAAGGATCCAGCAATGCCCACTTTTCCTGGTTGAGTTTTTCCAGATGCACATCATCATAGACTATTGCATTCTAAACTATCCTGTACATGTGTACAGTAGAAAGCATGATAGTGACAACACTATAAATTTATATTTGTTCATGTGTTCATTCATCCATTCATGATTAATAACGAATGAATTATGAACTCCTATCACCTTCAGAAAGTCTGCTCAAAAGAGAGGACTGTTAAAAATTAAACTAGTAGACTTAATTAGATTTACAAGCTCAATGAAAATATAGCCAAAGAAATCACATTACAAAAAATCCCTATGATTACTAGCCCTGTGGAAATTGTTGTGTTTATTTTGGTTCCCTTTATGAATGCAGTGTGATTACAACTATAGGATAATTTATGAATGCAGTCCCTTTGTTAAAGCTGGCTCCTTCTAGTTTTTTTTTAAATATGAAAAATCACTTATAGAAAAGCGATGCTGTCAGTGAGCCATGTAATGAAGTTTCTTACCATCAAAGGTATCTTGTAAGGTACAGAAACCCACAATCCAGGGGGAAACTATGAATGTAAAGAAAGTGATAAGAGGTTAAGATGTAACTTCAGTTTATTATTAAACCAAATTGCAAACATAGTTTATACCGACATAAAGATTCATCAGTGGCTGGAGAGATGGCTCAGAGGTTAAGAGCACTGGCTGTTAATCCAAAGGTCCTGAATTCATTTTCCAGCCAACCACATGGTGGTTTGTAACCCTCTATACTAAGATCTGGTGTCCTCATCTAGCATGCAGTCAGAACACAGTATAAATATTAAGTAAATAAATCTTTAAAAAAAGATTCATGAGGGTAACGAATATGGTAAAGCTTACACATATCTGAATTATCTTTGCAGAAAGAAAATAATACATATTTATGAAAAACCCTATGAATGTAAACAGGTTGGGAAAGCCTTTTCCCAACCTAGTGGTCTCCAACTGCATAAAAGAACACATACTGGAGAGAAACCCTACAAATGTAATCAGTGTGGAAAAGCCTTTTCACGAAACGGACATCTCCAAGTACATAAAAGAACACATACTGGAGAGAAACCTTACAAATGTAATCAGTGTGGGAAAGCCTTTTCACACCCCAGTACTCTCCGTGTGCATAAAAGAACACATACTGGAGAGAAACCCTACGAATGTAATCAATGTGGTAAAGCCTTTTCACGACATGGACATCTCCAAGTACATAAAAGAACACATACTGGAGAGAAACCCTACAAATGTAATCAATGTGGTAAAGCATTTGCATATTGTAGAAGTCTCCAAAGTCATAAAAGAACACATACTGGAGAGAAATCCTACGAATGTAATCAGTGTGGTAAAGCCTTTTCAGAAATCGGTAATCTCAAACTACATAAAAGAACACATACTGGAGAGAAACCCTACGAATGTAATCAGTGTGGTAAAGCCTTTTCACGACACGGACATCTCCAAGTACATAAAAGAACACATACTGGAGAGAAACCCTACGAATGTAATCAGTGTGGTAAAGCCTTTTCAAAAAAAAGGAAATCTCCAAGTGCATAAAAGAATACATACTAGAGTGAAACCCTACAAAAGTAATCAGTGTGGGAAAGACTTTTCACAACACGGACAACTCCAAAGGCATAAAAGAATACATCCTTGAGAGAAACCCCATGAATGTAATCTATGTGGTAAAGCCTTGGCACATTGGTGCAACCTTTACAGACATGAAAGAATTCATACTGGAGCCAAACCCTACGAATGTAATCAGTGTGAGAAAGCCTTTTCACAACACAGAAGTCTCAAAAAGCATAAAAGAACACCTACTGAGGAGAAAACGTATGAATGTAATCAATGAGGGAAAGCCTTTCCATTTTGCTGCTACCTCCAGAGGCATGAAAGGATTCATACTGAAGAGAAACATTTTCAATGTAATCAAGGTGGTAAAGCCTTTTCACAATTCAGTAGTCTTCAAGTACATAAAAGAACACATACTGGAGAAAACCTCTAAGAATGTAATCAGTGTGGTAAAGCCTCTTCACATTGATATGATATCCGAAGGCATGAAAGATTTCGTACTAAAAATAAACCCTATGACTATAACTAGTAAAGCCTTTGCATGTCACAAATTATCAAAGCCATAAACAAATCATACTCGAGAGAAAAATATTATGAATATATTCACTATGATGAAGCCTTTGTAAATTTCTATAGACTTCACTTTCATGAATGAAACATACTGAAGAGAAACCCTATGAATGTGTTCATTTTGTTAACTCAAAGCTTTGTGTTTTCAAGTATCCTAGAGATATAATGAAGTGGTCTAATCATCCATCAACTGCATCTCACTACATAGCTTGATGTGATATGAATATATACATAAGATTGGATTCTGTGAATCCATATGTTCTCCCGAATTATCCATATGTCATTTCATCTTAAAGTACTGCATTCTATAGGAAATATGTAATATAAAGGTTATAGATAAAGTAACAGCAAGGATATTTACTTAAAAAGAAACATTTCTGGTGTGTGTGTGTAAGGTCATTATGGGCTTTTAGGCCATGACTGATATGTACAGAGTGGGAGACAAGTTTGTTGGAACTCCTTTGGCCTTCTTAATATGATGATTGAGGACTGATTGCCAGCTTTGGACACCAAAAGCCTTTCCTACAGCTCTGTTTCCCTGATGCTCAAATTAGATTAGTTGAGATATTACATCAATAAAATACTGTCTTCTTTTTACATTGTAAACATACTGTCATGTAATAATTGAGGGATTCAGGGCAATTTGAAGGATAAAATTTGTTTGAAAATTATAGTGTGCAGCCAGTTCTCCTAGGTGCTGAGCCATGTATTTGGCCCCATAAACGTGTCATGAATAGCCTTTTGAGCTATGAAAGGTTAATCCTAAATTCATCTTTAACTCATCCCTGATGACCCAGAAGAAAGAGCAGATGGAGAGCATAAAAAGTAACTTAGGCTTGGTGCTGAAAGAAGTTTCTAATCCAATATCTTCACAAAAATATGGAAGTATCCAAAATTATCAGGATAGAAACTGAGACTACAAGTGTTTAAAAAGTGCATGACCACTTGACCAAAACCACCAGACTGAGTTTATCCCATACGTCGTAAATAGGCAGCAATGAGAGCCCACAAGGACACCTGCTTGAGATGATACCTAGTGTAAAAAGTGAAGAAGAATTTGAAGGCATGAAGACCAACTTTTCTGAAGTGGATTGTATTCTGCTTCCCTGATGCACACAAACATTCTGTTAGGAGCCCTAAGTGGTGAAGACTGCAGGTGCTGTGAAGGTTGTTGTCAGGGGAGCCTGAGGTTCAAACAGATGTCAATAGAAGGCTGGAGAAATCAGGCATTTACAGAGACCTAAGAGGCATGGAGAAGGAGATTTGAGTGTTAAAGAAAGGGAAGTAGATTTGGATGTTAAAGAAAGGATAAAATTCCCAGAGAGCGATTAATTCTAGGTCTTTACCTAAGCACAAGCTGCCTCCTACTGTAGTCTCTGTATCTACTCAGCTATGGTAGGTCAACTCTCCAGTTCTTTCACTCTTTCCTTGTCTTCTCAGATACATGTATATGTATGTCAGTCAGAATACCACGTAGGCTGCCAGTTGGTGGTCTCAATTTGATTTTAAATCTCTCTCCCCCATCTGTCATCACTGCAACCTCTCTGTGTGGCAGGAATAGGGATATTCTGAATGAACATTCCTATATCTCCCTTAGGTGAACATGTAATAAATCAATGGACTCTTTGAATTTCTAATCTGGTCTGGACTGTCATTGATGAAAACACCTATTCCCCTAGATGAGATATTTTCTGCTCAATAGCATTATGTCATTCTTTGAATACCTTGCAGGAGAGAAATAAGCTGAGAATGAGGGAGCAACTTATAGGCAGGAAGATTTTAACGTAAGGCTTGGAGAGATTACTTAGTTGTGTATCTCTGCTCCCTAAACCTATTAAATCTAAAGGATGAACGTTTAACCATATGTTGTACTTCACACATAAGACAATCTGCTGAGGTGCCTTTTTGACAGAAGGTTTTCTGGCTTCCAGGTTCTCCCAGGATCCTTCAGTCCCTACCTTCTAAAGGGTAAGATTGTTGTTCCCCACCTCCACCCTTAAATTTTCAGTCCAGTAGAATGGGTCTGCCCTCTCCCAGAAGTACCCAGATATTTTATTTTCTTCTATATGCTTTTCTTCTCTTTCTCTGTTTTCTGTTTGTTCTCTCTCTCTCTCTCTCTCTCTCTCTCTCTCTCTCTCTCTCTCTCTCTTCACCCTTCTCTTTGCCCACATTTAGGATTCCTCCACGGTAACTTCCATGGCCTTATTCCTTGGGAACTGGGAACCCTCTGAGAACTGTTTGCATAAGCTTGCAAGTAAATATTTACCATGTCTTCAATTAGCAAATATTACCTGTGGGAAGAAAGAAACAGCATAACATTATATAATCATCACTGGTCAAAATTTGTCACACTGAATAAATATGTGAATATGTTTCCAGTTTTTATTAATAATTTGTGTTTTAACCATTGTTTTTGATTTTTCCCTCGTCCCCTATATGAGGACTAGGGAAGGTGCAAGGGGGAGATTGGGAGGCTGGCTAGAAATGGTCAGAATTGTAAGTGGATACAGCCCTGATACAAAGAAAATAAACTGTAATAAACAAATAGCTTAATTAAATGTATTTTCATTTTCAAACATTGTTTTCTCTCTTTTTTATTTGAAATAATAGTCTCACTATAAATTCTAGGCTGACCTTGAACTTAGTGTACATAATAGATCTGCTTACCTTGCCTCCCTAGTACCTGCAGCATAGTTGGGCATGGTCTACCTCAATAATTCGTTTTTTTCTGTGGGCTTATTGAGAGTAAATTGCTGAATCCAAATGGTCATGGTAGGCAGGACACAGACTTTGTTCCTAAGTCCAGTAATGGAAAAAAGCATTGATCAGTTGCAGTTGTTTGGCTTAAAATCCTCTCCTTTAAGTATAAAGAAAATTATTGTTTTTTTCTTTAACATTGAGATTTTATGACACATCAAAGTAGATTGGAGTTCTGTTCTTAATTCAACAGATAGTGAAAAGTAGCATCACAGACATAAGGAGATTCTCAATATAGTTAAGTGTAACAGCTCATTATCCTTGCCCCAACATCTAGCAAATCACTGAGGTTAAAACCATCCAATCCAGGCATGGTAACACAGTCCTGTAGTTATGGTGTTCAGAAAGAGAATGCAGAAAGTTCAAGATGACAAAGTAATCAACGGAAATATCCCAGGTCAATGGTATAATGGGAGGTCCACAGAACAAAGGGGACTGATTAGCTAAGATCAGAGTCCATAGTCCTCCACACAGCTCCAGGACATCAGTGCCATTCCAGCACCATGTGTTATCTAAGGAATTTGTCACCCTGTGCTTTTTAATGTTTCCTGTCCAAGACAGTTTACCTTAACTCGGGGTTAGACTCCTGTGGGCATTGGAGACTAGAACTCCATACAAGTTGTGGGATTAGCAGGGATACACTCCATAATTATATATCCTACACAAAGGGTTCAGCACAGAAACCTTATACCTTATCCTCACAACCACTAGGAATAGAATTAGTAAGATATGCAGGTCCACACTTATTCACACATCCTTTTTTAAGACATTGGAAGGAGAGAATTCGAAAGGCATGGAGAAAAGAGAAGGAAAGGGGAAATGGTGTAATATATTTTAATTAACATCTGTAGAAAAAGTTTTAAATAAATGGTGGCTGGAAATAGCATGGAAGTTAACAGCACTGGGTGATGTTAGAGAAGACAAGTTCCATTTCAGATATCACTTGCTAGCCAGCAAGTATCCTGTAAATGCGTTTCCATGGAATCTGGTGCCCACTTTGGCCATTTCAAGTAGGGTACATAGACACATGAACACAAATCATCCGTATATCTGAAAGACATTTAAAGCTTAACAAAGTGGCTTTCTCAGGGTCAGAGTGCTCAGTGGTTTGAAGCAGTGACTGGTCTTCCAGATGACCTGGGTTTTATCCCAAAAACCACATGGCATCTTACAGCTGCCTAGAACTCCAGGGTCCATCACTATCACAATACATCAATGCACATGAAATAAAAACAAATTTTCAAAAAAAAAAAACAAAACAAATTTTTGAAAGGGAATTTTCTATATTGATGTCACAGTTCTGAGAAAGAAAGCAGACTTGGGTAGCTGCAATGAACTCCTTTTCCTTTATTGAGTCAATCTACCTACAGGCAAAGCAGCCTTATTCCGAGGTTAGACTAGCTCTGCATAGCTGTCCATCTAAGAATTGCAAACAGTGGTGATAGGTGTCATTACCCTGATTTCTGTATTTGTGATCTCTCCCCTTGGTATGTGAGAGAACTGTGGCTTTGATGAATCTTGTTAATGTACCGTTTATATCATACATGATGAACTTAAAGGTAGTTTTGCTCAGTATATCTCCACCTGCTTTTGGAGCTAGAATTGCAGTCTTCAATTTCTACTGAAATTGTTCTAAGTGTGGTCTGTGGGGGGGATTCCAAGATGGTGGTGACCAATCTGCACTGTATTAGAGGGGCATAGCATTTGATTGAGGCAAATTGGACCCAGGCATCCAGGGCCATCTCCTTAGTTTGAAAGGCACAAACATTGGAGCTCCTCCACTTTCTGCACATCCAGCCAGTGAGGAGCCCCAGGTCCAGGAACCTCCACTCCAGCAACCAGACATCAGATGGTCCATGCTCCCCTCAAGGGAGCTTTAGTATTCCTGGGACAGTTATGATCAATTGCATCCAGGCCCCTCCATGGCTGTCTCCCAGGTCTGAGAGTAATGAACCATGGGGGCCCTAAACTTTAGGCTTATGCCAGTGACTGTGGACCCCCAGGCCTAGGGAACCTCCATTCTTGCAGCCACATATATGATACCTCCTGCTCCCCTTCAGGCACCTTCAGGATTCTTGGGACATTTGGGAGTCAATAGATCTGGTACCCCTACAGCTGTTTCCCTGGTCTGACAGTCAGGAAACCTGGACCCCCAGCACTTGACAGATATGCCAGTGAATGGAGATCACCAGGTCCAGGTACTTTCCTCTACAGCACCCAGACATTGGATCCCTCCTGGTCCCCTGAAAGCAGTATTGGGGTTCCTGGGGATGAGTTCCCAACACTGAAGCCACAGTTCACTGGTCACCCAGACCACACAAACAGTGGAAGCACCTGGTTCATGGTTCCAGGATGGCCCAGCCCAAATGATTCTGAGTGACAGAGACACAAAGTCTGGCACAAAATCCCTTGTAATTATCCCCCTAAACTCCTCCCTTAATCTCCTGTCCTCTGTGTCTACCCTGTACCTTCAACTCTCTCCAAGGTTACCAAGACAGAGCCTTGTACTCTATCCTTCTCCAGAAACTAGTGCCTTGCCTCGTCAGTGTGAAAATTACCAACTGAATCCACAGATATCAGCCCAACCTGCTCCTTGACACCTTGACTTCTGGTCAAGGGCACCACCAAACACATCACTTACAGTCTTCTGAGGGGATCATACACTGTTGCTGATCTTGACCCTTCTAGATCCCAGCTTCCTGAAGAAATGAACACTCAGGACTTCCCAAAAGTTGACGCTGAATCCCGTCCCCCATAGACCAACCCTCCCCATTCATCTTAGTTGTATATACACTCAGACTGGGGTCACTTACATACCCTTAACACATACATCATCCTAGGGCTGGACACAGACCCAGTCACATGGAGTGCTAGTGTGTTCTCTTTTTTAATGTTCCTTTGAAATGTGTACACCTTACCCTTGTTCATTCAAATGCTGATTTCTCTTCTCCCCTCCCCACTCTGTGGCTTCAATTCAGATATTGCAATGTGATACTTACTCTAAGAATCCTGTCTCAACTTTGTGTAAACAGGCCAAAATAAAGCAACTAGACACAATGTTGAGCAATGGGAGGAGCCATTGGGCAGAAAAGAGGGGATGAGCTAGAGGACAGGAAATGAGTGGGAGGAGAAACGGTGAGAGGAGAGCTAAGGGAGGAGAGAGCTGGGGGAGAGATCTTGGAACTATGTGGAGCGATGGACTGGACCAAAGATATCACTGAAAGCAAGAATAATTGGGAAATCTAAATGTTAGGAAACTGTGAGGGCTTGGAGGTTTAGGATGGAGTAACTATTGCCCAGCACTGTGTTCTAGGTTAACTAAAGAAATCCCTGTGTCTGTGTGGTGATTTGGTTGTACAGCTGTTTAAGATTAACAGCAAGCATTACTAACAGATAATTAATAGTAAATTTTAACAGCAACTTACAAGAAATGATGCCCAACTAATCTAAGTATCCAAATTCTTTAAATCATACTTTATCATAACTTTGTGGGGGTAATACGCTCCCAGTGATAAAACCCAAACTTAAAACCTAAAAACTCCCAGGTCAATTACTGTCTCTTTAAGAAAGACTCTTAAACCCACCGAGGATCAAAAGATAACAAAGGAATATATAGATATAGATAGATAGATAGATAGATAGATAGATAGATAGATAGATAGATAGATAGGTATAGATATAGATGTTCAAATACACATATATATATGTATTTTAACAAGCTAGTGAAGGAACATGCCTTTCCTCCCAACACAAAGTAAAAAGAAAAAGTCTCTGAGTTCTGGATCAAGCTAATTTACATAATAAAAGCCAAGATGGCAACTCCAGCTGTTTAGCCACTTTCAGAGATACTCTAAGATTCAAAATGACAAAATTTTCTTTAAGGTTGCCATGTAAATTCTTTTTGTCTAAATAATAGATGTTATGTCCTTACTGCTCTAAAGGTTGGATTCACATATATTTTAGGTTTATGTAAAGAGAGATAATGTCACACTGCTCTAGAAACTGCCTTATCCTTTTAAATGTGAAACGTTTTCACAGGGGAAAATGCTGGCCATGCCTATGTAAAAAAGACACAAGAGGCGTAAACATGGCAAAATTCATGCCATCTTAGTTTAGTCAGAAACACTCAAAAAGTATATTCATATGTTAAAAAAAACAAAACTGTCCATCCCATATCAAAAAAGGGCAAGCCAAAGAATAGCCCAAACAAATGTAAAAACCCAGGTACAAGATGCTTGGGATATACTTATATGCTATAATGCTAAGAAAGTTTATATAAAGTGTGGCTCTAAAGGATTAACTGTCCACTCTGTATAAAAAAGGGGCAAGCCAAAAAATAGCCATGAACAATGTAAAGCCCAGGTATAAGATGCCTAGGGTATGCTTAAATGCTAAATGTAAGAGGGAGTTTATATAAAGTTTGACTATAAAGGCATAACTACCCATTCTATATAAAAAAGGGATAGGACACATAGCTAAATATAAAAAATGCTTTACATAGCTATATATAAAAATCTAGGGCTAATCTTCTAAATATGTACAAGATACTTACAGTATGCTTATATTCAAAATTAGAAAGGAGTTTATGTAAAGTTTACTTAAAACATGCATTTTCTATTGATCAAGACAACCAGCTTGTCTCTCTAATGGGAGGCTTTTCTAGGGAAATACGTAGCAACTTGGTCTAATACAACAGGCACGCAGGAGCCCCAAAAGCTATTTTAACTTATCCAACATTGTTTTGATTTCAATGGGATAATGAATGTATGTTCAATAATAATGGTAATTTATATTGCACTGATCCCTTTACATGGGAACAACTCTAAAACTCACTGAGAGATTTAAAAAAAAAATATCTCTAGGCAGAACTTCAACAATACTCGGCCAATAAATCCTTGGCTATAATGTCCTCAAAATATATTATGCTAATCTTTTAATTTGCATAGATAGAATTTGCTCACAGTTTAATTTCATCCTGCACATCTCATACATTTATAATTTTAGACCTCTATAATGCTTGTGAGAAATTATGTGTTTGCCAAACAAAAGAACTGGACACCAGAGATGCCGGATCAAACATAAACAGAATCATTCTTCAGCATGCCGAGACATTGACACATCTGTTCCAGCATCTTGCATGTTCCAGCATTCTGCTTGTTCCTGACTCAACTGCTTCAATTGCTGTATCTCATCTAAGTCTGCTCCCAAAAGAACTTTGAAGAAAGCTACTAATCGTTATTGGTCCAGCATTATAGACTGTTCCAAAGAGGACTTTTATTAAGCCTAACATTTCTCAACATTCAAAGACTGGACCACAAATGTTATTGCTTGCTTAATTAACCATTTTTCCAATTTTACTTGTACTCACTGCAGGATTTCTACATGTCCAAAATGTCAGCTAGAAGAAATCCATGAGAACAACGTCTGATTTTCCTTAAAGGGGGTTGGGTGTGTTTTTGGTTGTTTGCTATGGCTACAAAATTTTATTGTAATTGAGAGCTGTTTATAATTATTAATGGTCATATTCAGAGTGAAACAAGGTTATACTCAGGGATTTCTCTCTTTTCCTTTTTCTTTCTTAGATAAGGAGAAAAGGGGTTAAAAAGAAAATAGTATACAGAGACTACTTATAGGAATAAGACAAAATTTAGATTATTGAATCTATTCAGCTTAGGGTTTTATTTGTTATTGTCAAGTAAGGTAAATTTAACTCTGGTATAGGAATTTTCATACTGATACAAAAGTAAGTATTTTTGACACATTGGTATAAGCTTTAGTATATTGATACAAATTCAAAGTTACTTCCAATACTTTTAAACTGCTATTAAAAACTGGTTAGGATATTAGGTAATGCAAGTTAATTGCTAGTTATTTAACTCATAGTCATGTCAGACACTAGTCTAATTTATCCAATGAGCATACATCTGAGTTTTAACAGATAAATATGATTTTGTAGACAGATCGATGATATAAATATAGGTAGTCTTCAAAAACTTCAGAGACCTACAGAATATGGCCTTTTGAAATGTCTTTATTATTTTAAAGATTCTTTGACAATGAGACAGGTCATCTCCTGGCAGCACCCCACCTACATGAAAGAAGATAATGAGCATCGAAGAACCTCCATGGCTTTAAATGTGGCAAACAAGCCACTCAGATAAATACCCTTCCTTCATGAAAGACAAATTCTGCCAAAAATGGGCAAGATAATGAAGAACAAGTTGACTGCTGAACTCTGCCAAGACAGGGTAAGCAAGCCCTAAATAGTTCCTGTTTCACATATATGTCTGTCAAATATTCTGAGCCAGAAGGCTGAAGATGATGCTCCAACCTTACAGAGAGTTATGGATGATTGTTCAGGCAGCAAACTGTTTCTCTCAATTCTTAATATTTGGAAGTTGCTAACATGCACTTCCTATTTTAATCTAATACTTAATTTTATTCTTTCTCAAGTCTCTGATAGGGTTGAAGACCAAAGAGTTATAGTGCCACAATTAAGCTTAAGTTGTTTAGAAGTTAAGAAATGCTTTCCTATAGGTAATACCAATAGGGATAAAAGTTAATTTAAGTATAGAACTTTAAACTTGTCAAGATAAATAGAATGATCAGATACTTTCTTCTAAGTTGCTAAATATACATGCACTGGACATTGCACATGTAGATTTTACCTAACAGTTTTCATAATTTCATAATTATTATTGTATTGAAAGAAAAGGAGCCTTTTATTGGACTTAAAGTGGGAAATGTTGGTATAATGTTCTTTTGAAATGTAATACACTTTATCGTTGTTCATTCAAATGCTGCTTTCTCTCCCCCAGTCTCTGGTTTCAATCCAGACATTGCATTGTGATACTTATTCTAAACATCACTTGTCTCAACTTTGTGCAAACATCCAAAATAAAGTAACTAGGCACAATGTTGAGCAGGGAAAGGAAGCACGAAGAGAGGGAGGAGCCAGAAGACAGGAAGATGGGAAGAGAGCTGGGAGAGCAAGGCTGGAGGAGAATGATGAGAGAGACCTGGAGGAGAGATCTTGGAACAGCATGGAGAGAATGAACCAGACCTAAGATTTCAAAAAAAAGCAAGTATAATGAATAAAATCTAAGTGTTAGGACACTATGAGGGTTTGGAGGTTTAGGAGAGTGTAAATATTGTCCAGCATTGTGTTCTAGGTTAAGTAAATAAACCAGGTCTCTGTGTGGTGATTTGGTTATACAGCTGTTTAGGATTAACAGCAAGCTTTAATAAAAGATAAACTAATAGTAAACATTAATCACCGCTTACAACACAGGGGCCACAGGGAAGACTGTCGGGAGTCATGGCTCAACTAGTACTAAGATTTTCAGAGGAAACACCCCACACAGGAGAGGAAAGGAAAGCCAAAAATCTTGTTGCTAAAAAGAAAAAGATGATTCAACCAAGGGAAGGCATCTGTGTGTGGGTTGGCCAAAAGGGAGGATACTTCCTTTTTCCAGGGAAATAGAAAGATACCCATCAGTCTCTCAGGCAAAGGGAAACATTTATGCGGAACATGGAAAGGAAAGCATCAGTCAACTGGTGTTGCATGTATGGATATAGCAACTGAGCGGCCAAGAAAGAGGAGTTCCAAACCCAGGGAAGGGAGAGGGAATAATCCCCCCTTTTGAGATAAACAATAGGTGCAGTACAATATCTGGAGCCTAATTGATCTGAGAGGTGGGTTCAGGTGGCTTTTCTGCAGCTTACAAGGATCACTTTTAAGTTTTAATTTTTTTTTATTTTTTTTTTACTTTTTTTATTTTTATTTTTTATCAGTTACATTTTATTAACTCTGTATTCCAGCCATGTCCCGATCCCTCATTCCCTCCCTGTCCCTCCCTCCCTCCCTCATCTCCACTGTGCCCATTTCCAAGTCCACTGATGGGGGGGACCTCCTCCCCATTCATCTGATCCTGTTTTATCAGGTATCTTCAGGACTGGCTGCAAAGCCCTCCTCTGTGGCCTAACAGGACTGCTCCTCCCTTCGGGGGTGGGGAGACAAACATGGGATATACTCACTTATATAGAGCTATAAGATATGATAAACATAATGAAATCTATACACTTAAAAACGATAATCAATTGAGCGGACATGGGGTGAGATGATCAATCCTCGTTTAGAAAGACAGATGGGATGTGCATTGAACGTATGACAGGAGTCTACTGAGCGCATCTGAAAGACTCTAACTAGCAGTGTTTTCAAAGCAAAGACTCATGACCAAACCTTTGGCAGAGTACAGGGAATCATAAGAAAGAAGGGGAGTTAGTCTGATGGGGAAAGGATAGGAGCTCCAAAAGGACCAAATATATCTGGGCACAGGGTCTTTTTTGAGACTGACATTCAACCAAGGACCATGTATGGATATAACCTAGAACCTCCACTCAGATGTAGGTGTGGTAGCTCATTGACCAATTGGTTTCCCAAAGTGAGGGGAACAAGGACGATTTCTAACAGGAACTCAATGACTGGCACTTGTAAGTTTTATAACGGAGATAAACTTTTAGAGATGGCAGCATCACCATTATAACATGCATTGAAATACACATTGTAGAAAAGGTGGTAGACATACACCTTTGTGTTAACAACATCAACATTTCCAAAGGTGAACTGTGGAAAGGCAGAAGCCTTTCATGAAGTAGAAGGGACAAAAGCTCACTTGGTCTTAACTTTTACTATGACTATACCTTATGGAAAGAGGCTTAACAAATTTTTAAGTTTGCATTTATCAACCTTAAAACACTTTCTTAGACCCATAAACATTTTTGTAGAACCTTTATAACTTAAACTTCTTCTCCTTAGACCTTTATATCTAGTTACATACCATGAGACATATGTGAGACTGCTGTGAACATTTATTGTTCTTTAGCCAAAGGGATGGCAAAAGGTTACAATTGAGGCTTGTTTTTTTTTTCAGTCTGAAGCAAACTAGACCACCTAGACCTTACAACTCTACCAGTGAGGCTTAAGGCCTGATCTCCTGCATATGAAGAGAACTGAGAAGGCATCTGAAGTCTCCCAACACAGAAATTGACAATATGACCAAGGGACCCTAGTGTGAGGTCAACACAGACCTGTAGTGTTAAAGTGGGCTTGACAAGGGTGGTGGGGGTCACTGAATCTAGGAGCCATTTGTT
Organism: Meriones unguiculatus; assembly: GCF_030254825.1. Taxonomy (NCBI): domain Eukaryota; kingdom Metazoa; phylum Chordata; class Mammalia; order Rodentia; family Muridae; genus Meriones; species Meriones unguiculatus. The sequence continues at coordinate 1,405,167 of NW_026843645.1, forward strand.
CTCTACCAGGACAAGAGCAGGAAGGCTGGAAGTATCTGTGGCTCTTGTACTGGTTGAGCCTCCATGGCTGGGCATAGAGAAAAAGCCTGCCTGGGAGCATTCTGACTACCAGAATCCAATCTTCTAGCAGGTAGTCATGGATTTTGGAGGCAGCCATGGGACCAGTGTCCCCTTTGGCTGCATTTCAAGCAGTCACCTGGTGAAGTTGACTTTTGGCTACACTCCCACTCAATGGGGTACTGAAGACCTCTGGTTTTCTGTGTGAGAATGCCAACAGCCTCAGAGCAGCAGCCAAGGTCTGGAGCATAGTTTATGCCATAGATGAGCCTGTCGGGAAGACACCTCTCTTATTCTTTTTTACCAGATCCTATATGGTGATTCAGGAACCATCCTTACATGTTTTATTAAGATAGCAGTGAGACCATGTTTGCATCTGTAGGAATATAAATATAATTTTGGACATGTTTGAAGAATTGATCATGTGTGAGATGACTGACTGTTAACTTGCATTTGTAAACCATCAAATATTAGGACTTTAGGTTTTGTCCCTGTCAAGGTAGAGCCTTAAAAGTCATAAACATAGTCTATAACTTATATTGTAGATCAATAATATTTTTATATTTAGAAAATAAGAAAAAAAATATTTTAACCTTCATAGTGAAGATATAGCATAATGACCACGATTTAACATGAATAAATAAATGACTCTAAAATTAACAGATCTTAATTTATTGTATTCTTGGAATTATAGCATATAGTTTTAAGGTATTTAGGCCAAAACTTTTACTTACTAACCCTCAAGCTGTGAGATATAGAATAAACAACCATATAGTAGAATAGTATAAAGCAATTTTTTTATAAAGCAACTTTAAAATTACATGTGAATTTATTTTACCAAATACATTAGCCAGAAAGTCTAGTGGTAAATCTGGATCATAGGCAGCTCATGGCAGGAAAAAAGGCATTTATTTATGAATTTAGGAATAGATAAAGCCACAGGCAGTTAGACAGGCATTTTAAATTAGCTTAATTTGAATAGACTTTTATAGTCTTGAAATTTTAGCATCTTATAAAAATTATGTTGAACCAGGGTTGAAGCATTTTGCATAGCATGTTTAAAATATAACTGGAATTTTTATAAAATTCCATTCCAATTTAAAATGAGAGTTGTCCCTCTCTTTATCTAAAAGGAGATAAAATAAACAGAGAATTAGTTATGATTAAAATTGTTCATACCATGTGGTCACCTTAAGGTTTACAGTTTAATCTTCACATTTCTTTTGAGAGTATAAAAAGAAACCAGAGAGTATTTTTATTTAGTGGGATAGCAGGAAGAGAGAAAGAGGCAGGACTTTGAGAAAAGAAATACAGGAAATCGCTTTTACTTTCTGATCACTCTTAGTGTTCCTTGGTATGAGACATTTGAGTAGGGCAAATATCAGTGGAGAAACTAGATGTTTCCCAAAGAGAAGAGAATATGAAGAAGCCATTCCTGTGCATGAGAAAGGGAAAATGGAACTGGACCATGTGGCTAGTGGTTCATCAACCAAATAGGACTGCAGGTCAGAGTCTTAGCCCAGCTAAGACCAGGAACCTCCTTGCCTAGTACCAGAGCTTTATGAGCATAAAGGCCAAGTTCTCATAGGGAGAATGTCATCTGTGGGAAAGGCTGGGGTTGATGGGCAGCTTTAGAGTGGAGATAAGAAGGGGTTCAGTGGTCTTTTAGGACCTATAAGGCACTGAAGTTTTTCCAACCTCTCTGGCTTTTATTGGTGCCTTACAAATAAAGGAGGAACTGTGTACGAAGTGAGATAACTGACCAGTATTGGAGCTTTTAAAGTCACAGTACCGAAGGGAATGGGCAAGAAAGAGGGAGAAAGCATTCTTTTTTTTTTTTTTTTTTTCAATGCAGTTTATTCAGGAACATTGAACAATCCTCGGACCCCGGGGAAAGCCAGCCCACAGCTTAAATAGCCTCTGGGTAGCCAACCCAGGCGTGCCATGGGGGCAATGCAGATAGGTCCACATACATGGAAGCAAGCCAGATCCTCGGCCTTAGCCAAATGTGGAGTTGTTCGTGACAGAGAGCACTCACCATCGGGAAGGTGGAAGGCAGAAACCAGCTCCATCTTTAAGGCATAGCATTCCGCAGCTCTCTACAGTTCCCCCTTTTCGTTTTAGACGCATCAGGCAAGAGTAGAGGTCTGATCTCTGATATTAGAAATAAATTGGGACTTTGTACAGATGTTCATTTAGGTGTCATCCACCCAAAGAGCATCAGACCCGTCCAATTCCTTTTTCTCAGAGGCGGGACCTGGGGCATCAACCCGCATGCAAGCAGACATGCTCTTCTCTGGGTCCAAAGCGGCTGACCCTGAGTGCAGTGCTTAGCCTCGCATCCTGAGCGTATCATTTTAGCTTTTTATGGTATCCAACCATGTTTGGGGAGAATGTCCTGCTTCAATGGCTGTAAAGGCCTGAATGATCATGGCTGCATCACACTGTTGTGAGACTCTAATCTTGCATATATACCACAGGCAAACCAAGGAGACCAACACCAGAAGGCCTGCTAACACTCCCATGCCCGCCCATTCCTTCAGATGATTCATGGCTGCAGCAATCCATGTTGATAATCCTGTGGCTAGTCCTGCGTCCACTCCGGTAGAATTTACTGTGACAATGGCCACTCTCAGCTGCTCCATCGTAGTATCGAATTCTCCAGTCCAATTACCTAAAATATAGCTTGACAATTGTTTAGACAGATTTGCAGCGCAGGAAAAATTCTCATGTTGTATGCTAGTGACACAAAGTCCAGCATACTTTCATTGACAGCCAGGTTGAGCGATTTGCCATAGGGTATCAATTTGCTCCTGCAAGAGGTCAATCCTCTGATTGAACACCATCAAGCTTCCTTTTAGTTGAGCATTAATTCTTTTATGTACAACTAAGGCATGAGCTACATTGGCTAAATGATTATTCAGGGTCTGAGCAGTCTGCCCAGTATGACTCATGGCTAATGCCCTGGTGGTAGCTCCAACAGCCGTCAATGAGATGGTAGTAACAATGGTGGCTGTAGTTCCAAGATCCCTTTTCTGTCTGAAGAGAGTCATAGCGTGAGGGGCATCAATGGGCACAGGCACCCAGTGAGGCATGCGAGTAACCAGGGCATACCTAACTTTACTAGCATTCCAGCATTGGGCAAAAAAGCAAGTATCATTACCACAATTACTTGGCTCTATCTGGCTAATAATGAATAAAAATGGGGGATATAGACAAACAGGCGTGGGCTTATAGGAAATATTATGAGAAGCCTTAACCCCTCGTTGGAACATCCTGCGTCAGTTCTAGAACTAGCAGTGGTGGTGTCCGAGGTCTGAGTAGGTTCAGGAGACCATTGCCCCCAGGGGCGAGACGTTCTCCATGCCAATTGACTAACTCCATGTTTTCCTCCAATTTTGAAAGTCATTTAAGGTTCTTAAATTATTTTTTTCCCTTTTTTCTTAAATTTTTCATCAATTACACTTTATTCATTCTGCATCCCCCCATAAGCCCCTCCCTCCTCCCATCCCAATCCCACCCTCCCTCCTCCCTCTGCTTGCATGCCACTCCCCAAGTCCACTAATAGGGGAGGTTCTCCTCTCCTTTCTGATCTTAGTATGTCAGTTCACATCAAAAGTGGCTGTATTGTCCTTTACTGTGGCCTGGTAAGGCTGCCCCCCCCCCAGAGGGAGGTGATCAAAGAGCAGGCCAATCAGAGTATGTCAGAGGCAGTCCCTCTTCACATTACTATGTAACCCAATTGGACTCTGAACTGCCCTGGTCTACATCTGTGCAGGGGTTCTAGGTTATCTCCATGAATAGTCCTTGGTTGGAGTATGAGTCTCTGGGAAGTTCCCTATGTTCAAATTTTCTTGTTCTGTTGCTCTCCTTGTGGAGACCCTGTCTTCTCCAGCTCTTACTATTTCCCAATTCTTACCTAAAATTCCGTTCACTCTGCCCAACAGTTGCCCATCAGGCTCAGCATCTGCTTTGATAGTCTGAAGGGCAGAGGCTTTCAGAGGCCCTCTGTGGTAGGTTCCTAGGTTGTTTCCTGTTTTCTTCTTCTTCTGATGTCCATCCTCTTTGCCTTTCTGGATGGGGATTGGACGTTTTAGTTAGGGTCCTCTCTCTTGCTTAGTTTCTTTAGATGCACAGGTTTTAGTGGGTTTGTCCTATGTTGTATGTCTATATGAGTGAGTATATACCATGTGTGTCTTTTTGCTTCTGAGACAACTCACTCAGGATGATCCTTTCCAGATCCCACCATTTACCTGCAAATTTCATGATTTCCTTGTTTTTCATTGCTGAGTAATATTCCATTGTGTAGATGTACCACAATTTCTGCATCCATTCTTCAATTGAGGGGCATCTGGGTTGTTTCCAGCTTCTGGCTATTACAAATAAAGCTGCTACAAACATGGTTGAGCAAATGTCCTTTTTGTGTACTTGAGCCTCTTTTGGATATATGCCCAGGAGTGGTATGGCTGGATCTTGAGGAAGCGCTATTCCTAGTTGTCTGAGAAAGTGCCAGATTGATTTCCAGAGTGGTTGTACAAGTTTACATTCCCACCAGCAGTGGAGAAGGGTTCCCCTTTCTCCACAACCTCTCCAGCATGTGTTGTCACTTGAGTTTTTGATCTTGGCCATTCTCATGGGTGTAAGGTGAAATCTCAGGGTTGTTTTGATTTGCATTTCCCTAATGGCTAATGAGGTTGAGCATTTCTTTAAGTGCTTCTCTGCCATTCGGTATTCCTCTACAGAGAATTCTCTGTTTAGCTCTGTTCCCCATTTTTTAAGTGGATTACTTGGTTTGCTGCTTTTCAGCTTCTTTAGTTCTTTATATATACTGGATATGAGTCCTCTGTCAGATAAAGGGTTGGTGAAGATTCTTTCCCAATCTGTAGGTGGTCGCTTTGTTTTGATGACGGTGTCCTTTGCTTTACAGAAGCTTTTCAGTTTCATGAGGTCCCATTTATTGGTTGTTGCTCTTAGAGCCTGTGCTGTTGGTGTTCTGTTCAGGAAGTTTCCCCCTGTACCAATGAGTTCTAGGGTATTTCCCACTTTTTTTTCAAGCCGATTTAATGTGTCTGGTTTTATGTTGAGGTCTTTGATCCACTTGGACTTCAGTTTTGTGCAGGGTGACAAGTATGGATCTATTTTCATTTTTCTACATGTAGACATCCAGTTAGACCAGCACCATTTGTTGAAGATGCTATCTTTTTTCCATTGTATGGTTTTGGCGTCTTTGTCAAAGATCAGGTGTCCATAAGTGTGTGGGTTTATTTCTGGGTCCTCTGTTCGGTTCCATTGATCCACCATTCTGTTTCTATGCCAGTACCATGCAGTTTTTAAAACTGTTGCTCTATAGTACAACTTAAGATCAGGGATGGAGATACCTCCAGAAGATCTTTTATTGTAGAGGATTGTTTTAGCAATTCTGGGTTTCTTGTTATTCCATATGAAGTTGAGAATTTTCCTTTCCAGGTCTGTAAAGAATTGTGTTGGTAATTTGATGGGAATTGCATTGAATCTGTAGATTGCTTTTGGTAAGATGGCCATTTTTACTATGTTAATCCTACCAAGCCATGAGCATGGGAGAACTTTCCATCTTCTCATATCTTCTTCTAATTCTTTCTTCAGAGATTTGAAATTTTTTTCATACAAGTCTTTGACTTCCTTGGTTAGGGTTACTCCGAGGTACCTTATGTCATTTGTGGCTATTGTGAAGGGTGTTGTTTCCTTAATTTCTTTCTCAGCCCTTTTGTCTTTTGTATACAGGAGGGCTACTGATTTTTTTGAGTTAATTTTGTATCCTGCCACTTTGCTGAAGGTGTTTATCAGCTGTAGGAGTTCCCTGGTAGAGTTTTTGGGGTCACTCACGTATACTATCATATCATCTGCAAATAGTGATAATTTGACTTCTTCCTTTCCAATTTGTATCCCCTTGATCTCCTTCAACTGTCTTATTGCTCTAGCAAGGACTTCCAACACTATGTTGAAGAGATATGGAGAGAGTGGGCAGCCTTGTCTTGTCCCTGATTTCAGCGGGATTGCTGTAAGTTTCTCTCCATTCAGTTTGATGTTGGCTATAGGCTTGCTGTATATCGCCTTTACTATGTTTAGATATGTGCCTTGTATCCCTGATCTTTCCAATACTTTGAACATGAATGGATGTTGGATTTTGTCAAAGGCTTTTTCAGCATCTAGGGAGATTATCATGTGGTTTTTTTCTTTCAGTTTGTTAATATGGTGGATCACATTGATGGATTTCCGTATATTGAACCACCCCTGCATACCTGGGATGAAGCCTACTTGGTCATAGTGGATAATATCTTTGATGTGTTCTTGGATTCGGTTTGCAAGTATTTTATTAAGTATTTTTGCATCAATGTTCATAAGGGAGATTGGCCGGAAATTCTCTTTCTTTGTTGAGTCTTTGTGAGGTTTAGGTACCAAGGTGACTGTGGCTTCATAGAATGAATTTGGTAATATTCCTTCTGTTTCTATTTTGTGGAATAGTTTGAAGAGAATTGGTGTTAGCTCTTCTTTGAAGGTCTGGTAGAATTCTGCGCTGAAGCCATCTGGTCCTGGGCTTTTTTTGGATGGGAGACTTTTGATGACCGCTTCTATTTCTTTGGGGGATATAGGTCTATTTAGTTGATTTACCTGGTCCTGGTTCAGCTTTGGTAAGTCAAATCGATCAAGAAAATTGTCCATTTCATTTAGATTTTCAAATTTTGTGGCATATAGACTTTTGAAGTAAGTCCTAATGATTGTTTGGATTTCCTCAGTGTCTGTAGTTATATCCCCCTTTTCATTTCTGATTTTGTTGATTTGGGTGGTGTCTCTCTGCCTTTTAGTTAGCCTGGCTAAGGGTTTGTCGATCTTGTTGATTTTCTCAAAGAACCAGCTCTTGGTTTCATTGATTCTTTGAATTGTTTTATTTGTTTCTAATTGATTGATTTCAGCCCTGAGTTTGATTATTTCCAGCCGTCTACTCCTTCTTGGTGTGTCTGCTTCTTCTTTTTCTAGGGTTTTTAAGTGAGCCATTAGGGTGCTTGAATGAGCTGTCTCGAATTTCTTCTTGAAGGCACTTAGTGCTATGAACTTTCCTCTTAGCACTGCTTTCATTGTGTCCCATAAGTTCGGGTATGTTGTGTCTTCATTTTCATTGATTTCTAGAAAGACTTTAATTTCTTTCTTTATTTCTTCCCTGACCCAGCTGTCATTTAGTAACAAGTTGTTCAGTTTCCATGTGTGTGTAGGCTTTTTGTTATTTCTGTTATTGTTGAGGTCCAGCTTTATTCCATGGTGATCAGACAAGATACATGGGATTATTTCAATCTTCTTGTATCTGTTGAGGCTCGCTTTGTGACCCACTATGTGGTCTATTTTGGAGAAGGTTCCATGAGGTGCTGAGAAGAAGGTAAATTCTTTTGTGTTTGGGTGTAAAGTTCTGTAAATGTCTGTTAGGTCCATTTGATTCATGACCTCTGTCAGAGACATTGTTTCTTTGTTTAATTTCTGTTTGGTTGACCTGTCCTTTGTTGAGAGTGGGGTGTTGAAGTCTCCCACTATTAATGTGTGTGGATCTATATGTGCTTTAAATTTTATCAATGTTTCTTTCACAAATGTGGGTGCCCTTGTATTTGGGGCATAGATGTTCAGGATTGTGATGTCTTCCTGGTGGAATTTTCCCTTGATGAGTATGAAGTGTCCTTCCCCATCTCTTTTGATTAATTTTGGTTGAAAGTCTATTTTATCAGATATTAGAATGGCTACTCCTGCTTGCTTCTTGGGTCCGTTTGCTTGGAAAGTCGTCTTCCAACCCTTTACCCTCAGGTAATGTCTATCTTTGTGTCTTAGGTGTGTTTCTTGTATGCAACAGATTGCTGGGTTTTGTTTACGTATCCATTCTGTTAATCTGTGTCTTTTTATTGGAGAGTTGAGTCCATTGATGTTGAGAGAGATTAATGACCAGTGGCTGTTAGATCTCTTGATTTTGATGTTGGCTGTGGTCATCAGGTTGTGTGCTTGGTTGCTTTTTGTTTTACTGAAGTGAGGTTATTTATTTCCTGTGTTTTCTTGAATGTAGCTAGCTTTCTTGGGTTGTATTTTCCCTTCCAGTGTCTTCTGTATTGCAGGATTTGTTTGTAGGTATTGTTGAAATTTGTTTTTGTCATTGAATATCTTGTTTTCTCCGTCTATGAGGACTGAGAGTTTTGCAGGGTATAGTAGCCTGGGCTGACATCTGTGTTCTCTAAGGGTCTGCATGATATCTGTCCAGGCCCTTCTGGCTTTCATAGTCTCTGTTGAAAAGTCAGGTATGATTCTAATGGGCTTGCCATTATATGTTACTTGGCCTTTTTCCCTTGCAGCTTTTAGTATTTTTTCTTTTTTTTGTTCTGTATACTTACTGTTTTGATTATTATGTGGCGGGAGGATTTTCTTTTCTGGTCAAATTTGCTGGGTGTTCTGTAGGCCTCATGTATTCTAATTGGCCTCTCCTTTAGCTTGGGGAAATTTTCTTCAATGATTTTGTTGAAAATATTTTCTGGGCCTTGGAGAAGGGAGTCTTCTTTTTCCTCTATACCTATTATTCTTAGGTTTTGTCTTTTCATATTGTCTTGCATTTCTTGGACGGTCTTTGTCAGGAATTTTTCAGATTTAACATTTTCTTTGACAGATACATCGATTTCTTCCATTGTATCTTCTACACCTGAGATTCTTTCTTCCATCTCTTGTAGTCTGTTGGTTATGCTTACCTCTGTAGTTCCTGTTTTCTTCCCTAGATTCTTCCTTTCCATTATTTCTTCCATTTGTGTTTTCTTTAATTTTTCCAATTCTATCTTCAGGTCTTGAGTTGTTTTGTTTACTTCCTTCACCTGTCTGATTGTATTTTCCTGTTTTTCTTTTAGTTCCTTCAACTCTGTTTCTTTCATTTCATTCAGTGTTTTAAGCATTTCCTTTCTAAAGGCCATAAACTGTTTGGCTGCAGCTTCCTCTATTTCTTTACGGATGGCAATATTCTGTTTGAGTTTATCTTCCTCTATGTCTTTACGAATCTTATTTGTTTCCTCTGTTATCATCTTCATGAGCATACTTGTTAGGTCATCTTCTTGGATTTCAGTTATGGTGGGGTGTCCAGGGCTACTTGCCCCTGGGTAACTGGGTTCTGGAGATGCCATATTGCTCTGTCTTTTGTTGCTTGAGCTTTTACGCTGGCCTCTACCCATTGTGTTATCTTAGGAGTTTGGGGTTATTTTCTGGTGGTTCCTAGGGATCCTGTGGTGGAGAGAATCCCCTTTGCAGAAAGCTGGATTTTCCTGAAGGATGTCTTCTCAGCTTTTTGGTTATAGTCCCTGGATGGCTGGTGTTTTTTCAGGAGTTGCTCACCTCAGGGATATAGACCTGAGTAGTAACTGTGGTCTTTGTTAGCCGAGAGGGTTCTCCTCTCACCCAGGGAAGTCCTGAGGGCAGCTGCCCTGTTTCTGGGTTTCTTGTTGCAAATTTAATGATCAGCTGCTGTGACCCAGTTGGACATCAGGCGCGCCTCAACTGTTTGTGCTTGTGTCTGGAGCACAGCTGAGTGCTGGCGCCTCGGCCCCACTAGACTGCTAGACTTTTTCTAGGGAAGGATTGGGTGATTTAGATCAGTACAGTTTGCTTCCTTCCCTGTGGATTCTCTGGAGACACGGACTCCTAGTGTCTTTTTTTGCCCTGGTGCACACTGCTCAGTGTCCGCCAGCTGGCTGGCCACAGAAATTTGCCTGTGCCTGGAGCACAGCTATGTGATGGCGGCTCAGTCTCTGCCAGCTGTCTGGTGCGCAGAAACTGCCTGTGTCTGCCTTTGTGGCTTTTGGGAGTCTGAGTGGCTCCCTAAGCTGGGTAATTTTCCGGGGACCTTTTCAGGTTGGGGGTGAGCTGAGTGCTCTGAGATCAGACCCGCCGTTTCTATCTCTGGCAGCGAATCAGGCGCGCAGGCAGGCAGGGCTCTGTGCCGGAACCTGGGTCCCCGGCTCTGGCTCCGGGCTGGCTCCTGGGGTGCCCGTGGAACCCACCCGAGTCTTTTCCAGGGGATGTCTGGGTGACCTAAGGCCGGTCCCAATCGTTTCCTGTACCCTGGGGTTATCTCTCGACTGAAAATTCCAGTCTCTGATAGTGTGGTGCCCAAGGTTCAGTCTGGGACCGTGACCAGAGACACTGGCTTGTGGCTCTGGGCTGGGGCTGGGGCTGGCAGCCGGCAGCCAAGCATCTGGCGGAACCGGGATCTCTTCCGCGGTTTAGCCGGGTGAGTTAAAAGCTGATTGAATCCCCCACCGTGGGGTATCCTCTCACCTGGGAAACACAATGACTGTGTTTTATGGCCGAGAGTTCTGATTGCTGTTCACTGTGCTGATCCTGCTGTGCTGCTGCTCAGAATGAGAGTCCTCCTGGCGCCGCCATCTTGCCCCTCCCCTTGTTTTTGTTTTCTTATGGCTAGAGCTGGAGCATGGCCAGTACAGTGTTGTCCTGGCATGAACAAAGCTCTGGGTTCAGCCCACAGCAGGAAAAGCATGAAGTATGGGTTAGTTCATAGCTATAATTCCAACATTTAGGAAGTAGAAGCAGGAAGGTTAGGAGTTCATAGCTTGCCACTATCTTTGTCTTTAAAAATCAAAACATAGCAGAGCATGGTGGTGTTATGGTTTTAATGCCTGAACTCAGAAGATAGAGGCAAGTGGAGCTCTGTGAATTCAAGGCCAGGCTGGTCTACAAAGCAAGCTCCAGGCCAACCAGAACTACATTATGAGACCCTGTCTGGACTTTTTGGTTTGGATGGCGGATACATGTATAAAATGGATTTCATGCTAAAAGTGTAAAATATACTGAGAACATTCACAGCTTTTACTTTAAAAAAAAAAAGACTTATGTATTTATTCGTATGTTCACAATGTTCTGCATGCATGTATCTCTGCATGCCAGAAGAGGGCACCAGATCTCATTATAGATGGTTGTAAGCCACCATATGGTTGCCTGGAATTGAACTTAGAGCCTTTGGAAGAGCAACCAGTGCTCTTAACCTCTGAGCCATCTCTTCAGCCCCCAGAGCTTCTACTTTTTTGTTTAGTTTTTTTAAATGATTCTTTATTAATTACATTTTATTCACTTTGTATCCCCCCTGTGGTCCCCTCCCTCCTCCTGTTCCAGTCCCTCCCCTCCTCCACCCTCTGCATGCATGCCCCTCCCCAAGTCCACCTGATAGGGGAGGTCTTCTTTTCCTTCCTTCTGATCCTAGTCAATTAGGTCTCATAAGGAGTGGCTGCATTGTCTTCTTCTGTGGCCTGGTAATGCTGCTTCCCCCTCAGGGGGAGGTAATTAAAGAGCAGGCCAATCAGTTCACGTCAGAGACAGTCCCTGTTCTATTATAATGGAACCCACTTGGATACTGAACTGCCATGGGCTACATTTGTGCAGGGGTCTTAGGTTATCTCCATGAATGATCCTTGGTTGGAATATGAGTCTCTGGAAAGACACCTATGCTCAGATTTTTTTTGTTCTGTTACTCTACTTATGGAGTTCCTGTCATCTCCAGATCTTACTGTTTCCCACTTCCTTCCTAAGATTCCCGGCACTCTGCCCAAAGGTTGCCCATAAGTCTCAGCATTTGCATTGATAGTCTGCAGGGCAGAGCCTTTCTGAGGTCCTCTGTGTCAGGCTCCTGACTTGTTCCCTCTTTTTACCTTCTTTTGATGTCCATTCTCTGTGCCTTTCTGAATAGGGATTGAGCATTTTAGCAAGAGTACTCCCTATTGATTAGTTTCTTTAGGTGTAGAGATTTTAGTAGGTTAAACCAGCTTCTACTTTTAATGCCAGTCCCAACTGTGTATAAGTTCATTAAATTGTTTAGACTTTGGGTCTGATTAATTTGATATGTAATTCTTACAAATGAAAATTTTATTTTGTTTCACATTCTCCATAAAGGTGATCCAAAACCTTATTTTTAATTTATATTATTTTTAATGGAGGTGGAGTATGTACATGCGCATGCAGGTGCTTGGGGAGTCCACAAGAGGGCAGTAAACCCCTTGGAGCTGAGTCACAGGCAGTCATGGGCCTCCTGGTGTGGATGCTAGGAACTAAATGCAGGTTCTCCTCAAGAGCAACATAGTACATGAAATCATCTCTCCAGACCTAAATTAAAAAAATCCTTAGGTCCAATCTCATCCACCCACAACTTGTTCCATCTTTCTGGATAGAGGAAAGTCAGGGTCTGTGGAAGTCATAGTTTGAATTACACCAATGGAGAGTGGGAAAAGCTGCAACCTAGGATCCTAGCTACTCTGGATGTGCTGACTCTTTCAGTTATGTACTTAATCTGAAAGGAAATGTTACAGATCACAAAAACACCGTGTGTACAAAGTGTCCAAACATGAAGCCAGTTGCTCTGGATCAGCTGAAGGTTTAACCGGACAAACAATTAGAACTGCTTTCAAAGTGAACTTCCATTTCCAAGCTCTTAGGAGAAACCTGTGGTGAGCAGGGGCCTGTGCTAAGGAGTGTAAAGAATTAGGAAAGAGAGGACTCAGGAATCATTGCATAGATCTATCCATTTCATAAGCTTTTGCCAGTGCATTCTCTGTGCCTTACCTTGTGCTAAGAGGCAGGCAGATGACAATCAGAAAGTCAGAGGCTCCTGCCTTCCCAAGCCTCATGATGTCACAAAAGAGAAACTAGTCAGTCTAGAACACAGTCATTGTCAACAGGAAGTGACAGAAAGCACCAGCTGTCTTTGGCAAAGACCAGTTGAGCAAATGCTTAACTCAGAAGCATGTTATAGTTTCTGAAAAAAACAGATTACATCAACACTTACTCAGCAGTCTCCCAAGCAGGCTAAAGAGTGCTGTGTTTAAAGCGTGTGTGTGTGTGTGTGTGTGTGTGTGTGTGTGAGAGAGAGAGAGAGAGAGAGAGAGAGAGAGAGAGAGAGAGAGAACTCTGCTACAGCCTCATGTAATATGACAGCTGTAGTGAAGACAGACAAACATCTCCACAGATCACTGTTTTGCCAGGATATCCAACAGAGTCCTCAGAGAATGGCTTGGCATATATATTTGGTTATTCGTGACACAGTTTCTCTGTGTAGCCTTTGCTGTCTTGGAACTTTACTCTGTAGACCAGGCTGGCCTCAAACTCACAGAGATCTGCCTGCCTCTGTTTCCCAAGTGCTGGGACTAAGGTGTGTGCCACCATCACCCAGGAAGAATATAATTTTTAAATCTTCATATATCACTAAAAAGTATATGAAGTAATATAATATTTTAATCACAATATTTAGCCATTCCAAAAAGTACAAATATTTAAACTGCTTCATGCTGAACATCCTAAAGACAGCCTGCCCTCCATGCCCACATGTTTCATATCTTCAAAGTCAACTGAATACAGGTGGAAAATACTGAGGAAGAAAATCAAAAGCAGCCATGGTGGCTCATGTCTGTGGCCCATGTCTGTAATCCCAGCACTTTGGAGGCTGATGTGTGTGGGGGGGAGCAGGGGAGTTGAAGGCTGCCAGGTTTATACAGTGAGCATCAGTGAGAAGAGATTACATTTAGAAAGAACTGCTTTGTCAAGAAAAAGAAAATAGAAGGAAGGGGTAAAAGGAAGGAAGAGAGGGAAGTAAGGAGGGAGGAAAGGAGGGAGAAGAAGATGCAGAAAGGAAATGAAGGAGGAAGGACATTTTTTAACTTCATGTATTCTGAATATGTACAGACAATCTTTACTTGTTTCTATTTCCTAAGAAATACTCAAGTGACTACTTATGTAACAGTGACACCTGAAGATGATTTCAACTTTAAAGTCTGTAAAAGGTTTGCTTTACACAAATGCTAAATTCTTTAATGTAAAAGACTGGAATATGTTTGAAGATGCCATGGTGAAACCCAGTACATTTTCTTGCTAGCCTAAAAACTTAATAAGCAAATGTGACAGGGACACCCAAAGATTTAGATCTGTGTGGGAGAATCTTAAACTAAACAACTGTGCATATCAAGAGGAAACTGTATATTCAAAAGTTACTTTTAAGCTAAATAAATAAAAAAATCATTAATCACTTGTCTCCACTGTCTTCTTTTTCCCTTTGCTCCATCTCTAATCTTTCTAAAATTCCTAGAGCAGAATTTCCTACCATACACCCACAACCTTATCCCCATCTCACTCTCTCTCTCTCTCTCTCTCTCTCTCTCTCTCTCTTTCTCTCTCTCTCCATGGACATACCCTCCTTTTTAAAATCATACTGTATTGGGGATGGAGACACTGCTCAGCAGTTCAGAGCACTTATTGCTCTTGAAAAGGATCCAAGTTAATTCCAAGAGCCCATTTTGGAGGACTAGCACACCTCTGTAACTCCAGCTCCAGGGGCTCTCTCTTCTGGATCTCACAGACATCTCCATTCATGTGCACAAACAGTACACCCATAATTTAAAAATGCTTAACGTTTTTTCTAGGCAGGGTGTGTCAGTGTAGCCTCGACTGTCCTGGAATCACTTTGTAGACATGGTTTGCCTCAATCTCTCAGATATCCGCCTTCCTCTGCTTCCCAGGGTGCTGGGATTAAAGATGCACACCACCACATCCAGCTTTTAACTACATTTATATTACATTTTATTTGTTAATTTTGTGTACATGGCAGGTCAGAGGATAATCTGAGAAAGTGGATTCTCTTCTTCAACCATGTGAGTCATAGGTATTGGACTCAGGTATTCAGGCTTAGAGATAAATGCTTTTACATTCGAGCCATCTTGCTGGGCCAAAACGCAGCCTCCTCCATATCTTTCCATATCTCTTGCCAAATAAACCAACCAACAAACAAAAATATAATATGTAGCAGAAAATAAGAATATCCAATTAATTATCCCTCTAGTAAGACTCTTAGGAGACCAGTTTAAAAAAAAACACATTCTTTAATAATTAATTGACAAGGGGTCAAATTTGGAGGCAGAAGTCGGCGGTGAACACTATAGACCAAACCATTTGCTTCAATGACTTTCCATGATTCTCAGAATCATCTATTCTTATACATGAGAAATTGGGCTTAGGGTCAGAGAATCCCACAGAGACAGGCACACCAAACCCAGAGGTAAAATCAGTAAAAGTAGCTAACTCATCCCAGCTTGGCTTTCAAGCAAATCAGCTGACACCTGGAAGTCTTTGGGTGTGTGAGCATATCCTGGAGAAGCAGAACTAAAGGGAGGTCAAGGTGAGGCAGGTATCTTATCTTATCACCTGACAAGTTAGCCCTTGGAATCCAGGTGTACTGACTCACATCCTTACTCAGAACTGAAGCATGGGGATGGTTGAGAATTCAAAGCTAACCTGGACCTGCATAGTGAAATCCAGGATAATTCAGGCACACATAGTGAGACCCAGCCCCAAAAAGCTAAGAGAAAAGAAGAAACAAACGTCTTTAAAAACAGGAAGGTCTAGCTTAAAATTCTAAGTCAGCCATTTACATGAATCAATTACTTATTTTTCTCTTAGTCTCAGTTTCCTCATTGATAAGGCATGGATAAAATTAACGTTTTTGCCCACAGATAAGCATAGAACTTACCTCTTAGCAAAGACACATCTCCTTGCAACAGACCATTATAGGAAACCACAGCAGATCAAAATGCAGAGATGTAGAGCTGAGCCACAAATGATCTAAAGCACAACTCCTTCAGCTAAGGCTCAGGAATCATAGTGGAAGATTGGGTGGAAAGATTTTAAGAGTAGGAGGAACAAGGCATTCCTAGAAATGTCAGAGAAGCTACATCAATGAAGCCTCAGCAACATGGCTGCCTAAACAAGACCTGAACAAGGACAACACATGTAGACAAGAGGGAGGGCTCAAGGGGCCCCAATGCAAGAAGAACTACAGCCAACTAAGGAATGCTGAGAGCAGGGAAATAGTCTTCTTCAGGAAGAGCTTCCATTTGGTTATCTAATGACAAGTGGTCAGTCCTGAAATCATATACACAGCTTATGTTATGTAGAGCAAGCATGCTGTATTTATAAATTTAGGAATATATATACAAATAGCTAACAACAATGAAAGAATAGAGGCCAGGAATTTGACAAAAAGCAAGGGAATGGGTACAAGGGAAAAGTTGGAGAGAGAGAAGGGAAAGAGGAAAAAGAAAGAATTATATTTAATTTCTAAACAATTTTTAAATTACAATTCCAGGAAGAAACTATGATCAAAGTGCAATATATATAAATATGAAAATGTCACAGTGAAACCAATTATTTTGTACAATTAGTGCATATAAATAAAAATGTAAAGTTCAACTTACCTTACAGACTACAAATACAACACATGTATGCATACACAACCCATGAAGTCCCCATATCCTGTGCCAAACCCCACAGCATGGGGTGGCAGTACAAAATGAATAACATATTAGTTATTGTTAATTAGCTTATATTTGCTGTCATTATTATTAAGTGGAAAGCCTGAACCAAAGGTGAGGAAATCCCTCAGCAGATGCCCTGTGCAAGCCTGACACAGTGAGTTCAAGACTCAGAAACCCACATACAGATAGAAGGCATCTATTCCACACATTTGTGGCCTAACTCACATATGTGCTCATGGGCACATGCACACACACACACACACACACCAAATAAAATAAAACAAATTTTAAGAAAAGAAGCAAATCAACCTTGACAAGAAAAACAACCCAGCATTTTTTTCAGCCAACTACTTATCTGGGAATGATGGTGGTAAACAGTAGGGCATGGGGACAGGAGATGCAGAGCTGGGCCAGTACCTAAGGGCTGATGCAAACTTGTTCTTGAATTCGAGGAAACACTTCTGTCAGTGAACTCCTTGCTTGTCTCAAGTTGGTTTGGCTTGGGATTCTATGCCTGCCTGTGCACATGCACAGTAACTAAATAAATGTGAAGGAATTAATAATTAAACAGACACACAAATATGTGAAGAAATTTTTATTTTAATGAGTTCAGTTGAATAATCCCATAAGTGTGTGTGTTTACACATGTATATTCAAAACATCATGCTGTACGTGGTAAAGAGAGTCTGGCTGCATAACCACATGCTGCATATTCAAAGAGACAACTGGCTGCAGATAGAAAACACTCAGAAGAAAATGCCAGGCATGGTAACACATATCTGTAATCCCAGAACTAGGGAGGCTGATGCAGGATGTTTTTGAGTTAAGGCTACCTGGGCTGCGGAGGTGTTTCCATTTCCTAGCTATTGTGAGTGAACATGGCTATGTGGGGATCTGTGGAGTAGGGTGTGAGTCCTCTGGGCATGTGTCAAGGAGTAGTTTAGCTGACTCATACTGTAGGTTGGTTTTTAACTTTTTAAGGGTCTCCACGCTGAATTGCAGGGTGGCTGGAGCAGTTTGCAATTTCACCAGCAATGAATAAGGCTTTATTTTCCCCTGCATTTCTCTAGCATTCTTGTTTATTGTTTTGTTGCTTATAGACATTCTTAGTAGGGTAAATGAAACTTCAAGTTGTTTTGATTCACATTTCCATAATTACTCGGAATAATATATATTTTTGAGATATTTCTTAGCCATTTTTTTTCTACTTTTGAGAACTCTCTGTTTCGGTCCCAGGCCCCATTTTTTTTTTTACTAATTACACTTTATTCCCTTTGAATCCCCACTGTGGTTCCCTCCCTGCTCCCATCCCAATCCTTCCCTTCCTCCACCCTCCCTATGCATGCCCCTCCCCAAGTCCACTGATAGGGGAGGTCTTCTTTTCCTTCCTTGTTTCTTGAGACTGATACTCCAACCAAGGACTATGCATGATTTAACCTAAGACCCCTGCACATATGTAGCCTATGGCAGTTCAGTATCCAAGTGGGTTCCATTGTAACAGGAACAGGGACTGTCTCTGACATGAACTGATTGGCCTGCTTTTTAATTACCTCCCCCTGAGGGGGAAGCAGCATTACTAGGTCACAGAAGAAGACAATGCAGCCACTCCTGATGAGACCCAATTTTTTTTAATGAATACTTTGTTTTTGTTTTATTTTTGTCTCTTTGGTTTTTGTTTGTTTGTTTGTTTTGTTTTTTGAGTTTTTCAAATATTCTTAATATTAATCCTGTCATATGTATAACTGGCAACACCCCCATTCTGTGAGCTTCTTCTTCACTCCATCATTTCTTTAGCTGTGCAAAGGCATTTGAGTTTTCCTAGGTCCCACTCATAAAACTAATTGTTGGCTTTAATTTTTGAGCAAATGGAGTCCTATTGAGAAAGTCTTTTTTTTTTCACCTACACCATGCAGGATATTGCCTGTTTTTTTTTTTTTTTTTTTTTTTTTTTTTTTTTTTTTTTTCTGGAAGTTTCAGTGTTCTCGGATTCAAATTTAGGTCTTTGGCCCATTTGTAGTCAGTTCTTGTGCAAGGTAATAGGTTTGGCTCTAATTTCATTTTTGTACCTGTGGACATCCCCTTCTCCCAGCACTATCTTTTGATGATGCTGTCTTTTCTCCAGTGATTGATTGCTGCTTGTTTTGTTTGTTTGTTATTTGGGTTCTTTGTCAAATATTAGATAGCTGCAGCTAAATACACTCATGTTTGGGTTTCAGTCTTATTCCCTTAGTTTCCAGTTCTGTTTCTGTATCCATAGCATACTGTTTTAGTAGTATAGCTATGTAATGTATCTTGAGATCTGGGATGGAAATTCCTTCAGCATGGTTCATGGTTCTTCCAGCTATCCAGGGTCTTTTGTGATTCCATGTGAGTTTTAAGGTAGTTTTTGTTTTGTTTTTTGTTTGTTCATTTGTTTGTTTTTGTTTTTGTTTTACTGTTTCCATGAAGAAAGAAATGGAGGGGAAGTTGATTGGGGTTGCATCGAATTTGTAAATGGCTTTTGATAATTTTTACTATGTTAATTTACAAATCCATGAGTCACCTGCTTTTGAAAATTACATTTTAAGGAGATCCACAAGGAGAGCAATAGAAGCAAAAAAGCAGGGCACTGTTTTTTTGTTTTTTGTTTTTTCTGAGACTGATACTCCAAAAAAGGACCATGCATGGAGATAACATAGAACCCCTGCATAGAAGTAGCCCATGGCAACTCAGTGTCCAAGAAGGTTCCCCAATAATATGAACAAGGACGATCTCTGACATGAACTCATTGGCTGGCTCTTTGATCACCTCCACCTGAGTGGGGGGCAGCCTCACCAGTCTACAAAGGAAGACAAAGAAGGCAGTCCTGAGGGAACCTGATAGACTAGCATCAGATGGAATGGGAGGAGGACCTCCCCTATCATTGGACTGGGGGGAGGGGCATGGGAGAAAAAGAGGGAGGGAGGGTGGAATTGGGAGGATGTGGGGAAGGGGACTACAGCTGGAATACAAAGTGGATAAACTTAATAAAAATTAAAAAAGAAAATTACATTTTATTGGAGTAAAATAGGTACTAAGCAGTTAAAAGCATGTATCACTTCCTAGCACCCACCAAAGAGGGCTTATAACCTGTAGCTCCAGCTTCAGGGCATCCCACAGCCTCTTTGACTTCTTCTTAAACTCATATATACAGATACATACACATATAGACATTTTTTTAAACTGGGTCTTGGGCTGGACAGATGGCCTGAATGTTAAGAATGCTGGCTGTCCCTCCAGGGTGCTAGGGTTTAATTCCTAACACCCATATGGCACCTCACAAATGCTGATTACTCCAGTTATACGGAATCTTATTATTATTTTTTATTGGTCTCTACAGACCCTAAACATGCACAAAGTGCCCAGATACACAGGAACAATACCTATACACATAAAATAAATAATAGAAAAAAATTTAAATAAATCTTTTTGTAGAAACTACATTTCATTTTCCTATTGTGTAGGCAGGAGAGGTAATATAAAGATACAAGGATGTAGTGGTGCATACATGGACACAAAAAACACAGCTCAGGCCTCAAAGGAAAAAAAAAACCTCACTTTATTCTGGAGCCAAATTTGAGTGACAGAGGCCCAGGAAACATGCAGATAAGTCAGCCCAGGTTTCACTAATGTAGTTTTATGTTTATGTTTTATAGTTTCAGAATAAAGAAAACCCTAAAACCAGAGCCATTTTAAAATACACTGTTGGGTTCATCAAAGAGACAGTGACAGCAAGATGCTGGAGTCACTTCCCCAGGTCTCAGATGCTATCTGATGACATCATCAGCTTCAAGGTTGGTGGATGCTAGTGGTCTGCTCAGTTAACTGAGCAGATGGTTTTTATCTGTTAATTACAGGACGTTTCTTCCAACACATAGGTGGGCAAGGAAATAGCTAATGGAAGGCAAAAACTACTTGCAGGATAAGATACAATTTGGCACCGGGCTGCAACTTTCCCATCTCTGCATATCACTGCATTTCTAAGCAATGAATCTTTGCAGACCCAACTTCTTTCCAGAGACTCTCCTTCACAGAGGTCA
This sequence comes from Meriones unguiculatus, assembly GCF_030254825.1. Taxonomy (NCBI): domain Eukaryota; kingdom Metazoa; phylum Chordata; class Mammalia; order Rodentia; family Muridae; genus Meriones; species Meriones unguiculatus. The sequence goes on from NW_026843645.1 coordinate 1,425,631, forward strand.
GAGGACAGCATGAGGGAATGGTTACCCTCCATGCACCATGTGGGTCCCAGGAATTAAACTCAGTTTATCAGGCCTAGCAACAAGTGATTTTACTGACTGAGATGTCTTGCTGGCTTAGTAGAAATCCTCCTTGTAATCCTCTTCATACTGAAAAGTGTGCTGGCTAATTTACATCAACTTGACATAAACTTGCGTCATTTGGGAAGAAGAACCTCAACTGAGAAAAATTTTCCACCAGTCTGGCCTGTGGGCAAGCCCTGTGGTATGTATTCTTAAATGATGGTCCATATGGGGTCTCTCCAGGCTGCTATGGTCAGTGCCATTCTTGGACTGGGTGGTCCTGGATGCTGTTATAAAGCTGGCTCGAGCAAAAAATGTCCTTCTTTCTTCTCTGCTGGGTCCTGGCTGCTTGCTGTTGAAATGGGAAAGTTCATGAAACTTGGGAAAGTGGTGCTGGTCCTGACTGGATGCCACTCCAGATGCAAAGCCATCATTGTGAAGAATATTGATAATGACACCTCAGAGAGCTCTTACAGCCATGCCCTGGTGGCTAGAATTGACTGCTATTCCCCAAAAGTGACAGCTGCCATGGAGAAGATGAAAATTGCCAAGAGATGAAAGATCAAGCCTTTGTGAAAATTTATAACTACAATCACCTTGTGCCCACAAGGTGCACTGTGGACATCCCCTTGGACAAGACTGTTGTCAACAGGGATTTTTTTTAGCGATGTAGCTCTGATGTACAAGGCAAGGTGGGAGGCCACGGTCAAGTTTGAAGATTGATACAAGACAGGGAAGAACAAGTGGTTTCTCCAGAAGCTTCACTTTTAGGTGCATTTTTGTTTCCATCATTAAAAATTTAAGAAGAAGGAGGAGGAGGACAGTTGGCTTGGCAAGTCATGATAATTAAGACAGTGAGCATCATTCTTCCATGGCCTCTGCTTCAGGTTCTGCCTTGAATTCTCATCATGAATTTCTGTCTAGTAACTACAGAATTTAAGTTGAAGTAAACATTTTCCTTTCCAAGTTGCTTTTGGTCATGGTGGTTCATCACCACAATAGAAATCCTGACTAAGACGCATCAACACAGGTAAACAAGAAAGGATAAATTAGGATCACTGAGATGGTGGCCTCTTGTTCACAGAAGACACTGTTAGGAGAAACGGTGGAAAGGCACACAGTTTGGTTTCTAAACAGGACAAGTAGTAAAGATCATGTGTCCTAAAAATTACCTGCCAGTGTCTGTTCAGTGGACTTCCAGCCTTAGTTCTGTCCTATCCCACAGGGATAAATTGGTATTTTCCTTAATACTCAGCCAATATCAAGAATATCTATAATATCAAGGCATGTTGGTTCACACCTGTAAATCCCAGCACTAAGGGAAACAGGTCAGGGGTCTCTCTGTGAGTTCAAGGTCAGCCTGGTCTACAAGGACCATGCAAAAAAAATCCCCAGTCTTTACAAACAAACAAACAAACAAACATAATATCTAGTTTTCCCTCAAGTAGAACCCTCATGAGCCGCGGGTTTAAATTCATCATGTAACAGATAATTGGCAAATTTCCAGATATAATAAATGTAGGAAAACAGCACTGTTGTTCTCATTCATTTTTGCTTGTGAGAAATTGGGTCCAGGATCAGCATATCCCACAGAGTCAGACACACATGGAGCATGGGAATAAAATCCAGCCCAGAAGAAGTTGCTGAAATACCCCAGGTAGGCCTTAAGGGGCCATCCTCAGGCAGCACACTCTCTGTGAGACCTTATCTCAAAAATGAGTGAATAAGAGCCAATGAGATGCCTCGGCAAATAAAGGCACTTTACTGGCCCAAATGTGATAACCTGAATTAAACACCCAGTTCCAAAGAGCAAGGAGAGAAGTAAGTCTAAAACACTTTTCTCTAAGTTTCTCTTGCTTGGCAGCACTCATACACATATACAACGATAAATAAATAATGCCAGTATGTAAGCCAAATAAACCCTTTCCTCCTGAAGTTGCTTTAGTTGTGGTATTTCTTCAGAGCAATGGTAACCTTAACTAGGACATCCTGTTTCAAAAACTTAAGAGAGCTCTTCATTCCTGTTCATCTTAGGTGTTCCAAGTGGCTTTCAAATACATGCCAATGTGCCATTTCCCAATTCCTGCCTTGTCAATAAGACCTGTAGTCCAGCAAAACATAAAGTGGTAGCAGCAAGAAGAAAAAACAAATTCCTAGTGAATTGCTAAAAGCAATAGTTAAAAATAAACATCTCTATTCTTGATTCTTGGAGCCCTAAAAACTGGTGATGAGAAATACAGCAACATGTGTGAATCTAATTTACACATGTGTAACATCCTAGAAGATGGTGCTCCAAGGGGCTTTAGCCAATCCTCACTGAAACCAAATCTCTGGAAGTTCACCCTGTCACTGTACCAGACAACTGCTCCCAAGAGGAATAGAACATGACTGACATAGGGTTGTAAGCCCAGAGCCTGGGGATGGAGGCAGAAGATTCAGTATTTCAAAGCCAGCCTCAGCTACATAGTAAGTTTAGGATACCCACATAAGAACCTGTTAAAAAAAACAAAAAAACAAAAAAAAACTAAACCCAACCCAAAGCAACCAGCCAACATCCCTCCCTCCAAACAAGCAACCGATTTCCCAGAAATCCTAGCTGTTCACTGAACAGTATATGGAGATCTTTGTGGGTTTATCTTTTCATGTGTGTGACAGAAGTGTTTTGAAGAATGACTGTAGATGCATGACCACAAGTCACCAAGTTATAAGGGGAGCTAAGTTCTCCATTATAAATTGGGTGCCTTCCAGCCCTCCAAGGCATAAAGTTGGCCATTTTCAACAGTGTTCCATTATTAAATGAAAATGCTTTACATGAATCAGGATCATGGAAATCCTGAAGGGATAAATACTTTGCATAAGAAAAGGTTAACAATGCTTCTTCCCTTCGGTTGCATCTGTGGTCTCTTCCTAGTATTGTACAACAGGTTAGATGGGGAAGAGACTGTAGGGCTTGTCTCAAGACAGCTCTGCATAATATTTGTGGCACTCCCCAAAAGTGGCTCTAAATGATTGATTGAGAGTGAGGACTTGAATCCAGCATCTACTGTAGTTTGTTATTATCTTAGCATAGTTCTATATAATAATCACTTCATAGACACACAAACCTCTCCAGAAACTATATGATAATTACTTATCAAAAAAGTTGCTGTGTCCAGATGTAAAGGAGCACTGTGATAAACTAATAGGTACTGCCTATATAGACCCTATTCTATCAAGCTTTGTTTGTTTCCCTGTAGGGCAGGATACAGATAAACAGATTTAATTATAATGCAGGCTAATGAAAGGCAAGAAGAGAAAAAAATTCAAGTTTTATATGAGTGTGTGGATAGGGCAGGGCCTAGTGGCTCATGTCTTTAATCCCAGCCTTCAGGACACAGTGTTAGGCTTATGTCTGTGAGTTTGAGTCCAGTTTGTCGTATGGCCAACAAAGTGAGCTTCAAGAAAGCCAAAATGAAACAGTGATAAAAAGACAGCATCTTCAACAAGTGGTGCTGGACAACTGGATGTCTACAAGTAGAAAAATGCAAATAAATCATATTTATCACCCTGCACAAAACTAAAGTACAAGTGGATCAAAGACCTCAACATAAAACCAGACACGCACTAAATTGGTTAGAAGAAAAAGTGGGGAAGAGCCTAGAACTCATTGGCACAGGAGACAACTTCGTGAACAGAACACCAACAGCACAGGCTCTAAGACAAAAAAAAATCAATAAATGAGACTTTTTTTAGATAGCTATGTAGCCTTGGCTATCTTGGAACTCTCAATGTAGACCAGCCTGGCCTCAAACTTATAATCTGGTCTCACAGATTCCCTTACTTTTACATAGAACCAATCACCACATAAATGCTCTCTAAACTTTTCCTCTTCTTCTCTAATTCCTGACTGAAGACGTCTTCCATCTGGACCACCTAGAAAAAGTGAATTCAGTGTCTTGAAGGGAGGCAAGCTTGCACTTCCAGGAGAAGGAAACAAAAGCCAGTAGAAGCCTGCAGACCTGGGCATAAAGAGCAAGGGAAAGGAGATGGGGATAGCGTCTACATGGTAGAATGCTTGCTTCAGGAGCACAAAGCCTGGGGTTGATCACCCGCACCATGTATTCTGTGGATACTAGCACAAGCCTGGCAACTGGCACTTGGGAGATGGAGGTAGGAGGATCAGAAACTTGGGATCATTCTTAGTTATGTGGCAAGTTCAAGGCCAGCTTGGGTTTCATAAAACCCCTTAACAAAATAAATTAAAAAGTAACAGGAGCTGAAGATATAGCTCAGTACTGAAACAGCTTCCTAGCACAAGTGACACCTGGATTCAACCCTCAGTACTGCAGATGGATGGATGGATGGATGGATGGATGGATGAATGGTTGGATGGATGACATTCAGTAGTTGTAGCAAATGCACCATGCTGATTTAAGGTGTTAATAACAGAAGGAAGGTGTGGTGATGTGTGTTCATGATCTCAACACTTGAAAGGCCAGAGCATGAGAATCAATAGCTCAAGCTTTTTTCTCAACTACATAAAAAGTTTGAGGAAAGCGAGGACTATATGAAAACCTATCTCAAAAAATACAAAACAAAACAAACAAAAAAAAACTAAATAAGTTTTAAAAATAGTGGAACTGGGAGCTAAGCACTATTTGTTCCACTTTGTGTGCATCCATAAATCCTATTTCATAAAAGCAGGAGGGAATTACAGTATAGATGACTAACCTATTGTAGCATTTAAGAATCTGAGTCTAGGGGGCCTGGTGAGATGAGATGGCTAAGTGACTAAGAGCACTGGATGCTCTTTCAAAGGACCCATTTTCAATTCCCAGAACCCACATAACAGTTCAAAACTGCCTGACACCAGTCTCAGGAGATCCATTGCACTCTTCTGGCATCCTCAGGGACCTGATACACATGTGCATAGACATACACATAAAATAAACATAATTTTAAAAATTCTTTAAAGAATTTGAGTCTTGTCTAGTGGACATATATAAGTACACTCTTCATTAATGGTGACCTTTTAAGAATGAAATAAAGCTGGGCAGTGGTGGTGCACACCTTTAATCCCGGCACTCAGGGAGGCAGAGGCAAGCGGATCTCTGTGAGTTCAAAGCCAGCCTAGTCTACAAGTGAGTACAGGACTCAGGTTACACAGAGAAACTCTGTTTTATAAGAACAAAAAGAGGTCATAATTTGTACCTTCAACCCCTGCACTTGGGAAGCAGAGGCAGGAGAATCACTGTGCAGTCAAGGTCAACCTGGACTACACACTGTGTTCTGGATCAGTATGGTCTAAAGGATAAAATTCTATATCACATATATAATAAAATGACTAAAATAATATTAAAAAAGAAAAGATCATCCTGATTGAAGTATCCCAGAAGCAGAAACACACCCATTGTATATACTCACTTATAAGTGGATACTTATAGGATACTAGTCCTATAATATATGATAAACATACTAAAATCTGTACACTTAAGAAGCTAAGCAACAAAGAGCACCCTGGGTAAGATCAATTCTCACTCAAAAAGACAAAAGGTATGGACATTGGAAGAAGGAGAAAACAGGAAACAGGACAGGAGCCTACTACAGAGGGCCTCTGAGAGACTCTACCCAGCAGTGTATCAAAGTCAATGCTGAGACTCATGACCAAACTTTAGGCAGAGTGCAGGAAATCATATGAAAGAAGGGAAAGATAGTAAGACCTGGAGAGGACAGGAGTTCCACAAGGAGAGCAACAGAATCAAAATATCTGGGCACAGGGTCTTTACTGAGACTGATACTCCAACCAAGGACCATTCATAGATATAACTTGGACCCACTGCTCAGATGTAGCCCATGGTATCTCAGTATCCCAGTGGGTACCCTAGTAAGGGAAACAGGGAATGTCTCTGACATAAACTCAGTGGCAGGTTCTTTGCCCACCCCCACTGAGGCTGGGAAAAGCTTTGCCAGACCACAGAGGAGGACTTTTCAGCCAGTCCTGATGTGACCTGATAAGCTAGGATCAGACGGAAGGGGGGAGGACCTCCTCTATCAGTGGAGGAGAGGAGCATGGGAAGGATGGAGGGTGGGATTGGGCAGGAATGAGGGAGAGAGATACAGCCAGGGTACAAAGTGAATTAACTGTAATTAATATAAAAAATAAAAATTTAATTTTAAAAAAGGAGACAAAAAAAAAAAAACAAGATAAATGCACCTCTGCTCCCCTTTGTAAATATATGGTTGAGAGACTTATGAGTCACAGGATTCAATGTAATTCCACAAACTTTTATTGAGCATCCTTTACCTGCAAGGAATTGAGCGCAGGGACAAAATTCCAGAGGTAGAAATGTCAAGGGTAGTGTTACTTGATCATGTTAAAATACTACACAAAGTCTCTCTGGAGTCAGAGATGACAGAGCCCCAGAAGATGAATGGTATAAAGCTATTATGAGCTGGGTTTCCAGCTGTCTGAATCTCCTTCCCTACAGAAGTTGATACACTGGATGCCCCACAAAGGAGCCTGCCATGTGACCCAGTCACTTGTCTTATACCCGACTTACATTTTTAAAGTCTGACTTATACAAAGGTAAGAAAAAGTTTAAATTTAGCTGCTGGATAAAGACGCAAGATGTGAGCTGGCCTGCTTTTCAATGAGGACCATTGTAAACTTTTGCACTTAGTTTCCAAAAAGAAATTAAAAAAACAAAAACAGAATAAAAAACAAAAACAAAACAAAACAAAAAACCCTCAAGAGCACAGATTCACAGGGATACCTGGATTGATAGTAATTCATGTAAAAAAAGAATAAAATAATAAAATAAAACAAAATAAAATAAAATAAAATAAAATAAAAACAACTGGGCTTTTAATTGACCACAAATTTGTTCTGAGGCATTAAAGGTATGTGGCTGATAAAAACAAAGGTTAGGGCAATTCTTCAACACAGCCATAAATCTACTGTCTAGATAAGATGGTGGCGTTTTGATCCTGTTCTAGGCAGACCACACACTATTTTCACAGTGAGGCATCCATTTCCCTGTTGGAACTCGGCATCCTTGACCATTTTTTATACAATTATTTATTTTTCAGAAGTATTTCTGCATTCACATACAAGTGTCATGGCACTCATGTGGAGGTCAGAGGACAACTTCTGAGAGTCAGCTTTCTCCATGTTGGTTCTGTGGATTAAATTCAGGTCATTGGGTATGGCAAAAAGCATCTTTAACCATGGAGCCATCTCACAATCCTTCCACCCCCTGCTTGACCTCATTACTGTGAAGAAATGTTTCCTCACATGCCTTTTCTGTTCTCCATTCCGGCATTTTTTTGAAAACAGTATGTGAGAACAGACAAAGAAATATAACAAAACACTATACATATAAAGATAACAAAGTGGTACTAACCAGATAACCTGGTTCTTTCCTGAAAATGCCACCATACTGGCTTTGTTAAGTGATTCTGTTATTATAGTCTCTTCTCATTTGGAACCTGGGCCTAAATGTGTAAGTCATGCTTTTCAGCCATTATATATACTCCAGACTCCCATGCCTTAATCTTAACCAGGCATTTTGTCCTTCCTAGATTCCTACTTCCACCAAAGACACAAGAGACCAGTCTTACCATCTTACCAAACTTCTGTAGGACTCTAAATCTTCCATTTAGTCTGAAACCTAGGATGCTGTGAGCAAAGTTGTTACCAGAACAAAACTGTAGAAGTTCCTCTCTGATTCTCAATAGAGGAACATCGAATGACAAAGAAACAATTAAGGAAATGTTCAACATCTTTAGTTATCAGAAAAATGAAAATCAAAACAACCCTGAGATCTCACCTTACACCCACCAGAATGGCTAAGATCAAAAACTCAAGTGACAACACATGCTAGAGAGGATGTGGAGAAAGGGAAACCCTCCTCTACTGCTGGTGGGAATTTAAACTTGTACAACCACTTTAGAAATCAATCTGCTGCTTTCTCAGACAATTAGGAATAGTGTTTCCTCAAGATCCAGCTATGCCACTCCTAGGCATATATCCAAAATATGCTCTAGTACACAACAAGGACATTTGTTCAACCATGTTTGCAGTAGCTTTATTTGTAATAGCCAGAAGCTGGAAACAACCCAGATGTCCCTCTGTTGAGGAACTGATACAGAAATTGTGGTACACTTACACAATGGAATACTTCTCAGCAATTAAAAACAAGGAAAACATGAAATTTGCAGGCAAAATGTGCGAACTATAAAAGATCATCCTAAGTGAGGTATCCCAGAAGCAGAAAGACACACCTGGTATATACTCACTTATAAGTGGATATTAGACATATAATATAAGATAAACATACTAAAATCTGTACACCTAAGGAAGCTATGCAAGAAGGGGTACCTGGGTAAAATACTCAATCTTCATTAAAAAGGCAAATGGGATGGATATCGTAAGAGGAATAAAACGGGGAACAGGAAAGGAGCCTACCACATAGGGCCTTCGAATGACTCTATCCAGCATGGTATCAAAGCAGAGGCTGAGACTCATAGCCAAACTTTAGGCAGAGGGAGGGAATCTTATGAAAGAAGGGGGAGATAGAAACATCTAGAGGGAACAGGAGCTTCACAAGGAGAGAAAAACAATCTGGACACAAGGGGGCTTTTTCTGAGACTGATACACCAACCAAGGACCATTCATGGAGATAATCTAGAACCCTTGCACAGAGGCAGCCCGTGGCAGCTCAGTGTCCAAGTGGGTTTCCTACTAAGGGGAACAGGGACTGTCTTTGACATGAACTCAATGGCCTGCTCTTTGAACACCTCCCCGTGAGGGTGGTGCAGCCTTACCAGGACACACAGGAAGACAATGCAGCCAATCCTGATAAGAACGGATAGACTAGGATCAGATGGAAGGGGAGGAGGATCTCCTCTATCAGTGGACTGGCATACAGAAATGGGAGGAGATGAAAGAGAGAGGGTGGGGTTGGGAGGGGATGAGGAATGGGGCTACGGCTGGAATACAAAGTGAATAAACTATAATTAGTAAAACAATAATTTCTCTAAAAGAAGTTCCTCTCTGCCCTTCAAGTTAATAGTTATTCCCTGCCCAGGGATCTGTCCCAATTCTCACTTCCCTCTCTATCCTTGCCCTGATGAGAAGTGGGAGTTGGGAGAATACCAGAAAAGGAGGAGGAGAAAAAGAGAGAGAGGAAGGAGCCACACATTGGATCTCTGCCTCTAATCTCAGCATTCAAGAGCTGGAAGCAGCAAATGACATGAGTCCCTAACAAAGAATAAAAAGCGGGGGCAGACTCAGATGTTAAGATCATGGGCTGCTCTTCCAAAGGACCTGGGTTGGGTCCACAGTACCTATGTGGTAGCTCATATCAATATGTAACTCCAGCTTGGGGGAATCTGCTTCTCTCTTCTGGCCTCTATGTACATGCACGTGGTGAACAGATACAATGTGAGCCAAACATCCACACACACAAAATTAAAATAAATTTCAAAAACACCTAAAATAGTTTAAGGAAGGAAGGATCTATTTTTGCTCACAGTTTGAGAGTACAGTCCATTGTGGGTGGAAAGTTTATGGTGACAGCATAAGGCATCTGGTCACATCATGTGTGAAGTCAGGAAGCAGAGAAAGAAGTGCCAGCAATCAGCTTTTTTTTTCTCTTTATGATTCAGTCTGGACTTGAGCCCAAGGGGAAGTGCAGTGTGGGAGCTACTATGTCAACACCCTACAAAGCAGGGGTTCAGGTAACTTTAAAATCACACATCACAGTGCATCCCACAGGACACAGGAAATGTCTCTATCACCTACAATGGTGTGATCAGAGCATTTCCTTCTAACTCCATTCTGGATTTATTCAGTGGTTTGGGCTAGCCTGGAAACCTTGCCAAACTGCATAACGTTCTCCTGAGGAACAGTCTTCCAGATTCCAAAGGATGGACTTGCAAACTGACTTCTGTAGTGCAGCACCATCCACTGCTGGGAACTGCCTTGGGACAGCTCTGGAATTCTACCCTGCAGCTGCCTGGCAGAAGAGAACCTGGATTTAGCCAATCCAGGGTGGGGTCAGAAGCAGAGGAAAGCTGGTAGCTGCTGTTGCTGCATACTAAGACACAACACTCTGACACAACTGGAAGAAAAGGCTCAGAGTCTACAGTACTAAGGACTTTACTTGATAGGCACAAGTCCCCTTCCCACACTTGAAGCTGATGAAAGAGAGACTGACTCACTTGAAGATGAGAGGCATCTGCCATTTCCAAGAGTTTCAGAGTAAATCCTTCCTATAAGCAGCTATGGGTTTGAGTGCCACTCCCTACCAGAGCCACATTGGATTTCAAGATTCCTGAGAGCTATTTTGAGTGGTTTCAGTGCTCACGATCCTGGCAAATTTAGCCATTTTTCAGACAATATTTAGATTCTGACACAAGTGTGAACTAGATGACTTTTCAAGGCATGGCACAATGTTCTGTTTAAGGCTTTTATTTCCTTCTCAGAGCATTCTCAAAGTCCTCTAACCCCTTTGTGTGGCCTCCGGGAAATTTCCCTAAGGTTCTGCACACACTCATGTGGGGACGGGGCAAAGGTAATGAATGAGGGCAAACCCTCATGTGTTTTGGGTCCTGAGGAATGTGGAGCTTGCAAAGACCCTTTGCCTCTGCAGCATATTGAATTTCCAAGATGTGTGGTACCAATGCATCATCTGAGGCATTTCATGCTCTCTGAATGTTCTTAAAGTTGGCCTCAAAATACATGGGAGTGTATAGCTACAGTCCCTTGCTCCCTCATGAGTGATAACTAGGAGCCGGCTTGCATGTCAAACCTGTTATGGCTGAAATAATAGCATATCTGCAGCTTTGCTTTAGGTGACTCACTTAAACAGTCTGTAGTGACTGAGATTACAGACTGAACAGACGGAAGGGACAAAAGGCAAATTGCAAAAGTGCTCTTTTTCAGCTCAGAGAAGCCTCACTGTATTTTCTTGACAGCATCTTACTCACCAGACACAACAAGAGACATGAAAGCTGGCATGGCAAACAGTACAAAACAATCCTGCCTTAACACTGCCCAACAGACTTCTTGCTCATCAACAGACAAACTTGCTAAAGAAGGCATAGCCTTGTCCACCTGTTCATCATGGATCCTACCCATGTCCTTCTATTGAAAACCTTTCTCAGGCTGCAGCTGTGGTGACCTTATGACTAATCGGTTCATTTGTACAACCTACTGCTCATATTCAGTTCTCTCAGCAATAGCTGTCTCTACTCTCCCAACAAACTCAAAGTGAGGAAGCTGGCTGCGCTTTCTGGCTGGAGCTTTGAGTTTGGGGTAAGGCTTCTGGGGTAAGCCAAGGACACAACAGATGCAAGGAATAGCGGGCTCCCACACTTCTCAAATCAAGTATACCAGTAAGCACTCACCTTATTATTCACCTGAACAGTTGTTTCCCTGACTGGAAAAGAAAAGTGAGACAGCCCAGAATCTTCTAGAAATAAGAACTGTCAAGAGTACCTTGGGAGGAGGGGACAATTGAGTCATTACCTTAGACCTTCAGGAGTTTTCCTTCAACTTGGGTTCTCTTAATTTCCATTTCCATGATCCCATTGCTCCCACCCTCCAAGAAAATACTACTTTAATGACTGGCCTCTTGACTGGCTTGTGCCAGGCTGGAAAGTTCCCAAAGCTTTTACACAGCCCTACAGAAAAACAGGACATAAACAAGAAAATGTATGATGTATAAAGAGCAGGCTTGTGAACCACATTAACAAGGGCAAGAGTTGGAGAACCAGACACGGGAGGAAGGGATTTTCTATGGTACGACTTTCTTGTTAGTTTTTTGAGAGTCATTTTTACTCTGTAGGAAATGCATCTGTATTTTGAAGCTTATACAGTATGGCTTTCCCTCTCCTTATCACACTCAAGCACGCAGGGTTTGTTTGCCATGAACTGTCCGTCTCAGTTATCCTGGGAAGCTTCCTCCTACTCCTCCCTACCTCCACCCACACCAGGACTTCTGAAGATATGTGGAAAGGTGATTGGGCTCAGGTATTCAACAAATGTGCCCTTGTGTATGAGCTGTAGTGCAAGACACAGGAGTGCAATAACTCATACTTTGTTTTATCAGGCACCATCTGATAGGAGAAAATTTCCAAGGTCATTTCCTTAATGCTCTATGTCATTTAAAAAATATTAGATGTGACATTAAAAAGAATACTACAAAAAAAAACATTTATCAGGCACATTAATCTCTGCCAATAAAAATATTACAATTTAGAGAATTCCTAAGGGACAGCAAGAAAGAAACTCTTGCAAATGATTACATCTTCCCGAAGACGGTAAAGAGGAAAATCCCACTTTCTAGAACAGTCAAGATAGCTCATCTCTATCCTCTATGACTCCCATAAGATGACTAAGAGCCCCTATCAGGCCAGTACAGCTCTCCAGACCGTGAACTCTTTACCAATATCTCCATATGTAACCTAGAGTCTTCCACCTGGGAGTGTTATCTTCACTTCCCGGAAAATGCTTCTTCCTTCATCTGCCTCAGTTTCCTCAAAGAAGACAAAGATAAAACACCCGAAGACATCACAAGTGAACTCCATCTGAAGCCTGCCAGCCAGTTCTACTAGGAAGAGCATTTTTTGCTTCCAGGGTGGTGTGGGATGGGAATGCTAACCTTTGACATACCCATCAGAGAACAGTCCTGTGTGGGAACCAGCCTTCAGTTATGGCTCTTATGCTATCGATGCTCCATGAGGAAGAGATACCCAAACTCTTAAGTCTTGGACCTTGCTTGGGGGTCTCATTGGGCAAGACCCTATAGGTACTCCCTAGGTCCTCTTGAGTCTCAGCAAGCTTATTCTAGTGGATGGTGCACATAGCCATTAAACTAGCTTAACATAGAGCAAGCATCCATGGGACCATACAATTTATCCTAGCACCTAACATAACATATCAGATCTGTTAGTACAGAGCTATATAAACAAACATTTCACAGCCCCCAAATTCTTCAAGACATTTGACAAAGATCAACCAACAAAATGTATTTCAAAGAAAACAGCAGGTGGAAGTAGAGGGTTACTTTTTTTTTTTTTTTTACTCTGGCATGGAATGCAAACTGAAAAATGAGCTGCCTTGACCTTTTTTTAAGTTACACAATCAAACATGAACATACAGCATCAACAGCTCATAGAAGAGCCTCCGGATAGGTGGTATACCAGATGGGGATGACATTCATTGCCTTATTGTGTGGCTTTGACTCCAAACAAATGAGCTTATTTTACTTTCCTACATCAAACATGGTCTTGAGGCTGGGAGTGTGACTCAATTGGTAGAGTACTTACCTAGCATCTGAATCCCAGTATTGAATCAACAGCACTGCATAAAACCAGGGTTTCAACACATTCTCAAGATCCCAGCACTTGGGAAGTGGAGGCAGAAGGGTGAGATATTCAAGGTCACTCTCCGCTATACACAGAGTTCAATGACAGACTGAACTTCAAGATATCCTATCAAGAAAAAGAAGGAAGGGAAGAGGAAGATTATTGAATGTAATAAGCGATATCTTTCACAGAAATGTTCCACACTTCATATCAACATTTAATTTTCACTCTGTGTATACATTCAACTACACAAACATGCTGTTAAATCATTTCATGTAGAGAACTGATAGCATGGAGAAAACATTTGGATTGACTAGAGTTGCCATCAGCAGCTTTCATTATGACCTACTGCTCTTGGGTCCTGAAAGAGCCAGAAAATGACATCTGTGTGCCAAAATATTCATTAGAATTCCCTTCTTGGTTATTATTCAGAAAGAAAAGTTCCCTTCTGGCCACCATATTTGGTATTTTAAGAGAGATCATTAATACACCAGATTTTTTTTCAAGGATCTCTCAGAAAACAAGATTGTGTGCATACCTTCCAAGAAAACATCTTGGAAGAGTCAAATGTCTGCAAAGAAAGAATCATTTTGCACCATGAAATTCATGAAATTAGCTGGTCTTCTCTGTCCAGACTTCCTTTTCCAAGCCATGGTCTCTTTGAATAACTGGTTCTTGTAAGTAGGACTGGAAGTTCTGGGGAGCATGTGTCCAGAGGAACTGCTTAGAAAACATGACTGCCTTTTTCTGTGTCTCTTTGATATTCATCTCTCCCTGAACGAAATATCTTAGAATATTGGAGTTGGGGTGGGGTGTTAGAAATCCTCAAGTCTAGTTCTTGCATATGAATTATGCCAAACCAGTCTATCAACTGCTTCAGCTCTCTCTTCTCAGTTGGAAAAAGAACAGGAATGGGCTGGAGAGATGGCTTAGTGAGTAAGAGTAGTTGTTGAGCAAACACGAAGACTTGAGTTCAGATCCTAGGGACCATGTGAAAATCCAGTGTGTCTGTGCTGGGAGAATGGGGAGGGAGACAGAACAATGATGGGGACTTGCTGACTGCCAGCATAGCTCTTGAGATCCTGTCTCAAGAAACTGAGAAGGGAAAGGACAAAACAAGGCACTCAAACTCTTTTTCTGGTTTCCACATTTATCACCAGGCACATGCACCTGTATCAATGTAGGAAAACACCACAAACACACACAAACACAGACACACACACACACACACAAGAACAGACACCTTTTGTTTTAGGAGAGGGCATCCTTAGTTGTGACTACTTTTAAAAGTGGCCAGTTAATGAGCATTGACTGTACTGCCAACCAGGGGTTGAAGCTTTCCTACACCTTGTATCATTCACCCTTACCAGCCCATAAGGTAAACATGATTCCCCTGGCTTTATACCTAATGAAATAGAGACTGATGTTAAAGGCATTTGTCCACAATTACAGGGCTCAGAGGAGGGAGAGTCAGTGTTCAAATTCAAGGTTGCCTGATTTCAACACCCAACCCCTTTACTGTCCTCTCTACTGACTGCCAAATGAAACAAGGCCAGAGTATAAGTCACCCAGGCTCTCTTGGACTCTCACATTAATTCAGGGCTTCAAATAATGAGGTGAGTGAAGAGTCCTCCACAGTGATAAAGCAGACAGGGGTGCCTGTGTCTAAGAGCAAGATCTTAAAGGCCTGGCTATTTCCTGTTATCAGCTTGTCAGGTCTAACCTGATAGTTTACTCTAAAGCTTCCTAGATACTAGTGAGAGTCTTCTGACTTGGTGTTAATGATTTGTCTATCATGTAATAAAAAAGTGGTGGAGAGAATTTGGGATGGATTTTTATCTGGAACCAAACTATTAGTTTGGAGGACATTTTTTGTTGTTGGTCCTTTTTTTCCTCAATCCAGGTCATATAGTGCTGGACCATGAGTGTGGTCTGTATTAGGGTATCTGATTGTTGTCTAGAGTGGCACAGATGTCTACAGTGGCATGGGAATTACTGCATGGAAACACCAGCTTCCCACTTTGGGGGGGGGGGCTTTGGCCTTTCAGAAAAACCAGCAAAGTTTAGATACAGTTGTAATATTGCTTATAAAATCAATGAAACGAACAACTCCACATTTGGCTAAGGCCGAGGATCTGGCTTGCTTCCATGTATGTGGACCTATCTGCATTGCCCCCGTGGCACGCCTGGGTTGGCTACCCAGAGGCTATTTAAGCTGTGGGCTGGCTTTCCCCGGGGTCCGAGGATTGTTCAATGTTCCTGAATAAACTGCATTGAAAAAAAAATAATAATAATTTTGGACAGCCCCAAGGTTGAAAGGTATAGATGTAAACAGAAATGCAAAACTGATTTATTTCCTTTAATATTATAATTTGTTATAAAGAATAAATTTGTTATCTAGAAAAAAAAATCAATGAAACGAAATGGAGCCTTCGGTGGGAATATTTAAGTTTGTTCACCTAGGGCCAATGGAAACTATAGGCACAGAAAATCAGCTTCCTTCTCTAGGAAAAAATAGTATACTTGGAATGGGTATAGATAACCCATTTGATCCAACTCTCAGTTTCCTCTTTGTAAATAGGGTCTCTGATCCCCTCTGTGAGCAGTATATTCAAGGCCAAGCTGACTTAACAAATATCACCTCCATGGCTAGTTGTTCCAATGTCAATACCTCATTCTCTATCACTCCAATCCACTCCAATATCCTCTCTCATCTGGAGCATCCCACTGGCAATATACCTGATGCCTGGAACAGGACCCAGAACAAAGTATATGCAAAGGCTGTACATTATTAAATGAATGAATAAAAACCATGGGGTGGGGAGATATGTCAGTGGGTAAGGTGCTTGCTGTACAATCACAAGGACCTGAGTTCAGATTCCCAACTTGTATATAAAATGCCAGGAGTAGCAGTATGCCTTTAACCCTAGTACCAAGAAGATAGACAGGGGTACCTTAGGGCTTACCTGCTCAGCCAGTCCAGCTGAACTGGTCAATTCCAGGTTCAATTAGAGGCTCTGTTTCAAAAATGAGGGCAATAAAGAAAGACACTGGACAGTCTTCTGGCATAATCATGGGAACACATGTATGTGAGCATGCACACACACACACACACACACACGAAATTCTATTTGTCCTGAATTAGTGACCCTGTCACATAATTGTCTGAGATCTAGCCACAGTACTATGTCTCTGAGGTGTTAGCTATGCCCTGTTCCTGCAAATTCCTTCAACAAGTATTGAATTGTTGGGACCACAACAAAATACTAAGGGCTGGTAAATTAAGCAGTAGACATATGTTTTCTTGTGATTCTGTGGGTTGGATGTCCCTTCTCCTTGGCTTACAGATAGCTAACTTCTCTCTGTGTACTTAGGGATGGGCCTTCCTGTGGACACAGAAAATGGTGGGCACATCTCTAATCCCAGCACTCAGGAGGCTGAAAGAGTCTTAAATTCATGGCCACAAAAATAAATAGAAACAAGAAGGTACAGATTAGATTAAGACACACTCATATTATTATTTTCTTCTTGTTTTAAACATTCATTTATTCGTTTGTTCGTTTTTCAAGTTTATGTGTGTGAGTGTTTATTTGTGTGTGTGCATGTACACCAAATTCATGCTAGGTGCCACTGGGTTTGGAGGGCAGAAAAGGGCAACAGAGTCTCTGGCACTGAAGTTATAGATGTTTGTGAGCAATGATGTGGATGGTGGGGAATAGACTGTAGTTTTCTTTTCTTTTCTTTCCCTTTCTCCTTTCTTCTCTCTCTCTCTCTCTCTCTCTCTCTCTCTCTCTCTCTCTCTCTCTCTCTTATTTAAAAAAATGGTTTTTCAAGACAGGGCTTCTTTGTGTAGCCTTGGCTGTCCTGGAACTTACTCTGCAGACCAGAATGGCCTGGAACTCACAGAGATCTGCCTTCCTCTGCCTGCCTACAGCTGAGATTGAAGGCATGTGCAGGCTTGAACCCTGGTTTTACTATGAGAGCAGCAGCAGCAGTAGCAACACTCTTAACTGCTGAGTCCTGGCTCCAGCCCTCTTAAATTTTTCTGAATTTCCTTTCAAAGTCAGGTCCTGAGAGTCTGAGGGTTAAGAGTTTAACATATGAATGGTGGATACAATTCATCAGTAATTCCAGTTCTTTTTCTGAATTCCAAGGAGGACTTCTTTTGGTGTGCTTGTTTCTAGAAGGCTTTCTTTCATTCTTTTCATTTGTTTATTTACTATTAAGTTTGTGCTGTTGTTTTGATTTTTGCAGCAATGTCTCAGTATGCATCCCAGGCTGGCATTGAACCTACAGTCTTCCTGCCTGAGGCTTGGAACTACAAATTCACACAATTTGACTTGCTCTCTGCTGTTCCCGGTGCCCAGTAGCACACTGCAGCTCCTCCTGGATGCCTGCACAGGCCACCAGAACACCTGTTTCATGCTGCCTCATCACAAGCTGGCTTTCTTCTCATTGCTGCAGCTTGCCTTCTCTCTAAACACCTGCCCTTCTGGCTGCAGTTAGCCCTTTTGTTTCTGGCTGTTCCACTAGATGAAGCCCTGAGTCTAAAACAAATAAACCAGTCACCTTTTGTTCTAATCTGTTATGTATCCATTTTTGGAGATGCCTAGGTATGACAATGTATGAGCTAAACAAAGTGGAGTGGTCTCAGGAGCTAAACACTCGAAATAGCAATGGTGCCATGCCATGCCCAGAGAGCATCCAGTTCAGTTAGTTTGGCAAGGTGGTCTTATCAGAGTTTCTACAAAGTTCATGTGTTTGTAATAGGCTAAAGAGGTTAAGGATCGCTGTTCTAACTGGTGTCCATCAAACTGACACCAAAGGTTACCAACTAGGCTCAAAAGCAACAAGAGCCTGGCAATCCTGGACCATGTGCAACTTGTGTAACTTGAGTGAACATTTTTGTTGTTGTTTTTCAGAACAAGGTTTCTCTGTATAGCTCTGGCTGTCCTGGAACTCACTTTGTAGACCAGGCTGGCCTCAAACTCAGAGATCTGCCTGCTTCTACCTCCAGGGTGCTAGGATTAAAGGTATGCACCACTACCGCCTGTCTAACAATGTGAGGGTAGCTCATGACTGTCTTTGGTGGAGTAGAGCAATCTGGATGGGAGGTGGAGGGTGGTGTTCAGCAGTCACTCTGGGATCATCTGAAGCAGGACCTGCAGGGTGCTGTGGATGACAGTCAGTCTTCCTGCAGTCAAAAGAATACAGTTGACAGGATGCTGGCCCATACCACAACCAACTTTATTTGCTGGGTTTTAATAATATAAGAATCTTCATTTTATCATCTGTACCTTTTGCATGAGTTTGAACAGTTTCAGAATAAGCTTTCAAATATTGTTAAGGTAGTGCAGGAAATGAGAAACTGAGCAACAGAAGAGAATGAGAGGAACAGAAACATTCAACTATTTACTGTTGGAGAAGTTATCATAGCACCCATTTACAAGAAGATGTAAACCTGACATGAAGCCCCAACATATAAAACAGAAAAGGAGTGGAGCTGTTTTCCTGGAAGTAGAAGACAGAGCCTGGCTAGCTTTCTCCCCATTGTCACCCCAGAGAACTTCAGATTTCTTTGTGGAGACTGAAGAAAGCAGCTTGCAAGGCTGTGTGCATCTTATTTCATATGCATGCTAAACAACTGGCTGGCAGTTTGGAGAGAGAAATCCCTGCCTCTCATCATAAGCAAAAATAAATTCCTTTACATTAAAATGTTTAAAGAATAAACAAACAAACAAACAAAACAAAACATGACATTATTTTAAAAAGTGGATGTTCTAAGATATTAAGGCAGAAAAAGGCTGCATATAGACCATTGAAGATGTAAATTATGAAGGTGGCAGAAGGGAGCTATGTCAGAATTATACCTGAGCCAGTTTGTAGTTCCTTTATCCCAGCAGTGGGGATTCAAAGGCAGGCTATTGCTTTGAGTTCCAAGCAAGCCAGCCCTTCATAGCGACTCATATATACATACACACATATATACATACATACAGATGGATACTTTTAATTATTGAATTAACAAATTAACAGCTATATCAGTTCCCTTGGTGTTATATCACCAAGTATTACAGATATCACTCGGTAGCCAAAGCCTTAAAAGGACAAACACAAGTCTTTTATTCCAACCACAATTATTAATCTTAACTCTCAGACCACACATTACACTTCTCATACACACATATATTTAATGTTACAGAATTGTAAATAAAGGGTTAAAAGGATAACAGGACTCCAATGACCTTAGTGAAAGAGCCCAGAGTTATTGCAAAGAGCTGGTGTCACTACAGTCACAAAGCTGATCCAGCACAGAGCAGAAGCCCTGGGGAAGGAATCGGGCATTCAGGTGCTCCTTGAAGACATGCATACCTGATGGTCTAAGGACAGGTTGATGAGTGCCATTCCCCAGGGCAAGGAGTTCCTCTTTTTACATGAACCAGTTGAAGGTTTGCATCCTTTGTTGGTCTTGTGTGTTTGGTATACTCACAAGCCTGTTTTATTTTATTTTATTCTGACAGGGTTTTGATATATCCATGTGTTCCCAATTTACTTTGATAACTTCATAGGTGCTAGTATTTGCTGTGTGTGTTATTTATAAGTTTTTGCTTCATTCTCTGTGCCAGTTATTTACTTACACAAACAAGACATGGAGTCATTCTGTTTAAGCTTTTGCACTCAAAATGTATCCTACTGCTATTTACAAATAGAACCATTTGAGGCAAGACACAGGCTGAATGTTAGTGTTCCATACAATAGGAAATAATTGGATCGAGACATTGTCTGATCTCCATAGAAGGAAAAAGTCATTTTATATTTTACACACACACACACCAGTCAAAAAGAAGCAAACAGCCTCTCTGGAGTGACTCACCTCTGTCCAGTCCACACAGACAACACAGAACAAGCTTTAATAAAATGAACCAGAAAGTTCAGATTATAGTAGGAAATGAAGCATGAAGAAGATTCAGCTGACAATTATAACCATGTTATTAGAACAAGATAATAAATTAAGGATTTTTTAAGTACTCAAGATATAAAGGACAGTATGAGAATCATAAGGGCCTGTGAGGTGGGTCAGTGGGCAGAAGCTCTGCACAGGACTGACCTCCTGCACTCTCCCCACTGACCCCCAGCCTACATCGGAAGGAGAGAACAAACTCCCAACAGCTGTCTTCTGCCCCCACCTGTATGCCCACACCCACAAGCCCAAATCATAGTCTTTTCTTTCTTTCTTTCTTTCTTTCTTTCTTTCTTTCTTTCTTTCTTTCTTTCTTTCTTTCTTTCAAGTAAGGTCTCTCTATGTAACTTTGGCTGGCTTGGGACTTGCTATGTAGATCAAACTAGCCTAGAATTCATAGAGATCCTCCTACTTCTGCCCCCTCACGCTGCCAACATTTTGCTTCCAATTATTTATCCTAAATAAGTCATAAAATGACCCAAAAATAAATGCAAAAGAAACATTTTTAATGGGAAAAATAAAGGAAATTATATTGTGTAACAGCAGACAGGAACAGTTAAACAAATTGTGTTGTTTTCATCTAATGATAATCCATGCAGGAAATGAAAATGCTGTTGTATAGAGATGGATATATATCCATAAAGTCAGTTGAATATCTTCCAGAGTAGGGTCCAAGGCTTTGTGATGACCTTTAGTTAATCCCAAATACTGTACCAGGCTGGTCATAAGAGGGTCTCTGTCTCCTCCGAAATGTCTCAAGTCACAGGTTTAGCAATGGGAAAGACTTTAGTTGAGCAGCTGAACCACAGTGCTTATACTTGCCTTGAATTCCCTGAAGTCATAAAAATCCCTCAGATGAAGGCTAGATGCCTGTTCGCTGCTTGCAGCTGCCCCTAAGCTGGTGCCCAACCTGTCTTTGGCAACTTTGTCTGGTAAGTTGAAGTTCTGCCAGAGTGAGGTTTTGGCTGGATGTCTCTGTGGCTATGGGACAAACTTTGGAAATGAGTGAGAGGCTTGGGCCACTGTCAATGAGGCCAAAGTAGTCTTTGCTCTTGTCAGTTTCCATAGGCCCTTCAGACCACCGTGAACCCACTGGCACAGGATTGGAGCTTCTAGTCATTTCTTCTTGCATACATGCCTTGTGCCTCTTCAGTGCCTGGCACAGTTCTGAGTTACTGCTTAGCAAGAAGTACTTGGGGCCAGGATGGTCTGTTGCTGAATTTATGATCTTCTCTCACTGGGAGCCTCATGAAATTGTTAAGATCAAATAGGGCATGGAACTGGATGGGACTGATACTACCTATATCAAGGGGTCAACAATTGAAGCCTTGTGGGGACATTCTACATGCTATGTAGGCTACTTTCTTCTGAAGCATGAGCTGCCTCTATCAGGTTGTGTGTAGACTCAGACCCAGGCCCAGTTCTTTTCATTGTGTATAATTCTCTTCTTCTGCAAGGAAGAAAAGATCCTGCCCCTTAGCTAGGGCTCTTTAATGCCATTCTCAGACACTTCCATCCTTCAAACCAAAGAGCTTCCAGATATTCTATACTAGCTAGAGACACAAGCAACTCAGAGTGTTCAAATGGCCAGTAAATCTTTCAGGAAAGCACAATAATTGATCTTCCAGGATTGGCTGATCAAGACAATACACAGCCTACTACGTAGGCATGTATATGGCGCCACCTGGCCTTCAAGCTTAGAATCTAGCACTCCTCACCTGCTCTGGAGGTGACAGAAAGCAAGGACAAAGGAAAGGGAGAGAGAGGCAAGGGAAGGGAGCATGAAAAAGACTTGGGAAAGAGAAAGGAAGAGGTGCCTGGAGGGGGAGAAGGAACATTGAAGGTCTCAGGCCCTCAGAGGCGCACGATTCTGGCTGCACGTCTGTCTGTCTGTCTTTTGGTCTCTGGCCAGCAGCTGCTCGCTGCACAGCATGAGGGCATCGAGTAACTATCCTGGCACAGCAAGCCATCATGCAGTTGCGGGGGGGGGGCAGTTGGCATCTGCAAACTGTTTTTTTTTCTTTCTTTCTTCTTTCATTAAGGCTATGTGCTGACTCCCACATAGGAGAACTTATTAAACTGCACTTATTAAACTGTCCACCACTCTCAGGGACCATGTGTGACAAACAGCAGAGGGTGATACAGCCCCACTCATGGATGCTAGGGTCTAGTGAGGACTTGGGCTCCTAGCTGAGAGTTTCTCAGAGACTTGAGAACATTTTGCTGGCTTTGCCTGAGTAGCTATTTAATACCTGCAGCTGCAGCATAAACTCTCTACTTAGAAAGTCTCCAAAGAATGCCTTAGCTCAGGTTCGGTGAGCAACCCCCATAAAATTGGGAGTGTATTGGGCAATCTGAGAAGCCCATGCTTGCCTACCTACTGGGGCTCACCCTATCTCTCCTGGTCTGGCCGCCACGCAAGGTGGTGAACCCAGGACACGCGCTTTGTACACCCATATGGACAACAGAACTCGTGACAGATAAAGCCGTGTAAAGAAATGTTGGCTTACACCCACACTGAAGTTCTGTCTTCCCAAAACAAGAAGCAAGACACCAGCACCCACAGGCCAACCCAAACCAAGACCACCCTTCCTTAGATGCATGAACTGAAAATGAATCAGCATTGAGACAGTTTATTGGTTTGCTTTTTCCCAGGTCACATATTTTAAGTAAATAGATTATAAGAGACATAATGTCTTTTCTTCTTCCACAGGTGGTAATCAGGCGCTCTCCTCTTTACACACACACACACTCACACATACTCAACCAAACAACCTTATAGCTCGCTGAGACCTTCACTTCTTAAAGTAGGGGATGGTGACAATATAATTTCCTTTAAAATGCCCTTAATGCAATATATAATGTACAAAAATATCTCTACATATTTGAAGTTATAAGAAAAGCACCTCTTGATACAAACAAACTTAAATATGACTGTTACTTTTGTATAACAAGCATTGCACTTTTACTCACTGGGTTTTGGAAAGTTCAAGTAGTAATGAGGCTTATTTTCCCCGTGAGAAACCAGTTTCTGAGCAGGCTAGGCAGCGGCTCAGAACCCTGCCTGAAGAGTAACAGTCTGTACTTCTCAGTGTGTGTGGTGAGCCTGGCTTGATCTTGGGTTCCTCTACCTCCGTTAGGGGCAGCCAGGCAGATCTCTGCAGGTTTGTCTCAGTCCTCCCTGGTGCAAAGCAGGTGCCAAAGGGAAAGTACCCCAACTGTTCAATGCTGCCACCCTTAACTAAATCCTAAAGCGCTTAGGGATGACTCAGTGGGTCCCGGAGGCTGCGGTTGCCTGTGTCTGCTCTTGGGAGGACATCACAGATGGGGCCTGGAGGACCTCTGGCAGGGAACGCCGGCATCAACGGCCATAGCCTTGAGGGCCGATCTTGTTTTTGGGGGCAACAGGGTCCTTCCTTTTGTCTGTCAACTGGTAGATCTGTTGGGCCAATTTCTGCAACATGCAGGTCCCAAAGCGGCATCGAGAGTTGTGGGAGCCAGGGTTCATCATCTTGCGGTAGCGTTTGACTCGAAAGTGGGCTGAGCTTGGAGTGCTGCAGAGAAGGAAGGACACTTGAAACTTAACCAACCAGGGCTTTGGCCCTAAGCACCTCGGACCAGGGCCAAACAGAACCTGAGGGACCTGGGACCTGCTCCCTCCACCAGAGCTGCAGTCTGGCCTGGACAATCCTCCCGGGGCCTGGGTAGTCGAAAGGGCACATCCTCTGCAGAGGGTGTAGTTACCTGGCTTGTGGAGTTTTAGATGTGCTCTCCTTCTCCTGGTCCAGAACAAAAGTCTCCATAGGAACTGTCTCCCCACCAGTGAGTTCTGAGGAATCGCTGCTGGATGCCTGCAGTTCCATCTCTCCACTACTTAGTGCCAGCTTATCCCACCTAGAAAACACAAGCAGGTGTGTTTGGCTTGAGTTCAAGTGATGTCCCGGCCAGCTCCCATCTCCACTTCCTTCTAACCCCTCCAGGCCATCACTCATTGTTCCATGACTGCCATGTATTAGGAATGAAGAAAGCACTGCCCCAAACTCACTGCAAGGACTCTGGCTGTGCAGCATCCACGCCTAGAAAGGCGAGTGAACCCAGAAACATCAGGATGATGGAAACCAGCTTCATTCTGTGCAGATGCTCAGATACCCTGGAAAGGAGCAAGAAGCTGAGGGTTTTCAAACGGGCCAGCTGCACAGCCCTGGAGCAGAAGGAAGGGCAGTGGCAGGAGGGGGAGCATCTTGGCGGCGCTCTGCCTGGTTCTGCTGATTTTCTCTTCTTGGAGCAGAGAGGCACCCAGAGGCTTTTGGGCTGGTCAGGTTGGTGACAAGCAAAGCAAAGGAAGCCGGAGTGCCAGGCTTCCAGAGGTCTCCAACTCAAGTCCTAGGATCCTGGCCCACAGATTTCAGGTGAGATAGAGCAGGGTGCATGAGTTAGACCTGGGACATGAGGTGTGCTCTACAGTGGATCCCTGTGGGATCCACTTGTCCAGGTCTCCAAGCTTTGGGGATTTGGCAAAGCCACACCCCACTCCCCAACACGCTGGAGGACAGCGGTCCCTATCTGCTGAAGGAGTAAGTTGTCAAGCAATAGGAGAAAGTTTGAGATGTCTGGCTGACCCTGGCAAAACCCCCAAGTCCAAGACTCACTGCGATGAGACACCAGGAGCGGTAACGCTGGAGCTCTCCTGCCTAGTGTCACCAATAAACCACTGAACAGCCAAAGCCAGCTCCAGCATTTTATACACTAAGGGTCTGTCGGGGCCTGCTCTGCCCTGGAGGCTTCTCTTTCCTCCAGCGTGCTGGCTTCTAAGATAAGGCCTGCCCAGAAGCTTGCCTGTGGGTATAGGGATAAGGGTAGAGGTCCCTTGTGGCCAGGCATCTCGGAGATCGGTGTCGAGAGATTAGACTGGTGCAGGACTTCCGCTGCCCTATTTCCTGGCTTAGGGCTCATGCAGTGAGAAGGAAAAGAAAGCCAGAACAATTTGGGTTAGAGGAATCCTTTTCCTTGAGAGACTACACCCCAGGGTGCTGGTCTGCGCTTTCAGGATAGAGCTGCAAGAACTGGGGGACAGGCGGGACACGTGGCTAACCTAGACCTTAGGCTTGGGGAGCTGTGGCCTCAAATGGGCCTTGCCCCCTGCCAGCTTAGCACCTGGCTGAGCCTTGATCCCTACCTCTTCATGCAGAGTATACCTGGAAGGGTTAGGTCCTGGCTAGCAAGATTTCATAATAAGGGCAAAGCTGGAAACAGCTGAATTGAAAATTAGGGTTTGGAGAGGGTAGTTATCTGAAGATTGAGAACTCACATTCCTATTTGGAAATACAGGAATAGCCAAAATTAGGAAGACAGATAGTTCTGTTTTCCTCATAATGCTATATCCTTATAAGGCTGTGACCTGAGAATTGGCCTGACTACCTTCATTCACCCATTTGCAAACATAAGGATTGACTGACAGGGAGAACACTAGTACTACATGTGTGCTACTTGCTGTCTCTTTTGATCTTATACATGCTCCCGAACTGGGGTTCTCATGTATCAAAGTAAAGTTCAAAGATTGGAAGTATATTGCCCAGTCATACTAAAGGTGGGAAGCTTTAGAGCCCAAACTTGAAAGTCAGCGCTGTGGGTGAGAGGGCTGTATTTTTTCTGGCTGGGGTCATCATTCTCATCAAGGGTGAAGAAGAAAATTCTTGCCCCCACCCAGAGGTATGTGCTAATTCATGATGAATCAGCTCAAACACTTTTGCCTCTGATTTGTAATCTTCATGGATCCTTGAGTTCACTTTCTTCCCTTCTAGAGCCAAATAGGGAAACAAGGCATAGCTCTGCAGGCAAGTTTCCTAGAAGGTCCCTGAAGTTAAAGATATGATCTACCCAGCTGCTAGCCTCAAGTCTTAGTGATCTGGACACAGATAAGCTCTGTCTGATTCATATCCTGGCCAGCAGATCTCCAACATTCCTACCAGATCTGAGACCACACACAAAGCCAGTTGGCCACTGTGTCCCATGGACATTGCTCAAAGCAAGGCCTGGGTTGAGCACTGCTGGCTCAGCCCAGTTATCACTCTCCAGAATAAACCATGAACTTTGAACCAAGGGGATAAATGGCTGCACTGAGGTCACTTATTCTGGGAATCTTCCTAGAAGAGGAGTTCTGAGTTCCACCTGGGGCAGGGGACAGATTCCAGGTTCTGCTTCTGGTAGGGGCTTGAGATATGGATATAGAAAGGGCTACATCTTGATGAACTGGCCCTCGTTAGGGCCTTCTGGGTCCCATGACAGTCAATGCAGCAGCCCCACTAAGGTGGTGGTTTGTCTGCACCATCTTCACTATAGTTTGTCTGGCTTCTGTCCTTTCTTCGCCCTTCCTTTCACTTCATCGCTGGATTAACTGTCAATGCACCCTCTGTCAGTCTCTCTGAGGATGTGACCTACCTGTCATGAATTTCCATCTGGGCCTGAGCCACATCAGGTCTTACTTTCATTTCCCTGGGCCAGTCTATCCAAATCAAGGACAGCCAGATGTTGGCTCACAGCCAGGATATGTCTCATAAGCTGAACTCCTCTCTCCAGCCTCTACCAATCTTGAGGGTTCTATGTGCAGAAAATCCTGCCAGGCCGGACCTCGTTGCCTCCTTGCTTCCTCTCTGAGGAAAGTAGGTGACTTGAGGTTAGCTCTGTCTTCGAACAATGATCGCCAAATATGCTCTTAGATAAAACGTATTGTGGTTATTAATATTATTATTATTTGGATAGGGTTCTCTGTAGCCTAGTCTGGCCTGAAACTAAAGAGCTATAAGATGACCTTGAATGTCTGATCCTTCTGCTCTGCCTCTTATCAACTGAGCTACACCTTCAATCCCTCAAACTTTTTTTTTGAGCCTTAGGTGGCTTCAATAAGGAAGTGAACTGAACCCAAATGGGGAAGGCTTGACTCCACTGGGCTCCTGGGTCTGTGCCAGTTTACTGGCAATGTGCGAAGAATACCCATCTGAGTGCTTTGACACTTGCCTTATTAGCCTGGCTGCACTTAAGAGATTGTTACCTGAGAACCAAGCTGAGTATTTTTTAGGCGAGGTAACAGACTGGCAACTAGAAAAAAATTGTTAGAAAATCTTAGAAAGCACATGTATGATTGTGGTTTGCATGGGTGGGGAACCTCTGTCAATGTGCTTCCCAAAGTGCTAAAGGACATAAGCATGGGGAAAGGGGAGGGGTAGATGAGGAATTCACCATGTCTGGATATCGACCCCCCCCCCCCCAGAAAATGAGTTGCATCACCAGTGCAAGAAAAAAAATAGCTAGAATGCATTTGGGGTTCAAGGTTTAGAAGTGAGGCTTCAGGGGTCCTTTTGGCAATGCTTTCGCAGAATCAGAATTGCATCCATTCAAGTGCAATGTTTGTAAATTCACACTGAGCAAGGAAGGCAGGAGTGGAAGGGGACAGGAACAAAAAAGAGGAGAGGGGAGAAACATATTCAAACTTTTCCTGGCAAGAAAACAAAAAGGAAAAAAAAATATCCTGCTTAATGAAATTCCACCTTTTGTGTGTGTGCTCAAGAATTTTTTTATTATTTATTTTTTTGTGTTAAATATTTTTTATTTTTTTAACTTTTATTAACTACACTTTATTCACTTTGTATCTTCCTATAACCCCTCTCCCCTCCTAATTCCACCTTCCTTTCTCCTTCTTCATGCATGCTCCTTCCCAAGTCCATTGATAGGGGAGGTTCCCCTCTCTTTCCTTCTGATCTTAGTCTATCATATCTCATCAGGAGTGGCTGTATTGTCTTCTTCTGTGGCCTGGTAAGGCTGCTCCTCCATCAGGGGAGGTGATCAAAGAGCAGGCCAATAAGTTTATGTCAGAGGCAGTCCCTCTTCCCATTACTATGTAACCCACTTGGACTAAACTATCATGGGCTACATCTGTGCAGGGGTTCTAGGTTATCTCCATGCATGGTACTTGGTTGGAGTATGAATCTCTGGAAAGAAACCTGTGTTCAAATTTTCTGGTTCTGTTGCTCTCCTTGTGGAGTTCCTGTCCTCTCCAGATCTTACTATTTCCCACTTCTTTCATAAGATTTCATGCACTCTGCCCAACGTTTGGCCATAAGACTCAGCATCTGCTTTGATAGTCTGCAGGGCAGAGCCTTTTAGAGGCCCTTTGTGGCAGGTTCCTAACTTGTTTCTTGTTTTCTTCTTCTTCTAATGTCCATCCTCTTTGCCTTTCGGGATAGGGATTGAGCATTTTAGTCAGGGTCCTCCCTCTTGATTAGTTTCTTTAGATGTACAGATTTTAGTAGGTTTATCCTATATTATATTCTTAGGTTGTGTTTATGTGTACATCCTTTCATCATATTTACATATATACTCTAAACGCTTGCTGAATAATGGTCTTTCAATATCTTTCCCACATTTCAACTGAATTATTTTTGGGCACTAAATCTAAACCTAATTCTTATCAATATTTGGAGGTTTTACTTGTTTTGAATGTGTGGTTTTATTTTTTTTAGTTAACAGTGTGTACACAGTCTCTTACACCAGAGTCATCATATTTGGGTCTCTAACAAAATAATGAAAAACTGTAAATAGTACTAATAATGTTAATGACTAAAATGAAAGTAACAGAGTGCATTTTACAATGTTCTCAGATCTTCTTTTCAGACAGGACATTTTATGATGAAAATTTTTTCATGAGGCACAAATGTCTGTTAAGTTTAAGACTTGTTTATAACATTCTCTTGTAAACAAGGTTCGAGATGCATCCTGAAGTCATAACATCAAATGATGTACAAAGAGGATATAATCACCTTTGAAGATATGGTCTCCTAGGGATAAGTATGGTAGGATTAAAAGCTCAGGACACTTTCTGAGGATATGACTTCTCATAAAACCTAATGAAAAAAAATTATTCTTCCCAGAAAATGAACATGTACATAAAACCAACTACATATAAAGCAGTTACAGAGTAAATGTCAGGAGAAGGACCAGGTTAAAAACTAACACCAAATAAATATCACTGTTGCTGTATCTGGAATTTCTACCTTATTTGGAATGCAGAGAAAAGAAGACTGTTAACCCCTGTATTGAAGGAAGTGCATCTGCATAAAGAAAAACAATGTTTCACTTCTCCTGCTCCTTTTTTTCTCCTCCCCTTCCTCCTCCTTCCTTACCTCCTATATGTGAAGCAAATGTTCTACCTCTGAGTTGTATTCCTGCCTTCTGTACAAAACAGGCAGAAACAGATAGTCTTTGGATATAATGAAGCCAGATGCTAAAGCTCACTAAAGCTTAAAGGAAGTATCTTGTTATGGGATAAATTAAAGAGAACACAGAAGGCAACAGGCATAGAGGAGGCTGTCCTAGTAACAGCAGTAACAGAACAAGAATTCAGGAAAAAGAATTTAGGAAATGATTTTTACAGGTGGCCCAATGGCTGGCATTAACAAATAAAATGCTATATGCTCCCATCCTTGAGGTGGGAATTCTGTATTACTATCAGATTATGAAGACTTTATTAAAGGAATTTACTGATTAAAAGGTTATTTGTCCTTCCACAGATAGTTATTGTGAATTAGGTACCCAATACTGTGCTAAATCCTGAGCACACAGAAAATGATTCATGAAAACACCATTCTTTCTCTATAAGCTTACAGCCTTGTGGGTTAATCCACCATAATCAAACCTATAGACCATGCATAGAAATGTATACATCACTATAAATTCTACTATGAAACCTAACGGAAAGCAAGAGGTACCTAACACCCCAGAAAAGATAAAGAACTTACATATTCAAAGGCTGAGAGATGAGAACATTTTAGTTCAGTAGGGGAGATGAAAGAAGGTGAATTTGTTTGCAGTATACTAGGGAAGAAGAAAGGAATGATAATAATAATAATAATAATAATAATAATAATAATAATAATAAAAGATTGAAGAGGGATGGTAGCCATCCCTCTCTGCTGCTGCTGTTCTTTTCATCCTTGCACCCTCTCATGTGCCTCTATGCCCTCTAGTGGTGACGGGAGGCAACTTCTCCATCATTTCTCTCTGGAACTGTTGATGGTTTAATCAGCAGAGCTTGCAGGGCTGGTGGTCCCCAGGGAGAGCCCAGGATGTGGAGGCTCTGTCAGGGTGACTCCAGGAAGTGACCACTCTTCCTCAGCCCGGTTCCGGATGGAACTCGGAACCCTGGTTGCCAGGTAACGGGAGGCCAGCAGCAGCAACAGCAGCCTGGACAGACCAGCCGGTCCAAAGGAGCTGGAGAGATGAGTCTCTTCTGCTTCCAGACCTCCACGGGCTCAGGTCTCAGAGAAGACAGCGGTGGTCGCCTGTGCCGCTGCTGGAGACATGTGGTACGCTCCCTGACACATTTCTGGCCTGTTCCCCACTGGGAGACCAAGGTAACCAGGGCTGTCCTGCAGCAGGGAAGCTTTCTGGTCCACCCCACCCCCCATCCACCGCGATCGCAGCCTGGAAGAGTGTTCCTGTTGGGACACTGAGGAACGCTTTTCATGCCTGCTTCCCGCTTAGGTGTAGGGAAAGTGGTCATTGGTGCCCCTCGGGGTTTGCACACTTAAAGCCTCCCTCCTGCCCTGGTCCTTCCTCATAGCGAAAGGTAGTGAGCCTTCCTTTATGGCATCCTCATGCTCAGCAATGATCACATGGACTATGTGAAGCAGATGATTCCCTATTTGCCCACCTTCTGGCCCTTTATCCAAAGATTGCCACCATCTGGTTGGTTCTGGACCTGATGCTGAAAAGGCAGGAGAGTGGTTCCACCAGGGATCTAGCCAGCTCTCAGATCTTCTCCTGCTGTTTCCCAGGGCCAGTGCCCTGTGCCCTCACAGAACCGGACGTGTGAGTCCCAGCATCCTGAGTCCCAGGCCAGACCCCTTAAAGTGACATGGCCAAACATGGGTGATTGTGGCAGGGTGGGGCTCTCACAGGTGCCATTCACCTTCCCCAGGGAATCTCACACACCACCATTTCTCATGCCCTGAGCGACCTTTCCCCGTTTGTGTAAAGGATTCTGGACCCCATTTGCGGTGTTTGTTATGGATGGAGCCCCTAGCACCCCCACACCCATCCCTGGGAAGATTCTAATAGTTCCTTCTAGATGTCTGGGTGGCTTGGGGACACGGGGCAGTAGGGGTATCACCACCGTGAACTGTCACAGGTATAGATCCTTCAGGCGGAAAAGCAGACAAAGACATGAGTAGGCTTGGGGTGGAGGGGGTGGTGAGCAGGAAGGGGCGTTTAAGGCCAGGGTGGAGGGCCAATTTTGGCCAGGAGCCTCACCTTTGGGGTTCTCTACCTAGGGACTGTCCTCACGACCTAACCTGCTGGTAGAGGACAGAGGTTTCCCACTGGGCTCCTAGGTTTTGATCAGCAGAGGGAGAGACAAAAAAGGAAAGGTCCTGGGGGATACCAATGCCCCCCCACAGTTCCAAAGAGAGGCCAGACTCCCGACACAGTGTCCCTTTGCCCTGCTCTCACCCACAGTGCCATCTTCTCGTTCTTGTCCCAGTGGCTGCAGAAATTCTCCCAGGATTTCTCTGGGGCCCCCAGACCTTGCCATCGTGAGACGGCTGCTGGACTATGCCAGGATCCATGTGCCCACTGAAGAGTTGGACTGCCAATCTGGGGAGATCCTCCGGGTAATGGATAAGCCCTAGATAAGCTGAAGCCTGAGAAGGAGGAGGAGAATTAGGAGGAGGATGAGGACCGGAGGGAGGCGCCTAGTGAGGTAGCAGCTGATTCAAACCCCGTGTCCCACAGGGGAAGTGTCCTGAAGCTCTGGCCAAGGAAGCAGAGGAGGAAGACTGTCAAATCGACTGTCCTGCGGGTAGGAGAGGGGACTGTGCCTTCTCTGGCATGGAGAGGCCATCTTGGCTTAGCTCACCCCATTCTGCGTGCCTTCAGGCTGCTCCCTTATCCCAGATGATGGCTCACCCCTTTTTTTGCTCAGATCCAGGGCTACTTGGGACCTCAACTGCAGAGCTGCCCATGCAAGACACCTTGGTGGCACAGGAGAAACGGAGCCTGGCTTTGGGGGCAGATGCTAAGCCCCAAGAGGATGCTGAGCTCTTGGATCCCATGGCTGCAGGATCCCCAGTCTTGCCAGAAGCTGGACCAGTGAAACCTCTGGCTTTAGTATCAGAGGATGCACAGGGCCTTGTGGACTTGGCTGATGAGCTACTGTTTTCTCCACTGTAGTGCACTTGGGGGCACCCAATTTCCTGTCCTCGCTGCCCGAGGTAGACATATAGTTGGTACAATTGCCGGCTGAACTGCACCCTGCGCCTGCTCCCCTTAGAGAAAAGATTCCCTTAATTTTATATATTTTTAAATTGCTGTTTTTCACTCTTGTGTTATTGTTGTTGGTTTCATACTATTATTATTAAAAAGGTGTTGCTTACTCAACTTAAGTGATGTATTCAGAGATGGGGCCTCCCCATCGGCCCACAGTAGGTGGCTTAGCCAAGGGGTATGGAGCCTGTTTGTGTCGAGAGTTTTCTGCGAGTTGGGCATGTGCATCCATTTATAGAAGATGCTGCCAGGTGTGTAGTTGGTGTGCAGGGCGTCTACTGGGATAGATTGAGCCCCAGAAAAAAAAGCCCATCAGGGCCAGTGCTTGACAGCAGAATTTGTGGGCCACAGCTGGGCCAAGAGCTAGGCTCTGAGGACCAGGACCAGGACCAGGACCAGGAACAGTAACAGTACCAGGACGCAGCTCTGTGGACACTATCCCTGAGGGGGAAAAAAAACTATAATTTGAGATACAAAGTACATTTTGGGGGATCATTTAAATACATGATATTTCTACATAGCCATGCCTGTTTTAGAACTCAGGTTTGGAGCTGGGCATGGTGGCACACACCTGTAATCCCAGCACTCAGGGAAGAAGAGACTTGAATTTGAGGCCAGCCAGGTCTACAAAGTAGATCTAGGACAGCCAAGACTACACAAGGAAATTTTGTCTAAAAAACAAACAAATAAATGAAGGAACAAACACAAAAGAGAGCTAATTGTGTGTATCAAGCTGACCATAATCTCAGAAAGATTAGGTTTCCATGGACTCCCAGGTCTACGATAACAGGGATGCATCTCTGAGCAAAGCTAAGATATTTTTAATGACTTATTCTTGAATCAAGGAATGAATGGATAAAATAAGATGTACACAGGTAACATTTTTTTTCTTTTAATGAACAGTAATAAGTCTTCAAATTCTACATTTATTTACAAATGCAAAATCATTTCTGATGTTGTCAGTAAGTGGGTTTTCTCCTTTGCTTTAATTTCATCCATTGAAAAATGTTTGAGTATGTATGTGCCATGAGAGGACAACTTATTGCTGTTTACTATCTGTTTACATCCCATATATGAGTTTTCAACATGAAACCCAAAGAGTCTTTTGACCAGTGAAAGAACTGGCCCTTATTTAGGTTTAAAAATGATTTATGTATGTGCTGGTGTGTGAATTTGTACATACAAAGGCCCAAGTATAGAAATATTAGAAAAATTCTATAGGAGTAATATTGGCTACCCAGAAATTGAGCTCAAATCATCAGGCTTAGAAACAACCAACTCTTCCCACTGAGACAACTCTCTGACATTCACTTGTAGATCTGAGACAGTTTTATGAATAAGTCTTTACTCCTAAGAATGAACTAACACATTCCAAAAAAAATGACAGCATTATATCATTTTAATATGTAAATAGCATTTATTATTATTATTATTATTATTATTATTATTATTATTATTATTATTTCATGTTCTTCCATCCTTATAGGACAATAGGTTTATAATCTGGATAGAAGACAATATTTTACTGATGTAATATTTCAATTAAGTTTATTTGAGTATCAATGAACTCAGTGGGGAATGTCTGTGGTAAGCAAAACTGGCAACATGACTTTGAACATATAACAATGACTAAAATAAACCCCACAAAGCTGTCACCAAGTCTTCATACATTTGTCATGGCCTAAGAACCCATAGTCAGATTACACATACACACACAACATGGTGTTTTGAAATAAATATCATTGCTGTTACATTATTCAGCACCTCTAGATAATTCTCTCAGAAGGCAGTACTTCAACATTATGTGTCATGTAGTAACTAATGGGAACATAAGAAGAATGGAACTTCAAATAACATATATATGTGTGTATATATATATTCATATATATATATGCATATATACATACATACATATACACTATTAAGCATTTTAACATTAATGTTGGTAAAAATAGAACACATTGGGGGAACATCTTCCACCCTTGGACGTGTACTCAGAAAGCTGACATGAGAATCAAGACTTCAAATGCAGCTTTGCCTAATTACTGACATCCAAATCAGGCTTGAAAACAAACATCTTAAAGGAATTTGTGAAAATGAAAAACAAAAGCACCATGCTTTCTCAGAGGCCCTTCATTGAAAAGCATGATCACATACCACATGGTATAAATAAGCAATGGATCACATAGATGATGGGAATCCCATTCTATACTTTTCAGCAGAAAAATACCTATCAGCAAGTGGAAATCCATTAGATCAACAGCAGCCACAGAAAGAATAACAGATTTACCTAATAAACTTCTGTGATTGGATTTGATACACATACATCAAACTTCAATACCTACTCCAATGTTTCAAAATATAGAACACAACCACAATTGGTGACTTCCTCCTTTACGTTATAAGTGAACATGGTAAATAATTTACTTCCTCCAAGGCTATGATGAAAAACAGATAAAAAAAAATTTTTAGTAGATTCTTAGGGAGTACAGATTTTAGTATGTTTATCCTGTATTATATGTCTAATACCCACTTATGAGTGAGTAAATACCCTGTGTGTCTTTCTGCTTTTGGGATACCTCACTCAGGATGATCTTTTCTAGATCCCACCATTTGCCTGCCAGTTTCATGATTTCCTTATTTTTAAATGCTTAGTAGTATTCCCATGTGTAAAAGTACCACAATTCCTATATCCATTCCTCAATGGAGTGGGACCTGGGTTGTTTCCAGCTTCTGGCTATTACAAATAAAGCAGCTACAAACATGGTCCAGCAAATGTCCTTGTTGTACACTTGATCAAATTTTGGATATATACCTAGGAGTGGTATAGCTGGATCTGGAGGTAGCACTATTCCTAATTTTCTGAGAAATTACCACATTGATTTCCAAAGTGGTTGTACAAGTTTACATCATGACCAGACATGGAGGAGTGTTCCC
Source organism: Meriones unguiculatus (assembly GCF_030254825.1). Classification (NCBI taxonomy): domain Eukaryota; kingdom Metazoa; phylum Chordata; class Mammalia; order Rodentia; family Muridae; genus Meriones; species Meriones unguiculatus. The sequence goes on from NW_026843645.1 coordinate 1,461,257, forward strand.
CTTTTCACACATCCTCTCCAGCATGTGTTGTCACTTGAGTTTTCGATCTTTTCTGTTCGGATAGGTGTAATGTGATATCCTGGGTTCATTTTGATTTGTATTTCCCTGATGACTAAGGAAGACTTTTGAGGGGGCAGGAGTTCCACAAGGAGAGCATTAGGACTGATACTCCAACCAAAGACCATGCATGGAGATAACCTTGAACCTCTTCAACTCCTGCCCAGATATATTCCATGGCAGCTCAGTCTCCAAGTGAGTTTCCTAGTAATGGGAACAGGAACTGTCTTTGATATGAACTCAGTGTCTGGCTCTTTGGTCACCTCCCCTTGATGGGGGAGCAGGCCACAGTAGAGGACAATGCAGCCAGTTCTGATGAGATCTCATAGGCTAGGGTCAGATGAAAGTGGAGGAGGACCTCCCATATCAGTGGACTTTAGGACAGAAATAGGAGGAAGTTAGGAGGTTGAATAAAGGAGGGGATGAAGGATGGAGCCACAGCATGGATACAATGTGAATAAACTGTAATTTACAAAAACATAAATTTTTTAAAAGTTAAAAAAAAGAAACAACCTTCAGATACTAGAAGGTTTTTTTGTTTACATCCCAGGATATTGTTTTTTGAGAAAGAGATTTTCTGTATAGCCTTGACTGACCTGTCATACTTTCTAGACCAGGCAGGCCTTAAACTAACACAGATCCATTTCCTTCTGCCAGTCATAGTGCTAGTATTAGAGGCATTTGCCAACAATCCAGGCTTTGATTTTTTTAATTTAATTTAATGTTTTATTTTTGCGACATGGTATCTCAGTGCATCATTGCCAATCCAGGACTCTCTTTGTAAACCAGGCTGACCTTGAACTCACAGAGACCTACCTTCATCTGCCTCTCAAGTGCTGGGACTATGGATGTGTGTCACCATGCCTCGTAAGACTTTCTTATAGCCTTGTCACACTATGTGATTTCAGATATATCTAGCCACACATCTAGCCTGTTTTTTTTAGACAATGTTTCTCTCTAGCCATGCATGTCCTGGACTTGCTTTGTAGACCAGGGTGACACTGAACTTACACAGCAGCATGCTTGTGTCTCCTAGAGAGACAGGATTAGAGATATGTGCCACAAAGCCTGGCTCAGATTTTTTATTTCAATAATATATCTATATGATTAAAACATAAATTGAAACATATACATATGATTAAAACAAAATGTATATATTAATATATAACATATTTATTAAATATATTGGTTTATATTACTATATTTAGTGAGAATATATTAATTATACATATGAATATTTTGGTATTTTGAGAGAGGGTTTCTCCTTTTAGCCTTGGCTATCTTGGACTAGATCTGTAGACCAGCCTGACCTTGAACTCACAGAGACTGGCCTGCTTCTGCCTGGCAGAGTACTGGGATTAAAGGCCTATGCCAACTCTTAGTATTTAGGCACCTGTTTCTGGCTTTCCTAGCAACCTGTGATGTCATTACGTGTTGACTGCCAGGGAGGGCAGGTGTGGTTACTTTGCTCCTTAAAAGGATCTGCCTGCCCACTTTGTCTCTCTCTTGGCCTCTCGCCCTCTTGCTATTGCCTTCTTGCGCTCTCCCCCTTCTCTGTTGGGGTGCCCCCTTCTCTCTCTTCCGCTATCATGTCCTGCAGTCTCCTTCTCTCTCTCTCTTCATCTCCATCTGAGAGACCACCTGAGAATGCAAACAACTATAAAATAAAAAACAGCTGTGACTATTCCCATCTTTGAATTAAAGCCAGAGCCACGTAGCTCTCAAAAGGCAGGATGAACTGCTCCGAGATAGGTTTTAAAAAATAACGGCAGGGTGAATTGTTTTGAGAAAACTCACAAATGGCCAAAAACTGCAAACAACTAGCTGTAAACTATCTTCATGCTATTCTTGCTGACCAATCAATGTATAGAGCAAAAGTGGCCAGATTTTTAAGTATAAAAATCCTGTGCTTTGCATGCTTGGGGTCGTCTCCTGTCTTTGGAGGGGTGACCGTATCATGATTGGAAAAACAAAAAACAAACAAACAAACAAACAAAAAACTCTTGCTTTTGCATGGAGTCGTGGTCTGTGGGGATTTCTGGGAAGGGCGCAATCTTGAACTCCTGAGCTGTGAGACCCCAGGCCTTACATTTTTGGTGCGTTTGACCGGGAAAGGGCGTGCCCCTTCCCCAACCCTCATCAGACTGAGTTCGGAGGTTGAGCTCAAAACAGGTTAGTCTAATTTCTGTTTTGCTTTGCTTGTTTCTGTCTTACCAATCTGTTTCTGTTTAGGCGCCTATCTAGACCTTTTTTTAGTCATCTGATCATTCATTGTGATAGACAGACGTATCAGACTATCACTTGACTGGGAACTGGAGGACGCTCCGGTTTGGGAGGCTAGGATTGGGACGCTCCTCCTCCCATCTATTTCCTGTTAGAGATGGCTGCCGCCAGGCAGCCTTTCAATCAGAGTTCTGTGGTACCACCCTCAAGGGCATCCTTGTCTAATTGTCTGTCTCGTTCTCTTTGTCTCTATCTGTGTTTCCTCTTTGACTTTCTTGACAGACGACTTTATTATGGGACAAACTGTGACTACACCCTTATCCCTCACCCTTGATCATTTCTCAGAGGTGAGATATAGGGCACATAACATTTCAGTTGAAGTTAAAAAGGGAAAATGGCAAACTTTCTGTTCCTCAGAGTGGCCTACTTTTCAGGTTGAATGGCCACACGAGGGCACCCTTCACCTTGACAAAATCCTTGCTGTCAAGATTAAGACCCTCCAGACTCCAGGAGGCCCTCTGTCTAAGGATCAGTGTGCATATTGCAAGGAGAAAGGACATTGGATCAAGGATTGTCCTAAAAGGACGAAAAAGCCAGAAAAACCGAATGCCCAAGCCCTGGAGACCCAGGTCCTAACCCTGGATGATGACAGTGATTAGGGGGGTAAAGAGTTTGACCCCTTACCCAGAGCCCAGGGTAACCCTTAAGATGGACGGGAAGCCAGTCGACTTCTTGGTGGACACTGGCTTCCAGCATTCTGTTCTGTTACAAGATTTTGAAGCTAAAAAAGAAGAAATCATCGGTCCAAGGAGCCACTGGATGTAAACAATACTCATGGACTACCCGAAGAATGGTGGACGTTGGAGTGGACCGGGTATACCACTCATTCTTAGTTCTCCCTGAATGCCCATACCCGCTGTTAGGGCGAGATATTCTAACTAAGATAGGAGCCCATATCCATTTTAGACCAGATGGCCCACATTTGACAGACAATAAAGGAGATCCCATTCATGTACTGACAATTCAACTGGAAGATGAATGCCGCCTTTCTGAAAAGGTGGTAAGTCCAGAAAAAGACATTGACTGGTGGCTACAGAGATTCCCCAGGCATGGGCTGAAACAGATGGCCTAGGAAAAGCAGAGAAACAGCTCCAGTTCTGATAGAGCTGAAGCCTCAGGCTACCCCAATCACGGTGTAACAATATCCAATGTCTAAGATAACCCGTGAGGATCCACCCTCACAAACAGAGGTTCCTTGATCTAGGGGTTCTCAGAAGGGGCTATTCTGCCTGGAATACTCTATTGCTGCCAATTCAGAAGCCTGGATGCAATGACTATTGACGCCTACAGGACTTGAGAGAAGTTAACAAACAGGTCATGGACTTACACCCTACCGCACCCAACACATATAACCTGTTGAGTTCCCCTCCCCCTGACAGGGTTTGGTATATGGTCCTGGACCTTAAGGACACATTTTATTTTTTTTGTCTCCAACTCAGCCCTACCAGGCAAGACATTTTTGCTTTTGAATGGAAAGACCCAGACTCAGGGGACTCAGGTGAGCTTACATGGACTCAACTTCCTCAAGGTTTAAAAATTCTTCTACTATATTTGATGAAGCCCTACACTTGGACCTGGCACACTTCCGAGCCACCAATCCCCAGGTAACTTTTCCCCAATATGTGGATGACATTCTATTAGCTGCAAATTGTAAAGAAACCTGCCTTAAAGCCACCAACTAGCTGTTACAAGAGCTGGGTGACCTTGGATATAGAGCATCAGCAATAAAGGCCCAGCTCTGCAGGAAACAGGTCAGTTATCAGGGATATATATTAAGAGAGGAAAAGAAATGGCTATCAGAGGCTAGAAAAGAGACTGTATTTCATATTCCCCCTCCACGGACTACTAAACAACTGAGGGAAATTTTAGGTACAGCAGGGTTTTGCCAGCTGTGGATTGCAGGATTTGCCAAGATGGCAGCCCATCTGTATGCCCTTACAAAGGGCAAAGACTTTCATCTGGGGAAAGGATGAACAAGCCACATTCGATAATATCAAACAAGCCTTAATGTCGGCCCTAGCATTGGGACTCCCTGATGTAACCAAACCTTTCCATCTTTATGTGGCTGAGAAACAGGGAATGGCCAAGGAGTTGCTAACACAGATAATTGGACCCTGGAAGAGACCAGTAGCCTATCTATCCAAAACGCTTGATTCAGTAGTGGCAAGATGGCCAACCTGCCTTCGAATAATAGCAGTAGTAGTGGCACTAGTAAAAGATGCAGACAAACTGACTCTATGACAGGACCTCACCATCTATACTCCTCATGCCCCTGAGAGTGTCATAAGGCAGCCACCTGATTGCTGGCTCACGAACACTTGCATGACACCTTACCAGGCTTTGCACTTGAATAATGATAGAGTCACCTTTGAACTGGCTATGGAGCTAAACCCTGCCACCTTATTTACGGATCTAGAAATCCAGCCCCTGGAGCATGATTGTTTGCACGTTCTAGCAAAGGAACAGGGATGGTGCAAGGACTTGAAAGATCACCCTCTTCATAAAGCTGAGGTGACATACTATATGGATAGGAGCAGTTTTTTTTGAGAATGGAAGAGAAAGGCAGAGGCAGTGGTGGTAGATGGACATAAGGTAATATGGGCCCAGGCATTGCCAGAGGGCACTTCTGTTCAGCAGGCTGAATTGATTGCTTTAACCCAGGATTTAACTCTGGAAAAGGGTAAAAAGATAAACATCTACACTGATAGTCAGTACGCCTCATAAACAGCCCATGTGCACGGGGCCATCTATCATCAGAGAGGCCTGCAAACATCAGCTGGTAAAGAGATAAAAAATAAAAAGAGATAAAAAATAAAAACAAGATTCTGACTTTGCTCAATGCACTGTTGCTGCCCAACAAGGTAAGCATTATTCAATTCCTAGGACAGCAGAAGGTCGAGACTTCCAGGGCACCAAAGGGGAATAACATGGCCGATCAGGAGGCTAAAGTAGCTGCTAGAGGAAACTCTGCCCCAGTGGTATTAACAGCTGAATTGCCCAGAGAAGAATGACTAAACTGCTCAGAAACTGACTTAAAGTTAATATGGCAAAAATGGGATATTTAACACCAATGTGGGGGCATGGATTGACTTTAAAGGTAAGATCATTCTACCCCAGGAAGATGCTGAGAGATTGATAACTCAGATGCATAAGTGGACTTACTTGGGGGCAAAGAAATTGGCTGAAGTTGCCCTCCAATACCCGTACCGAATACTAAACCTCACCATCCTAACTGAGAGAGTGACTAGGACATGTGAACCTTGCCAGAGAGTAAACATAGGTAAGAATTTCCAGAGCCCAGGAAAGCGGCTAAGAGGAAGTAGACCCAGAATGCATTAGGAGGTGGATTTCACTGAAATTAAACCAGACAGGTATGACAATAAATATCTCCTGGTTTTTGTGGACACTTTTTCAGGATGGGTGGAAGATTTTCCCACAAAGAAAGAAACCACAATGGTCGTGACCAAAAGATTCTGGAAGACATTTTTCCTCAGTAAGGTATTCCAAAGCTAATTGGGTCAGACAATGGGCCAGCCTTCCTTGCTCAGGTAAACCAGGAGGTGGCCAGATTTCTGGGACTTGATTGGAAGTTACATCATGCTTATAGACCCCAAATCTCAGGACAAGTAGAGAGAATAAATAGAACTCTAAAAGAGACTCTCACAAAATTGACAATGGAGACTGGGGGTGACTGGGTGGTGCTTCTTCCCTTGGCCCTCTTTAGAGTCAGAAATACTCACTCCCTACTAGGCTTAACTCCCTTTGAATTACTATATGGGGTTCCTGCTCTCCTACCTTGACTCTTCTTGGGGACCCTCTTGACATAACTAGTGGTAACTCTGACTTGTCCAGGCTAAAAGGACTGCAGCTTATGCAGAAAGAAATATGGAGCAAGTTTGACAGTGCATATGCGCCCAGGTCCTTGGAGGTGCCCCATCAGTTCCAGGTGGGAGATCTGGTATATGTGCAGTGACATGGCAGCCAGAATCTGGAACCTCAGTTGAAGGGTCCTTATTACATCGTGCTCACCACCCCAACTGCCAAAGTAGAGAGCATCACAGCTTGGGTCCATGTGTCACACGTTAAGCCTGCTCTTCATCAACCTGCAACACCTGGAAAGTCCAAGCCTACAGCAACCCACTAAAACTGAAACTCATCAGGGACAATAAACTCTCAGACCAGAACACCCCTTTGTCAGGGAAAGTATAAGTGAAGTTCAGGTCCTGATGCTCCAGAAAGAGTATCAACCTCTCCATGAGGTTGATCTACAATTTTAGGGTTAAAATTGAGGCAAAAAGGGGGGGTGTGAGAGACCACCTGGGAATGAGAAAAACAACAGTGATTATTTGAATTGAAGTCAGGTGTAGATAACTCTTGAAGGAAAGGGTCAACTGTTCTGAGAACAACTATCTACAACCACCTGTAAACTATCTACAACCACCTGTAAACTATGTACAACCAGCTGTATACTACCTAAAACCAGGTGTAAACTATCTTCATGCAATTCTTGCTGAACAATCAATGTATAGAGCAAAAGTGGTTTCAATTTCAGGTATAAAACCCTGTCCTTTGCATATTTAGGGCTGTCTCCTGTCTTTGGAGGGGGGACCCTATAGAAATTGAAATAAAACGCTTGCTTTTGCCTCAAGTTGTGGTCTATGAGTGTTCCTGGGAAGGGCACAATCCTGAGCTCTTGAGCAGTGAGACTCCAGTTCTTACAACATGAAACTAAAATGCTTTTGCAATCCATTCTTTAGGTGGTGGAGCAGCTTATAAAATGGGAAACCTCTTTACAAGCTATACAACAGACAGGTTCAATTCTAGACCATTCAAAGAAGTCATAAAATGTAAACATGAACAACAAAAAAAAAAACAATCCAGAAAGATAATCCTCAGTGAGGTGTCCCAGAAGCAGAAAGATATACACGGTATACACTCACTTTCAAGTGGATGCTAGACCTATAAGATAGGATAAACAAACTAAAATCTGTACACCTAAAGAAGATAAATGAGAAAGAGGACCTAGGTAAGATGATCAATCCTCACTTAGAAAGACCAATGGGATGGATATAGGCAAAAACAAGAAACAGGACAGAAGCCTGCTCCAGAGGACCAATGAAAGACTCTACCTAGCAGTGTATCAAAGCAGATGCTGAGACTCATATCCAAACCTTGGGCAGAGAACAGGGAATCATATGAAAGAAGGGAGAGTTAGTGTGACCTGGAGAGGACAGGAACTATACAAGGACCAAATATATCAGCACAGGGGTCTTTTATGAGACTGTTTCTCCAACCAAGGAACTTGTATGCATATAACCTACCACCCCTGCTCAAATGTAGTCCATGTGAGCTCTGTATCCAAGTGGGTACCATACTAAGTGGAACAGGGACTATTTTAGACATGAATTCAGTGGCTCACTCTTTGAACTCCCCCCTCCCAAGAGAGAATCAGACTGCTAGGCCACAGAGGAGGATATTTCAGCTAGTCCTGATGATACCTGATAAGCTAGGGTCAGTTGGAATAGGAGGAGGCCCTCCCCTATCAGTGGACTTAGAAAGGGGTAGGAAAGAGATGAGGGAAGGAGGGTAGGATAGGGAGGGAATGAGGGACTGGGATACAGCTGGGATACAAAGTTAATAAACTGTATCTAATATTAAAAAATAAAAATAAAAAAGTGGGACATATAACAAATTTCCTAAAGATGAAACACAAAATGCTGACAGTTTTTTGTTTCTTTGAAAACATAATTTTTTTTCTGAACAATTTTCCTGTCCCAGGCTCTCTTTATAGAATAACCTGTGCTTGAACGCACAGAGATCCACCTACCTTTAACTTCCTGAGTGCTAGGAATGCAGGCGCTCACCAACAGCCCTAGCTGCTGACAGTTTATTTAGTTTTAGCATTTTATTTTTGTTGTTGTTTCATGCACTACATCTGAACTGCAGTTTCCTCTTCCTCCACTCCTCCTAGACACAATCTATCCACCACTACTCTGCCCAACTCTGCCCAGCTCACCTCTCCTTCATCCACTGCTTTTTTTCCATTTATTTTATTTTCAATGAAAAAAAAATGTGATGGCATAGCAAGTTATAATAAAACTAGGAACAATCCCTCACATCAGAGTTGGTCAAAGCAATACATGAGGAGAGAAAGTGTAGCTAAAGCAGGAAAAAGAGTCAGAGACACCCCCATTCTCACTGTTGGAAGTCCCTCAACGAAATCAGGATAATAATCATAAGGTGTATGCCAACAACCTAGCTCACAAGACTCATAGAATGTTTATGTTTTTGTCCTTCAGTCTCTGATCCCCTATGAACTCAGTTGACTCAGTGGGCCATGTGCTTGTTGTGTCCTTAATATCTCTGGTTCCTACAATACATATTCCCTCATTTGTGGGGTTCCCCTGGATACATCATTGTGTTTGGATAAGGGTCTCTGCATCTGTTCCCATGAGATGCCTCGTGATGTCTCTCTGATGACAACTGGGCTAGGCACTCATCAATGATTATAGCATAGTATCTTTCATTGTCACTTTTTGTCTGTCATGTTTACAGATATCGTGTGTCTCTAGGTTATCTTGACTCTGGTTCATGGTCATCCAGGCAGTGTCAGGCATGGACTTCCCCTCATGGTGTGGGCCTCAATGTGTTTTCTGGAGTGTATTTCACATTATTGGGTTGGGGTTTTCCTTCTAGTATCTTCTGTAGGGCTGGATGGCTGCATATATACTGGGTATAGTAGTCTGGGTTGGCATCGGTGGTCTCTTCGTGTCTGCATGATATCCATCCAAGCCCTTCTGGCTTTCATAGTCTCTGCTGAGAATTCTAGTGTGATTCGGATAGGTCTACTCATTATTTGAATGCTATTTTGGTATTAGCAGTGTCATGCATAGAACAGTTAATTTTCATGGTGTCATCCCCATATAAAATAGAATCTCTGTAACCTGAGAAAATAAAAAATGAACACACTATAATGTGTGTTGAGTGAATTAAGACGAAGAAGGGACTAATTTGAGGTAAAAATAAACTATATATAAATGCTGCAAAAAATTAAAATACTTGTAATTCAATTATGATATTTTAGAATATAACTGCATCAAAAAATTTAATTCCTATGCCATCAATATACCCAAAAATGTAGGTAGCATTTTGCCTTTGCATGATGATGAATATTTTTCTATAACTCCTCATATGAAAAGTACTGTTGTTTAAGTGATTTCTGAATGAATTACATAACATTATTAAAAGCAGAAAATTTGGTAGTTCTATGTGAAAGATAATTATATGCATAGTTTATGTTCCCTCTAACTCTCTCTTTATAGGAAAGGATTTATGAAAATGATTTACAATCTGTGAGTCAATTAATTCAACAGTGGATGCCTAAAAATGGAAAATCGAGGAATCTATCAGTGGCTTAGTCCATGAGGCTGGTTGGCTCAACTCACCTTCATATACACAGAACTCCTCAAGAAGAAGGTTCTATAGTCAACGAAGAAATAGACTTGCTACCAAAGCGAAAAAGAACAGGCAAAGAGTAAAACATTCCTTCTTCCATGTCCTTGTATAGGTTTCCAGTAGAAGATGAGGCAAAGATGAGTGGTTGGTTTTGCAGTATGAAGATATGGATTAAAGTTATATTTTTCAGCTTTATAGATCCAGAAGAGAAGTAGAGAAGACTATTTCAAACAAGCAAGAGTACTTTACAATTGTGTCCTTAATTTGGGTGTTTTGCTTAATTCCATATGCAGTCAAGTTAAAAACCAAGAGTCATGATCACACCTCTTTTCAGCTTGAAAGATAATCATATCTCCTCTTTACATTAACTTCCAAATGAAAAGAATAACAGGTCATAGTAATGCCTAAAAATAATTTAATGACGCAGAGTACAACAGCAGACAAATTACATATTTATCTTGATAATAACTGAAGCTAACATTATATAACTGTCCTTCAAAACCGTCCAGGTTAGAAACAACAAAGTCCAGGTTAGAAACAACTCTCCACCGCCGCTGGGCCACTCCACAACACCTCCCTCATAGGGCAACCCACATTAAGCACAAGGATTCACCTCCCACCTGCTAGGTGTATGTAGGGTCCCTAGGTCCAGACCAAGCATGCTCCTTATTTGATGGCTCAGTCTCTGCAAGCCCCCTGGGGGCTGGGGCAGCTGTTTCTGTTGGTCTTCTTGTGAGGTTCCTCGCACCTCCAGGGCCTTCCATCTTTTCCCCAACACTTACTCAGGATCGCTAGAGCTCTGCACCTTTCTTAGGTGCAAGTCTGAGCATCTGTCCAAGCTTATTTCTGGCTGGAGTCTCTGAGACAATGGTCAGGTTAGGGTCCAGGCAACCGGGTTTTACAGTCCCAATTCTGGGCGTTCTCAATGTGGTCAAATATCGTCCAACAGAGCCTGATATTCTTCTTCTGTGAGAGGAGCCTCGAGTGTTGGTTCGATCTGCTCCCATGGTACATCTGGGTCCAGAGCGGCTGGTCCCTGTTCCTCTTCCACTGTTCTCGCCACTTGCTCCAGGAAGAGCTGGACAGGGCAGGAGTTGCTGGATTCTGGGTAGGCCTCTGTGAAGAAGGTGAGTTCGGGTCTTGACATCAACGCTTCTGCACACTGGCCTCCTGCAGAACCCGATGTCAACAAGCTGTCGCGGGAAGCCTCCTGCTCAATGCAACACGATGCTCCAGGAGCCCTTTCCGGGCCAGGAGAGGCAGGCAGGTCCTCACCTTTAGCTGTGCTGCCTCCAGCGCGGCCTTTCTGCCTGGCCTTTCTGTTCTGGAACCATATGTGGACGGTGTCCTCAGGCAAACCTGTGCTCAGGGCCAGTTGCACCCTCGTGGCATAGTCTGGGGATGGAGAGATCTCAAAAGCTTGCACTAGCATGCTGATCTGCGCTGGACTAAGCCGCGTTCGAGGCCTTCTCCGTTCTGAGGGCGGGCCTCTTGCTTGTTGTACCCTGGCGACAAGCTTTTCAGGAGGCTGTTGGGAGGCTTCATGGCTGGAGCCTGCGGTGGTCTGCTTTGAGGTCTTCCTCGACATGCCAGTTCTGTTTCTGCGGTTTTGAAACCACACGCGGATGGAGGACTCTGGAACTCCGAATTCCCTGGCCAGTTCCTGCCTGGTCCTGAAGCTCGGGTAAGGTGTCTTGGCGAAAACTGAGAGCAAGACCTCCTTCTGCTTGGCCTGCCAAACAGTCTTTTGACGCCGGGATGTCTTTGCCGTGCTGCAGCCACCCACATCTGCCTGATCTTCCATCCTGCTGAAGACACTTTGACAGGAGTTCTTCCTCTCCAGTGTGTACTCAGAACAACACCCAGGAAAGTGCAGACTATGGCAAATGCGTAAAGTGTCCGCTGCTCACCCTTAAATACAGACCTGAAGCCCCACCCACTCCCTCGAGGCCTCCAATTACAGGCCAAACCGTGGAACGCTCTTCTGCTTCCAAACTGTGAAACCCTTCCTTCCTCTTGCGAATTTTCCCATATCCCACCCTAAAGCAGCCTTTCCAGAAACAGTTGGCCTTGTGTTCTACCCAAATTCCACTGCTTAGCTCACAGTACGCACCTGTGTTGGCCCACGAGGAGTTTGAGGGGAGAGTCTAAGGCACGGCTTCTGATGATCAGGCAAGGAGAAGAGGCATAAGCCAGGAGCAGTCTTTGCCTACTTTAACAAGGTCATTCATTCAGCTCTGGCTGATGCTCAAGGAGGAACGTGGCTAGAACAGATCTTGCACTCTGCGTGTGCCGTCTGCCTTAAGTTCTTTTGAGCTCCAGTCACCCGGTGTATGATTTCAACCATCTAAATATGGTTAGGACCCTGCAAGTCTAAGCATTTGGGCAAAGAGTAGACTTATCCTGCAGAAAGACTCCTGGAATTATTTCTGAATTTCTCCTTCAGTGCCAGACTACAGAAGGTGTCAACTTCACTCTTGGACCCTCTGGTTCCACCTATTTAATCCACCATACACTTTGTGCGTGTAGAAGGCAATCTCCCACAGCCTTTCTTGAATGTCTGATGGAGGCATACAGCTGGTTTACAACCTAGGACCCTACCTCAGATGAGTGTAAGCCAATGGTGACTATAATCTTTATAGACCAGTCAGCCAGAGATATTTGTAGAAAGCTCCAGAAAATAAAGGGTTTACAGGACAAGTCGTTGAAGGATTTAGTGCAGGTGGCAGAAAAGGTTTTAGACAGCTGGGATATGGAAGAAGAGAAAGAGGAAAGAAAGCAGAAAGAGCAGGAAGTGAGAGAAAGAGAAAGGTAAAGAGGCAAGACAGAAAGTTGACTAAGATCCTGGCCACTGTAGTGCAGTCATAATGATAGGGAGAGAGTTCCTGGAAATCAGAGGGGCCCTCTGTCTAAGGAATAGTATGCCTATTGCAAGGAGAAAGGACACTGGATCAAGAATTGTCCCAAAAGAAAATTGAAGCCCTACACCGGGACCTGGCACACTTCTGGGCCACCAATCCCCAGGTAACTCTTTTCTGATATGTGGATCATATACTATTAGCTGCAGATTATAAAGAAACCTTACTTGAATCCACAGATCAGCTGTTGCAAGAGCTGGGTGACCTTGGCTATAGACTGTCGGCGAAAAATGCTCATCTCTGCAGGAAACAGGTCAGTTAAGAGGTGGCTATCGGAGGCTAGAAAAGAGACTGTATTTTATATTCCCCCTTCATGGGCTACTGAACAACTGAGGGAAATTTTAAGTAAAGAAGTATTTGCCAAGATGGCAGCCCCTCTGTATCCCCTTACAAAGGGCATTGATTCTTGCATCTGGGGAAAGGATGAACAAGCTGCATTTGATAATATCAAACAAGCCTTAATGTCTGCCCCAGCTTTGGTACTCAGATTGTGACCAAAACCTTCCATCTCTATGTGGCCGAGAATCAGGGAATGGCCAACAGATGCTAACACAGTAAATTGGACCCTGGAAGAGACTAGTAGCCTATCTATCCAAAAAGCTTGATTCAGCAGCGGCAGGATGGCCAACCTGCCTGTGAATAATAGCAGCAGTGGCGGCACTAGTAAACGATGCAGACAAACTGACTCTGGGACAGGACCTCACCATCTATGCTCGTCTTGCCCCTGAGAGTGTCATAAGGCAGCCAACTGATTGCTGGCTCACGAACACCTGTATGACATAATACCAGGCTTTGCTATTGAATAAAGGTAGAGTCACCCTTGCCCTGGCTATGGAGCTAAACCCTGCCACCTTATTGTAGGATCCAGAAATCCAGACCATGGAGCATGATTTGCAGGTTCTAGCAAAGGAACAGGGATGGCGAAAGGACTTGAAAGAGCAACCAATTCTTGATGCGGAGGTGACATACTATATGGATGGGAGCAGTTTTTTGTAGAACGGAAAGAGAAAGGCAGAGGCAGTGGTGGTAAATGGACATAAGGTATTCTGGGCCCAGGCGTTGCCGGAGGGCACATCTGTTCAGGGAGCTGAATTGATTGTTTTAATCCAAGCATTAACTCTGGAAAAGGGTAAAAAGACAAACATCTATACTGATAGTTGGTTCACCTTACCAACAGTCCATGTACATGGGGCCATCTATCAGCAGAGAGGCCTGCTAACATCAGCCGGTAAAGAGATAAAAAATAAAAAATGAGATTCTGGCTTTGGTCAATGCCCTGTTGCTGCCCGACAAGGTAAGCATTATTCATTTCCCGGGACAGCAGAAGGGGACTTCCAGGGCAGCAAAGGGGGATAACATGGCCAATCGGGAGGCTAAAGCAGCTGCTAGAGGAAACTCTGTCCTGGTGGTACTAACTGCTGAACTGCCCAGAGAAGAATGACTAAACTACTCAGAAAGTGACTTAAAGTTAATATGGCAAAAAAAAAAAGGGGGGGGGATATTTGACACCGACGTGGGGGCATGGATTAACTCCAAAGGTAAGATCATTCTACCCCAGGAAGATGCTGAGAGATTAATAACTCAGATGTATAAATGGATTCACTTGAAGGCAAAGAAATTGGCTGAAGTTGTCCGCCAATCCCAGTCCCTAATACTAAACCTCACCCCCTTGAGTGAGTGAGTGACTAGGGCGTGTGAACCTTGCCAGAGTGTAAACATAGGTAAGAATTTCCAGAGCCCAGGGAAGTGGCTGAGAGGAACTGTGGCAGCCTTTTTGGAGTATATGGCAAATTTTGAGTTAATGGCCTCTGAGCAGTGGAACGCTGCCTATTGGCTTTGGCTATTTTCCAAAGTCCAGTTTCTTATAAACTGACCTTGGTGGTCCTACAGCAGACTGCTCTGACCCTGAGAAACTGTGTGCAACCATAGTAACCAGACAGCAGGCTCTGTGTAACCTTGAGTGAGCTCTCATATGTTCTGACCAAGTAAAGCTCCTACATGAGAAACTGCTTGTACTTTTCTGCCTACTTAAGTGTTAACCTGACGTCCATTAAATCAACACCTGGATAAGCATGTAGACTTGGTGTCCTTCTCTGTGTCACCCTGTCTCTCTCTTTCTCTCAGCCCTCTCTCAGGTGGTATTCAGCTGTCACTGCTGGCCAGTGACAAGGAACTAGACCTGGAATGCATTGGGAAGTGGATTTCACTGAAAGTAAACCATCCAGGTACAGCAATAAATATTTCCTGGTTTTTGTAGACACTTTCTCAGGATGGGTGGAAGCTTTTCCCACAAAGAAAGAAACCTCCCTGGTCATGGCCAAAAAGATTCTGGAAGACATTTTTCCTCGGTTTGGTATTCCAAAGGTAATTGGGTCAGACAATGGGTCAACCTTCATTGCTCAGTTAAGCCAGGAGGTGGCCAGGTTTCTGGGGCTTGACTGTAAGTTACATTGTGCTTATAGACCCCAAAGTTCAGGACATTTAGAGAGAATGAATAGAACTCTCAAAGAGATTCTCACCAAATTGAACATGGAGACTGGCGGTGACAAGGCGGTGCTCCTTCCCTTGGCCCTCTTAAGGATCAGAAATACTCTCTCCATATAGGTTTAACACCCTTCGAACTACTATATGGGTTTCTGTTCCCTGACTCTTCTTGGGTACCCCCTTGATAAAACTAGTGGTAAATCTGCTTGTACAAGCTGAAAGAATTGCAGCTTATTCAGAAAGAAATTTGGAGCAAGGTTGGCAGTGCATATGTGCCTGGGTCCTTTTAGGTGCCCCATCAGTTCCACGTTGAAGATCTGGTATATGTGCAGTGACATGGCAGCCAGAATCTGGAACCTCAGTTGAAGGGTCCTTATTACATCTTCCTCACCATGCCAACTTCTGTCAAAATAGAAGGCATCATAGCTTGAATCCACGTGTCACATGTTAAGCCGGCTTTTCATCAACCTGCAACACCTGGAAACTCTAAGCCTCCAGCTACCGGCTGAAACTGAAACTCATCAGGGACAATAAACTCTCAGACAAGAACTCCCCTTTTTCTGGGAAAGTATAAGTGCAGTTCAGGTCCTTATGCTCCAGAAAGAGTATCAACCTCTCCATGAGGTTGATCCACAATTTTAGGGTTAAAATTGAGGCAAAAAAGGGGGGGGGTGAGAGACCACCTGGGAATGAGAAAAACAACAGTGATTATTTGAATTGAAGTCAGGTGTAGATAACTCTTGAAGGAAAGGGTCAACTGTTCTGAGAACAACTATCTACAACCACCTGTAAACTATCTACAACCAGCTGTATACTACCTAAAACCAGGTGTAAACTATCTTCATGCTATTCTTGCTGAACAATCAATGTATAGAGCAAAAGTGGCTTCAATTTCAGGTATAAAACCCTGTCCTTTGCATATTGAGGGCTGTCTCTTGTCTTTGTAGGGGGACCCTATAGAAATTGGAATAAAACTCTTGCTTTTGCCTCAAGTTGTGGTCTATGAGTGTTCCTGGGAAGTGCACAATCCTGAGCTTCTGAGCAGTGAGACTCCAGGTCTAACAACATGAAACTAAAACGCTTTTGCCATCCATTCTTTAGGTGGTGAAGCAGCTTATAAAATGGGAAACCACTGTTCCAGCTATGCAACAGACAGGTTTATATCTAGACCATTCAAAGAAGTCATAAAATGTAAACATGAAGAAACAAACAAACAAACAATCTAGAAAAGATCATCCTGAGTGAGGTATCTCAGAAGCAGAAAGACATACACGGTATATACTCGATTTTAAGTGGAGGCTAGACCGAAAATATAGGATAAACATACTAAAATCTATAAAAAGATAAACAAGAAAGAGGACCTGGGTTAAGATGATCAATCCTCACCTAGAAAGACAAATGGGATGGACATAGGAGAAAACAAGAAACAGGACCCTAGCCTACCACAGAGGACCTGGGAAAGACTCTACCTAGTAGTATATCAAAGCAGGTGCTGAGACTCATAACCAAACCTTGGGCAGAGCACAGGGAATCATATAAAAAAAGGGGGAGTTAGTGTGACCTGGAGAGGGCAGGAACTCCACAAGGACCAAATATATCAGGGCACAGAGGTCTTTTATGAGACTGTATCTCCAACCAAGGACAATGTACGCATAGAACCTAGCACCCCTGCTCAAATATAGTCCATGTTAGCTCTGTCTCCAAGTGGGTACCATACTAAGTGGAACAGGGACTATTACAGACATGAACTCAATGGCTGGCTCTTTGACTTCGCCCCTCACAAGGCAGGATCAGATTTGCTAGGCCACAGAGGAGGACATTGCAGCAAACCTGATGATGCCTGATAATCTAGGGTCAGTTGGAACAGGCAGAAGCCCTCGCCTATCAGTAGACTTGGAAAGGTGTAGGTAGTAGATGAGGGAAGGAGGGTAGGAAAGGGAGGGAATGAGGGGACTGGTCTACAGCTTGGATACAAAGTTAATAAACTGTATCTAATATTAAAAAAATAAAAAGTAAAAAAGTGGAACATAAAACAAAGTTCCTAAAGATGAAACACAAAATGCTGACAGTTTTTTGTTTCTTTGAAAACAGAATTTTTTTTCTGAACAATTTTCCTGTCCCAGGCTCTCTTTATAGAACAACCTGTGCTTGAACGCACAGAGATCCACCTACCTTTAACTTCCTGAGTACTAGGAATGCAGGCGCTCACCAACAGCCCTAGGTGCTGACAGTTTATTTAGTTTTAGCATTTTATTTTTGTTGCTGTTTCATGCACTACATCTGAACTGCAGTTTCCTCTTCCTCCACTCCTCCCAGACACAATCTATCCACCACTACTCTGCCCAACTCTGCCCAGCTCACCTCTCCTTCATCCACTGCTTTTTTTCCATTTATTTTATTTTCAATGAAAAAAAATGTGATGGCATAGCAAGTTATAATAAAACTAGGAACAATCCCTCACATCAGAGTTGGTCAAAGCAATACATGAGGAGAGAAAGTGTAGCTAAAGCAGAAAAAAGAGTCAGAGACACCCCCATTCTCACTGTTGGAAGTCCCTCAGCGAAATCAGGATAATAATCATAAGGTGTATGCCAACAACCTAGCTCACAAGACTCATAGAATGTTTATGTTTTTGTCCTTCAGTCTCTGATCCCCTATGAACTCAGTTGACTCAGTGGGCCATGTGCTTGTTGTGTCCTTAATATCTCTGGTTCCTACAATACATATTCCCTCATTTGTGGGGTTCCCCTGGATACATCATTGTGTTTGGATAAGGGTCTCTGCATCTGTTCCCATGAGATGCCTCGTGATGTCTCTCTGATGACAACTGGGCTAGGCACTCATCAATGATTATAGCATAGTATCTTTCATTGTCACTTTTTGTCTGTCATGTTTACAGATATCGTGTGTCTCTAGGTTATCTTGACTCTGGTTCATGGTCATCCAGGCAGTGTCAGGCATGGACTTCCCCTCATGGTGTGGGCCTCAATGTGTTTTCTGGAGTGTATTTCACATTATTGGGTTGGGGTTTTCCTTCTAGTATCTTCTGTAGGGCTGGATGGCTGCATATATACTGGGTATAGTAGTCTGGGTTGGCATCGGTGGTCTCTTCGTGTCTGCATGATATCCATCCAAGCCCTTCTGGCTTTCATAGTCTCTGCTGAGAATTCTAGTGTGATTCGGATAGGTCTACTCATTATTTGAATGCTATTTTGGTATTAGCAGTGTCATGCATAGAACAGTTAATTTTCATGGTGTCATCCCCATATAAAATAGAATCTCTGTAACCTGAGAAAATAAAAAATGAACACACTATAATGTGTGTTGAGTGAATTAAGACGAAGAAGGGACTAATTTGAGGTAAAAATAAACTATATATAAATGCTGCAAAAAATTAAAATACTTGTAATTCAATTATGATATTGTAGAATATAACTGCATCAAAAAACTTAATTCCTATGCCATCAATATACCCAAAAATGTAGGTAGCATTTTGCCTTTGCATGATGATGAATATTTTTCTATAACTCCTCATGTGAAAAGTACTGTTGTTTAAGTGATTTCTGAATGAATTACATAACATTATTAAAAGCAGAAAATTTGGTAGTTCTATGTGAAAGATAATTATATGCATAGTTTATGTTTCCCTCTAACTCTCTCTTTATAGGAAAGGATTTATGAAAATGATTTACAATCTGTGAGTCAATTAATTCAACAGTGGATGCTAAAAATGGAAAATCGAGGAATCTATCAGTGGCTTAGTCCATGAGGCTGGTTGGCTCAACTCACCTTCATATACACAGAACTCCTCAAGAAGAAGGTTCTATAGTCAATGAAGAAATAGACTTGCTACCAAAGCGAAAAAGAACAGGCAAAGGGTAAAACATTCCTTCTTCCATGTCCTTGTATAGGTTTCCAGTAGAAGATGAGGCAAAGATGAGTGGTTGGTTTTGCAGTATGA
Source organism: Meriones unguiculatus (assembly GCF_030254825.1). Taxonomy (NCBI): domain Eukaryota; kingdom Metazoa; phylum Chordata; class Mammalia; order Rodentia; family Muridae; genus Meriones; species Meriones unguiculatus. The sequence continues at coordinate 1,480,415 of NW_026843645.1, forward strand.
AGATATGGATTAAAGTTATATTTTTCAGCTTTATAGATCCAGAAGAGAAGTAGAGAAGACTATTTCAAACAAGCAAGAGTACTTTACAATTGTGTCCTTAATTTGGGTGTTTTGCTTAATTCCATATGCAGTCAAGTTAAAAACCAAGAGTCATGATCACACCTCTTTTCAGCTTGAAAGATAATCATATCTCCTCTTTACATTAACTTCCAAATGAAAAGAATAACAGGTCATAGTAATGCCTAAAAATAATTTAATGACGCAGAGTACAACAGCAGACAAATTACATATTTATCTTGATAATAACTGAAGCTAACATTATATAACTGTCCTTCAAAACCGTCCAGGTTAGAAACAACAAAGTCTAGGTTAGAAACAACTCTCCACCGCCGCTGGGCCACTCCACAACACCTCCCTCATAGGGCAACCCACATTAAGCACAAGGATTCACCTCACACCTGCTATGTGTATATAGGGTCCCTAGGTTCAGACCAAGCATGCTCCTTATTTGATGGCTCAGTCTCTGCAAGCCCCCTGGGGGCTGGGGCAGCTGTTTCTGTTGGTCTTCTTGTGAGGTTCCTCGCACCTCCAGGGCCTTCCATCTTTTCCCCAACACTTACTCAGGATCGCTAGAGCTCTGCACCTTTCTTAGGTGCAAGTCTGAGCATCTGTCCAAGCTTATTTCTGGCTGGAGTCTCTGAGACAATGGTCAGGTTAGGGTCCAGGCAACCGGGTTTTACAGTCCCAATTCTGGGCGTTCTCAATGTGGTCAAATATCGTCCAACAGAGCCTGATATTCTTCTTCTGTGAGAGGAGCCTCGAGTGTTGGTTCGATCTGCTCCCATGGTACATCTGGGTCCAGAGCGGCTGGTCCCTGTTCCTCTTCCACTGTTCTCGCCACTTGCTCCAGGAAGAGCTGGACAGGGCAGGAGTTGCTGGATTCTGGGTAGGCCTCTGTGAAGAAGGTGAGTTCGGGTCTTGACATCAACGCTTCTGCACACTGGCCTCCTGCAGAACCCGATGTCAACAAGCTGTCGCGGGAAGCCTCCTGCTCAATGCAACACGATGCTCCAGGAGCCCTTTCCGGGCCAGGAGAGGCAGGCAGGTCCTCACCTTTAGCTGTGCTGCCTCCAGCGCGGCCTTTCTGCCTGGCCTTTCTGTTCTGGAACCATATGTGGACGGTGTCCTCAGGCAAACCTGTGCTCAGGGCCAGTTGCACCCTCGTGGCATAGTCTGGGGATGGAGAGATCTCAAAAGCTTGCACTAGCATGCTGATCTGCGCTGGACTATGCCGCGTTCGAGGCCTTCTCCGTTCTGAGGGCGGGCCTCTTGCTTGTTGTACCCTGGCGACAAGCTTTTCAGGAGGCTGTTGGGAGGCTTCATGGCTGGAGCCTGCGGTGGTCTGCTTTGAGGTCTTCCTCGACATGCCAGTTCTGTTTCTGTGGTTTTGAAACCACACGCGGATGGAGGACTCTGGAACTCCGAATTCCCTGGCCAGTTCCTGCCTGGTCCTGAAGCTCGGGTAAGGTGTCTTGGCGAAAACTGAGAGCAAGACTTCCTTCTGCTTGGCCTGCCAAACAGTCTTTTGACGCCGGGATGTCTTTGCCGTGCTGCAGCCACCCACATCTGCCTGATCTTCCATCCTGCTGAAGACACTTTGACAGGAGTTCTTCCTCTCCAGTGTGTACTCAGAACAACACCCAGGAAAGTGCAGACTAAGGCAAATGCGTAAAGTGTCAGCTGCTCACCCTTAAATACCGACCTGAAGCCCCACCCACTCCCTCGAGGCCTCCAATTACAGGCCAAACCGTGGAACGCTCTTCTGCTTCCAAACTGTGAAACCCTTCCTTCCTCTTGCGAATTTTCCCATATCCCACCCTAAAGCAGCCTTTCCAGAAACAGTTGGCCTTGTGTTCTACCCAAATTCCACTGCTTAGCTCACAGTACGCACCTGTGTTGGCCCACAAGGAGTTTGAGGGGAGAGTCTAAGGCACGGCTTCTGATGATCAGGCAAGGAGAAGAGGCATAAGCCAGGAGCAGTCTTTGCCTACTTTCACAAGGTCATTCATTCAGCTCTGGATGATGCTCAAGGAGGAACGTGGCTAGAACAGATCTTGCACTCTGCGTGTGCCGTCTGCCTTAAGTTCCTTTGAGCTCCAGTCACCCGGTGTATGATTTCAACAATCTAAATATGGTTAGGACCCTGCAAGTCTAAGCATTTGGGCAAAGAGTAGACTTATCCTGCAGAAAGACTCCTGGAATTATTTCTGAATTTCTCCTTCAGTGGCAGACTACAGAAGGTGTCAACTTCACTCTTGGACCCTCTGGTTCCACCTATTTAATCCACCATACACTTTGTGCGTGTAGAAGGATATCTCCCACAGCCTTTCTTGAATGTCTGATGGAGGCATACAGCCGGTTTACAACCTATGACCCTACCTCAGATGAGTGTAAGCCAATGGTGACTATAATCTTTATAGACCAGTCAGCCAGAGATATTTGTAGAAAGCTCCAGAAAATAAAGGGTTTACAGGACAAGTCGTTGAAGGATTTAGTGCAGGTGGCAGAAAAGGTTTTAGACAGCTGGGATATGGAAGAAGAGAAAGAGGAAAGAAAGCAGAAAGAGCAGGAAGTGAGAGAAAGAGAAAGGAAAAGAGGCAAGACAGAAAGTTGACTAAGATCCTGGCCACTGTAGTGCAGTCATAATGTTCGGGAGAGAGTTCCTGGAAATCAGAGGGGCCCTCTGTCTAAGGAATAGTATGCCTATTGCAAGGAGAAAGGACACTGGATCAAGAATTGTCCCAAAAGAAAATTGAAGCCCTACACCGGGACCTGGCACACTTCTGGGCCACCAATCCCCAGGTAACTCTTTTCTGATATGTGGATCATATACTATTAGCTGCAGATTATAAAGAAACCTTACTTGAAGCCACAGATCAGCTGTTGCAAGAGCTGGGTGACCTTGGCTATAGACTGTTGGCGAAAAATGCTCATCTCTGCAGGAAACAGGTCAGTTAAGAGGTGGCTATCGGAGGCTAGAAAAGAGACTGTATTTTATATTCCCCCTTCATGGACTACTGAACAACTGAGGGAAATTTTAAGTAAAGAAGTATTTGCCAAGATGGCAGCCCCTCTGTATCCCCTTACAAAGGGCATTGATTCTTACATCTGGGGAAAGGATGAACAAGCTGCATTTGATAATATCAAACAAGCCTTAATGTCTGCCCCAGCTTTGGTACTCAGATTGTGACCAAAACCTTCCATCTCTATGTGGCCGAGAATCAGGGAATGGCCAACAGATGCTAACACAGTAAATTGGACCCTGGAAGAGACTAGTAGCCTATCTATCCAAAAAGCTTGATTCAGCAGCGGCAGGATGGCCAACCTGCCTGTGAATAATAGCAGCAGTGGCGGCACTCGTAAACGATGCAGACAAACTGACTCTGGGACAGGACCTCACCATCTATGCTCGTCTTGCCCCTGAGAGTGTCATAAGGCAGCCAACTGATCGCTGGCTCACGAACACCTGTATGACATAATACCAGGCTTTGCTATTGAATAAAGGTAGAGTCACCCTAGCCCTGGCTATGGAGCTAAACCCTGCCACCTTATTGTAGGATCCAGAAATCCAGACCATGGAGCATGATTTGCAGGTTCTAGCAAAGGAACAGGGATGGCGAAAGGACTTGAAAGAGCAACCAATTCCTGATGCGGAGGTGACATACTATATGGATGGGAGCAGTTTTTTGTAGAACGGAAAGAGAAAGGCAGAGGCAGTGGTGGTAAATGGACATAAGGTATTCTGGGCCCAGGCGTTGCCGGAGGGCACATCTGTTCAGGGAGCTGAATTGATTGTTTTAATCCAAGCATTAACTCTGGAAAAGGGTAAAAAGACAAACATCTACACTGATAGTTGGTTCACCTTACCAACAGCCCATGTACATGGGGCCATCTATCAGCAGAGAGGCCTGCTAACATCAGCCGGTAAAGAGATAAAAAATAAAAAATGAGATTCTGGCTTTGGTCAATGCCCTGTTGCTGCCCGACAAGGTAAGCATTATTCATTTCCCGGGACAGCAGAAGGGGACTTCCAGGGCAGCAAAGGGGGATAACATGGCCAATCGGGAGGCTAAAGCAGCTGCTAGAGGAAACTCTGTCCTGGTGGTACTAACTGCTGAACTGCCCAGAGAAGAATGACTAAACTACTCAGAAAGTGACTTAAAGTTAATATGGCAAAAAAAAAAAAAAAAAAAAAAACCAAAAGGGGATATTTGACACCGACGTGGGGGCATGGATTAACTCCAAAGGTAAGATCATTCTACCCCAGGAAGATGCTGAGAGATTAATGACTCAGATGTATAAATGGATTCACTTGAAGGCAAAGAAATTGGCTGAAGTTGTCCGCCAATCCCAGTCCCTAATACTAAACCTCACCCCCTTGAGTGAGTGAGTGACTAGGGCGTGTGAACCTTGCCAGAGTGTAAACATAGGTAAGAATTTCCAGAGCCCAGGGAAGTGGCTGAGAGGAACTGTGGCAGCCTTTTTGGAGTATATGGCAAATTTTGAGTTAATGGCCTCTGAGCAGTGGAACGCTGCCTATTGGCTTTGGCTATTTTCCAAAGTCCAGTTTCTTATAAACTGACCTTGGTGGTCCTACAGCAGACTGCTCTGACCCTGAGAAACTGTGTGCAACCATAGTAACCAGACAGCAGGCTCTGTGTAACCTTGAGTGAGCTCTCATATGTTCTGACCAAGTAAAGCTCCTACATGAGAAACTGCTTGTACTTTTCTGCCTACTTAAGTGTTAACCTGACGTCCATTAAATCAACACCTGGATAAGCATGTAGACTTGGTGTCCTTCTCTGTGTCACCCTGTCTCTCTCTTTCTCCCAGCCCTCTCTCAGGTGGTATTCAGCTGTCACTGCTGGCCAGTGACAAGGAACTAGACCTGGAATGCATTGGGAAGTGGATTTCACTGAAAGTAAACCATCCAGGTACAGCAATAAATATCTCCTGGTTTTTGTAGACACTTTCTCAGGATGGGTGGAAGCTTTTCCCACAAAGAAAGAAACCTCCCTGGTCATGGCCAAAAAGATTCTGGAAGACATTTTTCCTCGGTTTGGTATTCCAAAGGTAATTGGGTCAGACAATGGGTCAACCTTCATTGCTCAGTTAAGCCAGGAGGTGGCCAGGTTTCTGGGGCTTGACTGTAAGTTACATTGTGCTTATAGACCCCAAAGTTCAGGACATTTAGAGAGAATGAATAGAACTCTCAAAGAGATTCTCACCAAATTGAACATGGAGACTGGCGGTGACAAGGCGGTGCTCCTTCCCTTGGCCCTCTTTAGGGTCAGAAATACTCTCTCCATATAGGTTTAACACCCTTCGAACTACTATATGGGTTTCTGTTCCCTGACTCTTCTTGGGTACCCCCTTGATAAAACTAGTGGTAAATCTGCTTGTACAGGCTGAAAGAATTGCAGCTTATTCAGAAAGAAATTTGGAGCAAGGTTGGCAGTGTATATGTGCCTGGGTCCTTTTAGGTGCCCCATCAGTTCCACGTTGAAGATCTGGTATATGTGCAGTGACATGGCAGCCAGAATCTGGAACCTCAGTTGAAGGGTCCTTATTACATCTTCCTCACCACGCCAACTGCCGTCAAAATAGAGTGCATCATAGCTTGAATCCACGTGTCACATGTTAAGCCGGCTTTTCATCAACCTGCAACACCTGGAAACTTCAAGCCTCCAGCTACCGGCTGAAACTGAAACTCATCAGGGACAATAAACTCTCAGACAAGAACTCCCCTTTTTCTGGGAAAGTATAAGTGCAGTTCAGGTCCTGATGCTCCAGAAAGAGTATCAACCTCTCCATGAGGTTGATCCACAATTTTAGGGTTAAAATTGAGGCAAAAAAGGGGGGGGTGAGAGACCACCTGGGAATGAGAAAAACAGCAGTGATTATTTGAATTGAAGTCAGGTGTAGATAACTCTTGAAGGAAAGGGTCAACTGTTCTGAGAACAACTATCTACAACCACCTGTAAACTATCTACAACCAGCTGTATACTACCTAAAACCAGGTGTAAACTATCTTCATGCTATTCTTGCTGAACAATCAATGTATAGAGCAAAAGTGGTTTCAATTTCAGGTATAAAACCCTGTCCTTTGCATATTTAGGGCTGTCTCCTGTCTTTGTAGGGGGACCCTATAGAAATTGGAATAAAACTCTTGCTTTTGCCTCAAGTTGTGGTCTATGAGTGTTCCTGGGAAGTGCACAATCCTGAGCTCCTGAGCAGTGAGACTCCAGGTCTAACAACATGAAACTAAAACGCTTTTGCCATCCATTCTTTAGGTGGTGAAGCAGCTTATAAAATGGGAAACCACTGTTCCAGCTATGCAACAGACAGGTTTATATCTAGACCATTCAAAGAAGTCAAAAAATGTAAACATGAAGAAACAAACAAACAAACAATCTAGAAAAGATCATCCTGAGTGAGGTATCTCAGAAGCAGAAAGACATACACGGTATATACTCGATTTTAAGTGGAGGCTAGACCTATAATATAGGATAAACATACTAAAATCTATAAGAAGATAAACAAAAAGATAAACAAGAAAGAGGACCTGGGTTAAGATGATCAATCCTCACGTAGAAAGACAAATGGGATGGACATAGGAGAAAACAAGAAACAGGACCCTAGCCTACCACAGAGGACCTGGGAAAGACTCTACCTAGTAGTATATCAAAGCAGGTGCTGAGACTCATAACCAAACCTTGGGCAGAGCACAGGGAATCATATAAAAAAAGGGGGAGTTAGTGTGACCTGGAGAGGGCAGGAACTCCACAAGGACCAAATATATCAGGGCACAGGGGTCTTTTATGAGACTGTATCTCCAACCAAGGACAATGTACGCATAGAACCTAGCACCCCTGCTCAAATATAGTCCATGTTAGCTCTGTCTCCAAGTGGGTACCATACTAAGTGGAACAGGGACTATTACAGACATGAACTCAATGGCTGGCTCTTTGACTTCCCCCCTCACAAGGCAGGATCAGATTTGCTAGGCCACAGAGGAGGACATTGCAGCAAACCTGATGATGCCTGATAATCTAGGGTCAGTTGGAACAGGCAGAAGCCCTCGCCTATCAGTAGACTTGGAAAGATGTAGGTAGTAGATGAGGGAAGGAGGGTAGGAAAGGGAGGGAATGAGGGGACTGGTCTACAGCTTGGATACAAAGTTAATAAACTGTATCTAATATTAAAAAAAAATAAAAAGTAAAAAAGTGGAACATAAAACAAAGTTCCTAAAGATGAAACACAAAATGCTGACAGTTTTTTGTTTCTTTGAAAACAGAATTTTTTTTCTGAACAATTTTCCTGTCCCAGGCTCTCTTTATAGAACAACCTGTGCTTGAACGCACAGAGATCCACCTACCTTTAACTTCCTGGGTGCTAGGAATGCAGGCGCTCACCAACAGCCCTAGCTACTGACAGTTTATTTAGTTTTAGCATTTTATTTTTGTTGTTGTTTCATGCACTACATCTGAACTGCAGTTTCCTCTTCCTCCACTCCTCCCAGACACAATCTATCCACCACTACTCTGCCCAACTCTGCCCAGCTCACCTCTCCTTCATCCACTGCTTTTTTTCCATTTATTTTATTTTCAATGAAAAAAAAAATGTGATGGCATAGCAAGTTATAATAAAACTAGGAACAATCCCTCACATCAGAGTTGGTCAAAGCAATACATGAGGAGAGAAAGTGTAGCTAAAGCAGGAAAAAGAGTCAGAGACACCCCCATTCTCACTGTTGGAAGTCCCTCAGCGAAATCAGGATAATAATCATAAGGTGTATGCCAACAACCTAGCTCACAAGACTCATAGAATGTTTATGTTTTTGTCCTTCAGTCTCTGATCCCCTATGAACTCAGTTGACTCAGTGGGCCATGTGCTTGTTGCGTCCTTAATATCTCTGGTTCCTACAATACATATTCCCTCATTTGTGGGGTTCCCCTGGATACATCATTGTGTTTGGATAAGGGTCTCTGCATCTGTTCCCATGAGATGCCTCGTGATGTCTCTCTGATGACAACTGGGCTAGGCACTCATCAATGATTATAGCATAGTATCTTTCATTGTCATTTTTTGTCTGTCATGTTTACAGATATCGTGTGTCTCTAGGTTATCTTGACTCTGGTTCATGGTCATCCAGGCAGTGTCAGGCATGGACTTCCCCTCATGGTGTGGGCCTCAATGTGTTTTCTGGAGTGTATTTCACATTACTGGGTTGGGGTTTTCCTTCTAGTATCTTCTGTAGGGCTGGATGGCTGCATATATACTGGGTATAGTAGTCTGGGTTGGCATCGGTGGTCTCTTCGTGTCTGCATGATATCCATCCAAGCCCTTCTGGCTTTCATAGTCTCTGCTGAGAATTCTAGTGTGATTCGGATAGGTCTACTCATTATTTGAATGCTATTTTGGTATTAGCAGTGTCATGCATAGAACAGTTAATTTTCATGGTGTCATCCTATATAAAATAGAATCTCTGTAACCTGAGAAAATAAAAAATGAACACACTATAATGTGTGTTGAGTGAATTAAGACGAAGAAGGGACTAATTTGAGGTAAAAATAAACTATATATAAATGCTGCAAAAAATTAAAATACTTGTAATTCAATTATGATATTGTAGAATATAACTGCATCAAAAAATTTAATTCCTATGCCATCAATATACCCAAAAATGTATGTAGCATTTTGCCTTTGCATGATGATGAATATTTTTCTATAACTCCTCATGTGAAAAGTACTGTTGTTTAAGTGATTTCTGAATGAATTACATAACATTATTAAAAGCAGAAAATTTGGTAGTTCTATGTGAAAGATAATTATATGCATAGTTTATGTTCCCTCTAACTCTTTCTTTATAGGAAAGGATTTATGAAAATGATTTACAATCTGTGAGTCAATTAATTCAACAGTGGATGCCTAAAAATGGAAAATCGAGGAATCTATCAGTGGCTTAGTCCATGAGGCTGGTTGGCTCAACTCACCTTCATATACACAGAACTCCTCAAGAAGAAGGTTCTATAGTCAATGAAGAAATAGACTTGCTACCAAAGCGAAAAAGAACAGGTAAAGAGTAAAACATTCCTTCTTCCATGTCCTTGTATAGGTTTCCAGTAGAAGATGAGGCAAAGATGAGTGGTTGGTTTTGCAGTATGAAGATATGGATTAAAGTTATATTTTTCAGCTTTATAGATCCAGAAGAGAAGTAGAGAAGACTATTTCAAACAAGCAAGAGTACTTTACAATTGTGTCCTTAATTTGGGTGTTTTGCTTAATTCCATATGCAGTCAAGTTAAAAACCAAGAGTCATGATCACACCTCTTTTCAGCTTGAAAGATAATCATATCTCCTCTTTACATTAACTTCCAAATGAAAAGAATAACAGGTCATAGTAATGCCTAAAAATAATTTAATGACGCAGAGTACAACAGCAGACAAATTACATATTTATCTTGATAATAACTGAAGCTAACATTATATAACTGTCCTTCAAAACCGTCCAGGTTAGAAACAACAAAGTCCAGGTTAGAAACAACTCTCCACCGCCACTGGGCCACTCCACAACACCTCCCTCATAGGGCAACCCACATTAAGCACAAGGATTCACCTCCCAACTGCTAGGTGTATATAGGGTCCCTAGGTCCAGACCAAGCATGCTCCTTATTTGATGGCTCAGTCTCTGCAAGCCCCCTGGGGGCTGGGGCAGCTGTTTCTGTTGGTCTTCTTGTGAGGTTCCTCGCACCTCCAGGGCCTTCCATCTTTTCCCCAACACTTACTCAGGATCGCTAGTGCTCTGCACCTTTCTTAGGTGCAAGTCTGAGCATCTGTCCAAGCTTATTTCTGGCTAGAGTCTCTGAGACAATGGTCCGTTTAGGGTCCAGGCAACCGGGTTTTACAGTCCCTATTCTGGGCGTTCTCAATGTGGTCAAATATCGTCCAACAGAGCCTGATATTCTTCTTCTGTGAGAGGAGCCTCGAGTGTTGGTTCGATCTGCTCCCATGGTACATCTGGGTCCAGAGCGGCTGATCCCTGTTCCTCTTCCACTGTTCTCGCCAGTTGCTCCAGGAAGAGCTGGACAGGGCAGGAGTTGCTGGATTCTGGGTAGGCCTCTGTGAAGAAGGTGAGTTCGGGTCTTGACATCAACGCTTCTGCACACTGGCCTCCTGCAGAACCCGATGTCAACAAGCTGTCGTGGGAAGCCTCCTGCTCAATGCAACACGATGCTCCAGGAGCCCTTTCTGGGCCAGGAGAGGCAGGCAGGTCCTCACCTTTAGCTGTGCTGCCTCCAGCGCGGCCTTTCTGCCTGGCCTTTCTGTTCTGGAACCATATGTGGACGGTGTCCTCAGGCAAACCTGTGCTCAGGGCCAGTTGCACCCTCGTGGCATAGTCTGGGGATGGAGAGATCTCAAAAGCTTGCACTAGCATGCTGATCTGCGCTGGACTAAGCCGCGTTCGAGGCCTTCTCCGTTCTGAGGGCGGGCCTCTTGCTTGTTGTACCCTGGCGACAAGCTTTTCAGGAGGCTGTTGGGAGGCTTCATGGCTGGAGCCTGCGGTGGTCTGCTTTGAGGTCTTCCTCGACATGCCAGTTCTGTTTCTGCGGTTTTGAAACCACACGCGGATGGAGGACTCTGGAACTCCGAATTCCCTGGCCAGTTCCTGCCTGGTCCTGAAGCTCGGGTAAGGTGTCTTGGCGAAAACTGAGAGCAAGACCTCCTTCTGCTTGGCCTGCCAAACAGTCTTTTGACGCCGGGATGTCTTTGCCGTGCTGCAGCCACCCACATCTGCCTGATCTTCCATCCTGCTGGAGACACTTTGACAGGAGTTCTTCCTCTCCAGTGTGTACTCAGAACAACACCCAGGAAAGTGCAGACTATGGCAAATGCGTAAATTAGTCCGCTGCTCACCCTTAAATACCGACCTGAAGCCCCACCCACTCCCTCGAGGCCTCCAATTACAGGCCAAACCGTGGAACGCTCTTCTGCTTCCAAACTGTGAAACCCTTCCTTCCTCTTGCGAATTTTCCCATATCCCACCCTAAAGCAGCCTTTCCAGAAACAGTTGGCCTTGTGTTCTACCCAAATTCCACTGCTTAGCTCACAGTACGCACCTGTGTTGGCCCACAAGGAGTTTAAGGGGAGAGTCTAAGGCACGGCTTCTGATGATCAGGCAAGGAGAAGAGGCATAAGCCAGGAGCAGTCTTTGCCTACTTTAACAAGGTCATTCATTCAGCTCTGGCTGATGCTCAAGGAGGAACGTGGCTAGAACAGATCTTGCACTCTGCGTGTGCCGTCTGCCTTAAGTTCCTTTGAGCTCCAGTCACCTGGTGTATGATTTCAACAATCTAAATATGGTTAGGACCCTGCAAGTCTAAGCATTTGGGCAAAGAGTAGACTTATCCTGCAGAAAGACTCCTGGAATTATTTCTGAATTTCTCCTTCAGTGGCAGACTACAGAAGGTGTCAACTTCACTCTTGGACCCTCTGGTTCCACCTATTTAATCCACCATACACTTTGTGCGTGTAGAAGGCAATCTCCCACAGCCTTTCTTGAATGTCTGATGGAGGCATACAGCTGGTTTACAACCTATGACCCTACCTCAGATGAGTGTAAGCCAATGGTGACTATAATCTTTATAGACCAGTCAGCCAGAGATATTTGTAGAAAGCTCCAGAAAATAAAGGGTTTACAGGACAAGTCATTGAAGGATTTAGTGCAGGTGGCAGAAAAGGTTTTAGACAGCTGGGATATGGAAGAAGAGAAAGAGGAAAGAAAGCAGAAAGAGCAGGAAGTGAGAGAAAGAGAAAGGAAAAGAGGCAAGACAGAAAGTTGACTAAGATCCTGGCCACTGTAGTGCAGTCATAATGATAGGGAGAGAGTTCCTGGAAATCAGAGGGGCCCTCTGTCTAAGGAATAGTATGCCTATTGCAAGGAGAAAGGACACTGGATCAAGAATTGTCCCAAAAGAAAATTGAAGCCCTACACCGGGACCTGGCACACTTCTGGGCCACCAATCCCCAGGTAACTCTTTTCTGATATGTGGATCATATACTATTAGCTGCAGATTATAAAGAAACCTTACTTGAAGCCACAGATCAGCTGTTGCAAGAGCTGGGTGACCTTGGCTATAGACTGTCGGCGAAAAATGCTCATCTCTGCAGGAAACAGGTCAGTTAAGAGGTGGCTATCGGAGGCTAGAAAAGAGACTGTATTTTATATTCCCCCTTCATGGACTACTGAACAACTGAGGGAAATTTTAAGTAAAGAAGTATTTGCCAAGATGGCAGCCCCTCTGTATCCCCTTACAAAGGGCATTGATTCTTGCATCTGGGGAAAGGATGAACAAGCTGCATTTGATAATATCAAACAAGCCTTAATGTCTGCCCCAGCTTTGGTACTCAGATTGTGACCAAAACCTTCCATCTCTATGTGGCCGAGAATCAGGGAATGGCCAACAGATGCTAACACAGTAAATTGGACCCTGGAAGAGACTAGTAGCCTATCTATCCAAAAAGCTTGATTCAGCAGCGGCAGGATGGCCAACCTGCCTGTGAATAATAGCAGCAGTGGCGGCACTCGTAAACGATGCAGACTAACTGACTCTGGGACAGGACCTCACCATCTATGCTCGTCTTGCCCCTGAGAGTGTCATAAGGCAGCCAACTGATCGCTGGCTCACGAACACCTGTATGACATAATACCAGGCTTTGCTATTGAATAAATGTAGAGTCACCCTTGCCCTGGCTATGGAGCTTAACCCTGCCACCTTATTGTAGGATCCAGAAATCCAGACCATGGAGCATGATTTGCAGGTTCTAGCAAAGGAACAGGGATGGCGAAAGGACTTGAAAGAGCAACCAATTCCTGATGCGGAGGTGACATACTATATGGATGGGAGCAGTTTTTTGTAGAACGGAAAGAGAAAGGCAGAGGCAGTGGTGGTAAATGGACATAAGGTATTCTGGGCCCAGGCGTTGCCGGAGGGCACATCTGTTCAGGGAGCTGAATTGATTGTTTTAATCCAAGCATTAACTCTGGAAAAGGGTAAAAAGACAAACATCTACGCTGATAGTTGGTTCACCTTACCAACAGCCCATGTACATGGGGCCATCTATCAGCAGAGAGGCCTGCTAACATCAGCCGGTAAAGAGATAAAAAATAAAAAATGAGATTCTGGCTTTGGTCAATGCCCTGTTGCTGCCCGACAAGGTAAGCATTATTCATTTCCCAGGACAGCAGAAGGGGACTTCCAGGGCAGCAAAAGGGGATAACATGGCCAATTGGGAGGCTAAAGCAGCTGCTAGAGGAAACTCTGTCCTGGTGGTACTAACTGCTGAACTGCCCAGAGAAGAATGACTAAACTTCTCAGAAAGTGACTTAAAGTTAATATGGCAAAAAAAAAAAAAAAAAAAAAAAAAGGGGATATTTGACACCGACGTGGGGGCATGGATTAACTCCAAAGGTAAGATCATTCTACCCCAGGAAGATGCTGAGAGATTAATAACTCAGATGTATAAATGGATTCACTTGAAGGCAAAGAAATTGGCTGAAGTTGTCCGCCAATCCCAGTCCCTAATACTAAACCTCACCCCCTTGAGTGAGTGAGTGACTAGGGCGTGTGAACCTTGTCAGAGTGTAAACATAGGTAAGAATTTCCAGAGCCCAGGGAAGTGGCTGAGAGGAACTGTGGCAGCCTTTTTGGAGTATATGGCAAATTTTGAGTTAATGGCCTCTGAGCAGTGGAACGCTGCCTATTGGCTTTGGCTATTTTCCAAAGTCCAGTTTCTTATAAACTGACCTTGGTGGTCCTACAGCAGACTGCTCTGACCCTGAGAAACTGTGTGCAACCATAGTAACCAGACAGCAGGCTCTGTGTAACCTTGAGTGAGCTCTCCTATGTTCTGACCAAGTAAAGCTCCTACATGAGAAACTGCTTGTACTTTTCTGCCTACTTAAGTGTTAACCTGACGTCCATTAAATCAACACCAGGATAAGCATGTAGACTTGGTGTCCTTCTCTGTGTCACCCTGTCTCTCTCTTTCTCCCAGCCCTCTCTGAGGTGGTATTCAGCTGTCACTGCTGGCCAGTGACAAGGAACTAGACCTGGAATGCATTGGGAAGTGGATTTCACTGAAAGTAAACCATCCAGGTACAGCAATAAATATCTCCTGGTTTTTGTAGACACTTTCTCAGGATGGGTGGAAGCTTTTCCCACAAAGAAAGAAACCTCCCTGGTCATGGCCAAAAAGATTCTGGAAGACATTTTTCCTCGGTTTGGTATTCCAAAGGTAATTGGGTCAGACAATGGGTCAACCTTCATTGCTCAGTTAAGCCAGGAGGTGGCCAGGTTTCTGGGGCTTGACTGTAAGTTACATTGTGCTTATAGACCCCAAAGTTCAGGACATTTAGAGAGAATGAATAGAACTCTCAAAGAGATTCTCACCAAATTGAACATGGAGACTGGCGGTGACAAGGCGGTGCTCCTTCCCTTGGCCCTCTTAAGGATCAGAAATACTCTCTCCATATAGGTTTAACACCCTTCGAACTACTATATGGGTTTCTGTTCCCTGACTCTTCTTGGGTACCCCCTTGATAAAACTAGTGGTAAATCTGCTTGTACAGGCTGAAAGAATTGCAGCTTATTCAGAAAGAAATTTGGAGCAAGTTTGGCAGTGCATAAGTGCCTGGGTCCTTTTAGGTGCCCCATCAGTTCCACGTTGAAGATCTGGTATATGTGCAGTGACATGGCAGCCAGAATCTGGAACCTCAGTTGAAGGGTCCTTATTACATCTTCCTCACCACGCCAACTGCCGTCAAAATAGAGGGCATCATAGCTTGAATCCACGTGTCACATGTTAAGCCGGCTTTTCATCAACCTGCAACACCTGGAAACTCCAAGCCTCCAGCTACCGGCTGAAACTGAAACTCATCAGGGACAATAAACTATCAGACAAGAACTCCCCTTTTTCTGGGAAAGTATAAGTGCAGTTCAGGTCCTGATGCTCCAGAAAGAGTATCAACCTCTCCATGAAGTTGATCCTCAATTTTAGGGTTAAAATTGAGGCAAAAAGGGGGGGGGGGGTGAGAGACCACCTGGGAATGAGAAAAACAACAGTGATTATTTGAATTGAAGTGAGGTGTAGATAACTCTTGAAGGGAAGGGTCAACTGTTCTGAGAAAAACTATCTACAACCACCTGTAAACTATCTACAACCAGCTGTATACTACCTAAAACCAGGTGTAAACTATCTTCATGCTATTCTTGCTGAACAATCAATGTATAGAGCAAAAGTGGCTTCAATTTCAGGTATAAAACCCTGTCCTTTGCATATTGAGGGCTGTCTCCTGTCTTTGTAGGGGGACCCTATAGAAATTGGAATAAAACTCTTGCTTTTGCCTCAAGTTGTGGTCTATGAGTGTTCCTGGGAAGTGCACAATCCTGAGCTCCTGAGCAGTGAGACTCCAGGTCTAACAACATGAAACTAAAACGCTTTTGCCATCCATTCTTTAGGTGGTGAAGCAGCTTATAAAATGGGAATCCACTGTTCCAGCTATGCAACAGACAGGTTTATATCTAGACCATTCAAAGAAGTCATAAAATGTAAACATGAAGAAACAAACAAACAAACAATCTAGAAAAGATCATCCTGAGTGAGGTATCTCAGAAGCAGAAAGACATACACGGTATATACTCGATTTTAAGTGGAGGCTAGACCTATAATATAGGATAAACATACTAAAATCTATAAGAAGATAAACAAAAAGATAAACAAGAAAGAGGACCTGGGTTAAGATGATCAATCCTCACGTAGAAAGACAAATGGGATGGACATAGGAGAAAACAAGAAACAGGACCCTAGCCTACCACAGAGGACCTGGGAAAGACTCTACCTAGTAGTATATCAAAGCAGGTGCTGAGACTCATAACCAAACCTTGGGCAGAGCACAGGGAATCATATAAAAAAAGGGGGAGTTAGTGTGACCTGGAGAGGGCAGGAACTCCACAAGGACCAAATATATCAGGGCACAGGGGTCTTTTATGAGACTGTATCTCCAACCAAGGACAATGTACGCATAGAACCTAGCACCCCTGCTCAAATATAGTCCATGTTAGCTTTGTCTCCAAGTGGGTACCATACTAAGTGGAACAGGGACTATTACAGACATGAACTCAATGGCTGGCTCTTTGACTTCCCCCCTCACAAGGCAGGATCAGATTTGCTAGGCCACAGAGGAGGACATTGCAGCAAACCTGATGATGCCTGATAATCTAGGGTCAGTTGGAACAGGCAGAAGCCCTCGCCTATCAGTAGACTTGGAAAGGTGTAGGTAGTAGATGAGGGAAGGAGGGTAGGAAAGGGAGGGAATGAGGGGACTGGTCTACAGCTTGGATACAAAGTTAATAAACTGTATCTAATATTAAAAAAATAAAAAGTAAAAAAGTGGAACATAAAACAAAGTTCCTAAAGATGAAACACAAAATGCTGACAGTTTTTTGTTTCTTTGAAAACAGAATTTTTTTTCTGAACAATTTTCCTGTCCCAGGCTCTCTTTATAGAACAACCTGTGCTTGAACGCACAGAGATCCACCTACCTTTAACTTCCTGAGTGCTAGGAATGCAGGCGCTCACCAACAGCCCTAGCTGCTGACAGTTTATTTAGTTTTAGCATTTTATTTTTGTTGTTGTTTCATGCACTACATCTGAACTGCAGTTTCCTCTTCCTCCACTCCTCCCAGACACAATCTATCCACCACTACTCTGCCCAACTCTGCCCAGCTCACCTCTCCTTCATCCACTGCTCTTTTTCCATTTATTTTATTTTCAATGAAAAAAAAATGTGATGGCATAGCAAGTTATAATAAAACTAGGAACAATCCCTCACATCAGAGTTGGTCAAAGCAATACATGAGGAGAGAAAGTGTAGCTAAAGCAGGAAAAAGAGTCAGAGACACCCCCATTCTCACTGTTGGAAGTCCCTCAGCGAAATCAGGATAATAATCATAAGGTGTATGCCAACAACCTAGCTCACAAGACTCATAGAATGTTTATGTTTTTGTCCTTCAGTCTCTGATCCCCTATGAACTCAGTTGACTCAGTGGGCCATGTGCTTGTTGTGTCCTTAATATCTCTGGTTCCTACAATACATATTCCCTCATTTGTGGGGTTCCCCTGGATACATCATTGTGTTTGGATAAGGGTCTCTGCATCTGTTCCCATGAGATGCCTCGTGATGTCTCTCTGATGACAACTGGGCTAGGCACTCATCAATGATTATAGCATAGTATCTTTCATTGTCACTTTTTGTCTGTCATGTTTACAGATATCGTGTGTCTCTAGGTTATCTTGTCTCTGGTTCATGGTCATCCAGGCAGTGTCAGGCATGGACTTCCCCTCATGGTGTGGGCCTCAATGTGTTTTCTGGAGTGTATTTCACATTATTGGGTTGGGGTTTTCCTTCTAGTATCTTCTGTAGGGCTGGATAGCTGCATATATACTGGGTATAGTAGTCTGGGTTGGCATCGGTGGTCTCTTCGTGTCTGCATGATATCCATCCAAGCCCTTCTGGCTTTCATAGTCTCTGCTGAGAATTCTACTGTGATTCGGATAGGTCTACTCATTATTTGAATGCTATTTTGGTATTAGCAGTGTCATGCATAGAACAGTTAATTTTCATGGTGTCATCCCCATATAAAATAGAATCTCTGTAACCTAAGAAAATAAAAAATGAACACACTATAATGTGTGTTGAGTGAATTAAGACGAAGAAGGGACTAATTTGAGGTAAAAATAAACTATATATAAATGCTGCAAAAAATTAAAATACTTGTAATTCAATTATGATAGTTTAGAATATAACTGCATCAAAAAATTTAATTCCTATGCCATCAATATACCCAAAAATGTATGTAGCATTTTGCCTTTGCATGATGATGAATATTTTTCTATAACTCCTCATATGAAAAGTACTGTTGTTTAAGTGATTTCTGAATGAATTACATAACATTATTAAAAGCAGAAAATTTGGTAGTTCTATGTGAAAGATAATTATATGCAAAGTTTATGTTTCCCTCTAACTCTCTCTTTATAGGAAAGGATTTATGAAAATGATTTACAATCTGTGAGTCAATTATTTCAACAGTGGATGCCTAAAAATGGAAAATCTAGGAATCTATCAGTGGCTTAGTCCATGAGGCTGGTTGGCTCAACTCACCTTCATATACACAGAACTCCTCAAGAAGAAGGTTCTATAGTCAATGAAGAAATAGACTTGCTCCCAAAGCGAAAAAGAACAGGCAAAGAGTAAAACATTCCTTCTTCCATGTCCTTGTATAGGTTTCCAGTAGAAGATGAGGCAAAGATGAGTGGTTGGTTTTGCAGTATGAAGATATGGATTAAAGTTATATTTTTCAGCTTTATAGATCCAGAAGAGAAGGAGAGAAGACTATTTCAAACAAGCAAGAGTACTTTACAATTGTGTCCTTAATTTGGGTGTTTTGCTTAATTCCATATGCAGTCAAGTTAAAAACCAAGAGTCATGATCACACCTCTTTTCAGCTTGAAAGATAATCATATCTCCTCTTTACATTAACTTCCAAATGAAAAGAATAACAGGTCATAGTAATGCCTAAAAATAATTTAATGATGCAGAGTACAACAGCAGACAAATTACATATTTATCTTGATAATAACTGAAGCTAACATTATATAACTGTCCTTCAAAACCGTCCAGGTTAGAAACAACAAAGTCCAGGTTAGAAACAACTCTCCACCGCCGCTGGGCCACTCCACAACACCTCCCTCATAGGGCAACCCACATTAAGCACAAGGATTCACCTCCCACCTGCTATGTGTATATAGGGTCCCTAGGTCCAGACCAAGCATGCTCCTTATTTGATGGCTCAGTCTCTGCAAGCCCCCTGGGGGCTGGGGCAGCTGTTTCTGTTGGTCTTCTTGTGAGGTTCCTCGCACCTCCAGGGCCTTCCATCTTTTCCCCAACACTTACTCAGGATCGCTAGAGCTCTGCACCTTTCTTAGGTGCAAGTCTGAGCATCTGTCCAAGCTTATTTCTGGCTGGAGTCTCTGAGACAATGGTCAGGTTAGGGTCCAGGCAACCGGGTTTTACAGTCCCAATTCTGGGCGTTCTCAATGTGGTCAAATATCGTCCAACAGAGCCTGATATTCTTCTTCTGTGAGAGGAGCCTCGAGTGTTGGTTCGATCTGCTCCCATGGTACATCTGGGTCCAGAGCGGCTGGTCCCTGTTCCTCTTCCACTGTTCTCGCCACTTGCTCCAGGAAGAGCTGGACAGGGCAGGAGTTGCTGGATTCTGGGTAGGCTTCTGTGAAGAAGGTGAGTTCGGGTCTTGACATCAACGCTTCTGCACACTGGCCTCCTGCAGAACCCGATGTCAACAAGCTGTCGCGGGAAGCCTCCTGCTCAATGCAACACGATGCTCCAGGAGCCCTTTCCGGGCCAGGAGAGGCAGGCAGGTCCTCACCTTTAGCTGTGCTGCCTCCAGCGCGGCCTTTCTGCCTGGCCTTTCTGTTCTGGAACCATATGTGGACGGTGTCCTCAGGCAAACCTGTGCTCACGGCCAGTTGCACCCTCGTGGCATAGTCTGGGGATGGAGAGATCTCAAAAGCTTGCACTAGCATGCTGATCTGCACTGGACTAAGCCGCGTTCGAGGCCTTCTCCGTTCTGAGGGCGGGCCTCTTGCTTGTTGTATCCTGTCGACAAGCTTTTCAGGAGGCTGTTGGGAGGCTTCATGGCTGGAGCCTGCGGTGGTCTGCTTTGAGGTCTTCCTCGACATGCCAGTTCTGTTTCTGCGGTTTTGAAACCACACGCGGATGGAGGACTCTGGAACTCCGAATTCCCTGGCCAGTTCCTGCCTGGTCCTGAAGCTCGGGTAAGGTGTCTTGGCGAAAACTGAGAGCAAGACCTCCTTCTGCTTGGCCTGCCAAACAGTCTTTTGACGCCGGGATGTCTTTGCCGTGCTGCAGCCACCCACATCTGCCTGATCTTCCATCCTGCTGAAGACACTTTGACAGGAGTTCTTCCTCTCCAGTGTGTACTCAGAACAACACCCAGGAAAGTGCAGACTATGGCAAATGCGTAAATTAGTCCGCTGCTCACCCTTAAATACCGACCTGAAGCCCCACCCACTCCCTCGAGGCCTCCAATTACAGGCCAAACCGTGGAACGCTCTTCTGCTTCCAAACTGTGAAACCCTTCCTTCCTCTTGCGAATTTTCCCATATCCCACCCTAAAGCAGCCTTTCCAGAAACAGTTGGCCTTGTGTTCTACCCAAATTCCACTGCTTAGCTCACAGTACGCACCTGTGTTGGCCCACAAGGAGTTTGAGGGGAGAGTCTAAGGCACGGCTTCTGATGATCAGGCAAGGAGAAGAGGCATAAGCCAGGAGCAGTCTTTGCCTACTTTAACAAGGTCATTCATTCAGCTCTGGCTGATGCTCAAGGAGGAACGTGGCTAGAACAGATCTTGCACTCTGCGTGTGCCGTCTGCCTTAAGTTCCTTTGAGCTCCAGTCACCCGGTGTATGATTTCAACAATCTAAATATGGTTAGGACCCTGCAAGTCTAAGCATTTGGGCAAAGAGTAGACTTATCCTGCAGAAAGACTCCTGGAATTATTTCTGAATTTCTCCTTCAGTGGCAGACTACAGAAGGTGTCAACTTCACTCTTGGACCCTCTGGTTCCACCTATTTAATCCACCATACACTTTGTGCGTGTAGAAGGCAATCTCCCACAGCCTTTCTTGAATGTCTGATGGAGGCATACAGCTGGTTTACAACCTATGACCCTACCTCAGATGAGTGTAAGCCAATGGTGACTATAATCTTTATAGACCAGTCAGCCAGAGATATTTATAGAAAGCTCCAGAAAATAAAGGGTTTACAGGACAAGTCGTTGAAGGATTTAGTGCAGGTGGCAGAAAAGGTTTTAGACAGCTGGGATATGGAAGAAGAGAAAGAGGAAAGAAAGCAGAAAGAGCAGGAAGTGAGAAAAAGAGAAAGGAAAAGAGGCAAGACAGAAAGTTGACTAAGATCCTGGCCACTGTAGTGCAGTCATAATGATAGGGAGAGAGTTCCTGGAAATCAGAGGGGCCCTCTGTCTAAGGAATAGTATACCTATTGCAAGGAGAAAGGACACTGGATCAAGAATTGTCCCAAAAGAAAATTGAAGCCCTACACCGGGACCTGGCACACTTCTGGGCCACCAATCCCCAGGTAACTCTTTTCTGATATGTGGATCATATACTATTAGCTGCAGATTATAAAGAAACCTTACTTGAAGCCACAGATCAGCTGTTGCAAGAGCTGGGTGACCTTGGCTATAGACTGTCGGCGAAAAATGCTCATCTCTGCAGGAAACAGGTCAGTTAAGAGGTGGCTATCGGAGGCTAGAAAAGAGACTGTATTTTATATTCCCCCTTCATGGACTACTGAACAACTGAGGGAAATTTTAAGTAAAGAAGTATTTGCCAAGATGGCAGCCCCTCTGTATCCCCTTACAAAGGGCATTGATTCTTGCATCTGGGGAAAGGATGAACAAGCTGCATTTGATAATATCAAACAAGCCTAATGTCTGCCCCAGCTTTGGTACTCAGATTGTGACCAAAACCTTCCATCTCTATGTGGCCGAGAATCAGGGAATGGCCAACAGATGCTAACACAGTAAATTGGACCCTGGAAGAGACTAGTAGCCTATCTATCCAAAAAGCTTGATTCAGCAGCGGCAGGATGGCCAACCTGCCTGTGAGTAATAGCAGCAGTGGCGGCACTAGTAAACGATGCAGACAAACTGACTGTGGGACAGGACCTCACCATCTATGCTCGTCTTGATCCTGAGAGTGTCATAAGGCAGCCAACTGATCGCTGGCTCACGAACACCTGTATGACATAATACCAGGCTTTGCTATTGAATAAAGGTAGAGTCACCCTTGCCCTGGCTATGGAGCTAAACCCTGCCACCTTATTGTAGGATCCAGAAATCCAGACCATGGAGCATGATTTGCAGGTTCTAGCAAAGGAACAGGGATGGCGAAAGGACTTGAAAGAGCAACCAATTCCTGATGCGGAGGTGACATACTATATGGATGGGAGCAGTTTTTTGTAGAACGGAAAGAGAAAGGCAGAGGCAGTGGTGGTAAATGGACATAAGGTATTCTGGGCCCAGGCGTTGCCGGAGGGTACATCTGTTCAGGGAGCTGAATTGATTGTTTTAATCCAAGCATTAACTCTGGAAAAGGGTAAAAAGACAAACATCTACACTGATAGTTGGTTCACCTTACCAACAGCCCATGTACATGGGGCCATCTATCAGCAGAGAGGCCTGCTAACATCAGCCGGTAAAGAGATAAAAAATAAAAAATGAGATTCTGGCTTTGGTCAATGCCCTGTTGCTGCCCGACAAGGTAAGCATTATTCATTTCCCGGGACAGCAGAAGGAGACTTCCAGGGCAGCAAAGGGGGATAACATGGCCAATCGGGAGGCTAAAGCAGCTGCTAGAGGAAACTCTGTCCTGGTGGTACTAACTGCTGAACTGCCCAGAGAAGAATGACTAAACTACTCAGAAAGTGACTTAAAGTTAATATGGCAAAAAAAAAAAAAAAAAAAAAAAAAAAAAAAAAAAAAAAACCAAAAGGGGATATTTGACACCGACGTGGGGGCATGGATTAACTCCAAAGGTAAGATCATTCTACCCCAGGAAGATGCTGAGAGATTAATAACTCAGATGTATAAATGGATTCACTTGAAGGCAAAGAAATTGGCTGAAGTTGTCCGCCAATCCCAGTCCCTAATACTAAACCTCACCCCCTTGAGTGAGTGAGTGACTAGGGCGTGTGAACCTTGTCAGAGTGTAAACATAGGTAAGAATTTCCAGAGCCCAGGGAAGTGGCTGAGAGGAACTGTGGCAGCCTATTTGGAGTATATGGCAAATTTTGAGTTAATGGCCTCTGAGCAGTGGAACGCTGCCTATTGGCTTTGGCTATTTTCCAAAGTCCAGTTTCTTATAAACTGACCTTGGTGGTCCTACAGCAGACTGCTCTGACCCTGAGAAACTGTGTGCAACCATAGTAACCAGAGAGCAGGCTCTGTGTAACCTTGAGTGAGCTCTCCTATGTCCTGACCAAGTAAAGCTCCTACATGAGAAACTGCTTGTACTTTTCTGCCTACTTAAGTGTTAACCTGACGTCCATTAAATCAACACCTGGATAAGCATGTAGACTTGGTGTCCTTCTCTGTGTCACCCTGTCTCTCTCTTTCTCCCAGCCCTCTCTGAGGTGGTATTCAGCTGTCACTGCTGGCCAGTGACAAGGAACTAGACCTGGAATGCATTGGGAAGTGGATTTCACTGAAAGTAAACCATCCAGGTACAGCAATAAATATCTCCTGGTTTTTGTAGACACTTTCTCAGGATGGGTGGAAGCTTTTCCCACAAAGAAAGAAACCTCCCTGGTCATGGCCAAAAAGATTCTGGAAGACATTTTTCCTCGGTTTGGTATTCCAAAGGTAATTGGGTCAGACAATGGGTCAACCTTCATTGCTCAGTTAAGCCAGGAGGTGGCCAGGTTTCTGGGGCTTGACTGTAAGTTACATTGTGCTTATAGACCCCAAAGTTCAGGACATTTAGAGAGAATGAATAGAACTCTCAAAGAGATTCTCAACAAATTGAACATGGAGACTGGCCGTGACAAGACGGTGCTCCTTCCCTTGGCCCTCTTTAGGGTCAGAATTACTCTCTCCATATAGGTTTAACACCCTTCGAACTACTATATGGGTTTCTGTTCCCTGACTCTTCTTGGGTACCCCCTTGATAAAACTAGTGGTAAATCTGACTTGTACAGGCTGAAAGAATTGCAGCTTATTCAGAAAGAAATTTGGAGCAAGGTTGGCAGTGCATATGTGCCTGGGTCCTTTTAGGTGCCCCATCAGTTCCACGTTGAAGATCTGGTATATGTGCAGTGACATGGCAGCCAGAATCTGGAACCTCAGTTGAAGGGTCCTTATTACATCTTCCTCACCACGCCAACTGCCGTCAAATTAGAGGGCATCATAGCTTGAATCCACGTGTCACATGTTAAGCCGGCTTTTCATCAACCTGCAACACCTGGAAACTCCAAGCCTCCAGCTACCGGCTGAAACTGAAACTCATCAGGGACAATAAACTCTCAGACAAGAACTCCCCTTTTTCTGGGAAAGTATAAGTGCAGTTCAGGTCCTGATGCTCCAGAAAGAGTATCAACCTCTCCATGAGGTTGATCCACAATTTTAGGGTTAAAATTGAGGCAAAAAGGGGGGGGGGGTGAGAGACCACCTGGGAATGAGAAAAACAACAGTGATTATTTGAATTGAAGTCAGGTGTAGATAACTCTTGAAGGAAAGGGTCAACTGTTCTGAGAACAACTATCTACAACCACCTGTAAACTATGTACAACCAGCTGTATACTACCTAAAACCAGGTGTAAACTATCTTCATGCTATTCTTGCTGAACAATCAATGTATAGAGCAAAAGTGGTTTCAATTTCAGGTATAAAACCCTGTCCTTTGCATATTGAGGGCTGTCTCCTGTCTTTGTAGGGGGAACCTATAGAAATTGGAATAAAACTCTTGCTTTTGCCTCAAGTTGTGGTCTATGAGTGTTCCTGGGAAGTGCACAATCCTGAGCTCCTGAGCAGTGAGACTCCAGGTCTAACAACATGAAACTAAAACGCTTTTGCCATCCATTCTTTAGGTGGTGAAGCAGCTTATAAAATGGGAATCCACTGTTCCAGCTATGCAACAGACAGGTTTATATCTAGACCATTCAAAGAAGTCATAAAATGTAAACATGAAGAAACAAACAAACAAACAATCTAGAAAAGATCATCCTGAGTGAGGTATCTCAGAAGCAGAAAGACATACACGGTATATACTCGATTTTAAGTGGAGGCTAGACCTATAATATAGGATAAACATACTAAAATCTATAAAAAGATAAACAAGAAAGAGGACCTGGGTTAAGATGATCAATCCTCACGTAGAAAGACAAATGGGATGGGCATAGGAGAAAACAAGAAACAGGACCCTAGCCTACCACAGAGGACCTGGGAAAGACTCTACCTAGTAGTATATCAAAGCAGGTGCTGAGACTCATAACCAAACCTTGGGCAAAGCACAGGGAATCATATAAAAAAAGGGGGAGTTAGTGTGACCTGGAGAGGGCAGGAACTCCACAAGGACCAAATATATCAGGGCACAGGGGTCTTTTATGAGACTGTATCTCCAACCAAGGACAATGTACGCATAGAACCTAGCACCCCTGCTCAAATATAGTCCATGTTAGCTCTGTCTCCAAGTGGGTACCATACTAAGTGGAACAGGGACTATTTTAGACATGAATTCAGTGGCTCACTCTTTGAACTCCCCCCTCCCAAGAGAGAATCAGACTGCTAGGCCACAGAGGAGGATATTTCAGCTAGTCCTGATGATACCTGATAAGCTAGGGTCAGTTGGAATAGGAGGAGGCCCTCCCCTATCAGTGGACTTAGAAAGGTGTAGGTAGTAGATGAGGGAAGGAGGGTAGGAAAGGGAGGGAATGAGGGGACTGGTCTACAGCTTGGATACAAAGTTAATAAACTGTATCTAATATTAAAAAAATAAAAAGTAAAAAAGTGGAACATAAAACAAAGTTCCTAAAGATGAAACACAAAATGCTGACAGTTTTTTGTTTCTTTGAAAACAGAATTTTTTTTCTGAACAATTTTCCTGTCCCAGGCTCTCTTTATAGAACAACCTGTGCTTGAACGCACAGAGATCCACCTACCTTTAACTTCCTGAGTGCTAGGAATGCAGGCGCTCACCAACAGCCCTAGGTGCTGACAGTTTATTTAGTTTTAGCATTTTATTTTTGTTGTTGTTTCATGCACTACATCTGAACTGCAGTTTCCTCTTTCTTCACTCCTCCCAGACACAATCTATCCACCACTACTCTGCCCAACTCTGCCCAGCTCACCTCTCCTTCATCCACTGCTTTTTTTCCATTTATTTTATTTTCAATGAAAAAAAATGTGATGGCATAGCAAGTTATAATAAAACTAGGAACAATCCCTCACATCAGAGTTGGTCAAAGCAATACATGAGGAGAGAAAGTGTAGCTAAAGCAGGAAAAAGAGTCAGAGACACCCCCATTCTCACTGTTGGAAGTCCCTCAGCGAAATCAGGATAATAATCATAAGGTGTATGCCAACAACCTAGCTCACAAGACTCATAGAATGTTTATGTTTTTGTCCTTCAGTCTCTGATCCCCTATGAACTCAGTTGACTCAGTGGGTCATGTGCTTGTTGTGTCCTTAATATCTCTGGTTCCTACAATACATATTCCCTCATTTGTGGGGTTCCTTTGGATACATCATTGTGTTTGGATAAGGGTCTCTGCATCTGTTCCCATGAGATGCCTCGTGATGTCTCTCTGATGACAACTGGGCTAGGCACTCATCAATGATTATAGCATAGTATCTTTCATTGTCACTTTTTGTCTGTCATGTTTACAGATATCGTGTGTCTCTAGGTTATCTTGACTCTGGTTCATGGTCATCCAGGCAGTGTCAGGCATGGCCCTCATGGTGTGGGCCTCAATGTGTTTTCTGGAGTGTATTTCACATTATTGGGTTGGGGTTTTCCTTCTAGTATCTTCTGTAGGGCTGGATGGCTGCACATATACTGGGTATAGTAGTCTGGGTTGGCATCGGTGGTCTCTTCGTGTCTGCATGATATCCATCCAAGCCCTTCTGGCTTTCATAGTCTCTGCTGAGAATTCTAGTGTGATGCGGATAGGTCTACTCTTTATTTGAATGCTATTTTGGTATTAGCAGTGTCATGCATAGAACAGTTAATTTTCATGGTGTCATCCCCATATAAAATAGAATCTCTGTAACCTGAGAAAATAAAAAATGAACACACTATAATGTGTGTTGAGTGAATTAAGACGAAGAAGGGACTAATTTGAGGTAAAAATAAACTACATATAAATGCTGCAAAAAATTAAAATACTTGTAATTCAATTATGATATTTTAGAATATAACTGCATCAAAAAATTTAATTCCTATGCCATCAATATACCCAAAAATGTAGGTAGCATTTTGCCTTTGCATGATGGTGAATATTTTTCTATAACTCCTCATATGAAAAGTACTGTTGTTTAAGTGATTTCTGAATGAATTACATAACATTATTAAAAGCAGAAAATTTGGTAGTTCTATTTGAAAGATAATTATATGCATAGTTTATGGTTCCCTCTAACTCTCTATTTATAGGAAAGGATTTATGAAAATGATTTACAATCTGTGAGTCAATTAATTCAACAGTGGATGCCTAAAAATGGAAAATCGAGGAATCTATCAGTGGCTTAGTCCATGAGGCTGTTTGGCTCAACTCACCTTCATATACACAGAACTCCTCAAGAAGAAGGTTCTATAGTCAATGAAGAAATAGACTTGCTACCAAAGCGAAAAAGAACAGGCAAAGAGTAAAACATTCCTTCTTCCATGTCCTTGTATAGGTTTCCAGTAGAAGATGAGGCAAAGATGAGTGGTTGGTTTTGCCGTATGAAGATATGGATTAAAGTTATATTTTTCAGCTTTATAGATCCAGAAGAGAAGTAGAGAAGACTATTTCAAACAAGCAAGAGTACTTTACAATTGTGTCCTTAATTTGGGTGTTTTGCTTAATTCCTTATGCAGTCAAGTTAAAAACCAAGAGTCATGATCACACCTCTTTTCAGCTTGAAAGATAATCATATCTCCTCTTTACATTAACTTCCAAATGAAAAGAAGAACAGGTCATAATAATGCCTAAAAATAATTTAATGACGCAGAGTACAACAGCAGACAAATTACATATTTATCTTGATAATAACTGAAGCTAACATTATATAACTGTCCTTCAAAACCGTCCAGGTTAGAAACAACAAAGTCCAGGTTAGAAACAACTCTCCACCGCCACTGGGCCACTCCACAACACCTCCCTCATAGGGCAACCCACATTAAGCACAAGGATTCACCTCCCACCTGCTATGTGTATATAGGGTCCCTAGGTCCAGACCAAGCATGCTTCTTATTTGATGGCTCAGTCTCTGCAAGCCCCCTGGGGGCTGGGGCAGCTGTTTCTGTTGGTCTTCTTGTGAGGTTCCTCGCACCTCCAGGGCCTTCCATCTTTTCCCCAACACTTACTCAGGATCGCTAGAGCTCTGCACCTTTCTTAGGTGCAAGTCTGAGCATCTGTCCAAGCTTATTTCTGGCTGGAGTCTCTGAGACAATGGTCAGGTTAGGGTCCAGGCAACCGGGTTTTACAGTCCCAATTCTGGGCGTTCTCAATGTGGTCAAATATCGTCCAACAGAGCCTGATATTCTTCTTCTGTGAGAGGAGCCTCGAGTGTTGGTTCGATCTGCTCCCATGGTACATCTGGGTCCAGAGCGGCTGGTCCCTGTTCCTCTTCCACTGTTCTCGCCAGTTGCTCCAGGAAGAGCTGGACAGGGCAGGAGTTGCTGGATTCTGGGTAGGCTTCTGTGAAGAAGGTGAGTTCGGGTCTTGACATCAACGCTTCTGCACACTGGCCTCCTGCAGAACCCGATGTCAACAAGCTGTCGCGGGAAGCCTCCTGCTCAATGCAACACGATGCTCCAGGAGCCCTTTCCGGGCCAGGAGAGGCAGGCAGGTCCTCACCTTTAGCTGTGCTGCCTCCAGCGCGGCCTTTCTGCCTGGCCTTTCTGTTCTGGAACCATATGTGGACGGTGTCCTCAGGCAAACCTGTGCTCAGGGCCAGTTGCACCCTCGTGGCATAGTCTGGGGATGGAGAGATCTCAAAAGCTTGCACTAGCATGCTGATCTGCGCTGGACTAAGCCGCGTTCGAGGCCTTCTCCGTTCAGAGGGCGGGCCTCTTGCTTGTTGTACCCTGGCGACAAGCTTTTCAGGAGGCTGTTGGGAGGCTTCATGGCTGGAGCCTGCGGTGGTCTGCTTTGAGGTCTTCCTCGACATGCCAGTTCTGTTTCTGCGGTTTTGAAACCACACGCGGATGGAGGACTCTGGAACTCCGAATTCCCTGGCCAGTTCCTGCCTGGTCCTGAAGCTCGGGTAAGGTGTCTTGGCGAAAACTGAGAGCAAGACCTCCTTCTGCTTGGCCTGCCAAACAGTCTTTTGACGCCGGGATGTCTTTGCCGTGCTGCAGCCACCCACATCTGCCTGATCTTCCATCCTGCTGAAGACACTTTGACAGGAGTTCTTCCTCTCCAGTGTGTACTCAGAACAACACCCAGGAAAGTGCAGACTATGGCAAATGCGTAAAGTGTCCGCTGTTCACCCTTAAATACCGACCTGAAGCCCCACCCACTCCCTCGAGGCCTCCAATTACAGGCCAAACCGTGGAACGCTCTTCTGCTTCCAAACTGTGAAACCCTTCCTTCCTCTTGCGAATTTTCCCATATCCCACCCTAAAGCAGCCTTTCCAGAAACAGTTGGCCTTGTGTTCTACCCAAATTCCACTGCTTAGCTCACAGTACGCACCTGTGTTGACCCACAAGGAGTTTGAGGGGAGAGTCTAAGGCACAGCTTCTGATGATCAGGCAAGGGGAAGAGGCATAAGCCAGGAGCAGTCTTTGCCTATTTTAACAAGGTCATTCATTCAGCTCTGGCTGATGCTCAAGGAGGAACGTGGCTAGAACAGATCTTGCACTCTGCGTGTGCCGTCTGCCTTAAGTTCCTTTGAGCTCCAGTCACCCGGTGTATGATTTCAACAATCTAAGTATGGTTAGGACCCTGCAAGTCTAAGCATTTGGGCAAAGAGTAGACTTATCCTGCAGAAAGACTCCTGGAATTATTTCTGAATTTCTCTTTCAGTGGCAGGCCACAGAAGGTGTCAAGTTCCCTCTTGGTTCCCTGCCACGGACCGGCCCAGTCGGGCTCCTGTCTTACGCGGGAGAACAAGGC
Organism: Meriones unguiculatus; assembly: GCF_030254825.1. NCBI lineage: Eukaryota > Metazoa > Chordata > Mammalia > Rodentia > Muridae > Meriones > Meriones unguiculatus. The sequence continues at coordinate 1,510,473 of NW_026843645.1, forward strand.
TTTAGACAGGAAGACACGGTTTCGGCAAAGAATTGACAGAGACACCTTGATGGTTTTGACTCTGCTGCAACTTTAGTGAAATCAAGCTAGTATTTTTATAATGATTTCACAAAAGGCACCTTAAAATTGGCATATTTTCCAGAACATTCAGACTTTCACCAAGAATACAAAGTTTGCATTTTAACTCAAAATGGAATTAAACATAAAGCAGTACCCACAAATAATCTTGGCCTAGAAACTTTTTGATCAGAGCAAACAAAGGAAAAGAAACCTCAAATATAGTTTTATTATTGCTAACCAATGAAGAGGAAAGTCAGGAGCTAAATCAGATGCCTGCCAAAGTCCTTCTCTATATCAAAATCTAACTACATCTTTGTTAACCCTCCTCCCATATGTCCTGCCCAAGATTTATGATCTTCTCTAGGAACAAGGCACTGAAGGGAGGGGGAAACTCCCGCCAGCTGCACCTCTCATGGTACTATTTCTTAAGAAGGAGCCTATTATTATTTTACTATCCTTAATGCCTATTAATACTAAATTTAATTCATTACTTTTCTTAAACTTATTTTTATTAAAGCCTTTAACAATCTACTAATAATAAATTTCTTTATAAAGTTAATTGTGCTGTTTCAGGTATCACAGGGAAAGATCAAAGAATTTATTATTTTAGCCCCAGAGCCACAACTGAAGAAGCGTAGAAATCTCAGAACACGTCTCTTTTCCAAGTGGGATGAGTTTGCCAGGGACCTTCCAGGGGGCATTATTTCCGAGGAAATCATATCCCCCGCCCTGTAGCTTATGCTACTATGGCGACACTGGCGTGGGTGTGGCAGTTCCTCTGGTTCCACCTATTTAATCCACCATACACTTTGTCCTACTGGAGAAATTTTACAGATTCCTAGAAACTGTATGAACCTTCAGAAGCACACATTGTGGATCCCAAGACTTTTGGGAGAGGATACTGAAGTCATTTCCTTCATTTCAAGGAACAACATTTGTTGCTGCCATTAATTTGGATCTCTGATCATTAGGCACTGTTTTCCAGAACACACAATTTCCGGTACTGCCAAATGTGCCTGTCCTTCCTAAGGGTGCGGCTTTGCCCTAGATGGAGGAGAACAGTAACAGTTGAGAAATTCTAACCCTGCCTTATTTTTGCATCTCATGTTTTACATGTGCCATAATTTTAACTTTTTCCTTGCAGTCCCCATCAACAGTACCTGGGTGTACAATAGATCCTGTAGAAGTTATTCTGCTTCTTCCAGAGATCCGCTTTACCATCCCTGAATACACAGGTCCATAAACAGCTGTATTTCCTTTGTAACATAGAAGCCTTGTGGATAGGGTTAGAGGTTTATCTGCAGCCAGATGCAAAGCTGTGCTGCTGCATGCAGTGGTGTGTATCAAGTCTAAAATCCTCAGTTGATATTTTCCTACCTGCCTAGTACCTCATGGCTGCGTGATGGGAGACAGCTCGTATTGTTGCATGAGGGGCCTAAGCCTGACAGGCCCCTCTGTTGGTTTCCTGATGGCAAGAGGTTAGCCTGTATGTCCCTCTTGGGCAGTGATCCCTAGTACAGTGCTTTCCTTTGCCACAGCTGCCATGAAACCCCGGGAACCTTTGCATTCCCTTGGAGCCAGAATCTGCTTGTTCCCTTCTGTGAGTAAAGGGACCACTTGCCTCTGTGTTAACACACCTCCTATTTTGGGTTCTAGAGATTTTAACCTCACAGTTTTTTTTTTTTTTTGGTAAATGCCTGGATTCACCCAAAATAGCACACCAGGTGTTTTGAGAACTGGGAACTCTAGCTGTAGCTTGTCCTGTGAGGTCGGCATGATGCTCCTGAGAGCCAATAGCAGTTGTCTCTCTTAATCATTCATCTCTTGGGGCCGCTCCTCCTTTTCATGCTCTAAATGCTCTCCTACATGTGGTATTTGCAATATCATGTGCCAATAATTGCATCAGTGTTTATCTGGTGTCAGTCTGTTACTGCCTTCTTTAGAGCTGAACCCAATCTCTGTATGAAGTTGGTGAACAGTCTTCTCCAGGGCCTTGAATTACCTTACTGAATGAGGCAGTTGTTTTGCACAGGCTCCTAAACAGATCCCTGCACCCTTAACACTGCAACATGACATTATTCAGTGACTTCATCATCAGAACAAATGAGGGACCACCTGGGAATGAAAAAAAAAAAAACTGTGATAATTTGAATTGAAACCAGGTGCTGATAGCTCTTGAAGGGCAGGGTGAACTGTTCTGAGAAACAACCAGCTGTAAAGTATAGAGCAAAAGTGATCTGATTTTCAGGCATAAAAACCCTGTGCTTTGCATGTTCAGGGTCATGTCCTGTCTTTGGAGGTGCAACCTATCTCGACAGCAATAAAACCTTTTGCTATTGCATTGAGATGTGGTCTGTGATTGTTCCTGTGAAGGGCGCAATCCTGAGCTCCTGAGCAGTGAGACTCCAGGTCTTACATTTTGGTGCGTTGCCCAGAAAACAGCGTGCCCTTCCTTAACCCTCAACAGACTGGGCTCAGAGGTCGAGCTCGGAACAGGTTAGTCTGATTTCTGGTATACCACTGTTTCTCTTTAGTCACCTAACTGGACCTTTTTGGTCGTCTGCTCAGTCACTGCGATAGACATATTTGTCAGAATATCGATTGACTGGGAACTGGAGGACATTCCGGATTCCATTTGGGGAGGCTAGGTCCTGCATGGTCTTCCTCCCATCTGTTTCTCTTCAGAGACAGCTGCCGTGAGGCAGCCTCTCAATCAGAATTCTGTGGTACCACCCAAAAGGGTGTCCTTGTCAAATTGCCTGTCTTGTTCTTTTTGTCTCTATCATTGTTGCTTCTTTGACTTTCTTGATGGATGACTTTATTATAGGACAGGCTGTGACTATCATGTCTTGGAGGTGAGATACAAGGCACATATTTCTTTGAATATGTCCTATTCTCACACCAGCCCACTTGGGATGATTGCCAGCTACTCTTGCAGGCCCTTTTGACTAGTGAGGAAGGAGACGGGTCCTCCTTTAGACAAGAAATACTGTGCCAGGAATGGACAGGAGGCCTTCCATCCTCCCTAATGAGATTGATGATGGCTTTCCCCTCACCCACCCCAACTGGGATTACAACGTATCCAGATGTAGGGAATGCCTGCAGGTCTACCGCCAGACTCTACTATCATGTGTCCATGGGGCCGCTCAAAAGCCCACCAATTTGATGAAGGTAAGAGAGATGGTTCAGGAGCCAGATGAATCTCCCACAGCCTTTCTTCAATGGCTGATGGAGGCATATAGCTGGTTTACACCTTATGACCCTACCTCAGATGAGTATAAGGCAATGGTGACTATAATCTTTATAGACCAGTCAGCCAGAGATATTTGTAGAAAACTCCAGAAAATAGAGGGTTTACAGGAAAAGTCGTTAAAGGATTTAGTGCAGGTAGCAGAAAAGGTTTTTTACAGCCGGGAGATGAAAGAAGAGAAAGAGGAAAGAAAGCAAAATGAGCAGGAAGTGAGAGAAAGAGAAAGGATAAGAGGCAAGACAGAAAGTTGACTAAGATCCTGGCCACCACAGTGCAGTCATAATGATAGGGAGAGAGTTCCTGGAAATCGGAGGGGCCCTCTGTCTAAGGATCAGTGTGCCTATTGCAAGGAGAAAGGACATTGGATCCAGGATTGTCCCAAATGGAAGATGAAGCCCTACACTTAAACCTGGCGCACCTCCAGGCTACCAATCCCCAGGTAACTCATCTCCAATATGTGGATGATATACTATTAGCAGCAGATTGTAAAGAAAGTTGTTTTGACGCCACCGACCAGCTGTTGCAAGAGATGGGTGAGCTCAGCTACAGCGAAAAACTCCCATCCTGCAGGTCAGTTACCTGGGATATATATTAAAAGCGGGAAAGAGATGGCCTTCGGAGGCTAGAAAAGAGACTGTATTTCACATTCCCCCTCCAGGGACTACTGAACAACTGAGGGAAATTTTCGGTACAGCAGGGTTTTGCTGGCTGTGGATTCCGGGATTTGCCAAGATGGTAACCCTTCTGCATGCCCTTACAAAGGGCAATGACTCTTTCATCTGGGGAAAGGATGAACAAGCTGCATTTGATAATATCAAACAAGCCTTAATATTGGCTCCTGCATTGGGACTCCCTGATGTAACCAAACCCTTCCATCTCTATGTGGCTGAGAATCAGGGAATGGTCAATGGGGTGCTAACACAGAAAATTGGACCCTGGAAGAGACCGGTAGCCTATCTATCCAAAACACTTGATTCACTAGTGGCAAGATGGCCAACCTGCCTGGAAATAATAGAAGTAGTGGCGGCACTAGTATAACATGCAGACAAACTGACTCTGGGACAGGACCTCACCATCTGTGCTCCTCATGCCCTTGAGAGTGTCATAAGGCAGCCACCTGATTGCTGGCTCATGAATGCCCGCATGACACATTACCAAGCCTTGCTTTTGAATGATGATAGAGTCACCTTTGCCCCGGCTACAGGGCTAAACCCTGCCACCTTATTGCCAGATCCACAAATCCAGGTTCTAGCAGAGGAACAGGGATGGCGAAAGGACATGAAATATCAGCCTCTGCCCTACTGTGAGATGACATACTATATGGATGGGAGCAGTTTTGGGAGAATGGGAAAAGAAAGGCAATGGCAGCAGTAATAGATGGACATAAGTTAATATGGGTCCAGGCGTTACTGAAGGGCACTTCTGCTCAGCGAGCTGAATTGGTTGCTTTAACACAGGCATTAACTCTGGGAAAGGGTAAAAAGAAACATCTACTCTGATAGTCAGTACACCTTCGCAACAGCCCATGTGCAAGGGACCATCTATCATCAGAGAGGCCTGCTAACATCAGCTGGTAAAGAGATAAAAAATAAAAACGAGATTCTGGCTTTGCTCAATGCCTTGTTGCTGCCTGCCAAGCGAAGCTTTATTCATTTCCCTGGACATCAGAAGGGAACTTCCAGGGCAGCAAAGGGGAATAACATGGCTGATCAAGAGGCTAAAACAGCTGCTAGAGGAAACTCTGTCCTGGTGGTACTAACTGCTGAACTGCCCAGAGAAGAATGACTAAACTACTCAGAAAGTGACTTAAAGTTAATATGGCAACAACAGGAGATATTTGACACTGACTTGGGGGCATGGATTAACTCCAAAGGTAAGATTATTCTACCCCAGGAAGACACTGAGAGATTAATAACTCAGATGTATAAATGGACTCACTTGAGGGCAAAGAAATTGGCTGAAGTTGCCCACAAATCCCAGTACCAAATACTAAAACTCACCATCCTGAATGAGAGAGTGACTAGGGCATGTGAACCTTGCCAGAGGGTAAACATAGGTAAGAATTTCCAGAGCCCAGGGAAGCAGCTGAGAGGAACTAGACCCAGAATGCATTGGGAAGTGGATTTCAGTGAAATTAAACCAGCCAGGTACGACAATAAATATCTCCTGGTTTTTGTGGACACTTTCTCAAGATGGGAAGAAGCTTTTTCCACAAAGAAAGAAACAACCCTGGTCATGGCCAAAAAGATTCTGGAAGACATTTTTTCCACAGTAAGGTATTCCAAAAGTAATTGTGTCAGACAATGGGCCAGCCTTCGTTGCTCAGGTAAGCCAGGAGGTGGCCAGGTTTCTGGGGCTTGACTCTAAGTTACATTGTGCTTATAGACCCCAAAGTTCAGGACAGGTAGAGAGAATGAATAGACTGTTAAAAGAGAATCTCACCAAATTGACAGTGATGACTGGCAGTGACTGGGTGGTGCTCCTTCCCTTGGCCCTCTTTAGAGTCAGAAATACTCCCTCTGTACAAGGCCTGACTCCATTCAAACTATGATATGGGGTTCCTGCTCCCCTGACTCTTCTTGGGGACCCCCTTGACATCAGTAGTGGTTACTCTGACTTATTGTCCATGCTAAAAGGACTGCAAATTATTCAGAAAGAGATTTGAAGCAAGGATGGCAGTGCATATGCACCTGAGTCCTTGGAGGTGCCCCATCAATCCCAGGTTGGAGATCTGGTATATGTGTCATGACACTGCAGCCAAAATCTGGAACCTGGGTGGAAGGGTCCTTATTACCTCCTGCTCAACACCCCAACTGATGTCAAAGTAGAGGGCATCACAGCTCAGGTCCACCTGTGACATGTAAAGCCTGCCCTTCATCAACCTGCAACACCTGGAAAGTCCAAGCCTCCAACAACCTGCTAAAACTGAAACTCATCAAGGACAATAAACTCTCCGACCAGAACTCGCCTTTGTCAGGGAACTTATAAGTGCAGTTCAGTTCCTGATGCTCCAGAGACAGTATCAACCTCTCCCTGACGTTGATCCACAATTTTAGGGTTACAATTGAGGAAAAAAGGGGGGTGAGGGACAACCTCAGCATGAGAAAAACAACTGTGATTATTTGAATTGAAAAGTCATGTGTAGATAACTCTTGAAGGGAAGGGTCAACTGTTCTGAGAAAAACTATCTACAACCAGCTGTACACGATCTACAACCAGCTGTACACTATCTACAATCAGCTGTACACTATCATACTATTCTTGCTGACCAATCAATGGATACAGCAAAAGTGGTTTGAATTTCAGGTATAAAAACCCTGTGCTTTGCATGTTCAGGGTCATCTCCTGTCTTTGGAGGGGCGACCCTATCACAATTGGAATAAAACTCTTGATTTTGCATTGAGTTGTGGTCTCTGAGTGTTCCTGGGAAGTGCACAATCCTGAGCTCCTGAGCAGTGAGACTCCAGGTCTAACAACAGGAGACTAAAATGCTTTTGCTATCCATTCTTTAGGTGGTGAAGCAGCTTATAAAATGGGAAACCTATTTACCAGCTGTGCAACAGACAGGTTTTTATCTAGTCCATTCAAAGAAATCATGAGATATAAACATAAAGAAACAAAAAAAAAATCTAGAAAAGATCATCCTGAGTAAGGTATCCCAGAAGCAGAAAGACATACATGGTATACACTCACTTTTAAGTGGATGCTAGACTTATAACATAGGAAAAACATACTAAAATCTGTACACCTAAAGATGACAAACAAGAAAGAGGACCTGGGTTAAGATGATCAATCCTCACTTAAAAAAACAAATGGGATGGACATAGGAGAAAACAAGAAACAGGACAGAAGCCTACCACAGAGGCCCTGTGAAAGACTCTACCTAGCAGTGTATCAAAGCAGATGCTGAGACTCATAACCAAACCTTGGGCAGAGCACAGAGAATCATATGAAAGAAGGGGTTGTTTGTGTGACCTGGAAAGGAAAGGAACTCCACAAGAACCAAATATATCAGGGCACAGGGGTCTTCTATGAGACTTTATCTCTACCCAAGGACCATGTATGCATGTAACCTAGCACCCCTGCTCAAATATATCCATGTCAGCTCTGTATCTAAGTGGGTACCATACTAAGTGCAACAGGGACTATTTTGGACATGAACTCAATGGCTGGCTCTTTAACCTCCCCCCTCCCAAGGGAGGATGAGACTTGCTAGGCCACAGAGGAGGACATTACAGCCAGTCCTGATGATACCTGATAAGCTATGGTCAGTTGGAACAGGAGGAGGCCCTTCCCTATCAGTGGACTTGGAAAGGGGTAGGGAGGAGATGAGAGGGTGGGTGGGAAAGGGACAAAATGAGGGACTGGGCTACAGCTAGGATACAAAGTTAAGAAACTGTATCTCATATTAAAAAATAAAAAATTAAAAAAGTAGGACATAAAACAAAGTTCCTAAAGATGAAACACAAAATGCTGACAGTTTTTTGTTTGTTTGAAGACAGGATTTTTCTGAATAATTTTGGCTGTCCTGGACTCTGTTTGTAGAACAGCCTGTGCTCTCTGTGCTCACAGAGACCCACCTACCTTTAACTTCCTGAGTGCTAGCACTGCAGGTACTCACCAACAGCCCTAGCTGCTGATAGTTTATTTTGTTTTAGCATTTTATTTTTTGTTCTTGCTTCATGCACTACATCCCAACTGCAGTTTCCTGTTCCTCCATTCCTCCTACCCACAATCTATCCACCTCTACTCTGCCCAACTCACCTCTCCTTCAGATCCACTGCTTCTTTATTTTCAATGAAAAAAATTCTGATGGCATAACAAGTTACAATAAGATTAGGAACAATCCCTCACATCAGAGTTGGTCAAAGCAATACATGAGGAAAGTGTAGCTAGAGCAGGAAAAAGAGTCAGAGTCACCCACGGACACACACACACACTCACTGTTGGAAGTCCCTCAGCAACATCTAAGATGTATGCAGACAACCTAGCTCACAAGACTCATAGAATGTTTGCCTTTTTCTTTCAGTCTCTGTGATCCCCTATGAGCCCAGTTGACTTAGTGAGCCATGTTCTTGTTCTGTCCTTGATATCTCTGATTCCTACAATACATATTCCATCATTTGTGGCGTTCCCCTAGATACATAATTGTGTTTGGCTGTGGTTCTCTGCATCTGCTCCCATCAGATGCCGGGTGATGTCTCTCTGATGACAACTGGGCTAGGCACTCATATATGATTATAGCGGAGTATCTTTCATTGACATTTTTTTTGCCTGTCATGTTTACAGATATCGTGTGTCTCTAGGTTATCTTGACTCTGGTTCATGGTCATCCAGGCAGTGTCAGGCATGGACTTCCCCTCATGGTGTGGGCCACAATGTGTTTTCTGGAGTGTATTTAATATTAATGGGTTGGGGTTTTCCTTCTAGTATCTTCGGTAGGGCTGGATGGCTGCATATATACTGGGTATAGTAGTCTGGGTTGGCATCAGTGGTCTCTTAGTGTCTGCATGATATCCATCCAAGCCCTTCTGGCTTTCATAATCTCTGCTGAGAATTCTAGTGTGATTCTGATAGGTCTACTTATTATTTGAATGATGTTTTGGTATTAGCAGTGTCATGCATAGAACAGTTAATTTTCATGATGTCATCCCCATATAAAATAGAATCTCTGTAACCTATGAAAATGAAAAATGAACACACTTTAATGTGTGTTGAGGGAATTAAGACAAAGAAGGGATTAATTTGAGGTAAAAATAAACTATATATAAATGCTGCAAAAAATTAAAATACTTGTAATTCAATTACGATATTTTAGAATATAACTGCATCAAAAAAATTAATTCCTAGTCCATCAATATACCCAAAAAGTTATGTAGCATTTTGATTTTGCATGGTGATGAATATTTTTTCTATAACTCCTCATATGAAAATTACTGTTGTTTAAGTGATTCCTGAATGAATTACATAACATTATTAAAAGCAGAAAATTTGGTAGTTCTATGTGAAAGATAATTATATGCATAGTTTATTTTCCCTCTAACTCTCTCTTTATACGAAAGGATTTATGAGAATGATTTACAATCTGTGAGTCAAGTAATTCAACAGTGGATGGCTAAAAATGGAAAATCAAGGAATCTATCAGTGGCTTGGTCCATGAGGCTGGTTGGTGCAACTCACCTTCAAATACACTGAAATCCTCAAGAAGAAGGTTCTATAGTCAATGAAGAAATAGACTTGCTACCAAAGCAAAAAGGAACAGGAAAAGAGTAAAATATTCCTTCTTCCATGTCCTTGTATAGGTTTCCAGTAGAAGATGAGGCAAAGGTGAGTGGTTGGTTTTGCAGTATGAAGATATGGATTAAAGGTGTGTTTTTCAGCCTTATAGATCCAGAAGAGAAGTAGAGAAGACTACTTCAAATAAGGAAGAGTACTTCACAATTGTGTCCTTAATTTAGGTGTTTTGCTTAATTCCACATGCAGTCAAGTTAAAAACCAAGACTCATGATCACACCTCTTTTCAGCTTGAAAGATAATCATATCTCCTCTTTACATTAACTTCCAAATGAAAACAATAACCAGGTCATAGTAATGCCTAAAAGTAATTTAATGATGCAGAGTACAATAACAGACAAATTACATATTTATACTCATCATAATTGAAGCTAACATGATATAACTGTCCTTCAAAAACCGTCCAGGTTAGAAACAACAAAGTCCAGGCTAGAAACAACTTTCCACCGCCGCTGTGCCACTCCACAACACCTCCCTCATAGGGCAACCCACATTAAGCACAAGGATTCACCTCCCACCTGCTACGTGTGTGCAGGGTCCTTAGGTCCAGACCAAGCATGCTCCTTATTTGATGGCTCAGTTTCTGCAAGCCCCCTGGGGTCTGGGTCACCTGTTTCTGTTGGTCTTCTTGTGAGGTTCCTCGCACCTCCAGGGCCTTCCATCTTTTTCCCAACACTTACTCAGGATCGCTAGAGCTCTGCACCTTTCATAGGTGCAAGCCTGAGCATCTGTCCAAGCTCATTTCTGGCTGGAGTCTCTGAGACAATGGTCAGGTGAGGGTCCAAGCAACAGAGTTTTACAGTCCCAATTCTAGGGGTTACCAATGGGGTCAAATATCATACAACAGAGACTGATATTCTTCTTCCGTGAGAGGAGCCTCAAGTGTTGGTTCGATCTGCTCTCATGGGTCATCTGGGTCCAGAGCAGCTGGTACCTGTTCCTTGACTTCTGCTGTACTCAGCAGTTGATCCAGGAAAAGCTGTGCAGGGCAGGAGTTGCTGGGTTCTGGGTAGGCCTCTGTGGAGAAGGTGAGCTCGGATGTTGGCATCAACGTTTCTCCATACTCGCCTCCTGCAGAACCCGGTGTCAACAAGCTGTCGCGGGAAGCCTCCTGCTCAATGCAATACGATGCTCCAGGAGCCCTTTCTGGGTCAGGAGAGGCAGGCAGGTCCTCACCTTTAGCTGTGCTGCCTCCAGCGCGGCCTTTCTGCCTGGCCTTTCTGTTCTGGAACCATATGTGGTCGGTGTCCTCAGGCAAACCTGTGCTCAGTGCCAGTTGCACTCTCGTGGCATAGTCTGGGGATGGAGAGATCTCAAAAGATTAGCATGCTGATCTGCGCTGGACTAAGCCGCGTTCGAGGCCTTCTCCGTTCTGAGGGCGGGCCTCTTGCTTGTTGTACCCTGGCGACAAGCTTTTCAGGAGGCTGTTGGGAGGCTTCAAGGCTGGAGCCTGCGGTGGTCTGTTTTGAGGTCTTCCTCGACACGCCAGTCTTATTTCTGCAGTTTTGAAACCACATGCAGATGCAGGACTCTGGAACCCCAAATTCCCTGGCCAGTTCCTGCCTGGTCCTGAAGCTCGGTTAAGGTGTCTTGGCGAAAACTGAGAGCAAGACCTCCTTCTGCTTAGCCTGCCAAACAGTTTTTAGACGCCAGGATGTCTTTGTCTTTCTCCAGCCACTCACATCTGCCTGATCTTCCATCCTGCCGAGGACACTTTGACAGGGGTTCTTCCTCTCCAGTGTGTACTCAGAACAACACCCAGGACAGTGCAGGCTATGGCAAATGCGTAAAGGGGTCCGCTGCTCACCCTTAAATACCGACCTAGGCACCACCCACTCCCTCGAGGCTTCCAATTACAGGCTAAACCGTGGAACGCCCTTCTGCTTCCAAACTGTGAAACCCTTCCTTCCTCCTGCGAATTTTCCCATATCCCACCCTAAAGCACCCTTTCCAGATACAGGTGGTCTTGTGTTCTACCCAAATTCCACTGCTTAGCTCACAGTACGCACCTGTGTTGGCCCACAAGGAGTTTGAGGGGAGAGTCTAAGGCACGGCTTCTGATGATCAGGCAAGGAGAAGGGGCAGAAGCCAGGAGCAGTCTTTGCCTACTTTAACGAAGTCATTCATTCAGCTCTGGCTGATGCTCAAGGAGGAACGTTGCTAGAACAGATCTTGCATTCTGCGTGTGCTTCTGCCTTAAGTTCCTTTCAGCTTCAGTCTCCCAGTGTATGATTTCAACAATCTAAATATGGTTAGGAAACTGCAAGTATAAGCATTTGGGCAGAGAGGAGACTTATCCTGCAGAAAGACTCCTGGAATTATTTCTGAATTTCTCCTTCAGTGGCAGGCTACAGAAGGTGTCAACTTCCCTCTTGGACCCTCTGGTTCCACCTATTTAATCCCCCATACACTTTGTCCTACTGGAGAAATTTTACAGATTCCTAGAAACTGTATATGAACCTTCAGAAGCACACATTGTGGATCCCAAGACTTTTGGGAGAGGATACTGAAGTCATCTCCTGCATTTCAATGAACACCACTTGTTGCTGCCATTAATTTGGATCTCTGATCATTAGCCACTGCTTTCCAGAACACACAATTTCCGGTACTGCCAAATGTGCCTGTCCTTCCTAAGGGTGCGGCTTTGCCCTAGATGGAGGAGAACAGTAACAGCTGAGCAATTCTACCCCTGCCTTATTTTTGCATCTCGTGTTTTACATGCACCATGATTTTAACTTCTTCCTTGCAGTCCCCATCTACAGTACCTGGGTGTACAATAGATCCTGTAGAAGTTATTCTGCTTCTTCCAGAGATCCTCTTTAGCATCCCTGAATACACAGGTCCCTAAACAGCTGTATTTCCTTTGTGACATAGAACCCTTGTGCTTAGGGTCAGAGGTTTATATGCAGCCAGATGCAAAGCTGCGCTCAGTTGAGATTTTCCTACCTGCCTAGTACCTCATGGCTGCGTGATGGGAGACAGCTCGTATTGTTGCATGAGGGGCCTAAGCCTGACAGGCCCCTCTGTTGGTTTCCTGATGGCAAGAGGTTAGCCTGTTTGTCCCTCTCAGAGCAGTAATCCCTAGACCTGTGCTTTCCCTTGCCACAGCTGCCATGAAACCCCGGGAACCTTTGAATTCCCTTGGAGCCAAAATCTGCTTGTTCCCTTCTGTGAGTAAAGGCACAACTTGCCTCTGTGTTAACACACCTCCTATTTTGCATTCTAGAGATTTTAACCTCACAGTTCTTTTGGTAAATTCCTGGATTCACCCAAAATAGCACAACGTTTTTTTTTTTTTTTCTTTTGAGAACTGGGAACTCTAGCTGTAGCTTGTCCTGTGAGGTCGGCATGATGTTCCTGAGAGTCAATAGCAGTTGTCTCTCTTAATCAATCTTCTCTTGGGGCTGCTCCTCCTTTTCATGCTCTAAATGCTCTCCTACATGTGGTATTTGCAGTATCATGCGCCAAGAATGACATTAGTGCTTATCTGGTGTCAGTCCGGTAGTACCCTCTTTAGAGCTGAATCCAATCTCTGTATGAAGTTGGTGAACAGTCTTCTCCAGGGCCTTGAATTACCTTAGTGAATGAGGCTGTTGTTTTGCACAGGCTCCTAAACAGATCCCTGCACCCTTAACACTGCAACATGACATTATTCAGTGATTTCATCATCAGAACAAATGAGGGACCACCTGGGAATGAGAAAAACAACTGTTATTATTTGAATTGAAGCCAGGTGCAGATAGCTCTTGAAGGGCGGGGTGAACTGTTCTGAGGAACAACCAGCTGTAAAGTGTAGAGCAAAAGTGATCTGATTTTCATGCATAAAAATCCTGTTTTGTATGTTCAGGGTCATGTCCTGTCTTTGTAGGTGCGACCCTATCTCAACAGCAATAAAACCTTTTGCTATTGCATTGAATTGTGGTCTGTGAGTTTTCCTGTGAAGGGCGAGATCCTGAGCTCCTGAGAAGTGAGACTCTAGGTCTTCCATTTTGGTGCGTTGCCCGGAAAACAGTGTGCCCTTCCTTAACACTCAGCTGGCTGGGCTCAGAAGTGAGCTCAGAACAGGTTAGTCTGATTTTTGGTATACCACTGTTTCTCTTTAGTCACCTATCTAGACATTTTTGGTCATCTGCTCATTCCCTGCGATAGACAAACTTGTCAGAATATCGGTTGCCTGGGAACTGGAGGACCTTCCAGATTCCATTTGGGAGGCTAGTTCCGGGATGGTTTTCCTCCCATCTGTTTCTCTTCAGAGACAGCCGCCATGAGGCAGCCTCTCAATCAGAATTCTGTAGTACCACCTGTAAGGGTGTCCTTGTGTAACTGCCTTTCTTGTTTTCTTTGTCTCTATCATTGTTGCTTCTTTGAATTTCTTGATGGACGACTTTATTATGGGACAGGCGGTGACTATCATTTCTTGGAGGTGAGATAAAAGGCACATATTTGTTTGAATCTGTCCTATTCACCAGCCCACTTGGGATGATTGCCAGAAACGCTTGCAGGCCCTCTTAACTACTGAGGAACGAGACGGGTCCTCCTTGGGAAGAGAAAGACTGTGCCTGGAATGGACAGGAGGCCTTCTATCCTCCCTAATGAGATTGATGATGGCTTTCCCCTCACCCACTGAACGGGAATTACAACACATCTGGAGGTAGGGAATGACTGGAGGTCTACCGTCAGACTCTAATTGCGGGTTTCCATGGGGCTGCTTGAAATCCCACTGATTTGATGAAGGTAATAGAGATGGTTCAGGGGCTGCATGAATCTCCTGCAGCCTTTCTGGAATGGCTGATAGAGGCATACTGTCAGTTTACGCCCTATGACCCTATCATAGATGAGCATAAACCAATGGTGACTATTACCTTTATAGACCAGTCAGCCAGAGATATTTGTAGAAAACTCCAGAAAATAGAGGGTTTACAGGACAAGTTCTTTAAGGATTTAGTGCAGGTAGCAGAAAAGGTTTTCTACAGCTGGGAGATGGAAGAAGAGAAAGAGGAAAGAAAGCAGAAAGAGCAGGAAGCAAGAGAAAGAGAAAGGATAAGAGGCAAGACAGAAAGTTGACTAAGATCCTGGCCACCGCAGTGCAGTCATAATGATAGGGAGAGAGATCCTGGAAATCAGAGGGCCCTCTGTCTAAGGATCAGTGTGCCTATTGCAAGGAGAAAGGACACTGGATCAAGAATTGTCCCAAAAGGAAGATGAAACCCTTCTTTGGGACCTGGCACACCTCCGGGCCACCAATCCACAGGTAACTCTTCTCCAATATGTGGATGACATTCTATTAGCTGCAAATTGTAAAGAAACCTGTTTTGAGGCCACCGACCAGCTGTTGCAAGAGATGGGTAAGCTCAGCTACAGAGAAAAAGACCCATCTCTGCAGGAAACAGGTCAGTTATCTGGGATATATATTAAAAGAGGGAAAGAGATGGCCGTCGGAGGCTAGAAAAAAGACTGTATTTCATATTCCCCCTCTACAGACTACTGAACAACTGAGGGAAATTTTAGGTACAGCGGGGTTTTGCCGGCTGTGGATCCCGGGATTTGCCAACATGGCAGCCCTTCTGCATGCCCTTACAAAGGGCAGTGACTCTTTCATCTGGGGAAAGGATGAACAAGCTGCATTTGGTAATAACAAACAAGCCTTAATATTGGCCCCAGCATTGGGACTCCCTGATGTAACCAAACCCTTCCATCTCTATGTGTGTGAGAATCAGGGAATGGCCAATGGGGTGCTAACACAGAAAATTGGACCCTGGAAGAGACCAGTAGCCTATCTATCCAAAACACTTGATTGAGTAGTGGCAAGATGGCCAACCTGCCTGTAAATAATAGCAGCAGTGGCGGCACTAGTAAAACATGCAGACAAACTGACTCTGGGACAGGACCTCATCATCTGTGCTCCTCATGCCCTTGAGAGTGTCTTAAGGCAGCCACCTGATTTCTGGCTCATGAATGCCAGCAAGACACATTACCAGGCCTTGCTCTTGAATAATGATAGAGTCACCTTTGCCCCGGCTACAGGGCTAAACCCTGCCACCTTATTGCCAGATCCAGAAAACCAGCCCCTGGAGCATGATTGCTTACAGGTTCTAGCAGAGGAACAGGGATGGCTAAAGGCCTTGAAAGATCAACCTCTTCCTGATGCTGAGGTGACACACTATAAGGATGGGAGCAGTTTTTTGTAGAACGGGAAGAGAAAGGCAGAGGCAGTGGTGGTAGATGGACATCAGGTAATATGGGCCCAGGCGTTGCCGGAGGGCACATCCGTTCAGCGAGCTGAATTGATTGCTTTAATCCAGGCATTAACACTGGAAAAGGGTAAAAAGATAAACATCTACACTGATAGTTGGTTCGCCTTACCAACAGCCCATGTACATGGGGCCATCTATCAGCAGAGATTTCTGCTAACATCAGCTGGTAGAGATAAAAAATAAAAATGAGATTCTGACTTTGCTCAATGCCTTGTTGCTGCTGGAAAAGGTAAGCATTATTCATTGTCTGGGACATCAGAAGGGGATTTCTGAGGCAGGAAAGGGGAATAACATGGCCGATCAGGAGGCTAAAGCAGCTGCTAGAGGAAACTGTCCTAGTGGTACTAACTGCTGAACTGCCCAGAGAAGAATGACTAAACTACTCAGAAAGTGACTTAAAGTTAATATGGTAAAACACAGGGGATATTTGACACCTATGTGGGGGCATGGATTGACTCTAAAGGTAAGATCATTCTACCACAGGAAGACGCTGAGAGATTAATTACTCAGATGCATAAGTGGACTCACTTGCGGGCAAAGAATTTAGCTGAAATTGCCTACCCATCCCAGTACTGAATACTAAACCTCACCACCCTGACTGAGACAGTGACTAGGGCATGTGAACCTTGCCAGTAGGTAAACATAGGTAAGAGTTTCCAGAGCTGCTTCCAGGGAAGCAGCTGAGAGGAACTGTGGCAGCCTTTTTGGAGTATATGGCTAATTTGGAGTTAATGGCATCTGAACAGTGGAATCTGGCCTCTTGGCTTTGGCTATTTTCCAAAGTCCAGTTTCTTATAAACTGACCTTGGTGGTCCTACAGCAAACAGCTCTGACCCTGCGAAACTGTGTGCAACCATAGTAACCAGACAGCAGGCGCTGTGTAACCTTGAGTGAGCTCTCCTATGTTTTGACCATGTAAAGCTCCTACAGGAGAAACTGCTTGTACTTTTTGGCCTACTTAAGTGTTAACCTGACGTCCATTAAACTGACACTTGGATCAGCATGTAGACTCAGTGTCCTTCTCTGTGTCACCCTGTCTCTCTCTCTCTTTCCCAGCCCTCTCTCAGGTGGTATTCAGGTGTCACTGCTGGCCAGTGACAAGGAACTAGACCTGGAATGCATTGGGAAGTGGATTTCACTGAAAGTAGACCATCTAGAGATGGCAATAAATATCTCCTGGTTTTTGTGTACACTTTCTCAGGATGGGTGGAAGCTTTTCCCACAAAGAAAGAAACCTCCCTGGTCATGGCCAAAAAGATTCTGGAAGACATTTTTCCTCGGTTTGGTATTCCAAAGGTAATTGGGTCAAACAATGGGCCAACCTTTGTTGTTCAGGTAAACCAGGAGGTGGTCAGGTTTCTGGGACTTGATTAGAAGTTACATTGTTCTTATAGACTTCAAAGTTCAGGACAGGTAGAGAGAATGAATAGAACTCTCAAAGAGACTCTCACTAAATTGACCATGAAGACTGATGGTGACTGGGCAGTGATCCTTCCCTTGGCCCTCTTTAGAGTCAGAAGTACTCCCTCCATACTAGGTTTAACTCCCTTTGAACTACTATATGGGGTTCCTGCTACCCTGACTCTTACCCCATTGACATAATTAGTGGTAACTCTGACTTGTTGTCCAGGTGAAAAGGACTGCAACTTATTCAGAAAGAGATTTGGAGCAAGGTTGGTAGTGCATATGCGCCCAGGTCCTTGGAGGTCCCCCATTAGTTCTAGGTTGGAGAGATGGTGTACTTGTTATGACACCGCAGCCAGAATTTGGAACCTCGTTGGAAGGTTCCTTATTGTGTCCTGCTCAACACCCCAACAGCCGTCAAAGTAGAGAGCATTGCAGCTTGGATCCATGGGTCATATGTCAAGCCTGCTCTTCATAAACCTTCTGACACCTGGAAAGTCCAAGCCTCCAGCAACCTGTTAAAACTGAAACTCATCAGGGACAATGAACTCTTTGACCAGTAAAGTGGACAGACAATGGTACCTCTGGGTGGTGCTGTTTTTACTCAATTGGAGTTTTGGTGATCCTCACCAGGCTCACAAGGCCCTGGAAGCAATGTATGGTAAACCCTGTGATTGCAAGGGTGGTGTGATGAATGGCAGAGCCTTACTTATTGGTAAGATTTGGAGCCCCAACAAGGCCTATGCTCAAGTTGAGTTTGGCGATACATGGGCATATAGAGCCCTACAACCTTCAGGGAGTACCCCAAGTTTAGAATGGCATTGTGTAACTAAGCCTAAAATGATTCCTTATGTAAATGGGTGCCCCGTGCCTTGCCCTTGTGATACCTATCAACAGGTTGTGCATAGCAGTTGCTATAGGGTTGTGCAACAATGTACTGGAAAAGATAACATCACCTATTTCACTGCCATATTGAACCAAGTCAGGGAGGAGATGAGGATAGACGATTGTTTCCACAGTATGCCAACAGGAGTCCATGGATCTTAATTACTCCAAGCCCCTTGTTCTCGGATGGTAGGAAAGCCTGTACGCTGAAGAAAGGTACCTCCCATTCACCTCTCAGATGGAGGAGGGGTGCAGGATCAGGCCAGACAAGAACAGGTTAAACAATGCATTGAAGGGTTAATAGAAAAAAGAATATTCGTCCCTCAATTACCACCCTCTGGTTCTTCCTGATAGTAGAGGAAACTTTATTTTAGACCCCCAGACCGTAGATGTTATTACTGCCACTCATAGCTTCCTAAATGACACCAACCCTTCGCTTGCAAGTGACTTCTGGCTCCGCCTCTGACAAGGGCAGCCTGTTCCTCTGGAGCTCCCCCCCAACGCCACTTATTCCACTGCTGAGGGGACCTGACACTCAGCACCCTCTCTGAGAGTGCAGCCTCTCTTCAAGCAAAATGTTACTTGTTTGACAAAACCCTACAAAAATGATAGCTCAGATCTACCTGTAGGGGATGCTACCTTTGCCATTTGTGATTCAGCAATTGACATCTCCACAGCTCTCTGCCCTGACAATAACACTGTTTTCTTATGCAGGAATAATAAAGCCTATACATTCTTGCCCACAGATTGGACTGGGACCTGTGTACAGGCAACTCCCTGATCTTAGCATCATTCCAGGGGATGAGCCAGTCCTAGTCACCACCTTTGACTTAATGGCTGGAAGAATGAAGAGAGCCATTCAGTTCATTCCTCTGTTAGTGGGAACTGGGCTGAGTGCTTCCATAGGCGCTGGGTCAGCTGGCTTGGGTGTTTTATTATATAAATACAACAAACTGTCCCAACAGTTAATTAATGATGTACAATTGCTTTTGAGCACCATCAATGACCTCCAAGACCAGCTCAATTCCTTAGCAGAAGTAGTTCTCCAGACCCAGAGGGGATTAGACCTCCTTACGGTTGAAAAAGGAGGAATCTGCTTAGCCCCACAGGAGAAATGCCGTTTTTTACACTAATAAATCAGGCATTGTTAAAGGAAAGATTAAAAAGAAGATCTTGAAAACAGAAGATGAAAATTAATAGAATATCCTTTTTGGAATGGGTTTAATGGTATGCTCCCCTATGTGCTTCTCTTACTGGGACCTTTTGCTACCCTTTTGCTCCTTGTCACAATATTACCCTGTATTGTTAACCAATTACTGGCCTTTGTCAGGGAATGTGTAAGTGTGGTTCAGGTCCTGATGCTCCAGAGGCAGTATCGATCTCTCTCTGAGATTGATCCACAATTTTAGGGTTAAAATTGGAGCACAAAGAAAAGGGGGATGAGAGCTCACCCGAGAATGAAAACAACTGTAAAAGAAAAACAGCTGTGACCATTCCCATTCTTGAATTAAAGCCAGAGGCACATAGGTCTCAAATGGCAGGATGAACTGCTCTGAGATAGCCTTGAATTGAAGCCAAAGGCAGGTAGCTCTTGAAGGGCAGGGTGAGTTGTTTTGAGAAAACTCACAAATGGCCAAAAACTGCAAACAACTAGGCGTAAACTATCTTCATGCTATTCTTGCTGACCAATCAATGTATAGAGCAAAAGTGGCCAGATTTTTAAGTATAAAAACCCTGTGCTTTGCATGCTTGGGGCCATCTCCTGCCTTTTGAGGGGTGACCCTATCGCGATTGAAATAAAAAAAAATGCTCTTGCTTTTGCATTGAGTTGTGGTCTGTGGGAATTCCTGAGAAGAGTGCGATCTTGAACTCCTGAGCTGTAAGACCCCAGGTCTTTTACAGGATAAATATAAAAGAAGGAAGTAGGTAAAATAACAGTAAATTTTTTAAAGAGTTTTAAGCAATCATACTGTGAATTATCTACATAAATCCCTATAATACATGTAAGTACATGCATGAATATAAACATGTAGCAACCTAAATGCTTTTAATAATGCACATAGATAAGTATAGTTCACCACTGACCAAGGAAGCTTTTCCTTGAACCACAATCATGACTGAAAACCACAACCAATCACAAGGCAGAATTCTGGAGAACAGTCACATCTGATACATCTACAAAACAATTCCCAGATCTAAGACTCAGTGATCATGCATAACAGGAGGTAAATATATATATGTATATATATATATATATATATATATATATATATATATATATGGCAGAGGATCAGAGTATGGTCTGGTAATGTGTCTCCTAATAATACCAGAAGCTACACCCATAAGATGGGCCAATATAAAAAAAAAAATAAAGAAAAAAAGGCTTACCAATATACCTGTATAAAAACGAACTAAAAATTGAAAATGCTAATAGACATGCAAAAGTGGTCTAGGAAGAAACCATTGTCCTTAATCCTACACAAAAATCTGCAGGGAACTAATAAATGCTGAGAGTATGAGAAAAAAAATCTTTCCAGGAAAGAGCATAAAATCATTTAGTTATCCAATACCAAGCAATCAACCCTGAAAACATGCATGGAAGTAACATTATTAAACTGAGCAACTTATATTAAGAGCATAATACAAATTTGAAAAAAGAAGATGAATTTGAAAGAGAAACAGGAGAGGTCTGTGGGAAGGTTTGGAGGGAAGAAAAGAGAAGGCACAAAATGATGTAATTATTAAATAACCTTAAAAATGAATTAAATATAAGCTCTTTAGGTCATGATTTTAAAATGTATCACTATTGAGTAGTATGCAAACATAAAACTTGCAGGTAGATAGATGGAACTAGAAAAAAAAATCATGTTATATGAGGTAATCCAAACACAGAAAGACAAATTCCACATATTCTCTCTTCTAAGTTTCCCAGCTTTAAACGGAATATGTGTGTACTCATATGTGAGTCTATATCCGGCAGTAATTAAAAAACCAAGAATGAAATAGTGACCATTTCCAAGGTGAGAATGGAAGTGTGTGGGGGCAGAAGGAAGTAGAAAGGTATAGAGATTTGAAAGAGGAAATGGGAAAAACTTGAAGGGGGTATAATAATTTCGGAGGTAAGACAGAAAGAAATACAAAAGGGAAGATGGTAAGGTAAGGATGTCTGAAAAAGTAATATGGAATAATATTAGTAACTATCTAAGATATGTATAATCCATGTAAGCTATTGTATAAAACTAAAATTTAGTTTAAATGAAATTTTGCCATCTGTGATGACAATTGTCCCTCCATCTAACAAAAACTCCAACACCAGGCATGAGAAGTCAACTTTTGAGTTACTGGGAAGGGTTTTCTAAGAGAATCCTCAAGAATCATATGCTACTACCTATCTGAACTGAAAACTACAGTCCATTTTCAGCCTGAAAAGATGCTGTTTGTTCGGTCTGAAATACCTGAAAATAACAGGATGCAGAATGAGGAACTAGGAAAATGAAGAGGTGCTGTGCTAACTCTTGAACTTTGAATTTACGCCAACTGCCAGCTTCTTGGAATATAAACTTATAGTTGTCCTCAAGCGCCTGCTTTTTCAACAGTACATAACACATTGAAGACATGGCATGTATGCTTGTGGGTGCTTGCGTTCCACTTAACATCCAGCACAGTCCTGTCCAAAAGCTCCAATACCCCATCCACCCTCTTAGGAGCTGTCCAGGCTTTAAATCAATCTTAAATCTATCTACCGCATTTCAGCTGCACTTCCAGCCACTCACATTGTATTATAGGTGTCTCATAGACAAAAAAAAAAAAAAAAAAATTATCTGTTTTATCTTGTACGATTGTGAACATCCTTACTGAATTCATGATGAAATGTCCCAGACACGGAAATTCTTAAAGCCAAGCACTCCATAGCCAGGGAACTACAAATAATCCCAGAGTGCATTGTGCCTGCTGGGAGCCTCAGTGAGAACTGTCTCAGAGCAAGGACTTCTGGGATTGTTTGTAGTAACATAGCCAGGTCTCACTATATCGTCGCTTTGCCGAGTTGCAGACGCAAAAATACAATTCCCAGAATGCTGTATTTATCGCATTACACCCTCACAAGCTATCCTCCTCCTCCCTACTTAGCCTAGAGCTCTGTCAGGACCCAGAAGTATCCCCCGGAAGCGCTTTCCCCGTCGTCACAAAGCGCACAGTGTTTTCCCTGGTCCCTGGTGTTCTGTCAATGTCCCTGCCCTGTGCCCCTCGCAGTCTTCAGGTTCAGGAGCCTTTCGGAGCCAATTTGTGATGCCATCGCCCCGCCCCCTGGTACCGGAAGTAAACACACAGGGCTGCTGCACTTGTGTGCAGGAAAAATGAGCCCTTTGAATTCTCCTGATCAGAGGAAGTCCAGCTGGTCCCTGGTCCCTGGAGAAGGGATCCTGAGGTCCCTCCCCCTTTTTAAAATTAATTTTGAGTCGCCCAGTCAAAGGAGGACTAGTCTTGGGAAGGCAGAAACGCGCTCACAGGGAAAATAAATGTCTTTTAAATATTAAAAAATAACTGGAGGCAGGAGAGATGGCTCAGAGGTTAACAACGCTGGCTGCTCTTCTAGAGTTCCTGAGTTCAATTCCCAGCAACCACATGGTGGCTCACAGCCAGCTGTAATGGGATCTGGTGCCCTCTTCTGGTGCACAAGCAGAATGAATGAATGGATGAATGAATACATGGATGGATGAATCTTAAAAAAAAAAGCCGACCTTTGTCATCGCAACAGCCATCAGACACAGAAAATCCCTCTCTTATCAAGGTGCCAGGTTCCATCCCAGGGACCACACGGTGGCGCTCCAACCATCTGTCAAGGAATCTGGTGCCCTCTGGTGGAGCACACGTGTCACTTAATAACTAGCTTTATATATATGATGTTTTCATTTAATACTATGTATTTATTTCAATTTAATAAGAACAGACAAGGGCGTGTCTTGAGAGCAGGCTTCCCAGAGTCCTGTGGAGTCGGTACGCAGGAGGTCTCTGTGCTAGATCAAAGCAGGGCCTGGGGCCCCCCACCTGTGTCCATCCTCCAGTGCTCTCCCCAACCTGATGGTAAGATTCTGTTGCTGAGGACAACACCTTCACAAGTCATTGGACACAGCGAATCCCAGCTGGCCCCTACCGAGAACCTTCACCCTTATAGACTGCTGTTTGCGATACAGGAACATACGCTGCATGCCACCAGAAGAGAAAAGTACACACCAACCCAGCCATACACCCTTCACTCTCCAACAGTGACCTGCCTACAAGATTTTCTGGTGCACTTGTGGTATAAAGGTCACAGAAGAGACCAACTAATATCTAGTTGGGTTTCAGGAGGCCCACTCCATGAGAAGGAACCTTGATCCAATACTGCTTGATTGGCCAGGAACCTGAGTCTACAGAGGCCAAGGACATAAGAGAAATCTAAATGCTACAGTTGTGCTAAAGGAGCACAGCCATACTCACAGATTAGTGCCTTGCTAGGCCATCATTGGAAATTTCTCCTGCAGGAGATGGGAATAAATACAGAGACCCACATCCAGTTGATATGCAAACAGTGAGAAGCCTTGGACCATTCCACCCTAAATGAGATGTCTGCAAGAAACCCTAAGCCCCTAAGGGCTCAAGAAACTCTGTGTGCAGAGTGTAAGCGCCAGAGTGGATGAAGGACACAAGGGTAACAAGGCCTTGTAAACACAGCAGGACCAATACACATATGAATGCACCCTGACCCACAAGCTATCTTTTCTTTCACTTTCCCCTGTTGGGGTTGCCTCAACAGGCAAAGAGTATGTGTTCCGTCCTGATGCCACTTGATATGCTGGGGTGGGTGGGTATGCACAGGAGAGGCAGGGTGATCCTCTTTTCTGAAGAGCCAGGTGAGGGATGATAGTGGAAAAAAGGGAGGGTATGACTGGAAGGAGAAGGAGAAGAAGGGGAGGTCTAAGACAGGGATGTAAAATGAATAAATAAAAATTTAAAAAATAAAAATAAGAAATAAGGGGGCAGGAGAGATAGCACAGAGTTTAAGATCACAGGCTGCTCTTCCAGAGTTTCTGAGCTCAATTCCCAGCACCCACATGGTCATATCAATCTATCGTGAGACCTGGTGCCCTCCTCTGGCATACAGACAGAATAGTGTACAAATAATAAAAAAATCTTCCATAATAAAGAGAACTACACTATGAATCATAAATAAAGTGTCCATCCCTCCAAAAAGAACACTCATTCCCTATTTAATAATAATAATAACAATAATAATAACAATGATAATAAATGAAAATCTTATTCTTCTCCAAGGGACTCTCATTGAGGCAACAAACCAGACTAATGTGTAGGTCCCATGAGAAGCAATAGATGGCAAAAGAAAAACTCAAAGGTATACTTGTGGGTTGTCAATGCTGCCTCTTCAGGCACCAGGCATCCACCTGGTACACAGGCACACCTATCCATGCAGGCAAAACAGTCATACGTGTAAAAATAAACAAATAGATGGGATTTACACTTCTTAGAAGAAGGGAAAAAAGCACAAGGGTCCATTAGTAAGTAAAGCTAGTTTATTGCACACACAGCCCCAGCTTAAATTTATGTATTCCCAGTTTAAATGTGTCCAGTTTAAATTCCCTGCTCAGCCAGGGCCCAGCCAGTCCCTGCTCACTGCAGAAGGAATCCTGGGGTCCCTGCCCCCCTTTCTTTTAGTGATTGCAAACTCTCCCAGTCAAAACAGAGCTGGTCCCAGGAAGGCAGACAGAGATTATAAATCATTCTTAAAGACTATAACAAGAAGCCAGGTGTGGTGTCGCATGCCTGTGGCTGTCAGTGGGGCAAGCAGAGGCTGGTGTGAGTTCCAGGCCATCTGGGTTTGCAAAACGAGTTCAGGACATGCAAGGCCACAAGAGAAACCCTCTCTCCAAAAGGAAGGGTTTGCACCCCTGCCAGCTCTTCACACTCACATGTCCTAAGTCATAAAGTATGACTTCAACCAGGCTATAAGAAAGTCCTGCCAAGCACAGTGCACACACCTTTAATCCCAACACTCGGGAGGCAGAGGCAGGTAGATGTCTGTGAGTATGTCTGGGAGTTCGAGGCCAGCCTGGTATACAATGAGGCCTGGAAAGCCAGGGCTACACAGAGAAAACCTGTCTCAAAAACCCAAATTAATAATAATAATGATAATAATAATAAGATTGAAACAAAAAAAATCAGAGCCAGGCCTGCTGGCACATTGTCAGAAACAGGTTCCTTTCCCAAGGAAGGCACACAGTAGAGTTTATGGGAAAAATAGCAGATGGAAGAAAGATTTGAAACTTCATTTTATTTCATTTTTAAAATTTCAATTACATTAATTCTTAGTGGATTTGAGAGAGCAAAGACTTAAAATCAGTGGGTATTGTTTTAAAGTTTAAAGCATAAGAATGAATAAAGCCTAGTTAGTTGGAAACATGTCCAGCCTCCTTTGGGGAAGAACTAGCCTTAAGGGGACAAATTAACCTTACTGCATTCTTTCCTGCCCACTAATTATACAGTTGCTAGGAAACTGGCCCATAGGACCAGGCCAGAACTGTTTGTGGTCTTGATGCCCAAAGTAACCAATCATTTCAAACTGAGTTTCCATTACACAATCATGTAAAGCCAAAGCATGTAAGTCCCTGCTTGCAGTTTTGCCCCATAAAAACCTTGCTTCCCTAGATCTCAGGGCTACATTCCTGTCCTGTGTCCACAGGAAGTTTGTGTCCCATGTCTGAACACGTATACAATTTTAAAAACCTCATGTATTTACAGCAGAGTGTATCCCAGGTCTTTTGGGTTTCCCAAAATGGCATAACAGTTTCACTCTGAATAATACCATTAGTAATTTATAAACATCTCCCAATGACAATAAACACTTGTAGCCACAGAAAACAACCAAAAACCTACCCAATCCCCCTTAAGGAAAATATGACATCATTCTCATTGATTTCTTCTAGCTGACATTTTGGACATGCAGAAATCCTGTTGGGGGCCCAAAGAAAATTGGAAAAATGTTTAATTAAGTAAGCAATATTTGTGGTCCAGTCTTTGAATGTTGAGAAAATAATAAAAGTCCTGTTTAGAACAGTTTAAAATGCTGGACCAATTAAGATTTGTAGCTTTCTTCAAAGCTCTCTTGGGAGCAGGCAGTGATGAGAAACAGCAATTGAAGTTGTTGAGGCAGGAACAAGCACAATTCTGGAACATGCAAGATACAAACAGATGTGTCAATATCTCAGCATGCTGGAAGAAAAATTCTGTCAGGTTTGGTCCAGCATCTCCAGTATTCACTCCTTTTGTTCTGCAAACATATAATTTCTCACAAGCATTATACAGTTCTAAAATTATAAATGTATGAGATGTTCAGAATGAAATTAAACTGTAAACCAATTTTATCAATGCCAATTAAAAGAATGACATAATAAAAATTGAGGATATTATAGCCAAGGATTTATTGGTCATGTACTGCTGAAGTTCTGGCTAGAGACATTTTTTATGTCTCAGTCAGCTTTAGAATTATGTGAAGCGATTATCAATTTATATTGCCTGTTTTGTTTGGTATTCTTAATTTCTTTCTTCTTGTGTGTGACCAAGGTTTTCGGGTGGTCTTCCTCTGTGATATCTGATTTTTATTTGTTTTGAAGGAACCCATAATTTCTCTTCTCCTGTATGAACATATGAAAAACCTCTTCCCCAGTATGTAATACATCCCCTACTGTTCATTGTGAAGTTAGGGTATCTTTGAAATATATAGGCTGAAATAATTCAGCAATTTTTTTTTCTATAACCCAGTGTCTTTGTGCAGCTGTTGTTTGTTGTTCATTAACATTTAAGAAATTTAAGGTCAAAAAAGCATTATGTAATCTATCTCGTGGGGGGGGGGGTTAAAACCCCTCTCTGTTTGTTAAGCATGTCCCTTAAAGTATGATTCAATTTTTCAATGACTGCTTGACTGGCAGGATTCTGCGGAATACCTGTTACATGTTTTAGCTTATAATATGTAAAAAAATCTTTCCATTTTATTAAAGACATATGCTGTAACATTATCAGACTTGATTTGTGTAGGCATAACCATAACTTCCAGAACTTCTAATAAATTTGTAATAACTAAATCAGCCTTCTTAGAACTTGTGGCTTCGCCTGAAAGATGGAGCTGGTTTCCGCCTTCCACCTTCCCGATGGTGAGTGCTCTCTGTCACAAACAACTCCGCATTTGGCTAAGGCTGAGGATCTGGCTTGCTTCCATGTATGTGGACCTATCTTCATTGCCCACGTGGCATGCTGAGGTTGGCTACCCAGAGGATATTTAACCTGTGGGCTGGCTTTTCCCAGGGTCAGATGATTGTTCAAGGTTCCTGAATAAACTGCATTGAAAAAAGAAAAAAGAACTTGTGGCTTTTGTTCATTGGAACCCTGAATATGTGTCTATAGTATGGTGCACATATTTCAGTTTACCAAACTCTATAAAATAAAACACATGATTTGCTAAATTTCATTTCTTTGTTTACCATTTGGGTTACTTCCTGCAGGTAGTGGAGTTTAATTATATAAAGAACAAGTGGGACATTTTCGCACAATTTCTTTGGCTTGTTGCCAAGTGATAGAAAACTCTCTTTTTAAACCTTTGCTGTTAACATACTGTTTTTAAAATGAAATTCTGAGGCCTCAAACAAACTTCCTGTCAATAGTTGATCAATTTCATCATTGCCTGTGCTAGAGTGCCTGGTGGATGCATATCAGATCTGATCTATGTTATATACAATGTATTATTTTTATTTCTTATTACTCGGTGTAATTGAAGAAACAGTGAAGTTAAGTCCAAATAATCCTGAATTAGATCAGAAGTTTCTATATGTAGAACAATAATTTCTGCATATTGAGAGTCAGTGACTATATTAAGAAATTCTTGAAAATTTGATGACACCAAGAGAATTGCATATAATTCTGATTTTTGAACTGAATCATAAGCACTCTCCATCACTTTACTCAGATTTTCTGACTTAGAACCTGCCATTTTTGATTTATTGGCATCCGTATAAAATATGGGAGCTCCAAAAATTGGAGTTCCTTTTATTATATGAGGAAGAATCCAATTGTTTCTTTTTATAAACTGAAGTGACTTGATTTTGGGGTATCTGTTGCTGATTTCTCCGAAAAACTCACAACAAGCTCTTTGCCAATATCCGTTCACTGCCCATAATGATACAATCTCAGCATTGGGAAAGGTCACCACAATTCCAGATGGATCTATTCCAGCCAACTGATGAAGTCTCATTTTTCCTTTTAAGAGTAATTCAGGAACTTTTCTATATCGATTTTTAATTTTTTTTTTATTTTGCTTGTGTACCAAAAATACCCCATTCTAAGACACAGTCCACCTTATGCATTAGAATTCCTGTGGGAGAATGAGTGAAAAGCAAGATAACCAAAATATAGGCCGTCTTTGGATCAATATGGTCTATATATGCATCTTGTAATTTCCTTTCTACCAGAGCCAATTCATTTTCATCTTCAGTTGATAACGTTCTTGGACATTTAAAGTCCTTATCATCATATAAGGTTTAAAATAAGTTATTTAGCTTTGAGTAGCTAAACAAAATGTAGGCTATAGCCAGTTAATATCTTACAGTAATTTTTTGAAAATCATTGAGAGTTTTTAATTGGGTTCTTCCAAGTTGTTGAGTTTTTTTGTAGACCTATTTTGTATCCTAGGTAATTAATAGAATCTCCTCTTTGTACTTTTTCGGGCGCAATCTCTAAACCCCAACAAGGCAAAGTTCTATTTATTTCATCAAATATATTTTCTAATGTTTTTCTATCTGAATCAGCCAATAAGATATCATCCATATAGTGGTAAATTATTCATTGAGGAAACTGCTTACAAATTACCTCCAACAGTTGTTGTACAAAATATTGGCACAAAGTAGGACTGTTCAACATCCCTTGTGGTAAGACCCTCGAGTGGTATCTCTTTATTGGACAGCTTCTATTCAAAGTGGGTCCTGAGAAAGCAAACCTTTCCCTATCATACTCATGTAAAGGAATTGTGAAAAAGCAATCCTTTATATCAATCACTATAATAGGCCATTGTTTAGGTAACACGGAAGGCAATGGGATTCCGGATTGTAATGACCCCATTGCTGGAATAATTTTGTTAATGGCTCTGAGATCTGTTAACATCTTCCATTTGCCAGATTTCTTCTTGATGACAAATACCAGAGAATTCTAAGGGTTGTTGGACTCCTCTATATGCTGAGCCTCCAGTTGTTCCAGGACTAGCTGTTCTAGTGCCAGTAATTTTTCTTTACTCATAGACCATTGTTCAATACAAATAGGTTGGTTTTCCAACCACCTTAGTGGTAAGGCTGTGGGAATTTTATCAGCAGTGGCTTTCCAACAGGCAGTTGAAAAAATGGCCTCTGCTGTATTTTGTTTATGGACAGCCTGGACAGTCTGAAACTGTTTTTGATGGCATTTTAAAATAATTTTAGCTTCTTTATCAGGAGTATTACCTGTTTTTTGCCTCATAACATGGGGGGATGTTAATGTGGGTCTTCCATTATTGTAACACATCTCTTCTCCATAAGTTTATGGCTATCTCAGCCACATATGGTCTTAGTTTTCTTATTTGACCTTCTGGTTCTGTACATTTAAACCATCTAACACTTTGTTTCACTTTAGATAAAGTCCCAACTCCTTGGAATTGAATATCCACCTCCTGAAGTGGCCAATTTGGAGGCCAGGATTTACAAGTAATAATTGTGACATCAGTCCCAGTATCCACCACACATTCAATTTCAATACTATTTAAAATTATCTTTAACTTTGCCCTATGATCATTTATAGAGGTTTGCCAATATATTTGCTTTTTTGTTCCCTTCCCTTCCTTTTTTTTTATTTATTTACCTATAAAACCTACCCTGGCCTCACTGTTGAAATTTTTAATGTTTATTCCCAGAGCAGTGGTGTTTAACTTTCTTGTGGAGGAGTATCCCTGTCCTGTATTGGGGCCTGAGAAAGGCCCCTTAGGCATTTTTTATAAAGAATTACCCCATTTGTCTGTGCTCTACATTCACTAATCCAATGTCAACCCTTGCCACATCTTCTGCATATTCTAGGAAGTATAGACTCCCTTTTTGAATTATTTTGTTTTTTCTGGTAACTTTGTTTGCCCATCAAAATTAAGACATTTCCCAATGTCTTTAGGGGTAGCTTCTCCTATCAAGGCCAAATTGGGTGATTGAGGTGTGATGTCAATTTTATTTATAACCCATTCATCTATTTGTGCACACCCTGCTTTAAATGGGTGTATTACCTCTTTGCATTCAAAATCTTTGCATTTTCAAAAGCTTTTCTAGCTAGTGGATCTGATATACTTGTATCCCCAGCTGAAGTCAATCTTTGCAAAACATTAATGAATGTTTCACATGGAGCTTGTATGACCTGAGAGAATGGCTCAAGCCTTTTTCCTAATTCCTCAACCTTGTCCCAGGTATTTAAGGCTGGTAAGTGACATAATGCTAAGGTTTCTTCATTATATACAGCTTGTATCTCTGTGTCAGCCTATTGGCCATCACCAAGCAACTGTTCCTTAGAAACACCAACAGCCCTGGCTCTATTTTTGTATGCTATCTCTCTAGCCTCTTCTCCTCATCATGATAGCCATTGTAAATATGGCTCAGGTTCTTTTATTGCCTTTGCCATATCCTCCCAGTCCTTTGGGATTACTCTACTGATTGGCCAAGAAGTCAGCATTTGTTTTACAAATGGTGAATGCATTCCAAAATTGGTGACACTTTCTTTAAATTTTCTCTGGTCTGGCACTTCCACAGGGTGCCATTCAGCCTCATGGTAATCCTGTGGAAGATCATCATCTGCTGGTCTCTGTTGTACACTGACTGGATAAGCTAATGTTTGTTTTCTAACCACCTTTGATTGACTTTATTTATTATTATCTTTTGCCTCTGCCTGAGTATTTTCTTTACTTAGTATTCTAAACTATTTTTTAAGGTCTGTACCCATATTTCACAACTATCTCTCTGTTGTTTGTTTTGTTCAATAATCTCTTCAATCTCTTGTTTTATGCCTCTCTTCTAACTTTTAACTTTTTCTTTATAGTGTTCTAGTTGTTTGTATTTTCCAGTATCTTTTCTAAAACCTCTGACCTATTTTCCTGTTATTTCTTATGTTCTGTAAGTTTTTGGATCTCTTGTTTTATGTCCTGTTTTCAACCTTCATTTTTTGTTTATATTGTTCTACTTGTTTTTTGTATTGTTCCAGTATTTTTTCTAAAGCCTTTGCCTTTGAGAACACATAAAAGGCTAAATCAATTATTAAAGTTAAATTGAGGAATATGAATGTAACCATAGTCATAATTTCTAAACTTTCCTTTATTTCTGTCTTAAAACCATAGAAGAGATTATCAGCCAAGCTCTGAGAAGTATATTTCAATTTTTCACTCATCCCGTTAGAATGTAGTGGCAGCCAGTTTTGTTCAGTCTCAGTTCTGCCGAAAGTAGGCTGTCTTTTGTTCTGAGGCTTGTTTAAGAGTCTCTTTTATAGAGCCAGTAATTTATCTGGGAGTTTTTAGGTTTAAAGTTTGAGTTGTATCGCTGGGAGCTTATTCCTCTCCCCCACCCAATTATAATAAAGTAAGATTTAAAGGGTGTGGATACTTAGATGAGTTAGGTGCAATTTGTTGTTGGTTATTAATATTTACTATTGATAAATCTTTTAGTTAAGCAGTGGTTATTCCTAAACAGCTGTATAACCAAATCACCACAGAGAGACTAGGATTTATTTAATTAACCTAGAGCACAATGATGGCCAACAGTTACTCCATCCTAAACCTCTAAGCCTACAGAGTTTCCTACCATTCAGATTCACCCATCATACTTGCCTTTAGTGATATCTTAGTTCCAGGTCATTTCCACATGTGGTGCCAAGACTGCAGATTCTCCTTTTCTCCTCTTTTCCTCTTCTTCCTCCTTCCTATTCCTCCCACTTTGGACCAGGATGTCTCACCCTATCCTCTCTATTGCTCATTATTGTGGCTTCTTATTTTAATTGACAATATAGAGAACAAATGGTGGCCTGTTTATGCAAACTTGAGACAGGTGATGCTTAGAAAAAGTATCACAATTCAGTATCTGGATTGAAACCAGACAATGGAGGTGAAATATCAGCTTTTGAATGAACACGGGTAAATTGTATACATTCCAACAAAAAATACTATACCAATATAATCTCTTGTAACATATTAAAACAACATGGTCTAAAACTAGACCTTAATAATAACAAAAAATAGTATGCATGGAAACTGAACTCTACTCAATGACAGCTGGATTATGGAAGAAATAAACTAATTAGACTTTCTAGAATTTAACAAAAATGAAGGCACAACTTACCCAAACTAATGAGACATAATGAAAGTAATTCTAAGAGGAAAGTTCATAGAACTAAGTGCCTTCATAAAGAAATCTGAGGCATCTCAAATCACCATAACAACACACATG
The DNA here is from genome assembly GCF_030254825.1 of Meriones unguiculatus. Classification (NCBI taxonomy): domain Eukaryota; kingdom Metazoa; phylum Chordata; class Mammalia; order Rodentia; family Muridae; genus Meriones; species Meriones unguiculatus. The sequence continues at coordinate 1,543,157 of NW_026843645.1, forward strand.
AATGACCTAGTCAAAATGAAGCAGACATATACAAGAGGAGTAGATGGCTAGAAATAATCAAACTTAGGGCAGAAATCAATAAATTAGAAACAAAGAAAACAATTCAAAGAATAAACAAAAGCAAGAGCTGGTTCTTGGAGAAAATGACAGATAGATAAACCTTTAGCATAACTAACTAAAACACAGGGAAACATTATACAAATCAGCAAAATCAGAAAATTAAAGGGGGTATAATTACAGACACTGAGGAAATTCAAAGAATCATTATGCTTCACCTTAAAAGTCTATATGCCACAAAACTTGAAAATCTAAATGAAATGGAATATTTTCTTGCTAGATTCCACTAATCAAAGTTGAATCTGGATCAGGCAACTAAATTAATAGACCTACATGCCCTTTTGAAGCATTCATCAAAAGTCTCCCTGCCAAACAAAGACCAGGGCTTGATAGTTTCAGCGCAGAATTCTACTAGACCTTCAAAGAAGAGGTAATGCCAATACTCTTCAAACTATTTCACAAAACAGAAAAAGAAGGAACATTACCAAACTCTTTGTATGAAGCCACATTCACCTTGATACCTAAACCTCACAAAAGCTAACTAAAAGGCAGAGTTACACTAAGAAAGATTATTTCAGACCAATCTCTCTTATGAATATTGAAACAAAAATACTCAATAAAATACTTGCAAAATGAATCCAAGAAAACATCAAAAAACTCATCTACCATGACCAAGTGGCTTCATCCTAGGCATGCAGGGGAGATACAATGTACAGAAAACCATCATTGTAATCCACCACATAAACAAACCGTAAAAGAAAAACCACGTGACCATCTCAATAGATGCTGAAAAGCATTAAATAAAATCCAAGCTCCATTAATGTTTAAAGTTTTGAAGATATCAGAGATAAAAGGCACATGCCTAAACACAGTAAAGATAATATACAAGTGTACAGCAAACATCAAACTAAATGGAAAGCAATTTAACTCAGTCCCACTGAAATCAGAGACAAGTCAAGTTTACTCTCTCTCCTTTCTCGTCAACATAGTACTGGAAGTTCTAGCTATAGCAGTAAAACACCTAAAGGAAATCAAGGGCATACAATACAGAAAGGAAGAAGTCAAAGTATCACTATTCACAGATGATATGATAGTATACATGAGTGACCCTAAAAATTCTTCCAGAGAACTACTACAGCTGATAAACACCTTCACCAAAGTGGCTGGAAACAAAGTTGCTTAAAAATATCTGAAGCCCTCTTGTATAAAAAAGACAAGAGGGGTGAGAAAGAAATTAGGAAAAAAACAACCTTGTAATAGCCACAAATAACATAAAGTTCACTGGTGTGACTCTAATCAAGCAAGTGAAAAATCTGTATAAAAAAACTTCAAGTATTTGAAGAAAGAAATTGAAGAAGATATCATAAGATAGAATGATCTCCCATACTCATGGATCAGTAGGAATAACAGAAAAATGTTCATTCTACCAAGAGAAATGTACAGATTCAGTGCAATTCCCATCAAAATACAAACACAATTCTTTACAGACCTTGAAAAAACAATTCTCAACATCACATAAAAAACACAAAAAAAGCCAGAGTAGTTAAAAGAATTCAGTACAATAAAAAACTTCTGGAGGTATCTCTGTCCTGGATCTCAAGCTGTACTACAGAAAAACAGTAAAAACGGTGTGGTACTGGCATAGAACCATACTGGTGGATCTGTGGAATTGAATCAAAGACCCAGAAATAAACCCAGACACCTACAATGCCTGATTTTTTACAAAGAAGCCAAAACCATTCAATGGAAAAAAGAACATCTTCAACCAATGGTGCTTGTCTAACTGGATGTCTACACATACAAATAGATTCATACTTATCACCCTGCACAAAAGTAAATTCCTGTGGATCAAATACCTCAACATAAAACTAACATTCTTAATCTGTTATTAAAAAAAAATTGAGGAAGAGGCTTGAACACATTTGCACAGGAGACAACTTCCTGAACAGAACACCAGCAGCACAGGCTCTAAGATCAACAATCAATAAATGGGATCTCATGAAACTGAAAATCTTCCGTAAAGAAAAGGACACTGACAGCAGAACAAAAGGATGGCTTACAGACTGGGAAAGGGTCTTCTCCAACTCTACATCTGACAGAAGGCTAATATCCAGAATATATAAATAACCCAACAAATCAAATAATCCAATTTAAAATATGTTTCAAGGCTAAACAGAAATTCTCAACAGAGAAATATTGAATGGTGTAGAAACACTGTAAAATGCTCAACATTAAAAATCTGAAAAATGAAAATCAAAACGACTCTGAGACTCCACCTCTCACCCATCAGAATGACTAAGATAAAAAACTCAAGGGACAACTCATGCTGGAGAAGATGTTCTGAAAGGAGAACCCTCCTCCATTGCTGGTAGAATGTAAACTTGTACAACCACTTTGGAAATCAGTCTGGCACTTTCTCAGAAAACTGGGAATACTGCTACCCCAAGACCCAGCTAAACACCTCCTAGACATATATCAGAAAGATGCTCAACCATACAACAAGGGCATTTGCTCAACTATGACTATAACAGCTTTATTCATAATAGCAAGTAACTGGAATCAAACTATATGTCCCTCAATGGGGGAATGGATACAGAAATTGTGGTACATTTACACAAGGAAATACTATTCAGGTATTAAAAACAAGAAAATCATGAAATTTGCAGGCAAATGGATGGAACTAAAAACGATCACCCTGAGTGATGTATCCCAGAAGCAGAAATACATCTATGGTATATATTCACTTACAAGTGGATATTATCCATACAATATAGATTGGACATACTAAAATCTACAGACTTTAAAAAGCTAAAGTACAAGGAGAAACATAGGGAAGATGCTTAATTCTCATTCAGAAAAGAAAACAGGATAGACGCCAGAAACCATAGAAGAGAAAGAACAGGATATAGCCTTCCATGGATGAACACTAAGTGACTCCACTCAAGAGGTGATTGAAGCAGATGCAGAGACCCACAGCAAAATTTTGTATAGAGCACAAAAAGTCTTATTGAAGAAGTGGGAGATAGAAGGACCTAAAGGGGATAGGAGTCACTCAAGGAGACCAACAAAGCCAAAAAATATCTGGGTCCTGGGGCCCTGCAGAGGCTGATGCATCAACCAAAGATCATGAGAGGACTTAGAATCCCTGCTCAGATGTAGCCCATAGACACCTCAGTCTCCATATGGGATTCCTAGTAAGGGGAGAAGAGACAGTCTCTGAACTCAGTTGCCTGCTTTCGGATCACTTCTCACTGGTGGGGACAACTAGTAAGCCCACAGATGAAGAGGATACAGGGAGTCTTAATGGAAACTGATAGACTAGGGACTGATACGACCTTCCCTATCAGAGGACTACAGGAGAAGGATAGGGGAGGAGGGGGGAGGAATACTGGGACATAATGTAGATGAGGGAGGGGGCTACAATTGGGATACAAGGTGAATATATTGTAAAAATTAATGATAAACATGGATGACAGAATGAAGCATAAATAAGACACAATTTACTGAGAAATACACAAAAAATACTCACCATCTTTAATCATAGATCTAGCTAGAAAAAAAAAACTTCAGCAACCAATACCTCAAATGACAAATAATGTATGTTTAGTGCCCTTCTTGTCAGTATAGTAAAAGAGAATGTGATAGGATGCACACAATAACATTGGAAATCTTTCTTCATGCACTGAACATGGAGTGACTTGTAGGAGTTGAGATGTTGATTTATTTTCTTCCCACAGATCAGCAGGAATTTATCCCTTGCTGAATTCAAGAGTACCCAAACCTTGAGAGAAATCACTGCCTGCCCATGACAGTGACCTTCCTGTCATTTGAGGATCCTCTGGGCTTGGCCCTGGCCTGCATGGCTTTGTGCTTATCTGTCAGCACAGCTATAGTTTTGGGTATCTTTCTCAAGCACCATGACTCACCCATAATTAAGTCCAATAACAAGACTATAATAAAATACCTTAGTATCTTCAAATGAAATTATTTACCCCTACTTTTAGTAAGTTTATATAAAGTGTATATCTAACCATAATTAAAAGAGCCCTTCATTTAAGCAATGTTATATAGATACATTCTATTTCAGAATAGAAACTACTTCTGAAAACACATTTTAGTAAGTTATAGATGTTACTTTTTAATTTGTGGGCAATATAAGTATCCAAATGTTAATTACATAATAGTAATTGTGATAAATAATACAGGTACTATATACTTTTCCCTTAGTATTTTATTTTTCTGGAGGAAACAGAAATTAAGTTGACAGTTGACGGCTTCTGTTGGACAGGCAAAAACCTGGACCTCTGGCAAAGGGAGGTTGCAAAATTGTACATCCACAGCACAAATCAGTGTGAAGAATTCTCAAAATGATAAAAAAAAATCTACCATATGAACCTTATAACTTTCCTTGACATATGTACAGTGGACTTAACATACTCCTTCAAAAATGTTTTCTCAACCATACTCATTGCTATTCTGTTCACAATAGGTAAAAATGGGAACACCTAAATATCCTTCAACTGATATAGATAAGTGAAATGGTATGCACATAAGTAAATAGAAATATAAATAACAATATTGATTTAGGTAACTCAAATCCAGAAAACAGATATCACATGTCCTATCTACTCTGAAGCATATAGCTCTAGATCTTCAGTTGTGAGTATTCACCCTACTGTGTAAGAAAAGACAGAGTGTCGCAAAAGACTGGGGATCAGACCCAGCAGTTGATAGTATCCAGTGAAGAGGGAAGAATAAGGTGGGGCAGAAATGAGTCAGACATGGTTGTCCAAAGAAACTGAGACTCTTGACTGGCAGGCAGTCAGAGTACTTCTTTATTTAGACAGAGTTCAATAATAAAAGATAGATTCACATTGTTCTAAAGCATAGATGATATCCTTTTTGTCCCCAGACAGGAGTTTTAACTGTCTCTTGGTCATAAATTTAGTCATTACTGATAAACCTTATCTTTTACTATCATTTTTCCTCATCAACCCCTAATCTGACATTTTTGAGAATCTGGAGGCATATTTGCCACAGCCTGGAAGCCCATTCTCAGGTTGGAAGCATTCTCAGATTCAATGGCAATAGATAGAAAATCATTAAGCAGGCTTGGACATATTGCTTGGTCCCAAGAAGTATATTATCAAATTTTAATGGACAACCTCAAGAAAAGCAATTTAGGCTAAAGCAGCAACAGTTACTATTCAATTCCTGACATAATGCAATGTCTATACTTCATATCTTTGTAGAATTTATTTATGTGCTAAATCTAAACATTCTTTCATTATTTTGGTCATACAACACCACAGTGATACTGTGAAAGCTGATATTTCTAGTAAAAGGAAGTCATAATACCTCACTTTTAAAATAATTTTCACAAAACATTCTTTGTCCTTCATTATAAATCCTAGTTTAAGGTGAAGATGTCTCCAGCCATTCATGTACAGCTCAATCTAGTCACTGGGGGGCATATCATATGTAGCTCCTAATCTTATATGCCAAGTAATCACCTGAGGATACAGCAGTATGAGGTATTTAATCTCAAATGCTATCAACTCTTCTAGCACTACAAACTTTGCTTGCCTTTTTAAGAGTATGTTGTTCTGATTATTTTCTTCTTGGGGAAGCACAGGGGTAGATTTTGCAAGACTATCTTGGAGCTGAAGTCTCATAAGGAGTTCTCAGCAATTTTTTTGTGAGTTACAACTTCCACAAGAAAGACATTCATGTAGGGCCAGATAATTGATATTTCCCCTAAAAATGAGAGGGTCAGTATGCTCAGGATTTTTCTGGGGAAGCTTAGAAGCAGTACCACAGAGTGAAGACATAAATGATTCATTAAAAAAATTTCCATTGCTCCAATGACCCAGGTTGTGTAAGTACTGAAAGCGCTCTAAGCATGTAGCAAGTGGAGATCAAGACCAAGCCTGAAAGATAGCATGAGCTGCATATTGTAACATGCAGCTCAGCTGTGCTGGATCTTTGTCAAATAGCTGTGCTGACTTTAACTGTATATGAACTTTGGTGAGGTTTTAATCCATTTGGAGGTGACTTTATGTGAAAATAAGCTCCTATTTCTATGTTTCTACATATATACATCTAGTTTGGTCAGTACAATTTATGAAGATTTTATCTGTTTTTCCAGTGTGTATTTCTATTTTTCGTTATAGTACTAGTGCATTTACATGATCAAATATTACTCACATATTTAAAAAATCAAATCATGAAACATGAAGGTAAATGCACATTTGCAGGTAAATGAGAGTGAGAGAACCTAGACCCCAAAAGACAAATAGGGTATGTATTTGTTTTACATATATATTAGTTGCAAGATGTATGACATGCAAGCAACTGAACATAATACCACAGGGGATACATACAGATTAAGAACTGGGGTTAGAGGAGGCAGAGATTTCTCCATAGGAAAGGGAAATAAAATACTTGGTACAAATGGAAGATGGGCTAAAAAGATAGAATTGAAGGAGATTGGGAAAGGAAGAGGGCAATGAAAAGGTAACATGAGGAAAGACAGGTAAAATTAAGGGTCATTTGGTTGGTACAGTGGAAACCTAATGCAATAGAAACTTTCTAAAATATATACATATAAGAAGCCAATATAAATGAAATCACCACACGAGAAGAAAGTCCCAACTGGAAATCTCTTGTCACTAAATTAAGCATCCAGTACTGGTAATGGGTTATATTTAACTGAGGTATTGGCCAAAGTAGTGTGATTGTAATGCCAAAAGAATACAGGCTTTTGCCAAGACTATAGGCAGCTTTCCACAAATTGACTGCAATGCCCTATTGCTGAAGACAACACTTACACTTACATTGAACATAAATAAATAGAGCTTGTGCCTACATAGAACCTTCACAGTTACATTCTAGCAACTTTGATATGGGAAGTACTCTGCAACTACAAGAAGAGAAATATAAACACTAACCCAGCTACCAAATTTTTGAACTGTAACAATGTTCTACCTGTAAGACATATTAGTGCAAGAGTTGTAGGCATAAATACTAATCTATAGTTTGACTTAAGGCCCACTTCACATGATGGAATCCACACCTGACACTAGTTTATTGCTCAAGAAAAAGAAATTACACAGCCCATGGTTCTTGGGGGAAAGCAAATACTGCATTCTACTAAAAGTAATAAAATGACCATTGACACCATTCTGCTATACTCATAGACCAGTATCTTGTTCAGCCATCAAAAATGTCATCCTGCATCTGATGGAGACAAATTCAGAGACCCATAGAGACAATAGACAGTCAGTGAGAGACCTCAGAATATGCTCTTCAGGCTCTTCAGTAATTCAACCAGAAGAGTGTAAGAGCCAGAAAGGATAGAGGATATCAAAGAACAAAGCACTATAAATTAAGAAGACTGAAGAATAGATAAACTGTGAGAGACTGAGGCAGCATGCACAAGGCCTTTAATGTTTTGTCCCTAGCCCTATCTCTAATTGATAAGTGCTTGCAAATGAAAATGTAGTTTTCTCCAAGGGACACTCATTTTATCCAAGGGACTACTCTTAATTGTATTTTTAAGAGTACATTCCAAAAGGTAGATGGCAAAAATTTCCCTCACTGGCAAGAGAGGAGGAGGAGGAGGAGGAGCAGGAGGAAGAGGAGGAGGAGGAGGAGGAGGAGGAGGAGGAGGAGGAGGAGGAGGAGGAGGAGGAGAAGAAGAAGAAGAAGAAGAAGAAGAAGACAACAATTGTGTCAAAAGAAATGTTAAATAGCCATGCACAAAAGATCCAGAAAATCTAAAAGGTGAAAAAAAGTAATTTATGAATAATAGAAATAGAAAAAGAAGAAAAAACTCACATCAAAATCCTAGAAAATATTTTCAGCAAAATAATAGAAGAAGGTATGCTTAACCTAATGAATAAGGGACAGCCTATAAAAGTACAAAATGTACATAGAACAACAATTAAAGTGTACCAAAAAGAAATTGTGCTCAGCACATAAAATCAAAACATTAAATGTAAAGAAAAGTATATTAAACAAAGAAGGGCTATGAAAAGTTACAAGCTGAAAATACTAAGTTGCATATAAATTCAGGCTCTTTTGAATAACTCCTGATCTCTCAAGAGAGATTCTAAACCTAGAATGGCTGAGGCAGATTATATATAATCTTTAAGGGACCCTTATTCTTATATCCAGTAAACTTTCAATAATAAATGAGGAATAAAGATATATTGCATAATAAAACCAAATATGAGCAGTATCTCTGTAAAACTTCACTACAGAAGCCAATCAATGAAATACTCCAATGTAAAGTGTTAACTGTACCCAAGACAACACAAAAAATGAATAATCCCAAGCATTAAATCAGAAGGCAAAATCCCCACACCATAACTACAAAATAAAGGGAAATAATAAACATTGCTCATTGAAATCTCTCAACTTGGATGTTCAATTCTCCAATAGAAAGACAGGAACTAATAGAATGGACTAGACAGCAATGTTCATTCTTCTGCTGCATCTACAGAACACTCTTTATCATCCAGGATGGACAGCATCTCTGTGTAAAAAGATGAAAGGAGACAGTAGAAGAAAGTGGACCAAAAAAGAAGTTTAGGGGAACTTTATTTTATACAGTTCACACAAACAAATATTAAAATTCTTGAGTCAATTTAAAAGAGAATATGTACTGTACACACTGAATGAGGAGTTCCACCATTATCCATATGAAACAGATGACTAGGGCTGGTCCAGCACACATATACACTCATTATTACTGAAGCAAAGCTTACCATGCGTTAAGATAGAATGGACTTGATTGTCCTGAACCACATGAGTCCAAAATATAATATTATTCATTTTTTTTATTCATGGAAAACATTTACTTTTGTTTTTTGAGATTTTTAATATAATCACATTATTTCTCGTTTCTCTGTCCTCCCTAAAAAAATCTTTCATATATCCCTCTTTTGGCTCTTTCGATTTCAAGTCTTGGGTTGACAATAACAGCTATTACATGTATCATGCATGTGTGTGTGTGTGTGTGTGTGTGTGTGTGTGTATGCAAGAGTGAGAGAGAACATTTAACATTTCAAGAAAGGCAATCATTTTACTTTGAAATTGTGGATGAACTCAAAATGTATTATCAAAAGTTATGACCTGAGCTAGACACAGAAATGAAACATTGTCTGACTTCAGTCCTAACTGGGCTAAAAGCAGTCAGTGCTCTGAAATAAGAATTGAATAGTCAGTATTAGAGCCTGAACATCAGGGTGTAGTGTAATGACTTGTCAAAGAACACATTTCAGTGACAAGAGGAATAATATAAAGAAATACCTCTGGGTGCATGCATAAGAGCTATTAATAATAGCTTACATTTTTTACTTGAGAAATATTCTGTGTATATTTTTTAAATCTCAATAACCAAAATGTTATAATTACTGTGTAAGAGATATTAATTTATTTATATATTATGTATTCTTCCATCAATTTTTCTTCCATTTTTACCCTCCTGAGTTTTGAGTAATCATTCTTTGCTCTTTTGAAAACTCAAGCCACTTTTTCATAAACTATTTTTACACACTTAACATACCAAAATTTGAATTGTACAATATTTTACGATATTATAATACTAGGAATATATGACAAACCACTGAATTTATCAAGGGTATTTATTATATATAGTATTACAGGAAAAAGGAAAATGAGTAGAGATGAAATACTATTCTTTCTAGTTGTTTTTAAGAGACAGTTGCCTGAGTCCAGCCATCTCAGGAAAAAAAAAACTCATTTTTTTATTATTACAATTTATTTACTTTGTTTTCTGGCTGTAAGCCCCTCCCTCATCTTCCACCAGTTACAACCTACCTCCTTCTTCTACCCCTATGCCCCTCTTCTAGTCCACTGATAGGGAACATCCTACTTCCCTACTATCTTATCCTAGCCTATCTTATCATGTCTTAACAAGAATGGCTGTACCTCCTTCCTCTGTGACCTGGCAAGGCTGCACAGTCCACGAGTAGGTGATCAAGGAGCCTGCAACTAAGTTCATCTCAGAGACAGCCACTGTTACCCTTAATAGGGAACTCACAGGGAAACTGAGATACTTATGAGCTACATCTGAGCAGGGGTTCTAGGTGTTCTTCATGCATGGTCCTTGGTTGGAATAGGACCCACTGGGCCCATATGTTTTGGCTCAGTTGGCCTCCTCTTACATCCAGATCTTCCTACCTCCTGAATCTTCCATATTAATCAATGCTTTCTGCCCAAAATTTGGCTATGAGTCTAACCATCTGCTTCAATACCCTGCTATGTAGATTCTTTCAGAGGCCCTCTGTGTTAGTTTCCTGCCCTGTTCCCTATTTTCCCCCATTACCGATGTCTATCCCATTTGCCCTTCGGAATGAGGATTAAGCATCTTCCTTAGGGATCTTCCTGTTGTTTAGATCCTTTAGGACTATAGATTTTAGTATTTTTAATCCTATATTATATGGCTAATATCCACCTATAAGTGAGTATATACCATGAGTGTCTTTCTGCTTCTGGATACCTCACTCAGAGTGATATTTTCTAGTTACATCCATTTGCCTGCTGATTTCCTTGTTTTTAATTGCTGAATAGTATTGCATTGTATAAATGTGCCACAATTTCTGTGTTTATTCCTCGGTTTGGGGACATCTAAGTTGTTTCCAGATTCTGGCTATTGTCAATAGACCTGTTATGAGCATAGTTGAGCAAATGTCCTTGTTGTATGGTTGATAATCTTCTTAATATATGCCCAGGGTCGATATAACTGAATATTCTAGTAGCACTATTCATAATTTTCTGAGAAAGCACCAGATTGATTTCCAAAGTGGTTGTATAAGTTTATATTCCCACCAGCAATGGAGGAGGGTTCACTTTTCTCCACATCCAGTCCAGCTTGTGTTGCAGATGATGTGATAGTACACATGAATAACACTAAAAATTCAACCAGGGAACTCCTACAGCTGATAAACAACTTCAGCAAAATGACTGGATACAAAATTAAATTTTAAAATAAGTGAAGCCCTCCTGTATACAAAAGACAAATGGGCTCAGAAGGAAGTTAGGTAAACAAAACCCCTTCACAAAAGCCACAAATAACATAAAGTACCTTGGTGTGACTCTAATCAAGCAAGTGAATGACTTGTATGAAAAAAAAGAACTTCAAGGAAGATATCAGAAGATCTCCCATACTCCAGGATTGGTAGGATTAACAAAGGAAAAATGGCCACTCTACCAAAAGAAATCTAAAGACTCAATGCAATTCCAATCAAAATACCAGCATAAGTCAATACAGACCTTGAAAGAACAATTCTCAATTTCATATGGAAAAACAAAAAACCCAGAATTGATTTTAAAAAATGCCTGTACAATAAAAGGTTTTCTGGAGGAATCTTCATCCGAGATCTCAGTTAGTACTATAGCGCAACAGTAATAAAAATGGCATGGTACTGGCACCTGTACTTTAAATCTTAAAGGGGTGTGCATCTACTCATTAATCATTTTTATTAAATCATATCAAGAAGCTGAGGGGAAAAACAAATATAGGGGAATCAACTGCTATTTCAGTTTTAGACCCAGTTTGAGGGTGCCCAGACAGCCAATGCTACCTTGGGCTGTTGTTTTGGCTCATCAACCTTAAAATATCCATGGCTTTACTATTACTAGTGTACTTTTCTTAACTTTAAATTGTTCTCTAAGATTTTTTACATCAGAGCCATTAGCCAAAACATCTTCCCTGACCTTGTAAAACAATCTATTTTTCCAAATTGTTTCTAAGTATAATGGTCATTACTAACACTCTACATCTATGGCTCCTTTCAAGGGCAGTGGGTAATTCATTAATCTGCTCCAGTAAACATGTGGAAAGAGATCAAGCATTGTTAATTATAAATGTCAGTGATATTGCCCAGTGAAGAGCTAGAAGCCTTCTTAAAGTTTTCATACAACATATGTTATAAGGATTATGGACATCATAAGGGCACCAAGCAGAGATATGCTACATAAGAACACAAAGTCCTTTGGAAAATCAGTTCTTGGGATTATGCTTCTCCAAGACAAACTCATCATAAGTATGCTAACAGGGGAGCAACATTCCATGAGATCTACAGCTGTTTTGCTGTTGCTACTGCATGGCTCTTGACAGTGGCAGGAAGCCAAAATAGTTTGCCTATAGATGGGTAAGGGGGGGAATGAGGTTAGCTCAGGCCCTGGGAAGGAGAATTTAGGGTATTGCATGGGCTATACTAGCCTGGAAGACCAGATAACATGGAAGGAGTGAAGGATTGCTGGGAGAAAATGGCAGGTAGTTTTGATTTGATATGTTAACAACAAACCTCTGCTATTAGTTCCAGGTTCGAATCCTACTTATATGGTAACATAAACTTCAGAGAGAGAAGCATGTTCTCCATTGGATAATGATTATCAAGTGAGCCCACAGGGAAGAAAAGTGGCAAAGACAAATATTTTGTTTTTCTTTTCTTTCTATATATCTTCTTTCATTTCTTTGAGGAAGGGTGGTTACTCAAACTGACTCAAATTTTTGCTCTTTTGTTTTGTTTTTTCTTAATATTTATTATTTTATTAATTTTTTCTATTTTTCAGAATATATTCATTATATATGCTGATTGAAGGTCCCACCCTCCCTCCATCTTCCCTCATCCCCTTTCCCTAGTCCACTCAAAAGGGGAGTTCCTCTCCTCTGCCATCCATCCATACGTTATTGGAACATTACTCAGCTATTAAAAACAGAGAAATAAAATTTCTGCTTTTATTTCTTTTCCATAGGCAAGTGTACTCAGCTCGGAAGATTTTATACCATGAAGCTTGCCTGCAACCTTACCGTGAAATAAACACTAAGTATAACTCATTTTAAAGGGTCCTACTCTAAGACACTGTTTGATTGACCATCTCACATCCAGAAATATGTGAACTTTGAAATGCTATGATGTCTGAAACATTTTATCACAGGCATTTCAGAGAATGTGGTTCTCTTGCTGCCTGGAGGGCTGTTTCCCACCAGCCCAGGAAGGCATGAGGGGTAGAAGATGAGGTTTAAAGCTTGGAAAGCCCACAAGCCTAACAGTGGTCAGCCACTCTGAGAACCATCTCAGAAAGTAAGTTCAACTTTAATTCCAGAAAACAGAAAACAGAGGCTTATATCCCTTGGGGAGTGACTGGGATGCTCCAAGCATAGGTGTAGATAATTGTTTAATACTAGGCAATTCAAGGATGCTTGATTTGCATTAAACAGCACATTCCTAGTATATGAATAAGAACAAGAACACAGAACCAAATTATCCTATATTTGAAGGGAGGGGAGAGTTATCAGGGATCTGTGTCAAAGGCCATCTATCAAATTTGATTGGTGTTGTCGATGTTTAATGACACTCTCCAGATGAAGTCAGGCAGAGAAAACTCACCCTTGACATGGTTACACATCTAGGCCAGAAGCAGGGTCGTACAAGGAAGAGAAAGCCTCCTCCCTCATATCTCAAAATTCAGTGTGGGTTGTGATATTTTTCAATAGTACCGCTGGAACAATAGGTATGTGTACACAAAGAAACTTCTACAGGCTACCACTCTTATGATACTCTCAGAGATCTTCCTGGCTGGTGTTAGTTCACCATTCCCTACATATTCATCCACTGGACTAAAAGTTTCTTGTGTAAAGTGAGGCAATTGAAAACAGTAAACGTTGAGAATCAGGATTATCAGTAAGTCTCCCCTAAAAACCTTATTATATAATACTGTTGCATGTAATTGATATTCACCATTCATTGTATTCTTTTTAAAAATAAGTTTATTTACTTTAAATTCCAATCGTAGTTCCCCTCCCTTCTCTCCCCCAGTACTACCCTCCATTCCTATTCCCCCTATTCCCTTTCCCCTCTTGAAAAGGGAGGTCATTTCCATTAAGCTAGTTTTACAGTTCTGTTGGATCTCAGTGGATCAAAGTACACAAAGGCCTTTCCACATTGCTTATACTCACAGAATTCCTCTCCAGTAAAGATACTTTTATGATAATGATGACTCTAGATTTGTGCAAGGCCTCACCATTTTAACACATTCAAAAGTTTTTCCTCCATTATGAATCCTTTCATGATGATGAAGATTATACAAATGTGGAATGGTTTCACCATGTTAAAAACACTCACAGGCTTTCTGTACATTAGGATTTCTTTCATGAGTGTGGAGATTATTCTGAAGTCCAAAAGTTTTTTTTTCACATTGGTTACAGTTAGACATCTTTCCAGTATGTGTTCCTTTATGTATTAGGAGATGTTATGTGCAAAGGCTTTACCACATAGTTGTATTCATATGGTTTCCCTCCAGAATGTGTTGTTGTCTTAGGAGATGACTGTTACTTGCAAAGGCTTTATCACAGTAATTACCCTCACAAGGTTTCTCTCCACTGTGTGTTTTTTCATGTTTTTGGTGACTACTCTGTTGTGCAAGGGCTTTATCATGTTGAGTATATTTATAAGGTTTCTTTCCAGTATGTGTTGTTTTATGCCGTTTGAGATTATTCTTTTCTGCAAAGGCTTTACCACACTGGTCACATTCATAATGTTTCTCCCCAGTGTGTGTTCTTTTATGGCTTAAGAGAGTACTGTTTTGTGAAAAGGCTTTACCACACTGGTTACATTCATGAGGCTTCTCTCCAATATGTGTTCTTCTATGGCTTTTGAGATGACTGTTTTGTGCAAAGGTTTACCACATTGATTACATTTGTAAGACTTCTCTACAGTGTGTGTTCTTTTATGCCATACGAGTTCAGTGGTATAGAGGAAGGCTTTACCACATAGAGTGCATTTAGAAAGTTTCTCTCCAGTATGACTTCTTTCATGCCTGCAAAGATAATTAGCACATGTGAAAGATTTACCACAGTCATTGCATTATACTAATAAATATATTTATCTATATGAATTAATTTCATAATTTTATCTAATGGTAAAGAAGCATCAAATTTTAAATTTTTATCACTTTATTTATATTCATGTCTTTTCCCTTCATTATGGGTATTTTTGAAGATCCCTGTGATGGTAAGAGCATTTGTTACGTGGTTCACTTTTATAATATTATTTTTCACAAGAGGTTTTTTGTATATACGAAGAGTATTGTAATAATTCAGAGCTTTACCACAGCAATTCCATTCACAATTTTTTGTACTGTATGAATGACACTTCCTTTGCAAAGTGAGTCAGGACACGCAGAAGAAGTTCCAAATTCCTAGTATTCATAGGTATTTTCAGTTGTATGCGTTTGCTGATCAATTCTCAGTGAAGTTGCAAAACCAATTAACAGTAACCGTTTATAGCATTCAGAAAATCTACTCAAAGTGGGGACTACTACAAAATTAATTGTTCTTGGAGAAAGGTAGGTCCACTGCTTCTTTCAATATCCCTATGTTCATGTGTCTTAGAAACATTGTGACATATGATATGACAATTTAAATTACAAGAATAAGAAAAGATTCTCCATTGAATTAACACAGTTGGTTTTTTGTTCATCATAGACATGTCATACAGCAATTAAGGTTTCTCCACAACAATATTCTTGACTCTCATAAGCTCCTCCTTTCACTAAACATTACAATGTTTTGCATGAATATGAGTAACACTGGTTATACTATGAAATATTTGTGTATTAGAACGTTTTGGACACATACTAATCACCTATTGTATACCTCTTACAATATCTGAGTAGATAGAATGAGACTAAACAGATTGGCAATTCAACTCAGTAGCTGTAATGTCCATATGATTCAAATGGTATTTTCAGTTACAACATTATTTTATTTTCTTCTATCCTAGGGAAGTGCCTTGCAAACACAAATCAGATACCTGAGATTGAAGTACATGGAATTGTGAGATTTTAATGATTATCATTACACTTAAATCAGTGCTGTTTTTACACTGTTGCTTTTCTTTAAAACTTCCAGGACACAGCCAGGTGTGCTGGTCTATGCCTTTAATCCCTGCATTTGTGGAGGCAGAAGTAGGCAGATCTGTGTGATTTTGAGGTCAGGCTGGTCTAACAAGCAATTCTATGTCAAGCCATAGCTACATAAAAAAAAACTATTTAAGAAACAGAAAATAAAAACCTGCCAACAAACAAACAAACAAAAAAGCAAACAGAAAATAAAAACCAGCCAACAAACAAACAAACAAAAAACAAACTTTCAGGACACAGTAAAATTTATTAAGATTCATATCTGTATCAGCATGCAAATAAATTTACCTTTTATTACTTGTAGAACTTTGAAAATATTCTTCAATAGTGTGCTCTTCCCAATTGTAGCCTAAAATATAATACCAGGAAATATATATTGTTGGAAATATCATATTATTATTAAGGCAAAACTTAAATCACTATCTTCTGTGACCCTTAGAAACATACCTGATTTATTCACCTCATTCCTCCTCATTTCCAATTGAAATTACAGAAGAGGATCAATAACAAAGTAAGAATTGTCTCCTTATTTTTAAAAGAAAATTTGCTGTCTTACCTATAGCAGTAAGGTTTTTACAAGTCTCCAGCATCACATCTTTGTAGAGTTGCTTCTGGGAAGTTTCCAGCAAAACCCACTCTTCTTGGCTAAATTTCACGTGCACATCATTGAAGGTCACTGAATTCTAAAATATGCCATACATTTGTATGGCAGAAAGAGTGGCAGCAGTATAAATTTATACTTCATTGGCAATATAATCATATAATTCTAGTGCTTCTTCCATTTATTTTCTGACACAGAAGTGCTAGTGTTAGACAGTTGGGTTCTGTGCATCAGGAGAAGGAGGGGAGAAGAAAAAGCCTAAAGGTTAGATTGTAAGGAAAATCAAAGGTGTGCTTTGAAAACCTGTGTTAAAGGAGTTTCATTAGTTTATAAGACATGAATATGAAGTAGCCATTAGTTGGGTTCTTGAGCAACCTATGAATCATCTTCAGTTACTTGGGCGAGTAGGTCACAACCCTGTCATGAGACAGTTGGAAAGAAAAAAACACAGTCATCATATTTTATCTGCAACAAATGAGATGTGGCTATCAAGAGACAGTGAACAGTTGGTGGCATCAGTCAAAAGACAACATGGCACTGAATATCATGTTTTGACCAGGGATCAGAGATGTGGCTTATCAGTATGTGAAGAAGGAGGCTCATATATATGTGGAAGTGAAAGTGGACTACAGTGAATACATGGATAAAAATAATGTGAGGGGCAAGCAACAATAATCATAGCTGATAACATCATATTTTGAGTGACCAGACAAAAGAAAAGGCATAGGACACATGATTATTCTTTGATCATTGTTTTGTATATTCTCCTTTCTAAATCATGTATATAGTCTATAGGTTAAAAATAAAAAGTAAAACAGTTCTATTAAAAAAGAAGTGTTGGGGGGGCGGAGCCAAGATGGCGACTAGCACACACAGTTTCTGAGTGGTGGGATACCTGATCTTCTGAGTTGGAGAATGGAAGGACCCCCAACCCAGGAAAACCACAGCGAGGCTTTCTGAACACCAGGGAACATCGCAGAAGGTGAAAACTTTGGCCTCCAGTCACCGAGAGACTTGCTTGGGGAAGGAGAGAAACGATCCTTTGTTCTTGCTGCACTCCCTTCCCCCAGACCTCCTTCCTCCTCGGCACAGTGGCACAGCGGACTCTTCTTTCTCAGCACAGACCTAACTGCCTGGGGTATACAGCCACTGAGATGGAGCCCCAAGCACTTTAGCGGCTGACAAAAGCCAGCAGTACGTGCCCCGAAGTCCCAGATTCGCGCAGCAGCTGCACCATCCTCCCAGGGCGCAAATCTGCTAGACACCATACTAGCTCCGCAGGATCGCCATCACTGACGGTACGGCCCGCCCAATCCCACAGTGACAGAGAATACGCTATATACTCACCAAAACCAGGCAGAAATGTCATACAACCTGGACACACTAGGCGCTGGGCCTCCCAAGCTTGGAGAGCACAACAAAGAGATCCCAGGACTTCCCAGAAAGCATAGGGACTAGCAACCCAGTCTCCAGTTACAGCGGGAAGTGGCAGCAGAGCAGCACTGAACTGGCGGGGCACCACAGCCCTCCAGTTTAAGACTAACCAGGGCCAAACCAGAGAACAGAGAGCCTGGTTACCCCATCCCTGCTGAAGTGACCACCCTGAAATCTCCAGCTGCAGCAAGACCTCAGAACCTGGCAGTGACAGCAGCACAGAACTGGCGGAACACATCAAAGAAGCAGGGCCAAACCAGAGAGCAGAGAGCCCTGGATACCAAGATCTCTGCCAAGAGACCTGCCTGTACAGCTAGTCCTCAGCACACGCTGAGAGTGCTCAGCTTCCTGAAGAACTCTCCAGACACCAGAAAGACAGCACCAGTCTGATCTGCAGAATCCAAAAACAAACAGGGAAGGTTTCAGATAAGCCAATGGCCAGAGGTAGGCGAAAGAACACTTCCAACATAAATCAGGACATCATGACTTCACCAGCAAACCCCAAAATCGATGGATACACCAATTCAGCAGAAGCACAGGAAAATGATTTAAAGCCATGCTTGCCCAATTATTTGAGGCTCATAAGGAGGAAATAAACAAATATTTCAAAGAGATGGCCAGTCAATTGGAGGCAAAGAAAGAAGAAATAGACAATATCCTTAAAGAAACACAGGCAAACATAGCCAAACAAATAGATACACAAGTAGAGGAAAAATTAGTGGCATATAAGAAGGAAATGAAAAAAGAAATAGAGACCATCATAGAGAGACAGGAATCCATATTCAAACACATGAAAGAAATGGTGCAAGGCATGAAAACTAAATTAGAATCAATAAAGAAAACACAAAATGAGAAAACCCTTGAGCTGGAGAACTTGGAGAAAAGATCAGGAACCACAAAAGTAAGCATCACCAACAGAATACAAGCGATGGAAGAGAGAATCTCAGGAGCTGAAGACACACTTGCAGAAATGGATACTTCTCTCAAAGAAAAAGTAAAATCAGAAAAGTTCCAATCACAAAATATCCAAGAAATCAAGGATGCTATGAAAAGACAGAAATCTAAGAATAATAGGAATTCATGAAAAAGAAGACTCCAGACTCCAAGGTCCAGAAAATGTTTTCAAGAAAATCATAGAAGAAAATTTTCCCAACTTAAAGAAAGAGATGTCCATAAATATACAAGAGGCCTACAGAACTCCAAATAGACTAGACCAGAAAACAAACACATCACGTCACATCATAGTCAAAACACTAAATCTACACAACAAAGAAAAGATATTAAAAGCAGCAAGGGAAAAAGGCCAAGTAACATATGAAGGTAGACCTATCAGAATCACACCGGACTTCTCATCAGAAACTATGAAAGCCAGAAGGGCCTGGGCAAGTATCATGGAGACTCTAAGAGATCACAAATGTCAACCCAGACTACTATACCCTGCAAAGCTTTCAATCAACATAGATGGAGAAAACAAAATATTCCATGACAAAACTAAATTTACATAATATCTACACAGCAAACCATCCCTACAGAAGATACTAGAAGGAAAACTCCAATCCAATGAAAACAAATTCACCCAAGAAAACAGGGCATACAGATAATGTCCCAACAAAAATGAAAAGAAAACAAGCAATGAAACAGGGTTAGATCATTGACTCCATTACAAAAGGAACTAACATGCATTGGTCACTATTATCTATCAATATCAATGGACTCAACTCACCAATAAAAAGACACAGGCTAACAGAATGGTTACAGAAACAGGATCCAACATTCTGTTGCATCCAAGAAACACACCTATGCAACAAAGACAAACACTACCTCAGAGTAAAGGGCTGGAAAACTGTTTTTCAAGCAAATGGTTCCAGAAAACAAGCTGGAGTAGCCATCTGAATATCTAATAAAATAGACTTTCAACCCAAGTTAATAAAAAAAGATAAGGAGGGCCACTATATTCTCATCAAAGGAAAAATCCACCAAGAGGACATCACAATCTTGAATATCTATGCCCCAAACACAAGAGCACCGACATTCGTAAATGAAACATTATTAAAGCTTAAATCATACATTGATCCTAATACCTTAATAGTGGGAGACTTCAACACTCCACTCTCACCAAGGGACAGATCAACTAGACAGACACCAAATAGGGAAATAAAAGCACTTACAGAGTCCCTAAATCAAATGGACCTAATAGACGTCTACAGATCATTTCACCCACACTCAAAAGAGTACACCTTCTTTTCAGCACCGCATGGAACCTTTTCCAAAATAGACCATATAGTGGGTCACAAAGCAAGCCTCAACAGATATAAAAAGATTGAGATAATCCCTTGTATTCTATCAGACCACCATGGACTAAAGCTGGACATCAACAACAATGGAAACAACAAAAAGCTGACACACACATGGAAACTGAACAACTTACTACTCAATGACAGCTGGGTTAAGGAAGAAATAAAGAAAGAAATTAAAGACTTCCTAGAATTCAATGAAAAGGAAGGCACAACATACCCAAATTTATGGGACACATTGAAAGCAGTGCTCAGAGGAAAATTTATAGCACTAAGTGCCTGCAAGAAGAAATTCGTAACATCACATACAAACAACTTAATGGCCCAACTGAAAACCCTAGAAAAAAAAAAGAAGCAGATACACCCAAGAGGAGCAGACAGCTGGAGATAATCAAACTAAGGGCTGAAATCAATCAACTAGAAACAAATAAAACTATCCAAAGAATCAATGAAACAAAAAGCTGGTTCTTTGAGAAAATCAACAAGATAGACAAACCGTTAGCCAAACTAACTAAAAAGCAGAGAGAAACTATCCAGATCAGCAAAATCAGAAATGAAAATGGGGACATAACCACAGACATTGAGGAAATCCAAATAATTATTAGGTCATACTACAAAAGCCTATATGCCACAAAATTTGAGAATCTAAATGAAATGGATAATTTTCTTGAAAGATTCCATCTACCAAAACTAAGTCAATCAGGTAGAAAGACTGAATAGCCCTATATCTCCCAAGGAAATCGAAGTAGTCATTAACAGTCTCCCCTCCAAAAAAAGCCCTGGACCAGATGGCTTCAGCGCAGAATTCTACAAGACCTTCAAAGAAGTGCTAACTCCAATTCTCCTCAAGCTATTCCACAAAATAGAAACAGAAGGAACACTACCAAACTCATTCTATGAAGCCACAGTCACCTTAATACCTAAACCACACAAAGACCCAACAAAAAAAGAGAACTTCAGGCCTATCTCTCTTATGAACATTGACGCAAAAATACTTAATAAAATACTTGCAAACCGAATCCAAGAACACATCAAAGATATCATCCACCATGACCAAGTAGGCTTCATCCCAGGCATGCAAGGGTGGTTCAACATACGGAAATCCATCAATGTAATCCACTACATAAACAAACTGAAGGAGAAAAACCACATGATCATCTCCTTAGATGCAGAAAAAGCATTTGACAAAGTCCAACATACATTCATGTTTAAAGTCTTGGAGAGATCAGGGATACAAGGCACATACCTAAACATAGTAAAGGCAATATATAGCAAGCCTATAGCTAACATCAAACTCAATGGAGAGAAACTTAAATCAATCCTACTGAAATCAGGGACAAGACAAGGCTGTCCATTGTCCCCATATCTCTTCAACATAGTACTTGAAGTCCTAGCCAGAGCAATAAGACAACTAAAGGAGATCAAGGGGATACAAATCGGAAAGGAAGAGGTCAAAGTGTCACTATTTGCAGATGATATGATAGTATACATGAGCGACCCCAAAAATTCAACCAGAGAACTCCTTCAGCTGATAAACACCTTCAGCAAAGTGGCAGGATACAAAATCAACTCAAAAAAATCAGAAGCCCTCCTGTATACCAAAGACAAAAAGGCTGAGAAAGAAATTAGGGAAACAACACCCTTCACAATAGCCACTAATACCATAAAGTACCTTGGTGTGACTCTAACCAAGCAAGTGAAAGACCTGTTTGAGAAAAACTTCAAGTCTCTGAAGAAAGAAATCGAAGAAGATATCAGAAGATGGAAAGATCTCCCATGCTCATGGATTGGTAGGATTAACATTGTGAAAATGGCCATACTGCCAAAAGCAATCTACAGATTCAATGCAATTCCCATCAAAATACCAACTCAATTCTTTACAGACCTTGAAGAAAAGATTCTCAGCTTCATATGGAGAAACAAAAAACCCAGAATCTCCAAAACGATCCTGTATGACAACAGATCATCTGGAGATATCTCCATTCCTGATCTCAAGCTGTACTACAGGGCAACAGTAATAAAAACTGCATGGTATTGGCATAGAAACAGAAAGGAGGATAAATGGAACTGCATAGAAGACCCAGAAATAAATCCACACACCCATGAATACTTGATATTCGACAAAGAAGCCAATTCCATTCAATGGAAAAAAGACAGCATCTTCAACAAATGGTGCTGGACCAACTGGATGTCTACATGTAGAAAAATGAAAATAGATCCATATTTATCACCCTGCACAAAACTAAAGTCAAAGTGGATCAAGGACCTCAACATAAAACCAGATACCCTAAATCAATTGGAAAAAAAGGTGGGGAACAGCCTAGAACTCATTGGCACAGGAGACAACTTCCTGAACAGAACACCAACAGCACAGGCTCTAAGAGCAACAATCAATAAATGGGACCTCGTGAAACTGAAAAGTTTCTGTAAAGCAAAGGATACCGTCATCAAAACAAAACGACTGCCTACAGATTGGGAAAGAATCTTCACTAACCCTTTATCTGACAGAGGACTAATATCCAGTATATACAAAGAACTAAAGAAGCTGAAAAGCAGCAAACCAAGTAATCCAATTAAAAAATGGGGAACAGAGCTAAACAGAGAATTCTTGACAGAGGAATATCGAATGGCAGAAAAACACTTAAAGAAATGCTCATCCTCATTAGCCATCAGGGAAATGCAAATCAAAACGACCCTGAGATATCACCTTACACCCATCAGAATGGCCAAGGTGAAAAACTCAAGCGATAACACATTCTGGAGAGGTTGTGGAGAAAGGGGAACCCTGCTCCACTGCTGGTGGGAATGTAAACTTGTACAACCACTCTGGAAAGCTATCTGGCGCTTTCTAAGACAAATAGGAATAGTGCTTCCTCCAGACCCAGCTATACCACTGCTAGGTATATACCCAAAGTTTGTTCAAGTACACAAAAAGGACACTTGCTCAACCATGTTTATAGCAGCTCTATTTGTAATAGCCAGAACCTGGAAACAACCCAGATGTCCATCAACGGTGGAATGGGTACAGAAATTGTGGTATTTTTATACAATGGAATACTACTCAGCAATCAAAAAGGAGGAAATCATGAAATTTGCAGGCAAATGGTGGGATCTAGAAAAGATCATTCTGAGTGAAATATCCCAGAAGGAGAAAGACATACATGGGATATACTCACTTATATAGACCTATAAGATATGATAAACATAATGAAATCTATACGCCTAAAAAAGATAATCAATTGAGCGGACATGGGGTAAGATGATCAATCCTCATTTAGAAAGAAAGAGGGGATGTGCATTGAACGTATGACAGGAGTCTACTGAGCGCATCTGAAAGACTCTAACTAGCAGTGTTTTCAAAGCAAAGACTCATGACCAAACCTTTGGCAGAGTACAGGGAATCATAAGAAAGATTGGGAGTTAGTCTGATGGGGAAAGGATAGGAGCTCCACAAGGACCAAATATATCTGGGCCCAGGGTCTTTTCTGAGACTGACATTCAACAAAGGACCATGTATGGATATAACCTAGAACCTCCACTCAGATGTAGCCTGTGGTAGCTCAGTAACCAATTGGTTTCCCAAAGTGAGGGGAACAGGGACTATTTCTAACAGGAACTCAATGACTGGCTCTTTGGTCTCCCCACCCCCGAAGGGAGGAGCAGTCGTGTTAGGCCACAGAGGAGGGCTTTGCAGCCAGTCCTGAAGATACCTGATAAAACAGGATCAGATGAATGGGGAGGAGGTCCCCCCTATCAGTGGACTTGGAAAGGGGCACGGTGGAGATGAGGGAGGGAGGGAGGGAGGGACTGGGAGGGAATGAGGGATCAGGACACAGCTGGGATACAGAGTTAATAAAATGTAACTGATAAAAAAATAAAATAAATAAAAAAAAGATTTATTTATTTTATGTGAGTGCTCTATTTGCATGTATACTTGCATGCCATAAGAGGGCATCAGATCCCAGTACAGATGGTCATGAGCCACCATGTGGGTGCTGAGAATTGAACTCAGGACCTCTGGAAGAGCAACCAGTGCTTTAGAGTTAAGACCACTGAGCCATCTCTTTAGCCCCACTCATATACTTTCTATATATGGTCATGGTGCTAGACAGAAATAATGCCCCAAACCACCAGTGGATAAGAAAAGCCTGGTTTGTACATACAGTGGAGGGTTATTCAACAGTAAGGAAGAATGCATTACTGATGATCTGATTTAGAAAAAGGGAGTACTAATGATACAGCAGGGATAAAACTAGGAAACAAGCCAGGGGATGGTGTGGTGGCTCACACCTTTAATACCAGCACTCAGGATCCTGAGGCAGGCAGATGTCTGTGAGTTCTAGGCCACCCTTGTCTACAAACAGAATTCCAGGACAGCCAAAGCAACATAGGGAAACCCTGTCTCAAAAACCCAAGTAACAAGCAAAACCCAAAAACCTAGGAAACAATATACCAATCATGATTAATTCAAGTTATATTGAAGAGTTTAAGTTAGCCTGAATATAACTCCATTTTGAAATAAAGATCATGACTGGAAACTGAATTCAGGTACCAGGAAATATCAAAGAATGTACACCTGGCAGAAAACAAAGTTAACTCTCCTAGCAACAGCCTCCAGGAAATGTAACAGAATAAATGCTTCATAGAAAATAGAGACAAACTCCCTTGTAATAATCAATGGGAATCAGTTGGAAATCGGGTGGGAAAATTCAGATGTTTCAGATATGCTTGAAAAAAATAGCCATTGTGATTATATGTAGCCATTGTGATTGTGTGTCTCAGAAAAGGTCACCCCTCACTGCTAAACTTCACTCAATTCTGTAAGCCAAGACTTGTGCTCCCCTGCTTGTTGCCATGGAAACCCACCCCCTGATCAGACTTTCCCTTTAAAAATCCTATTCACTCAAAGCTCATGGTCACACTTCTCTACTGCTGTGTCAGTGGGACTTGGGTCCTGAGTTTGATCACTCTCAGAATAAAGCTCTCTTGCTATTGCATCACGTCTATTACACCATCTCCTGGTGGTCTCTGAGGGTCCCATGAACCTGGCATTACAATATGAAATAGGCAAACCCATAGAATCAGAAAGCAAGTGTTATTGGCAGGGACTAGAGATGGAAATGGTAGTGTCTGTTTAATGGATTTTAAAGAAGAAGAAGAAGAAAATATTTTGAAACTAGATAGATGTATTCATTGTCCAACGGTGAGATATATTAAATGCCACTGGAGTGTACATATAATTTGATGATATATAAACTTTATCACAGGTATAAAAAGATTTAAAAAAATTATGTGTGTGGATTTTGCATGTTCATGTTCCCCATGCATGTCTGTTTCTGGAGGAGACCAGAGGAGGATCCCATGTACCTGGTGTTACAGATGGATGGTTGTGGACTGTCAAGCAAATGCTGGGAGTCAAATCTGGTCTTCTGGAAGAGAAACACAGTGCTCTCAACTGTGTAGTCATCTCTCCAGTCCCTTATCTCAAATTTCAAAAAGAAGGTAAAATTGGTGGGGGAGGGGACCCCACATGAATAATTTTTTTTTTTAAAAATCACACACAGTCATGTGGTGTCCCTCCCCTTCTGGTAGCTTCAGAGAACATGTGGGAGATTACAGGGGGCCAACTCTGACTTCATAACTCTGCTGTTAAGCCATGGAACAGGCTGTCTCTCGAGGAATTGAGATTACTCTTTACTGAAAAGGTAGAGGAAGAGCTCCCAGGGACATGACGGGGAAAATGTCTACAGGAAGTGTGGTGAGAGGTTTTGTTTGCTTTAATTATTTTGAAAACCAACCTACTCTTCATCACTTATGCTGACTCCCCCGGCCGACGAGGAACCATTTACAAAGGAGGTCCTGACTTAAAGGACCCCCTCAGTTTCAATTCTTCTATCATGGCCCGGCCCAAATGGGCCACTCAGACCCCTGCTGAAAAAGTCTGCCCTGTCACTGGGAATATAGCTTAATGGTAGAAGGCTTTCCTAGCATGTATGAGACCATAAGTTCAATTACCAGCACGGAATCGGGAAGGGAAACGCTGGCCCATAAAAGCGAACTAGTCAATCAGAGCGTCTGAGCTCATGACTCTGAGTTCACAGCTCTAGTCACTAGCATTCTGCTAGTCATTGGCAGAGGGTGTATGTGTTGCACTAAGCACATTGGCATCTACTATATACAACATGTAAGGATCAAACCCCTCAGCTAATGATGTCCTCACAAAGATAGTTTCTAAACCACAGGTTCTGAAAACTTCAGTCTTAATTTGGGTACATATTCAACTACTAAAACTTCATGATCATTAAGAAGTGACAAAGTAAACTCATCCAAGGTGTTGTGCCAGCCAAATCTGAAAACATCAATAGCGGATATTTTGACAACAGTGACTCTCTCTGACATGAACTGATTGGCCTGCTCTTTGATCACCTTCCCCTGAGGGGGGAGCAGCTTTAC
Organism: Meriones unguiculatus; assembly: GCF_030254825.1. Lineage (NCBI taxonomy): Eukaryota > Metazoa > Chordata > Mammalia > Rodentia > Muridae > Meriones > Meriones unguiculatus. The sequence goes on from NW_026843645.1 coordinate 1,569,953, forward strand.
CAGTCCACAGAGGAAGACAATGCAGCCAGTCCTTATGAGACCTGATAGACTAGGATCAGAATGAAGGGGAGGAAAACCACCCCTATCAGTGGACTGGCGGAGGGACATGGGTGGAGATGGGGGAGGGTGGGTGGCATTTGGGAGGGGAAGGGGCAGGGAGCTATGGGGGGATACAAAGTGAATAAATTGTAACTAATGGAAATTAAAAAAATAAAAATAAAGAAATACAAAATAAACTCAATTGACTAGGATAATCTCTTGACTGGACAAAGAGCCCGATGAATTTATTCAATTGTGTTTTCACAGCAGAACAACTTGGAAGTTAACACCTGCTTCAGCTACCAGAGCCTTGAAACAAAAAAGCAGTGAAAGTCAGGTGGGCAGGGCTGGGGGGGAGGATACAGGGCCATTTCAGGAGGATCCCTGGGATGCCTTGATGCCCTGTCCCTAGGAGGAACCCAACTCTCTTGGGCACTCAGAGGAAAGCACAAGGTGAACGCCCCCAGCCCAGGAATCCCAGAAACCATAGGCGCTTCTGAAGATTGCACAAGTCTTTTCCTCCCCGCGCCAGCTCGGTGTCTTGTTTCTAAAATCTCCCTCTGCACAACATAAACAGGAAACGTGCAGCAAAAAGCCTTGGAGGTGCAAATTCCAACCTTCCAGCAGAGGGCGGGAGAATCTCTGCTGTGCGACCAGTGGCAAGCAGGCAGCAGGGAAGTGCAAACTTTCCAGTGACCCCGCGACCCTCCATGCCCTTCTCCCCACACTGCAAAAGAGAGAGAGAAGGCAGAAGGAAAGACCCCTGATACAGGAAAATAAAGAATAGTGGAGGGGGGCATTGAGGCAGAGGCCGGGCATCTAAGAGCTCGGCCTTGGTGGTAAGAATGCGCCCAGCCGCCCACTGTCCAAGCCGAGGGTCCGAGAGGCCTCGGAGGAACCCAAAGGCGGAACCCTCTCGGGTAGGGTGGGGGAGGGGCTGTCACGAGGCTCGGCGCAGGCGCAGTGCGGGCCTCCATTGTCAAGTGTGATGTAAGTGCCATTGCTATAGCTACAGACGCTGAAGGGAAAACTCTGAGCTCCTCCCGGACCTCATGGGCGGCGGCGGCGGCTAGGGCAGCGACGGGAACCCTCTTCCAGGCACTCCGCTAGTGGACTACTTCATCTTGGTAGGCTGAGACCAGGAGAAGCCAGGTAAGGCTGTGAGGTGGGAGCTGCCTGGGCTCCGCCTCCCCTGGCTCTGCCTCCGCCTCCCTCCTCCGCTCTGCCTCCCCACGGGCTCCCCCTCCGCCTCTCCCCACCCCCGTCTCCGCCTCCAGCCCTGCAGCCTTCCAGTAGGCTGGGCGGGGTGGGGCTTTGAGGCTGGGTGGCGGGGAGGCTAGAAGGTTGATTCCCACGGTGGAGGAACAGCGGGTCAGGTGTCGGAGCCTGGCTGGCTGTGGGCACGTGTGAGGGACCACCCGGCAGGCGGTCGCAGGGTTAAGCCTCAGCATTGCAGCCAGGGGCTGGCGGGCTAGGCGGGTCGGGAGTGCCTGCCCGTGTTCAGACAAGAGCTTCTGTGCTGGCTACTGGTACCCGGGACCGCCCCCTTTGGCCACCAGTGATGGGAGGGCGGGAGCATATTGTGTGGAGTTCCTAGGGATACACTTTGCGCCCTGCATCCTGAGGAAGAGTGATTCAGGCCCAGGCCTCCTGGAAAGGAAGTACAGAGAGTCCAGTTCTGCCTCCTGCCTGCCCTGGGGCTCGTGGGGTGGGGGAGCTGGGACATTCGGGTCGAAAGAAAGCAGGGTACTTGGAAAGTCCACAGAATCCATGCACATTTCTAGGAACATTGTTTGAGGACCTATGTGCAGGCATTCCAGAATGAAGTGACTCTTCTTAAGTAAAGACAGCCACTGCAGGTGCTCTCTTTCTCTCACTTAGCTTCCACGTGATTTGATTGTTCTCTTTATTCCTCAGAGAATTCTTCATAAGGAACAGTTTGGCAGATACATTGTTGTTTATACTTTGATGGACTTGCACAACCAGGAGTATGAAGGGTTCATGCCGGCTTATTTTCCTATTTGTATTTCTTTGTGTTGCTATGTGTAGATAATCAGGATGTAATAACAAGGTTACTGTAGAGCTGGGAAAGCTCTTTTATTTCAGGTTTAATCCAGTTTTACACTTGCAAGGAATTTTAGCTATCAGCCCAGCATCCTCTTGTCTCAGGAGGTGCTTAGGTTGTTTTTGGATGATTGTTAGTCGTTGGTAGCACTAGTGTACTAATGTTCTACTCTTCTCTCTTTTCATTGTTTATTCATCCCTAAGAAATTGTTTAGGAGAAGGAACCCTTCACATTTTTTTTCTCATTATTACCTAATTGAGGTCATTTAAGAGAATCGCTTGCAGGTCGGTAGGATGGCTTAGCAGATAAAGGCTCTTCCTGGGCAAGCCTGGAGACCTGAGTTTGATCCCTGAATTCCTGAAAAGGTGGAAGGGACAGAGTTGTCATCTGACCTTCCCATGTGCTCACTAGTATTCATCCTTTACCTACATCATGAACACTCCTCCCACTCACACATACACAATAAAAAAATAAGACTGTGGGCTGTATTTAGAGAATCTTCTTGCTGCTCCAAAATGTCATGACATTTCATTTTTCAATCTCTTACATAGTCTTATCCAGACTGCCAGTGTGGAGAATCAGCTTTGTTTTTAATCTTGTTCAGTTTTCAGTTACATTGTTCTCCTTACAACAATTTTATTTAGTTTGTTTTTTTGAAACAAATTCTCTCTACAGAGACCTGGTTGTCCTGGGCTTCCCTATGTAGACTAGGCTGGTGTTGAACCTACAGAGATCTGCCTTCCTCTGCCTCCCAAGTGCTAGAGTTAAAGACCATGTGCAGCTTTCCCACAACAATTTTGAAACAATAACAAACTTGAAGATTGTTCCAACTATGTACAGTTAATTGCTCTTTCACTTTGGACATTTTGAGAGGAAGCTGCTGACCTTTTGCCCTGTCACTCAGAATGGTTTAGTGTTGATTTTATACAAACAAGAACTTTGTCTTACATAATGACAGTGCAGTTATCAAAACTGGTAATTCACAATGACACATTATTGCATTTAATTTGGGCTATGTTGACTATGTTATTATTCACATAATTGTCGAGGAAGTTGGTACATTTAAGTGTTGTATTGTTTTCTTATCTCTTTAGTCTCTTTCAATATGGAATAGTTCCATCATCTTTTTCACGATCCTGTCACTTTTGATGACTGTGGGTCAATTGTATTTTGTTTTCATTAATTTATTTATTTGTTGATTTTACATCCCACTCACAACCTCATTCCCTCCTCTCCTCTGAGTCCCGCCCTCATCCCATTCACCCATTTTCCCCAAATAGCCACCAACCAACCCACCCTGTCACATCAAGTTACATCAGTATTAAGTGCCTCCTCTTTGACTGAGGCAAGACAAGGCAGCCCTGCTAGGAAAATGGGATCCAGAGGGAGGAACAGAGATAGGAGCCCAAGTCAAAGACAGCTCCTGATCTAGTTGTTAGGGGACCCACTTGAGGACAAACAGCCCATCAATTTCATATGTGGAGGGGTCCTAGGACTAGTCCAGGCATGTTCTTTTATTGGTGGTTCAGTCTCTATGAGGCCCCATGGTCCCAGGTGAGCTGGATATGTAAGTCTTCTGGTGTACTACCCCCCTCCCAGGTCCCTAAATCTTTCCTCTAACTCTTTCACAAGACTCTCCAAATTCTGCCTAATGTTTGTTTGGCTGAGGGTCTCTGTAACTGTTTCCATTATCTGTTGGATGAAGCCTCTCAGATGATAGTTAAGCTAGTCCCCTATCTACAAACATAACAGAGTATTATTAACAGTGTCAGAAGTTGAGTTTTTCCCATGGGTTAGGTCTCAAGTTGTGCCAGTTATTGGTTGGCCATTTCCTCAATCTCTATTCCATCTTTTATTCCTGCATGTCTTGTAGGTGACAAATTTGGGTGGAGGGTTTTGTGAGTTGATTGGTGTCCCCCTCCCTCCACTGGTTACAAGATGGGTCCACTTCAGTCTCAATATCCCTGCTGCTGGGCATCTCAGATACACAAGAGAACCACATATTTTCCCAGGTACCTCCAGAATTTCAGGTCTTCATCTTATCTCAGAGATGCTGCAACACTAATTTCCCTTCTCTCCTAGCCCTCTCATCCCCATCTGCACTTTTCCCCCACCTGATCCATCCTGTTTCTCTCTTCATTCCCTCTCCCACCCACTTCCTCTCTCCCTCCACTTCCCATGTCTGTCCCCTCCTTAGTGGGATTCAAGTATCCTCTCTTCTACCCTCCATGTTATTTAGTTTATTTAGGTCTGTGGGTTGTAACATGGTTATCTTGTACTATATGGCTAATATCCCAGGTTAGTTATTTTTATAGTCTCTCTATAAGCTCTCTGTGTTCTCATGCATCAATACATAAACTGGGACAAGGGTATCACAAAAGTGTAACACATTGTGTCCTATCAGGTGGGATATATTTTCACTTTGCTTACTTGTAATCAGTGTTTTCCAGGCTTTTCTGCTATACAGTTAACACCCTGCACCCCCATGAGTACCTTGACATTCTGTGTCTTTGGTGCTCATCACAATGTTAATGGATTTGCCATACACTTACATCAATATGGATTCATGATTTATGTGTCTTCTGTAGTGGACTTGACTGTTACTGTTTGTTTTAGTCTGCTGGAGCTAAGTGACAAATGATTTATAAACAAAGGCTTTACTTTTCATAGTAGTGAACTCTGGAAAGTCTAAAGTTAAATTATGAGGTCTAGTTGGGTCCATGCTTGTCTACAGTCATGTTCTCACTTTAAACTCAGTGTTTTAAATGGCCACATGATTTTATAGGATCTCTTCAATAAGGTTATGAACCTATTTATAAGGGCTTCACCTCCCAGACCTGAGTACCTCCCAAAGATCTCATGCAGTTATGTTACTTTTGGTCTCAGGACTTCAATACAGGAATTTTGGGAGGATATAGATATGCAGATCATTTTGTTGTTTAAATTGTTTTGTCATTTGACCAATGAGAGCTTATATATCTGGCTTCTGTGTCTTTTTTTTCTTTCCATTTTTCCCTCCATGTCCCCTCCCTCCTCCTCTCACAATCCCATTCTCCCTCCTCCTTCTCCACACATGTGCCTCCCCAAGTCCACTGATAGGGAAGGTCCTCCTCTCCCTCCTTCTGATCATTGTCTATCAGGGCTGATCAGGAATAGATTCACTGGATTCCTCTGTGGCCTGGTAAGGTTGCTTTCCCCCCAGGGGGAAGTGATCAAAGAGCAGGCTAATCAGTTCATGTCAGAGACAGTCCCTCTTCCCATTACAATGGAACCCAGTTGGACAATGAACTGCCATTGGCAACATCTGTGCAGGGTTCTAGTTTATCTCCATCAATGGTCCTTGGTTAGAATATCAGTCTCAGAAAAGACCCCTGTGCCCAGATATTTTGGTTCTCTTGCTCTCCTTGTGGAGCACCTGTCCGCTCCATGTCTTATTTCCTACTTCTTTCATGAAGTGCTCTGCACTCTGCCTAAAATTTGGCTACAAGTCTCAGCATCTTCTCTGATACCCTGCAGAGTAGAGCCTTTCAGATTTCCTCTGTCGTAGGCTCCTATCACATTCCCTGTTTACTCCCTCTTCTGATGTCCATCCTCTTTGCCTTTCTGAATGAGGATTCAGCATCTTAGCTAGAGTCCTCCTCCTTCATAAGTTTCTTTAGTTGTACAGATTTTAGTATGTTTATCCTATATTATATATCTAATATCCACTTATGAGAGAGTATATCCCATGTGTGTCTTTCTGCTTCTGGGATACCTCACTCAGGATGATCTTTTTCAGTCCCCATCATTTGCCTGCAATTTTCATGATTTTCTTATTTTTTTATTGCTGAATAATATTCCATTATGTAGATGTACCAAAATTTTTGTATCCATTCCTCAGTTGAGGGGCATTTGGGTTGTTTCCAACTTCTGACTATTACAAATAAAGCTGTTACAAACATGGTTGGACAAATGTCTTTGTTGTATTCTTGAGCAACTTTTGGATATATGCCTAGGAGTGGTATAGCTGAATCTTGAGAAAGCACTATTCCTAATTGTCTGAGAAAGTGACAGATTGATTTCCAAAGTGATTGTACAAATTTACATTCCTACCAGGAGTGGAGCAGGGTTCCTTTTTCTCAACATTCTCTTCAGCATGTATTGTTATTTGAGCATTAGATCTTAGCTATTCTGATGGCTGTAAGGTGAAATCTCATGACTGTCTTGATTTGCATTTCCCTGATGACTAAGGGCATTGAGCATTTCTTTAAGTGTTTCTCTGTCATTCGTCTATTGAGAATTCTCTGTTTAGCTCTGTGTCCCATTTTTTATTGGATTACTTGAATTGTTGCTGTTTAACTTCTTGAGTTTTCTATATATTCTAGATATTAGCCCTTTTGTCAGATATAGGGTTAGTGAACCCTATATTCGTTCCCAATCTGTAGACAGTGTCCTTTGCTTTACAGAAGCTTTTCAGCTTCATGAGGTCCCATTTATTGATTGTTGCTTAGAGCCTGTGTTGTTGGTGTTTTGTTACACCAGCCAAGACACAAGACCTGAGAAAGATATTTTCCTGGCACAGTCAAGAGGAGCACAAAAGGCCTTTCCAAAGCAATGATTTTCTTCAACAAAGCAAGCACCAGGATTTAACTTAGGGCATGTGGATATGTTCAAATGTGGGTTCCCTACTCAGAGCCATGCTAAATTAAGTCATATTCTGAAAGTGATCATATTGTAAAATCAGAAATAAAAAGGCACTTTTGGCTCGAAGTCATGTGGAAATATGTGTAAAATTTTTAAAATTGACAGAAATGACACTGAGATGTTTAATTGTGATCACAAGTTCTTAACTGAAAATGAAGTAAATGAGGCCATGAAACTAGACTGCACAGGAGGCAATGCCATCTGGTAATCATGACGTCTGATCTATGAGGGGGATGTTTCAATGCTACTTTTCTCACTTACACAAAGGACAGAGAGCACAAATTCAGAAAAGTTCTAGCATCCCTGTGTATACTATCCCTCAGGAAAAAAATCTATAACTTTAAATATAGTTTTCATTTTGAAATCATTTTGATACATGATATTTCTACATAGCCATGGCTGTTTTAGAACTGTCCATGGAGCTGGGCATGGTGGGACACACCTGTAATCCCAGCACTCAAGGAAGAAGAGGCAGACAGATTTATGTGATTTTGAGGATGCCTGGGACTACAAAGTGAGTTCAGAACAGGCAAAGCTACACAACAAAGTTGTGTCTCAAAAACAAACAAACAAAAACAGAGAACACACTCTGTGGAACAATCTGGCCTCAGTCTCAGAGATCAGCCTGCCACTGAATCCTAGGTTTAGGATGAGAGGGATGCACGTCTGAGCCAAGCTGTGATTTTTAAGTGGTCTATTCTTGAATGAATGAATTAAAGGATAAAATAAGATGTACAAAAGAACCATTTTAATGAACAGCAATAAGTCTTCAAATTCTACCAAAAAAAATTTCTGTCATCTATAAGTGGCTGCATTGCTTTATTAATTTCATAATTTATAACTGGATATTAGACATATAATATAGGATAATCATACTAAAATCTGTACAGCTAAAGAAGCTAATTAAGAAGGCAGACCCTGGGTAAGATGTTCAATCTTCATTCAGAAAGGCAAACGGGATGGACATCAGAAGACAGAGAAAACAAGGATCTGGACAGGAACCTACCACAGAGGGCCACTGAAAGACTGTATCGAGTAGGGTATCAAAACATATGCTAAGACTTATAACCAACCTTTGGGCAGAGTACAGGTAATCTTATGAAAGAAGGGGAAGATAGAAAGAACTGGAGGGGACAGGAGCTCCACAAGGAGAGAAATAGAAGGAAAAAATCTGGGCACAGGGATCTTTGGAGACTCATACTCCAAACAAGGACCACAAATGGAGATAATATAGTACCACTGACAGATTTAACACATTGCACTTCAGTGTCCAACAGGGTACCCTAGTAATGGGAAAAAAGACTGTCTCTGACCTGAACTGAGGGCCTGGCTCTTTGATCACCTCTGCCTGTGGGGGAACAGCCTTAACAGTCCACAGAGGAAGACAATGAAGACAGTCCGGATGAGACCTGATAGACTAGGTTCAGATGGAAGGAGAGAAGTACCTCCCCTATCAGTGGATTGGGGGAGGGGCATAGGAGAAGAGGGAGAGAGGGTAGGATTGGGAGGGGATGAGGAGGGGTCTATAGCAGAGATACAAAGTGAATGAACTGTAATCAATAAAAATAAAAATAAATTTAAAAATGCTGGAGTGTGTTTGTGTATACATACATGTTATTGTGTATACGTGCTAGTGAGAGTACAAATTATTGCTATTTATTATCTACATCCCATATATAAGTTCCTGACATGGAACACATAGAGTCTTTTGGCCAATGACCACACTGGCCCTTATTTAGCCTGAAAATATATTTATGTATCTGCTAGTGTGTGAATCTGCATATACAGCAGCCCAAATATAGAAACATTAGAAAAATCTGTAGCAGTGACATGGACTACTCAGAGATTGAGCTCAAATCATCAGGCTTAGCAATAACTAATAATTTACCCACTGAGACAATTCTCTGACATTCACTTGCAGTTTTGAGAAAGTCTTATGAACAAGTCTTTACTCCTAAGAAAGAACCAAAACGAACCAAAATGAGACAGGAGTGTATAATTTTCATTTGCAAGTAGCATTTATTATTCAAATCATTTTATATTTTTCCATCCTCAGATGACAATATATTCATAATTTGAATAAAATACAATATTGTACTGATGTAATGTTTCAACTAAGTTTTATGAATCTCAATGAGCTTAGTGGGAAGACTTTGTGTTGTGCAAAACTGACAACATAAACTTGAAGATCATATAAGTATGACTAAAATAAACCCCACAAAGTGTCACACAGTCTTCATATATCTGTCATAGCCTAAGAATGAATAGTCCACTAAACACACAACATGTTTTGAAATAAATCTCATTGCTGTTACATTAATTAGCACCTCTTAGATAAATCTCTAAGAAGGCTAGATAAATCTCTAAGAAAGCTAGATAAATCTCTAGGAAGATGATGGGCACATAAACACACAAAGACAAAGTGTAATCACATAATGGAAATTAAAACAAATTCTTAAACAAATATATGTTTATATATAGTAAATATGGGAACATGTAGAAGCATGGAACTTTAAACAATATATACATATATATACACACACATACTATTAACCATTAATTAAATATTGATATACAAGCAAGGACTAAAAACAAACATCTTAAATAAATTTGTGAAAACATAAAAAAAAAATACCACACATTCTCAGAGACCCTTCTTTTAAAACTATGATCACACACTGCCTGATATAAATAAGCAATGGACCACATAGATGATGGAGATCCCATTCTATACTTTGCACAGAAAAATACCTATTACCAGGTTGAAATGCATTAAAACATGAATAATCACCACAGAAGGAATATCAGAACAACCTAATAAACTTCTGTGAATGGATTTGCTACACATACAGAAAATTCAATCCCTACTCCAATGTTTCAAAATTCAGACCACAATCAGTTGGTGATCTCCTCCATTACATTTAAGGGAACATGGTAAATAATTTACTTCCTGCAAGGTTATGATAAAAACCTTCGAAAAAGTTTATTTTCTTGAAAGTAAATATATTTATTATGTCCCAAATAATCAATTCTTTTGTATAAATAGGGTTCCTTCCTTTTATGAATTCTTTTGTACTTCCTGACATCACAATGATCCATAAAGATTTAACATATTTACAGTACTAGAGACATGGCTTTGCAGTTAAGACAAATTTCATTCCCAGGACCTAGGTTAGGTTTTGAGAACTTTCTATAATTCCTGGTATAAGACAGTCTCGTCTCAAGAAGAGCAGATGAAAAGGTCTGGTCTTCATGGAAACTAGAATGGAGGGACACATAAACACACAAAGACAAAGAGTTATCACATAATGGAATTTAAAACAAATTCTTAAACAAATATATGTTTACTCACGAATGTTTTACTTATATAAGCATTCATTACTGAACTCAGGTGTTGAGGCAACTACAGGCTTACCTACAAATATTTTCTTCATCATGAATTCTTTCATGTAACAGAAATCAAACACATAGGTTTGAAGTCATAGAAATGAATCATTCTCAGTTGGTGGTATCATTTTTGAAATTTTAAGAAATGTATCTCTGTTGGAGAAAGTATGTTATTTGGGGGTGCTTGATAGTTTTCAGCTTTATACTTTCTGTAGTTCCCACTCTCTGCTTCATGCTAAAGGTGGAGGTTGTGAGCTCCAAGTTTCCTACTTTAGCTGCCATGTATGACACTTGTTTTGCCCAATTTAAAGTGATCCCATATCCTCTCTCATATCATAAGGCAAAGTAAACATATTTGGAAGTTGCCTTAGACCTTGTGTTTGGTCACAGAAAATGCACTAATACGCAACATAAATTTTACAACTGGCTGATTTATTTCATGTAATTGAAGTGAATTGTGAAATAAAAATGGATTATCTTATTGTTTCAATTCATATGCCTTCGGTCCATGAATCTTCAATTGGAAACAAAATAAGGATGGATGTCACAAATACATGCATACATTGTTGACACTTGTTAGAATTTTCCTGCAAAATAATCTAGTGTAATTGAATGCAAGTTGGTGGGTCAAAGAACTTAACAAATCTTTTATTCTAATAGATGTTCTACAGAATGAGTTCTTTTAGGTTCTCAAAGACTACCCTGATATGCAAAGGCTTTAAGATGTAGCCCACACAGTAAGGCTTTTACTCTTATATAATGGTAGCATGAAGCAGAAAACCTTACCATACTGACTACATTCATGGGGTTTCTCTGCAGCATGACATTTTCTCATGATTTCAAAGAAAACCCTATGAAAAGGATTTACCACATTGCTTATTCAGAGGGTTTCACTGCAGTGTATGTTCTTTTATGTATTTGGAGATAACTGTATTAAGAAAAGGCATTATCACATTGAAGACATGTGTAAGGTTTCTCTCTACTATCTGCTCATTTGTATACTTGAAGATGATTTTATATGCAAAACATGTAAATGCAAATTGTATGTGGGAAGATGAGAAAGCAATTTGTCCTAAGTATTTCCTTTTAGTTACCAGCATTCATTAATTTATAGGATTTAAGTTCATAGTCCCTAGGAAAGCTGTAGACTTCTCAATAGCTGACCGACTTTAATTACTTAGCTTTTGTTGCCCAAAACATGACTGTTCCATACCATGATTTCTGGACCCCTAACATAATGACTGACCCAAACCACAGATTCTCTTTACTAAAACATAATACCTTTTCCTAACCGCAAAAGAACAAATGGATATGAATGTTTTGACTGTTAAAGCTACATTTTCTGTCAGGTGACTTCCTCAAAGACATAAACAAATCCCATATGCCTAAACCATGACTGATGGAAATAATTCAGTTGTAAAACACTAAAGATGTTTATGATTTTCAAGCTCAGAACCTCTGTAACTTTCTGGCTCATTGGATGGTTAGGCATCACAGTTCAACATTATGTGTCCTTCATCAAACTGGATGACAATATTTTCTTTTCATCTGTATTGACCTGTTTGAGTTGTATTGGATTCAGTGAACAGAAGAACACAAAAGCCTTACCATATTGATTATATTCTCAGATTTTTCTCTCCAATTTGAAACTTTTATGAGGATGTAGAATATAGATATGTGTAACGGTCTCCCATTTTAACACATTCATAAATTTTCAATCTGTATGAATTCTTTCATGATGACAAAGATTATACAAATGTGGAGTAGCTTCACCATGTAAATACACTCAAAGTCTTTCGTTCCAGTATGAATTCTTTCATGATGTTGAAGATGATTGTGAACAGCACATTTTCATTAGATGACAGGCTTTACCACATAAGTTACATTAATAAGGTTTCTCTCAAGTGTGAGGTCTTTTATGTATTAGGAGATGACTGTTACATGCAAAGGCTTTCACACATTGATTACATCCATAAGAGTTCTCTCCAGTGTTAGTTCTTTTTTGTATTAGGAGACTACTGTTACATGCAATGGCTTCACCACCTTAGTTACATTCATAAGGTTTCTCTCTAGTATGCGTTCTTTATGTCATAGGAGATTACTATTACATCAAAATGCTTTATCACATTGGTTTCATTCAAAAAGTTTCTATCCAGTGTGCTTCTTATATGTACATGGAGATTATTATGGCATGCAAACTTTTTCACACATTGGTCATATTCATAGCGTTTCACTTCAATAAGTGTTCTTGTTCAAGATAAGTCTTACATGAAAAGACTTTATGACATTAGTTATATTAATAAGGATTTCTGCAACATGGATTTTTATGTCTTCAGAGAACACTTATCTACGAAGGTTTTACCACATTGGTTACATTCATAAGGTTTCTCTCCAGTGTTTGTTCTTTTATGTATTAGGAATTGACTGTTCTGTGAAAAGGTTTTACCACATTGGTTACATTCATGAGGTTTTTCTCCAGTGTGAGTTCTTTTATGTACTAGGAGATTACTGTTCTGTGCAAAGGCTTTACAACACTGGTTACATTCATAAGGTTTCTCTCCGGTGTGAATTCTTTTATGTACTAGGAGATTCCTGTTCTGTGCAAAGGCTTTACCACATTGGTTACATTCATAAGGTTTCTCTCCGGTGTGAATTCTTTTATGTACTCGTAGATTACTGTTAGATGCAAAGGCTTTACCACATTGGTTACATTCATAAGGTTTCTCTCCTGTGTGAGTTCTTTTATGTCTTTGGAGACTACTGTTATCTGCAAAGGCTTTCCCACATTGATTACATTCATAAGGTTTTTCTCCAGTGTGAGTTCGTTTATGTACTAAAAGTTTACTGTTATATGCAAAGGCTTTACCACATTGGATATATTCATAAAGTTTCTCTCCAGTGTGAGTTAATTTATGTATTAGGAGATGACTGTTACGTACAAAGGCTTTCCCACATTGATTACATTCATAAGGTTTTTCTCCAGTGTGAGTTCCTTTATGTCTTAGGATATCACTGTTAGATGCAGAGGCTTTACCACATCGGTTACATTCATGAAGTTTTTCTCCAGTGTGAGTTCTTTTATGTACTAGGAGATTCCTGTTCTGTGCAAAGGCTTTACCACATTGGTTACATTCATAAGGTTTCTCTCCAGTGTGAATTCTTTTATGTACTCGTAGATTACTGTTAGATGCAAAGGCTTTACCACATTGGTTACATTCATAAGGTTTCTCTCCAGTGTGAGTTCTTTTATGTCTTTGGAGACTACTGTTATCTGCAAAGGCTATAGCACATTGGTCACATTCATAAGGTTTCTCTCCACTGTGAGTTCTTTTATGTTTTTGGAGATCACTGTTCCATGCAAAGGCTTTCCCACATTGATTACATTCATAAGGTTTTTCTCCAGTGTGAGTTCGTTTATGTACTAAAAGTTTACTGTTATATGCAAAGGCTTTACCACATTGGATATATTCATAAGGTTTCTCTCCAGTGTGAGTTCTTTATGTATTAGGAATTGACTGTTACGTACAAAGGCTTTACCACATTAATTACATTCATAAGGTTTTTCTCCAGTGTGAGTTCCTTTATGTCTTAGGAGATCACTGTTAGATGCATAGGCTTTACCACATCGGTTACATTCATGAGGTTTCTCTCCTATATGTATCCTTTTATGTCTTAGGATATGACTTTTATTTGCAAAGGCATTACTATATAGGCTACATTCATAGTGGTCCACACCAGTATGCATACTTTTACATGTCTGGGGACTACTGTGATGTGCAAAGACTTCATATTGAGTATCTTCAGGGAGTTTATCTGCACATTGATTGTTTTCATACCTGCAAAGATAATTGGCACATATGACAGCTTTTCCACATTCATTACACTAATGGATGTTTTTGCCACATGACTTAATTTTGCAGTTTGAATTAAAAGTAAAGAATAATTACATTTTGAATTTTCATCATTATTTTTACATTCACAGTGTTCTCCTCTACTGGTTGTTTTGCTGAGCCAGCAATCAGCTAAGTACTGATGAAATCATAGTGTTGTTAATTCTATGGCTGATCACCTGTCGTATATTTTGTAAACCTTTGCCCTTCCTTACTTATCTATTGGAAATAATAAAGAGCTAACAAGTGATAGCAGGGTGCAAAATGCAGGACAGAACTTCTGAGTGAGAAAGGGTTGCTGGGAAGAAGAAAGCAAATGACACACCATTCACCAGCATGACAGTGAGGTTAACAGATGGACATGACCATGAACAAAGAAATAGAGCTGGCCATGCATCCAGACACTGTGCTAGGTTTGTGTTAGGGAAAAAAAGGTTCAGAATCTGCCCAGTAAATTGCCTAAGCTTTAAAATATTAAAAAGCCTCTGCATCATTATTTGTACTGCTGGAAGCTCTAAATAGCCCATATAAAGCATAATAGGTATCAATTTTTAAACATCTACTCAAAATGGGGACTACTATACCTTTTAGTTGTTCTGGGTGGTACATTGTTTCTTTCAATATACACATATTAAAATGACTTGTACTCATTGTGATATATGATATAATTATTAAAACAATAATAATAAATGACATGGTTCCATGATGCATTCACACATTTGATTTTTGTTCATCACAGACATGTGATATAGGGATTATGGTTTTTCCACAACAACATTCCTGACTCTAAAAAAACTGCCCTTCTCACAAAACTTAGCAACATTACTACAAGTATATGAGTAACCCCATTTTATTATGGATGAGTTGATTAGTATAATCTTTTGGATATACTTTCATCACCTATTTACTGTGAATACATTTAGCAATATCTGAGTTGTAGGATACTAAACAAATTGCAGTTTTACCTCAGCGCTAATGAGTAAACAATTTAAACATTGATCTTGTGTGAGTATTATTTCCTTGCATTCTTTCTTAGAGGAGTGCCTTGCAAACACACATCAAATACCTAACGTGGACGTACATAGTTTAGTAACAAGTTAGTCATCATCAATAAATACACTTAAAACAGATCATTTACACTGTCCCTTCTCTTTCAAACTTCCAGAACATATTAAATTTTTTTTTCAGAACCATATTCATATCAGCTTACAATGAAAATTACCTTGTATGTCTTCTAGAATTTTGACAATGCTCTTCTATATTATGACTTTCCCAATTGTAGCCTAAAATACAGTAACAGAAAATGTATGCTTTATTATTGGAAATAATACAAAGTTTAAGTCGTGATCTATGGTCAATCAAAGATCGATTCATCTAATTCTTCCTCATCCTCAAGAGAAATTACAGAAGCACATCAATAATGAATAGTGTTTCCCCATATTTTAAGAAGTAAAGAAAATTCATTGCCCTACCTATTGCAGTGAGGTTCCTGTAGGTCTCTAGCATCACATCTTTGTAGAGATTCCTTTGGGAAGGATCCAGCAAAGCCCACTCTTCTTGAGTGAAGTTCACATGCACATCATTGTAGGTCAATGCAGTCTAAAATATCCACACACATGTACAACAGAAAGTATGATACTTAGAATACTGGAAATGTATCCTTCTTTTACAATATTTTCAATGTATTCTGGTGGTTCTTCTACTTAGTTTCTGACACACAAGTTGTAATGTGATCACCAACTCTTTTTCGGAGTAAACTCAACAGTGAGGTTCACCCCTCTAATTTCTGCATCCTTTTAGTAGGATATAGGCTTACAAGAGAAATGTCAATTAACAGATAAAGAGAGAGAGAGAGTAAAGAGAAAAACAGTACAGAGCCCACATGAGAAAAATAGTATAAATGATTCCTGACTCTTATAGAATGGGCAGGCTGGGTGTATTATCTGATGACTTTAATTCCAAAATCACTCAGGAAACAGAGGCTGGTGTATTTCACAGAGGTGGACGGTAGACAGCTCTTTGCAATAAATTCCAGGACACTCAGGGGTACATAATAAGATCCTGAACAATATGCAAAAATTAATCAAACAAACAAGATAAAAAACCTTAAAGATCTTTCTCAACTTTTTATAAAGAGTTACACATTCACTCCAGTTCTGCATACATGTCTAGAAACCTGAAGTACCTCATTTTAAACTGTAATATTAATATGATCTTTTTAAAAATGAAATGTATGTTTGAACAATTACAAAAGGAGAGATGAAAATATTAGCAATGTAAATGTTGATCATAAATAAGCAACATGGGTATGGAGGTATGGCTCAGTAGTTAAGAACACTGTCTGTTCTTCCAGAGGACATGGGTTAAATTCCCAGCACACATATGACAGCTAATAGCTGTCTGTAACACAAATATATTCAATAAAATACTCGTAAAACATATGCAAGAATACATCAAAGATATACACGATGAAAAAATTGGCTTAATCATGGGAATACAGGGAGAGTTCAGTATATGAAAATCCATCTGTAATTCACCATATAAACTGACTGAAAGACCAAGATCACATGATCATCTCATTAGATGAAAAAAAAAGGCTTTGACAAAATTCAACAACCCTTCATGTTAAAAGACTTGGAGAAATCAAGCATACAAGGATTCAGGCACACACTTAACATAATAAAGGTAGTAAAAAGCGAACTGAGGGCCAACATCAAATTATTTGGAGAGAAACTTAAAGAAATTCCACTCATATGAGGTACATATCTCCATATCTCTTCAATATACTCCTTAAGTCCTAGCCAAAACAATAAGACAACTGAAGGTTATAAAGGAGATACAAATTTGAAAGGAAGAATTCAAAGTATCACTATTCGTAGATGATTTCTTAGTATACCTAGGTGACCCAAGAAATCCTACCAGGGAATTCAACAGTTGAAATACACTTTCCACAAAGTGGCTGGGAGCACAACTAAAATTTTCATTATTCCTTCTGTATACAAATAAAAAATGGGCTGAGAATAAAATTTGGGAAACAACACCCTGAACAGTAGCCACAAACAAGATGAAGTGAAAGACCTCTCTGACTAGAATTTGAAGTCTTTAAAGAAAGAAACTGAAGAAATATCAAAAGATGGAAAGATCTCCCAAACTCATGGATATATAGGATTAACATAGAAAAACAGCATTCTTTTTTTAAATATTTTATTAATTACAGTTTATTCACTTTGCATCCGTCCTCCTTCTCCCCTCCCAAATGCTCCCTTTATTCCCTTTCTCTAAAGCAGCATTCTTAAAAATGGAGTCTACAGATTCAATCCATTTCCCAACAACATTCCAACACAGTTCTTTACAGACCTTGAAAGAGCAAACATTAAATTTAAGTGGAAAAATAAAATACCCTTGATAACAGTACAATCCTATAAAATTGGAATGACACAGAAATAAACCCACACCCCTATTGGAACTTTACTTTCAACAAAGAAGCCAAAATTATACAATGGAAAAAAGACAGCATCTTAAACAAATTGTGGTAGATGTCCACACATAGAAAAATGAAAATAGACCCTTTGTATGACCCTGCAGAAACTGAAGTCCAAGGGAATCAAAGACCGTCACATAAACCCAGAGACTCTAAATCATATAGAAGACAAGGTGGAGAAAATTCTGGAACTAATTAACACAGGAGAACAACATCAGCACAGGCTCTGAGATCAACAATAAATGGCATCTCAACCTGAAAAGCTTCTGTACATCAAAGGACACTATCAATAGAACAAAACAGCAGTCAACAGATTGGGAAAATATCTACACCAACCCTACATCAGACAGAAAAGTAATATCCAAAGAACTTAAGAAATTAAACACCAACAAATCAAATAAACCAATTTAAAAATGGGGTTCAGAGCTAAACTGAGAAGTCATAAGAGAGAAAAGTCAAATAGCTGAGAAACACTTAAAGAAAAGATCAAAGTTCTTAGCCATTAGACAAATGGAAATCAAAATGACTCTAAGATTCCATCGTACACCAATGAAGTTGCTAAGATAAAAAAACTCAAGTGACAACACATTCTGGTGAGGATGTAGAGAAAAGGGAACTTTCCTCCAGGTCTGATGGGAGTGCAAACTTGTACTACTTCTCTGGTAATCAAACTGGTGCATTCTCAGAAAATTGGGCATATTTCTACCTCAATACCCATCTATACCACTCCAGGGAATACATCCCAAAGATGTTCCATTATAGAACAAGGACATTTGTTCTACTATGTTCATAGCTGTTTTATTCATAACATCCAGAAAGTGAAGAATGGATAAAGAACTACTAATACATTTACACA
The DNA here is from genome assembly GCF_030254825.1 of Meriones unguiculatus. NCBI lineage: Eukaryota > Metazoa > Chordata > Mammalia > Rodentia > Muridae > Meriones > Meriones unguiculatus. The sequence continues at coordinate 1,588,354 of NW_026843645.1, forward strand.
ATGGAATACACCTCAGTTATTAAAAATAAATCATGGAAATTGCAGGCAAATGGATCAAACTAGAAAAGATCATCCTGAGAGAGGTAACCCAGACACAGAAAGAAACACATTGCTTATAAGCAGATATTAGACCTATAGTACAGCATACGCATTCTACAATCCACACCCAATGAAGCTAAGTAAGAAGAGTCCATGGGAGGTTGGCAGAATATCACTCAGAATAAAAAAAGAGAACAGACAGCAGAAGTAGATGAATAGAGGGAACTGTGCAGAAGTTAGAATGGGGAGGGAAACAAATGTGGGTAGCAGATGTGGGGAGAATTGTAGTAGGACATGAGAGGCCTGAGAACAAGAAGGGTAACTGAGGGGGCTTCTCCTTGGAGTCATTTGACAGGGAAGTTTCATGAGAGGACCTGGGTGTGACTAGGTGTGACTCTAGCTGAGAATCCTAATGGAGGGGCAGGAGAAGAGAGACATGGAAAATTAAGTATGAAGTGACCACCTCTTAGCCAGTCAGGACTAGTGGAGAGAGGGAACAACAACTGGACAACAAAACCCACTATCCAAAAATTACCCTGACTGCAATAAGTTTAGGGATAATGATGGAACAAAGATTGAGGGAATATCCAACCAATAATTGGGCCAACCTGAGACCCACACTACACTAGAGAGCCAGCCAATGAAACTGTAAATGATGCATTGCTGAGCTTGTAGAAAAGAGCCTAATTATGCCTGTTACCTCAGAGGCTCTACCCAATAGCCAATGGAGACAGATGCTGGAACTTGCAACTAAGCATGGGGAGGATTTCTGGGGGTCTTATGGAAGTACTGGGGGAAACATGGAAGAACCCGAAGGGGATAGAAAGCCACAAGAAGACCAACAAAGAAAAGTAACCCAGACCTGGGGGGGGGTTAAGAAAATGAGACATCAACTAAGGAGCATGCATGTTCTAGACCTAGGCTTCTTGAACTTATCTGTACTAAGGGTGGTTGGGTCCATGTGGGTTGAGTGGTAAGTTGAGGGGACTGTTTCTAAAAGGAACTCTACTGCCCGCTTTTAGAAAATCTCCCCCTGTCAAGTGTGCCTTGAATGGCCTTAGTGAATGAGGATATGCTCAGTCCTGATGTGACTTGATGTGCTGCAATGGGGTGATACAGGAAGACTAAGGCTCTATTTTTGTGAGAGGGGAGGAAGAAGGGTGAGGGTGGACTGAGAGCAGAGGAAGGAAGGATCACACTTTGGATGTAAAGTCAAAAAACAAACTAATCTCTCTAAAAAATTTAATACACTCAGAGAGAGAGACAATGGAATTGAAAGGTGATAACGGAGGGGCTGTAGGTGGGACATGAAATAAGCATAATAAATAAAAATGAAAAAGAATAATATTAATACATTCTCTGAAATATCCAGAGGGAAAACTGGCAACATGACCTTGCCCATCAAATTAGAATTCGTCCAAATAAACCTCCAAAACTGTCATCAAATCTTCATATATCTGTCATAGTCTAAGAACACAGTCATATTATACATCTATAACATGCTTTTTTGAAATTAATCTAATTATTGTGTCATTATATAGAATCTGTAGGAAATTCTCTTACAAGGCAGAACTTCAGCACGATGTGACATAAAGAAGTATGTAACTTCAAAAAATACATATATACATACATACATTTTATTAAACATTTTAATGTTAATGTCCAGGAGCAAAGTCACTTTTAGCATACTTTTTTTTCTTCTAACCTGCTACTGTGCTGCTGTGATTGAATCCCCTAACCACCAACATCTCAGGTCATGAATGGGTTTACTTTTTTGGCCCATCATTTTGAAAACTAGGATAAAAACTCAAATTTCAAGAAAACTAAGGCAAAAATCAGGGCAAATATTGTTTCCTGTCTTGCTCTCGTTTCTTCATTGTCTCAGGCTCAGCTAGCTTTTTTATGCAGCCCAGGGCCACTTAATTAGGGATACTGCCATCCTCAATTGAAGAACCTTCTATAGAAATCATCAGTCAATGCAATCTCTCGTTTACATAGAAACCAGCCATTTTCTCATTAGTTTACTTTTTCACCTTATAGCCTGCTCAAAGCTCTGTACCTCCTCTCCTGCTGTTATCATCCCCACCATCATCCTTCACTCCTCCTCCCCTTCTTCTCAGGAAAGGGGAGACTCCCCATAACAAATCTCAGCACATCAAGTTGCATACAGACTAAGTGCATCTTCTTCCACTGAGGCCAGAGAAGGCTTCCAAGCTAGGGCAAAATGATTCATAAGCAGTCAACTGTGTCCATGTCACAGACAGCCCCCATTTCAGATTCTAGGTGACCAACATGAAGACAAAGCTGACCATCAACTAGACATGTGTAAGTGCCTAGGTCCATTCCATGCATGTTCTTTGAATGGTGGCAACCAACAATTTTAGGCTGGCATGCTGTGAACTGAATTTATCATGTAAAAAACCCACAGTATTATGAAACGCAGGATTATGAAGATATATTACGGACACAAAAATATGACTTCTGTACTTACTGTTCAGCAAAAGTAATGAAGATTGTATACAATATGTGTGAAGGAATATAGCAAAAATTCCAAAACATAAGCCCAACAATATACTCAAGTTTTCATCAAGACACCTAAGGAAACTCAACCAAGTAAAAAAGGTAGACCAATGTTTCCTATGATTATATACATATAGAAATTAAATAAACACAAACATCACAACTCCCACAAAAATAACTCAAAGTAACTCCTACACTGTTCAAATTATGCTCTAGGTACTACTGACCTTATTTTCAAACAGAGTCCCCATGACCTGTCTCTCTAAATGGAGGTTACCAAAATGACAGACTATGGCACTGTAGCCCTGCATGGCCCCCTAGTGACTGCAGGCAAATCCAGTCCCACTGATGCCCCTAAACAAAACAATGTTAAATAATAATTTTATAACTGTTTCCTGCCACATCTATTATGTCACAAGCTGTGAAATCTGCCCTAGTTAACTATATAACACAATGTGCATCTGTGACACCGCTGCAGCTCAGAAACTCCTTTTAACCCTGGAATTGAGTTCCTTAAGTCCCAGAAATTTGACCTTCATTTTTTCAAGTTGTCTTCCCACTTCGCACACATAAATAGGCAGCTCATTACATGACTCAAATGAGTAATTTTTAGAACTCAGCTGTGGTACAGGCTTTACCTTAAAATTTTGGGAATTTTAACAAGAGGAAAGCAAAGTCATGCTGCTGGGAAGCAATAGACTGGGATCTAAGAGACCTGTACCAATAAAGCTTGCCTTAGAAATATTTTTCCAAAAGGCTGAAGATGCAGCTGTTCTAGAATTAATATCCACCCCCACAGTGAAAGTACACCATACATAATTAAATGGTTAACTAAAAAATAATCTCTTTAATAGGAGCACGTATCTAGCTCTACTTAATGCTATAAGTGAAGTCAGCCTAAAACTGATTTTGTATTCCATACACACAGTCTTTCTTAAGTCTCTTAATTTTAGGCTTCAGTTTATACATTAAACAATTTTAATATGGACCAGAGATTTCAAGTCTAGCCACTGAAACAAATGGGAGATTTACACAGCAAAGATATTCCTTGAATGATTTAAGTACTCCACTTCCATAATACAGCAGGTCATTATTCAGTGTCAAGGTAGAAGAGAGAGGACTCAGTGGTTTCAAATGTTAAGAAAAGTAGAAGGTAGAAAAAGTGCCAAAACCATACAATGAAAAAAAAAAGACATCTTAACAAATGGTGTTGGACTAACTGGATGTGTACATGTACAAAAATGCAAACAGACAAATACTTATCACCCTGCACAAAACTAAAATACATATGGATCAAAGACCTCAATATAAAAACGGACACACTAAACCTGTTAGAAGAAAAAGTGGGGAAGAGCCTAGAACACATTGGCACAGGAGACAACTTCCTGAACAGAACACCAACAGCACAGGCTCTAAAATCAACAATCAATAAATGGGACCTCATGAAACTGAAAGGCTTCTGTAAAACAAAGGACACTGTCATCAGAACAAAACAGTTTACAGACGATCTACAGGTCGGGAAAGGATCTTCACCAACTCTATATCTGACAGAGGGCTGATATCTAGAATATATAAAGAAATTAAGAAGCAACAAATCAAGTAATCCAATTTAAAAAATGGGATACAGAGCTAAACAGAATTCTCAATAAAGGAACATCAAATCACAAAGAAACACGTAAAGAAAGGCCCAACATCTTTAGTCTCATGGAAATGCAAACCAACACAACCCTGAGATTTCACCTTACACCCATAAGAATGGCTAACATCAAAAACTCAAGTGACAACACATGCTGGAGATTATGTGAAGCGGAACCCTCCTCCATTGCTGGTGGAAAAGTAAACTTGTACAACCACCTTGGAAATCAATCTGGTCTTTTCTCAGACACTTAGGAATAGTGCTAACTCAAGATCCAGCTATACCACTCCTAGGCATATATCCAAAAGTTACTCAAGTATACAACAAGGACATTTGCTCAACCATGTTCATAGAAGCTTTATTTGTAATAGTCAGAAGCTGGAAACAACCCAGATGTCCCTCAACGGAGAAATGGATACAGAAATTATGGTACATTTACACAATGGAATACTACTCAGCAAAGAAAGCATGAAATCAGCAAGCAAAAGGTGGGATCTAGAAATGATCATCCTGAGTGAGGTATCCCAGAAGCAGAAAGAGGCACATGGTATATACTCACTTATAAGTGGATATTAGACATATAATATAGGATAATCATACTAAAATCTGTACACCTAAGGAAGCTGATCAAGAGGGAGGACCCTGGTACGATACTCAATCTTCATTGAGAAAGGCAAACAAGACAGACATCGGAAGAGGGAGAAAACAGAAAACAGGACAGGAGCCTATCACAGAGGGCTTCTGAAAGACTTTACTCAGCAGGATATCAAAAAATATGCTGAGATTCATAGCCCACCTTTTTGCAGAGTGCAGGGAATTTGGGGGAGGAAGGGGGAGATAGAGGGACCTGGAAGGAAAAAAAGCCCCACAAGAGCAACAGAACCAAGAACTCTGGGCACAGGGGTCATTTCTGAGACTGATACTCCAAGGAAGGATCATGCATGGAGATAACTTGGAACTCCTGCATAGAAGTGCCCCATGGCAGTTCAGTGTCCAAGGGGGTTCCCTGGTAGAGGGAACAGGGACTGTCTCTGACATGAACTCAATGACTGGCTCTTTGATCACCTCCACCTGAGGGGGGAACAGCCTTGTCAGTCCACAGAGGAAGACAGAGAAGCTGGTCCTGATGAAACCTGATGGACTAGGGTTAGATGGAAGTGGGAAGGACCTACCCTGTTATTGGAATGGGGGAGGGGCATGGGAGAGAAGGAGAAAGGGAATGTGGGATTAGGAGAGGAAACGGGAAGGGGATGCAGCTGGGATAGAAAGTGAATAAACTAATAAAATAAAAATTAATAAAAATAAAATTAAAAAAATACAACAACAACAAAAAGCTAGGGTGGGAAGGTCTTGCACAAGCTACATCTTATCCTAACTAAGTTTCCTGAGAAGAATAGCATCTTGTACACTACTTCCTTGAAAGAAATGGAAGGAAACAGGAAACGTCTATGAATTGATCAGAAATTCTCATACAATGGGATAAAATCATGAGGAGTCTAAAAAAACAATACTGCATGAGGGAAACACAAGATCTCAATAACATTATTTAACAACACCACAGTGACTTTGGAACTGATGAGGGTATCTCCATGTGTTTGAAAGAGGTGGGTTCTCAAAATGAGAAGCAAGCACTCCTCAAATGTCCTTACCCTGCTGCTCACCCTATTTCTGGTTTTAGAAAAGGAACAGTGCTTTATTTTAAATAACTCAGAATCTTGGGGAAATCTCCCAAGGCCTAGGCCACAGGATATACTGGCTCTGCAAAGCATATTTGAGGAGTGTGAGAAGTTAGATTATTCTCCATCATGAGGACCTCAAGGAAGGTTTTGTTTGGTCAGGGCAGCCCTCAACACAACAGTGTTTTCTCTGTTCAACTGTTTTCATCAGATGTCTTGCCCGTGTGGCTGAACTATGCTTTTCTTAAGAAGAAAATTGCAACTTTATGGCACATCAGGCTTTAATGTTGGCTCTGATTCTGTAATGGCCCACTAAGCAGCTTGTTAGATGTCTCTTTTTTGACATGGAGATGGGCCAATGGTTGGTATGAATCAGGGTCTTTCTCCTTGGTTATGGCTGGAGACAAATTTGTTGACTATCCTCTTGAGCAAATGGGTTTCCTAGCATCCCAATGTCTAACAGGCTGGGTTGGCATGCTACTTATCTGTTTTAAAACAGCCCTTAGCTATTCTACTTGGTGTGATGTCCTGTCACCTAAGCACTGAAAATTTCTGTACATCAACTGTTCTATGAATTTACATCACAGCTTTACACTGAAGTGCTACTCAATACATATGTTACCTACAACTTCCACTAAACATGCATACACATAGTGTGTAAGAGGTGGCCTCCGGAGCCCAACCTTCCTCAAACAGCTCTTCCATTTTATTAGCAAGATAAATCTAACTTTAAAGTCCCAATGTTGCAGCGCCGTTTTCCACTGAACACATTGAAACATTTTCCTAATTATCAGTTAACTGGTTAAACTTGCTGTTACTTTAACCAGGTGCCTTAAATTGTATAAGTAAGCCCTCACTTACTAACAGTCAGAGGACACACTTCTCTGTTGCCTTATCACCTTGAGCTCTGGAACAAATGTCAAGTGATAAAAATTAGAGGCCTTAGGTTCAAGGCCGAATGTCTTAGAAAACATTTCAAAGTGTTGAGCCCAGGTGTACTGGATCAGCATAGCCTCCAACATAAACTCCCTTGCTTAACCCACATTTGATTGGATGACCCCGACTCTCTCCAAGGGGCCCTCACCTTGTGAATTTAAACCTTTAAATATACAATAAAGCATACCCTGGGGCACCATTCAGATCTGAACTGGCCACTTTCCTGAGCTCAGAAAATAAAGCATTCATTCTAACCTCCTGTTCCAGAAGTGAGTTCTCTCTGTTCGGAACCAAAAGTCAATATACTCAAGATATTCAGATGCCCGGCTATGTTCAGGGCTAGGAAAGGGGGCCTCTCTGGTTGCTGTTTCTGGTTGCCAGCTCCCACCCAGCCTCAGGAAGGACCCTAAACAGCTTCTACTGCTGTTCAGCCTCCTGCTCCACCAGGCTGGGGGCAGTGGACACACACCATGTTGCAACTTCGGAACTTGGCTGAAATCCCCTCACAGTACACAGCAGCAGCGCTTATACTAGAGCAGACCAACCATTCAACCCTGCTCAGCTAAAGAGCGAACTTGCAGCAAGGCGCCAGGAAGAACCCGCCTCTCCCTCTGACTGCAGGAATGAAAGCATCTGATTGGCCAATGAGTCTTAAGTGACATGAGCACCTCCCTTAGGATTACAGTGTACTGAAGGGACAAGACTTAGTGATTCCTGGTCCAGGCTTCTCTTTTAGGACCAAACTTTCTTCAGATCTGGACATGTTTGCATTTCATCATCATTTGTGCCTGTTCTCCCATAGCCTACCCTGTGTCTTTCAGCACTCAGGATACAATTACCCTCTTCCTCCTCGAATCAGCTTGCATAGCTGCACAAACATTATTCAACCTGTAGCAGAGTGAACACTCTGTCCAACAGGTGGAAGAAGGCCAAGAATTTTAATAATTAAAGAGAGATTTAAGAAAATGCAAAGAGTTTTTTGTTCTGTGACTTCAGGTAAACTGGAGCCACTTTGCTCCTGGAAGAGACCCAGGAGAAAAAAAAGCAGGGAAAACATGACACTTTGGAGTACTATCATCACGTAAAACTTCTTCCTCAATAGGAAGATGAAGAACACAGAAATCTGCACTAGTGAAGGCTCTCTGCATGAAATGACCTGACAGAATAAATTTTTCTGTGTATGTATACAGCTAATACATATATATTTATGTATACACACACACACACACACGATTTGGTATTTTGAGACAGGGCCTCTTCTTTTAGCCCTGGTTGTCTTGGACTAGATCTGTAGACCAGGCTGACCTTGGACTCGCTGAGACTGGCCTGCTTCTTCCTGCCAGAAGGCTGGGATTCAAGCCCTGTGCCACTAAATCCATCTTAGATTTTCTGTTTTATTTTATTTTTTTTTAAAGACCGGGTTTCATCACGTAGGCCCGTTTGTGCTGGACTCTTTGTCAACGAGGCCAACACTGAACTCACAGAGCACAGCCTGTGTCTGCCTTTCAGGTGCCTGGATTAAAGGCTTGTGCAAGCATGGCTGGCAAGACCTTAGACTTTTAAGGATATGTTTAAAGGAGGTTGGGATGAGGAGACCTCTGACTATTATTATCTGTATGTGTCTGTGTGTGCATTAAATCAGACATTGTTGCCATGCTCACAGACCTTCTTAGATCAGAGTTTTTACTCTTATGCCTAAGAAATTTTTATTTTATTTTATTTTATTTTATTTTATTTTATTTTATTTTATTTTATTTTATTTTATTTTATTAGAAAAACATCTCCCCAGGCAGTGAGTTCTGTGCTGAGCATCACTTGCACTGTGGGTCTGATCCTCTGAGGGCAAGGAATCATATGAAAGAAGAGAGACTTAGTATCATCTGGAGAGGACAGGAGCTCTACAAGGACCAAATATATCTGGGCACAGGGGTCTTTTATGAGACTGTATCTCCAGTCAAGGACCATGCATGGATATAACCTAGAACCCCTGCTCGGATGGAACCCATGGTAGCTTAGTAGCCAAGTGTGTTCTATAGTAATGGGAACAGGGACTGTTTATGACATGAATTCAATGGCTGGCTCTTTGATCTACCCCCCACCTCCAGGGAGGAGCAGCCTTCCTAGAACACAAAGGTGGATATTGTAGTCAGTCCTGAAGATACCTGATAAGCTAAGGTGAGGTGGACCTCTCTTATCAGTGGCCTTGGAAAGGGGCATGGAGGAAATGAGGGAGAGAGGGTGGGATTGGAAGGGAGTGAGGGAGTGGGCTACAGAGGGAATAAAAAGTTAATAAACTGTAACTAATATTAAAAAAATAAAATAAATAAAATAAAAAACAGAGAACAGATCTCAATGTAGAATTCTCAACAGGAGAATCTCAGATGGCTGAGAAACACTGTTCAGGTTCAGCATCCTTAGCCATTAAGGTAATGCAAATGGAAACTACTTTGAGCTTTAATTTTACACATGTTAGATGGTGAAGTTTAACAGGACAAGTGAAAGCTCACTCACACTGACAAAGGTGTTGGGGAAGGGGGACACTCCTCCATTGCTGGTTGGAGGTCAAACAAATACAGCCAACATTGTATTTTCTCACACAACTGAGTTGTTGTCCCAGGAGGTTGTATGAGGATGCCCAAAAGCCCGGGCTGATGTTACGAGCGAGCATTGCTCTCTGAAAAACAACAGCAGGGCCACACTCTGGAGGAAAGCTTATACACAGTGCACTGAAAGTGGAGAGGTGGACGAAGTGCAGGTTAAAAGATTTCACCCCTATGTTCTAGTCTCTTTGGGGTAAGACAGTACTGTACAGGCTATCAAAAGAGAAACCTGGACATAAACCCAGAATAAAAACCACTCCACCTAAAATCTGTACTGCTTACAAGATGTAAAGGGGGCATGATTATACCAAACTTGCTTGAGTGGTGAGCTAATGTTTGGTTTAACTTGCAGCACAATCCATTAAATGGAACCCACTCCCTTGATGGCCAAGAATGTCTCCAAGACATAAACAGCAAGGACTGTGTTTGTATGTGTCCACTCCAGGTCCACTGCAGAGATGTCTTGGCTGTTAGTTCTATATTTTTGTGAGACTCCTAACATTAAGAACAGGTATAACTTTGACTCTCTCACCTGCTCTTGAGACTCTTTTTCCCCTATTTAGGGTTCCTTGTCCATCCTCACTGTGAGGTCTGTTGGCCTTATCTTTTTTGTATTTTGTTTGGCAGTCCTATCTTAGAGGCCTGTTCTTTTCTGAAATGGATACAGAGGAAGGAAGTAGATATGGGGAAAGAAGGGAGGTATGCTGGATGTGAGAGAAGTGGAGGGAGGGAAAACAGTGGTCAGAATATATTGTATGAGGGAAGAATCCTTTTCAATTAAAAAGCATTAATTTAATTTTCCTACCTAAAAATGCAAAGAAGAGAAGCAATCAAAGAGAAGTGAAATAGTGAAGACAAGGAAAAAAAATCATGATGTACAGTTATTATTCGGTGTGCAAAGAGGGGAAACATCATTCAGGAGTTTAACAAGCTTATTCTTTAGTCTTATCTAGATCTATGAAATCAGATGTTTTGCTCTCACCAATATGAAATATATATCACACAGGTAAAATGAGGTAATTTTCTGCTGTTGTGTGGAATTACAGGGGTCCCTGCTCACTTAATTCCAAAACAGTACTCTTTCTTCTCTATAATAAAAACTAAAGTTTGGAGCTAGAGAGGTGGCTCAGCAGATAAGAACACCCTCTGTTCCTTCAGATGTCCTGAGTTCAATTCTCAGAAACCACATGGTGGCTCACAATCATCTATACTGAGATATGTTGCCCTCTTCTGGCATGCAGGTACAAATGCTGATAGAACATTAATTAAATATATAGTCTTTAAAAAACAAAAAAATAATTTGAATAATATTCACAATAATGGAAATAAGCATGTAATGTTATACACTATTTATGCATTAACTATATAATATATTAAGTATATACAAACTGATATTTTAAAATGCTAAGTGTTTAAACATGTTTTCCCAGTAAAAATAAACATGTCATCATCTAAGGTGGGTTAGCTGATCAAAACAAAACTAAGTGTTACTTGTCTAAGACTATTACATTTTTATTCAACTGTAATTTGTCATTATTTCAATACAAACAAAACAAGTCAGTCTGTTTCTTAACTCATTTTCACTTCATGCAGCATGACTCATTGGCAGAAAACTCTTACGCAATCAAAATAAACCAACATTCTGCATTTTTATAGTATATTATATTGTAAAAGTACATTTGCTTTTTATTTCTATAACAACATTTGCTCTAAAAAGCCTGACATTTGATTTTCCTTCTCCACATACCAAATAAAAATATATTAAAAAAATTCTTTGAAAGTGATTGCTTCTGCTAGGTTGTGTTGTTTCTGCCCTTCATTTTCTATTGTGAACTATAAGGTAGACAAGTTGACTAAAGCTCTCCTACCCAATGGACAAATGGGAATGTAGCAAGATTGGAATCAGAGAGAGAGAGAGAGAAGTTTGTTGATTTGACACTGCTTATGCTGTAATTATACACTGTTTCATGACCAATAAAGCAATGACTGTGAAAGTCTTTTATAAGTGTGTAATCCCTTTACCATTGCTATTGTTGTCATCATTTATCATACTGTCCTTCTGAGTCACAAACCATGACCTCAACAAATAAGGAATTAGGTTACTTTAAAAGTTATCCACCACAAACATAAACACAATAAACATGAGAATTCAGATACATTTTATAACTAATCAAAAGTACATGAAACTTTACTGAGAAGACTGCTGGGATCAATAGCCATTTTGTCATTTTATGAGAGCTACGTGCAATGTAGGCACATGTAAACATGGATACAATGAGAATGTGTGAAAAACATGGTTTATTGTAGGTTTTTTGTTTGGGTAATGAGGAGGTGTGGGTGTAGGTAACACCAACAAATGCATCAGATTACAAATAATAAATCCTTGCAGTTTTACATGAACTATAAGAACACAACCTGATGTTCCTTAATTTTAGTACGAATCTGTGGGAATTCCTAAATTCTGCTATCAAGAGATTATTTTGTATGCTAATACATGATCCCATACCACATTCAAATTTATTATTCAATTGAGAACCATGTTTTATTTTCACTTTTTTTATTCTTAAATTATACATGGGGGGATAGCTTTTGTGACCATAGCAGTGTATTTTGTGTCAGTAAACTCTATACTGAAGTCTTCTTTCTATGGCTGTGTAAATTATTTCATTACTTTCAATTTTATATACTAACTATAGTTTGCTAAACAAATGATTATGTAGGATATCATTTACACTTTTATACTAGAGTAAACAAAACCAATGGAATGATGTATTTTTAAAAAAGATGTTGGCTATTTTCTATTTCAATATGAATTCACCAGAATCCAAAGAAAATTTCTATGAATTTCTAAGAGGAAAGCTGATTCCAAAGCTATGTCCCATGAAAAACGACACAGAATTCCAAATAGGATAATGAAGTAAGAGTACACACATATGCAGCTGTGACCTCAGAACATGTCTCAGAGCTACAACTATCAAGAATGTGTACAACAGTTGCGACCAAATTAGGAGACAAAGAGAAAAAGCCAAAATCATAACCCTAAAAATATATTCAAGTTTTCCTCAAAAGGCCCAAGGAAACTCTGCCGGGAAAAATGTGACTTGTCCAAGGTTACTTATGTTTATATGTGTATAGAAATTAAATAAGCACAGACTGCAAAACTCTTACAAAAGCAACTCAAGCTGACCCCTAAAGTATATTTCTGACAAACCAGCTACTGTAGATCACTCTTCTAAAAGGAGAGACCACATGCTCAATGGTCTGGAGCTCACTGTGGAAAAAAAGTGATCAAAAAAGAGGGCTACGATTCTAAAGCCCCTCATGCCTTCTTGTGGTTTCAGGCAAATCCAACACCACTAAAAGCAATACACAAACCAATGTGGTGAGTGTTTTCATGTTTGCTTACTCCCACATGGATTGTGCCATAAGATATGGAATCTGCCTTATCCACCTCCCCATCACTAGCACATCTTAAAAACCTCTGCATCTCAGAAATTCCTATTGTGTCCTGAAATTAAATTTTCCTGAATCACACCACTATGGCTGAAAGAAAGAAAAAGATAAAAAGATTCCAAACAAAAATTGATAGAGGATTCACATCACCCACTTTTTCCAGCTTCAAAACTATTTATAAAATTTGCCACACAAACCTGAATGTGGAATGCAAAGTTAAGAACTTCTAGAGAGCAGACCATCAGTTTTCCAATTTCTCTTCTTACCACACACCAAAAACAACGTGTGTGTGTGTGCACACTGGACAGTGATATTTTAACTATCACAGCTTTAAGCTGCCAGGGATGCAGAGGAATTCTCCCAGCCCCCACCCACTGCCCCCAAGGAATCTACACTCAAGGAAGAGTCAGAGACCAGGGACCAATCCCCAAGTCACCACATAGATCAACAGAAGGACAGTTAACCCACAGTCTCAGCATCACAATATCAGACTCTGAGAGCTTAGCAGACCTTTTCCTCCTGGTTTTGGTACAGTGGCCCACACACTCACCATTGCATACTTTGAAGTCCCCCTCACAGTTCTCTTCAGCTGCATCAGAAAAGAATCCTGGAAAGAAAATATGAGCTACCTCCCATTGGTGCTGCTGACTGATAGGTCTGCCTAGAGTCCCTCATTTTCTTTGACCACCCAGCTGGGCTTAAGGACACTAACAGCTACTCTACTGGGGGATGAGATCAAATAGCTCAGAGAGCTGAGACCTTCCCAACTGGGTCCACACCTTAGGCACACACAGAGCCCTACTCTAAGAAATTTGTATTTTAGTATGACTTTCCCATCTCCAAGACACAAGGAGATAGTTCCTCTTCTACTTCACAGGGTCCTTTGTGTGCACATTCCAACACACAATAATTGTTCAGTGTCACTATCTCTACATTATAGCTGAGAAATCCTGAAGCCAAACAAGTCAAAGTCAAACAGTAACAATTAAAACAAAAATTGATGAAGAATATGAAAGGAGTGGTAAATGGGAAATGAATGAAAAAAAAGAAATAAAAAGGAAAGGTCATAAATGATTCTAGGTATGGTGGGGTAGAGTTTATTATAGAGAAAAGGGACAGAATAGCCAGATGCAGGGACATCTGGGAGAGTCCAGAGGAAACATGACTGAGCATTATGAGGAAAAGTAGGAGGGGAGAGGGGAAAGCTAGACCAAGAGGCCTGGATAGTAAATGATAGATGAAAAAGCCCAGGTAACCAAAATGGTTGGATTACATAAGGAAGACCACCCAGGGGAAGGGGAACTCAGACCCTGGGCTAGAAGGCTGGGGATGCCAACCATTACCCTATCACAGGTAGAAACAGAGGGATTCTAGGAGAACCAGAAGCTGGGCCTCCTTTGATTTGTTAAATAGGTACCTCAGATATTTGTCCCAGCATTTGAGACTTAACAGTAGGGAAGAATGAGGGGGTTGAAATTATTTAACTATAATCTCAAAAATTGTAAAAAGTTAAAACACGCTTCATGCTCCAATAGTATTTTGGTACTAGACATGCGTAGCAGAGCACACCAAGAATTATAAACTCCTTTTCTCTAGGGATGCACCATTGTTAGAATAATAACATTCCATTTATGCTTGGCCACACCAGATTATCCAGTTCTTCTTTGTTTGTTGAACTAGTGTAACTACAGATATTTGGTTTCTAGAAATAAGTTTAGTTGCTTTTCCAGAATCTTGATTGCCTTGGTCTGTGAACTCCAAGTATTGCCAGTTTGGACATTTCCTAATCATCTAAAATTGAATAACTGACACTTCTGTCCAAGCAGGAAAGCTCTCACCATCCTTCTTCTCCATCCCTTTCTGTGCTATGATGACACCAGCTTCAAATTTAGTCACTTAACTCAATTCATACACTGGTGCTTCTTTATTTGTAATTACCCACCCTATGAAAGCCAGAGATGTTTGAGGAACCTCATTCACTGGTCCCTTTTCCATTTCACTGAGCAGGTTAAGGTCCAGCCTGAAATGAGTTGCAAGACACTGGGCCACAAAGGCAGGATTAGGTGGTTCAAAGCAAGTCTTAACTATATAGCATGAAGGCTGAGTTTTGGAAGACATTGCTCTAAACAGAAACTAATGAAAAATCCATTTTTAATTAGGAATGAAATTCTTTTTAAAAGATATTTAATTTTATTTTCTGTGCATTAGTGTGTAGGTGTCAGATTGTTTGGAATTGGCATTACAGACAGTTGTGAGCTGTTACATGGGTGCTAGGAATTGAATCTGGGTCCTTTAGAAGAGGAGGCAGTGCTCTTAACCACTGAGCCATCTCTCCAGTCCCAAGAATGAAATCCTTAATGACTGATAAATGTTGGAGAAGAGAAAGAAATAAGAGATTAGAGCAGTGATGCATAAAGAAAATAAAACTTACTAATTAATACCAACAATTGACTTTTTTAGAAAGAGAAATATAATTGAAAAACTACATAGGTATATTTACTGAGTTTGAACAAAAGCAGCCCCTTCTCTGGTAGAGCTAATAGCATTAATCAGATACTGATTTACCTTGATTCTACCTGCAGTGTTAGCTGCTGAGATTGGTAACCTGACATACAAAGCTACCACAAATAGCTGAGTCTCAAATTTCTGAGCAGACTTAGCCCTATCTATGAAGACGGCACATAAATGCATAGGATAGACCTACTTGCAAATTCAATATTCACTGGTTCAACCTAACCTGCCCAAATTGAATACCCACCAATCTGGTCTGTTTTCACTCACATGCAAGAGTTAATGTGTGCTAGATATTGAAAAATCACTAACTCTGTGGGGATCATATCCTTCTTCGTAGCCTGATCCCTGCAGCTGACTGCCTTAAAGTTTAGTTTTTGATCTAGCTATTGCCTACCCCGTTTCACCTAGCAATTGTACATAAAGAATTGTTCTTACTGTTGTGAACAGAAGGCAGAAACCATGCTCCACATGCAAATCCTTTCACTGTAACTACAATGGACAGTATTACACTCCCAAACATGTTCCTGGCTTTTGAGAGGGAACTCCATTTTATTCTCAATGCATGGAGAACTTAGTGAAAGCTCTCAAGGCCTAGGCCCCAGTCTGTTACTGGCTATGATAAGAATGATAATGGGTTTGAGAAACAACTATGCCATTTCCCTCATATGAAGGCCTCACGGAATGCCTTCATTGATCCAGGTCAGCCAAGAACACAAACAAGTTTTGTTTTGTTTTGTTTCTTTGTTTCTTTTCCCCTTTTCAAAGAGATATCAACCAGTATAGACTTGCCCCTGTGGAAAAATTATTCTTTTCTCAAAAAGAAAACTGGATCTTTAGGTAAATGAATTTTAATTCAGAACATGGCTGTTCTGGCAAGAGATCACATCCAAAGGCTATAAGATCTAGTTGGAATTCAGGCACACCAGGAGAAAGAGATAAGCAGATCTTTGTGGTCAAGGCCAGGCAGGTATAGAGCAAGGTTCAGGTATGGAAAAGTTTAGGTCTGGGTGTGGTGGTGCAAACCTTTAATCCTAGCCCTAAGGAAACAGAGAGATGCAGATGTTTGAGTTCTAGCCATTTCTGCTCAGGCTGTTCAGCTGAGTCAGTGAGTTGAGAGGCAATGCTGTCAAGTTGAGTTTTCAGAATTCAGAAAAAGTTTTACTGGGAGACTTTTACAGACACAAGTTGAAGACAGAAACTAGACACAGGTGAAGACAGACAGATCCAGAGAATGAGAACCATCCAGAAGATTATAACATATTGCCAAAGTTAGTATGAGGCCAAGCAGAACAATTCAGTCATAAACTAAGAAAAGCCAAATTGATTCAGTCACCTTGGAGGGGAGTCTGAGCCAGAACAGCTGAGTTGAACAGGCCAGCAAGATTCAGGAAAAACTAGAAAGGATGAGCTTATTCAGCACTAAGTCTCAAAGGATGAAAACATTCTCGATTACATTGTATGGAGGCTAGAGGCTTGCAGGACTAGGCCTAGGTTAGCAGATGAAGGCACTAAGCGCCTGGAGGACAATTATTTCAGGGGAATAAAAGTTACTTTAACACCTTTATGTCACCACAGGCTGTAATGTTGGTAGTGACCCTGTAGGATCACCTTGAGCAGCTTGGTAGAGGCCTGTTGTTTGATATGAGGATCGGCCTGGTAGCTGGTTGTAAATCATAGTTTTCTCTCTCCTTTGCTAGGGTTGGGGCCAAATTTCTGGACAAGCTTGGTCAACATGTGTATGCTAGGATGCTAATCTCTAACAGGCCTGGTTAGCATACTATTTACCTGTGGGGTGATTTGGAGGCAGTCCTCCCCCTGGCTAAATTCTATTTAGTGACACCTATTATTTCCCAAGTATTGGCTATCCTTTACATCATCAATTCTACTCTTCCTCATCACAGCTTAATATTGGAGTGCTACTCAACACATAAGATGGCGTTTACAACCCCCACAAAACTACCTCCGAATGGATCTCACACTTAAAGATTAATTGCTAAGAGCAGAACTTGTAGAGGATGCAAGAAAAACTGGAACACCAAAGACAAATTAAGTACTCCGAGTTTGGCGTCCCACCATGAGGATGATTCTGCTCACAAACCCCTGATGCAAACGCTCTGCATGGATGCGGCCCCCTCAGTGAAGTGACTCAGATACAACCGCTGGGTCCAGCGATCGCCCAGGACCACAATTTCCCTCCCCAGTGGCCGCCGATGACCAGCCAGTTCCAGAAGAGACCCCGCACAGCAGCTCCAGCCACTCAGCCACCTTCTCCTCCCTGAACTCACCATGTTGCGACTTCGGAGCTTGCCTCAGTTTCTCTCACAGCACCCAAGCAGCGGCAGCAGCGGCGCTCAGAGCACTTCAAAGGGAACCACACGAGCCTACTCAGCAGTGGTAGCTGAACAAGCAGAAAGGCATCCAGAAGGACACGCCCCCTCTCTTGACTGGCAGGTCCGCTCAGAGACCCTGATTGGCCAGAGAGTCTTGAGTGACAGGAGCCCCTCCCTTAGGGCTATGGTGTCTCCCTTAGGGTTAGAGTGTGCGGAAGGGGCACAGCTCTTTAGTCCCTGACACTGACTTCCAGTCCAGGACTGCGCCTTCTCCAGATCTGCGGAGATTCGCATTTCAGCAGCACTAATGCCTGTCCTCCGATAGCCTATGTCTGCCTGCACACCCAGCCTCCAGATCGCCCAGCCCTCCCACCCTGGCCACTCAGCCACTTGCTGCTCCCCTCTGTAGGAGGGGACCCTAGGCTCCCCAACTCAAGATCTCAGGGTATGCCTAAGCTCCCACACAGCAGCACTCAGGAGGCAGTTCTGCTTCTTCCTCCTGGTGGATCAGGCTTCCATAGCCCATTACTCAACTGCAGTGAAGTTACCCATCTGTCCCACAAATGAAAGGGATCCTAGAATATTAACAAGACAATTTTTAATTATTTATACATTTTATAATTAAAAAACAAAATACAAATTTAGGTGACTTCTCTATTAAATTACCATGGCGTTTAAATGCTTTAGCAGTAATATACACATATATAATGTAAATATAAAACGTTTGAATCACATACTCCAAGAAACCCATTCCTAGATGATTAACATATCTAGAGAACATATTCAGTACAATCAAACAATTCTGACAAAATGATTGCAGGATTCTTAAGTTGTGCTAAATCATATTCATCTTTGGTGGAATGTCTAGTTTATAGTGATTTACAAGTACCACAAAGGAATTTATTAGATTTTATAAATGACTCTCACAGGAGTTATATAGTCTTCTCAGAAAACAATATGAATTGTGTTTTGTAATAAATGCAAAATGCATGCTAGGCAAAAAGTATAAAAGCTGATAACAGAATTTTGGTTGGGACTGTGTGTTCCTTATATATTTCATTTCTTAATGTTATGAATATTTTATATTTTTTATATTAAAATTTATTCACTTTGTATCCCAGCTGTAGCCCCCTCACTCAATCCCTCCCAGTCTCATTATTTTCCCCTCATTTCCATCCATGCCCCACTCTATCTCTCTTTTCTGAGACTGATTCTCCAACCAAGGACCATGCATGGAGATAACCTAGAACTGAGCCCATGGTAGCTCAGTATCCATGTGGGATCCATAGTAACGGGAACAGGGACTGTCTCTGACCATGACTCAGTGGCTAGCTCTTTGATCACCTCCTCCTGAATGGGGAGCAGGCCATAGAGGAAGACATTACAGCCAGTCCTGATGAGACCTGATAGGCTAGGGTCAGATGAAAGGGGAGGAGGACCTTCCCTATCAGAGAAATTTCAAGAAACAAGATTTGTGTTTTGTGGCTTCATACTGGGCTAAGATAACTGCACCTACGTTTCACCTGGTACCTGTGAACATCCTGAGAGAAAAACAGTTAACAGATGACAAACTTTATGGAGCAGTGTTTTTAGCAGCCATAGCAAAATGGGAAGGGAAACAAAACAAAACATCTGTATTAGTAAAGATTCTCTAGCTGAACAGAACAAATGGAATGAATGTACATATGTAGAAAGTGGGTTTATTAGAATGGCTCACAGGCTGTGTTCCAACTGGTCCAACAATGCCTAACTACCGATGGAAAGTTGAAGAACCCATGTTGCAGAATTATTTAGTTATACTGTGAACCCTGAGATGGTATCCTGGAAAAATCTGTCTCTAGTTGTGGAGTGGTTTAGTGTAAGCATACACCACAAGTTCTCTGTTAAAACAGGCTTGGATAAACTCAACCATAGGTCAAGAGGCCAAGCAAGCAACCAGTTGGGAGAGATTCACATGAAGTGGAATGTAGGGACATTCAGTTTGAGAGGATTTTAAAAAAGCATGGAAGGAGAAGTAGTTTTTGTTTTGTTTTGTTTTCTGAGCCTTTGGCTGAGTAGGAAGGTAGGCTGCCTCCTTGAGATAGCAAGTTTTCACCTAGGCATCTGACTCCAGCATCTTTATTGGTGACATCAAATGTTTTGGATTTTGCTTAAAAACAAAAACAAAAACAAAATACAGTATTGGTTCAGCCAATGTAGCTGGATGTCTCAGATGGTCTTCAGTATATACCATAATTCTTAAGAAATAAGCTTTAATGCCAGTTTTTTTTTTTTAATGAGCTTGCTATCCAGAGGTAGGGCCAGCAGACAAAGAAAAAGAGCTGCCATCTCCAATATTATATGTATGTATTGTGTGTGTGTATATATATGTATGTATGTTACCATCAGAGACTGTGGATGAGATGAAAGGTGGGTTTTATCACAACAAAAATCTAGATCTAGATTGAAGAGTTTTTCCGCTTCCCAACAGTTTCGGTTTTAGTTAATTCCAGACATATAGTCAATTTGGCTGCCTAGAATAACCATCATAACAGTGAAAACAGAAGAGCTGAGAAAGATTTTTTTTTTTTCCTGTGGCAGTAAAGGAGATCATGGGAGTCGTTTCCACAGCATGATTTTCTTCAACAAAGGAAGCTTTGATGTTTTACTTTGGGAATCTGGAAAAGTTCAATTATAGGTTTGCCTATGTTAAAGCATGCTAAGTTAAATCCTTTTCTTAACATGGTGGTAGTGTGTAAGGAGATATATTTAAGTGCATCTTAACTCAAAGTCATGCAGAAACATATGTAAATTATAAAAGTGGACAGAAATGCCTCTGGAATGTTCATCTTGTACCACAAGGTCTAAGATGAAAATAAGGGACAGTGGATATCGTTTGCATGCGGCCAGTGCTACCTGTCAATCATGTTGTATGATTTCACAGATAGAAGTATCAAGGCCATTTTCTCACACATACAAAGACAGAGAATACAGATTCAGAAAATATCAAGGAAGTCACCAATCAGCACCATGGACACTATTATTAGAGAAACAGCTTTGCTGAGCTAGTCTAACCTCACAATGAGCCTGATTTTGCCTATGAGATGGCTGGTTCAGAGGAATTATGCAGCTACTTTCATACAGGAGTAGAAAGAGTTCATTTTAAGTAGCCCTGGCTGCTGTCTGTCTCACTGCTGTGATATCTCTGTAGAGATTACTACAATTTTAAGCTTTATTTTTATTTTATATACATGGGTGTTTTTCTGTGTGTGTCTATGTTCAGTAACAACAGAAGCCAGAAGATGGCAGGAGATGACATTGACTGGAATTAGAGCAAATGGCTAGCTACCATGTGATTTCTGGAGATGGAACCTCTATGTTCTGTACCAATATCCATTGTTCTTAACTGCTAAACTATCTGTATAGCCATGTTCTAATTTAATATGTATTTTTATATATTTTGATTAAAATATATTACATTGCTTTACCCATTTCTTGTCCTTTCTCTATCCCTTCTTATTCTTCCCAGGTGATTTCTTCCATGCTAAGTATGGGTGAATAAGCATGCTCAAATATTTGAATAAAACTTGCTGAGTCCCTTTCTGTTGATTGTGTATATATGGTTTCAGGACTGACCATATTGTATTGGAAAAGCAATTAGGAAGCTCATCCTTGTTTGATGCTAATTATCCTACTTTCAGGAAAATTCCACTCTTCAATGAACAAGATGTTGAACCACAAAGGTCCTTGTACCCACAGATCACTAGGGAAACCAGGAATGTTAAAAATGCAAAGGCCTCTTCTCAGTGCATTAGATAAAATAACTGCATTCAATCCAAAAGGTGGGAGTGGAATTTGTTAATGACCTCTTTGCTAGCTGTGGGGGCAGACCTCACCTACCTCTTGCTACAGAGGCAGACTTTACCAAAATTTTCCAGAATGATTATCTCAGACTATTTCTTTCCTAGACAGTTACCCATCTGAGTGACCAAAGATGTGCCCCTATATGAAAAGGGTGACAGAATACCCAGTTTTCTGTGATCTTTGGATCTTGGAGGGGACAGATGCACCCCTCTCTGTAACAGTTTTCTATGAGGACAAGGTAGGTATGTTGTGCCCGATTCGAGAGATACCAAAAGACTACTAGGAGTCCAGTCCATTGAAAATCACACGAGGATCTTTATTCAAGCTAAATCTCAGGCTGCCAATCTTCCCCAACATAGCAGGTTAGAAAGTGAGGCCCTGAATCTCAGGGAGGCAGACTTTTTAAAGGAAAAAACGGCAAGCGGGGGATTCCAAGCCTTAGAGCTACAGAGAAGGATAAGTTTTGGGTAGGGGGTTCAGCAACCTTTTGGTTAATTGTTCCAAGCCACCTGGCCAAACCTACAGATAGCAATCTACATGATAGCCAACTGGGTGGAGTGGAGGATCCACTAACACATTCTGTGGCATTTATGATAACATGTGGGGTGGAGGCCTGGCTATAATTATCTATTTACACATTTTGTGGTATCCACAAAACCTGCAGGGTGGAGGGCCATGTGGCCTTTTCGGAACCCAAAGGTGGTGATCAAATCATTCCAAGGTCAGTCAACTTAAGACAGAGTCTGAGAAACAAAATGGAGCCACCCCTGCCATCCTCAGTTCCTTCAATACAAACAAACTACATCTGAAAAGGCCAGAATGAACCTGAGTTCTGTGTTATTTGTATACCACTAGCTTAAGACAGTCACACTGTGAATCCCAAATCTGTCTATAGATTAAGAAATTCTGTTGCCCTGGAACTCAGTATGAATGGTGAAATTGCCATCCTGACTCACAGGGACCCACAGCCCTGCTAATGCATTCTCTAATTCATGTCTCCCCGCAAGTGTCAGTGGATGTACCCTGAACTGAAAATGGCAAGACTGAAGAGCTAGCAAAGAGGGAAGCTCAGGCAGAAGGGTCTATGCAAATGAGTGCAGGTGTCCTCAGTCTCCCGAAGAACGCATTTTGCGCAACAGGAGCACTGCAGACACAATGGATTGTCACAGGACACCGCATAAATAACATGCGAATTTTTAAATGCTCATGGTGTGTACTGTTCGGCTTTAAATTGAATGAGTGCAGATGAGAAATTGGGTAGGTGATGCATTTTCCATTGTTAATGGTTTTTAAACTATGAGAATATTCACTCCGAAGCATTCCTGAGACATAAACAAAAAGTTGGGAAGATGACTCAGCAGTTAGGACATTGGCTCAGCGGCCTCCCCACTATCTCCCGGGCCCAACAGCGGATACGCACCACATTTCTGAACTGTAAACACAAACCTGGAAAAAACAGGAGCCATTTACCCCTTTCATTGATCAATACAGAGTGCACCAAAGTCAGGGAACTACAAACAATCCCAGAGTGCATTGTGGCCACAGCAAGCTTCTGTGAGTACTACAAGCATGGCTCCTCAATGAGAACTACAAACATGGCGGGCTGCAGAGCAAAGACTTCTGGGATTGTTTGCAGTCATCTCAGCTTATAGCCAAGCTGTAATGTGGTGCAGGCGCAGAAATACAATTCCCAGAATGCTACGGGCACTGTTTATGCCTTCACAAGCTTGCCTGGGTCGTTTTCCCTCAATGGTAGGGTAGCCTGGACCAGAAGTCGCCCTGAAGCTCTTTTCCACCGCTGCAGAGGCCCTGGTCTGGGAAGTCACCAACCGACCAGGGCACACAGCGTTTCCCCGGGTCCCAAGGTTCTGGAAATGTCCCCTCGCTTTGCCCCTCGCCTTCTTAGGAATCAAGACCTTTCTAGGAGCATCTCCGTGACGTCATCGCCCCGCCCACTGGAAGTCGCTTGTGTAGAGGCAGAAAGTGCAGTTTGCATTCTCCTGCTCAGAGGCCGCACAGCTGGTCTATGGGAAAGGAATCCTGGGGTCTTGCCCCCCCTTTTTTTTGTAATCGCGGCCCTCCCAGTCAAAGCAGCGCAGCTCTCTCGGGAAGGCAGAAATGTGCTCACCCTGATAAATATTTTTAAAGATTAAACAACAACAACAAAAGGCGGCGCAGTGGCATACACCTGGGACCCCAGCACTGGGGAGGCAGGGGCAGGCGGGTATCAGTGTGTCCCAGACCAGCGTGCTCCAGAAAGCGAGTCCAGGACAGACAGGGACACAGAATCGCTATTTCTTTCCCAGTTGCCAGGTTGGATCCCCAGGGACAACAGGGTGGTGCACAAATGTCTGGTTCCCTCCGGTGATGCGCACGAGTCCATGAAGACAGAGCGCTCCTGCACCTAATAGCTAGATTTATATATGTGATAATTTTAATACTATATATTTTAATTTAGTAAAGGCAGAACTGTCTCGAGAGCCCACATCCTCTAGTCCTGTGGCATCGTTGGATGAACCACTGAAAGATAAAGGCCTTATTCTGCCCTAAGCATAGAGGGACCCTGTGCCAGAATTAAGCTAAACAGAGTGGAGGAGAGGGGGATGCTAAGGCGATTACCTGGGCCCCTGCACCTGTATCCAACCTCTAAAAGTTGTTGCTGCAGGCTATGGAGGACACAGGTTTTCCCTTAATTTAGAAAAAAAAAAGCCTGAGAGAATTTATTCCAAATTTTAATACAAACAAGTAACTGACCTGTATTATACATGCACAACAATTTCAGTTCTTCTCCTCTGCTCACACACACAAAAAGCATATACTGTATATGACGCTACTTCACTCTTGGAGGAAAAGATGGCTGTGCTTTGGGCTCGTTTTGTGTTTCTGAGTTTTCTGCAGTGCTGTAGCAGTTATGATCCCACAGATGATGACACATACGGTGATCAGGTGTAGCCACCCAGGTACATATAGGAGCAAGGTGCAGCAACTTTGATACAAAGGATAAAGACAAAAAAAGCCATTCCTGGATGTGTAAATGGACAAACACACACACACACACACACACACACACACATTTGAGGACCCCTTCATTCCTTCTCAAATAATAAGGGTTCCAGGTCCAGATGTAGTTTTGAACAAGTTTTGTTTCGTTTTCATTTTAATGGCCCACATACAGATAAAAATTTGGTCAGGGATTTGGTTCTGGCTCCTGATTGGTATCACATGAGACCAAATTCCCACTGTTCTCCATTTCTTGAGGAATAACTGAGGATGCATATGCCTTCAGTCATGGCCTCTTAAAAGACTATCATATTATTTAGTGTAGTTTAAATAGCAAATGATGATGTTATTCCTATTACTCAATTTCATCTCTGGTGAAAATTCATATTCTGAGGAACATGTGGAAGGTTTTCTAAAACAACTCTCCCTCCCCTACATGCACCACTTTCACACACTCAAAAAAAATACAGCATTATTCTTTTCCCATGTCTGACAAAATCATAATTTCTGAAGAGCCTATGCTGCCAAAAACTCACTAGCTAGCACCCAGAACACATGCACCTATCATGAAGTATAAGAACCTTTGATACAATGACCATCATCATCTACCAAAATGGCCAGTATGAAACAGACCATCACAGAGAGGATGCCCACTGACCAGTGTTATAGTGGAATTCAAATAAAATTATAGTCTTTAACCCAATAATCACTCTGCATGGTAGACGGTCCAGGTGAGTCAGTGAGGGTGACTTGTGCTTATGAGGGTAGCATCACTCCCAGCAGCCACAGAAATAGACATGAAGCTCAGCTCTTCCTGCCAATCTTCACATTCTCCCAAACTGTGCTCAGCCTAAACCCAGAATACCATCAGCACCCCTACCTTCCAGCTAGCTCCAAATGACAGTGAAGCATCTCCAACAGATCCAAGAACATGAACACTTCCTGATGTGTGCTTGACATCACTGAACCAGCCAGGAAAATGTCTGTTATTATCCTGGAAGTAGTAACTGCATGGCTTTCACCACGATCATACAAAATGTTTAAATAATGTGACATCTTCCAAAACACACAACAGGAAGCATCAATGTAACTTGGTATTGTTGCTTTTTTTCCTCTCTCATTCATCACAGCAAATTCTCAGTGTAGCTATGATTTTCTAGGTCCCAAAGTTCCTTTCTTACAATCCTAATATCTTCTCAAACCAAAATGAATGTTATAACCCAGCAGCTATTTGTTTCCTCCTGAGCAAACGTAGTTATCAAAATGGAATTGGTGAATTTCTTTTGGATGGGGTCACCGAAGCTGGTGCACCTCTCCAGAGAAGATGGAAAAGAGTAAATTCCCTAGGATGGTGTCTTAAAGTGAATCAAGTATGGCAAAGCATAATAACAGGAGCCATGCTGGCCCTGCCTTGATTTCCAGAGTCTTCAATATTTCACAAGGACAAACAGTGAGGTCAACCAAATCTCAGCATATGGTTCCTATATTATCATTTAAGATATGCTCAGGAAAACAATAGGTTTTTTAATTAGGATTTCCCCCAAATACCTTCACATTGGCTGTTTGTGCAAGAAGTGCCCACAAATACCCAGTCTCATGGGTCTGAAAAAGGTAAGAAATAATGGTCAGAGAACCAAAAAACACCCTTGAGAGAAGACAAATCCTGTACAATTGGAATAAGGACACATAAATAAACCCACACTTCTACTAAAACTTTACTTTCAACAAAGACAAAACCATACAATGGAAAAATGACAGCATTTTCAAAAAATAGTTGTGGTCTAACTAGATGTCTGCCTGTAGGAAAATGCAAATAGATCCTTTTGTATATCACCATGCAGAAACTCAAGTCCAAGTGGATCAAAGACCTTGACAGAAAACCAGAGACTCTAAATCATTTAGAAGACAAGGTAGAAAAATGTTTGGAACTCAGTAACATGGGATACAATAGAACAAATCAGTGCAGGCTCTGAGATTAACGATTAATGAATGGGATCTCAAGAAACTGAAAAGCTTCTGAAAGTCAAAGGACATTATCAAAAGAACAAAACAGCAGCCAATAGATTGGGAAAATAGCAACACCAACCCTACATCAGACAGAGTATTAAAAATCCAAAATACACAAAGAACTTAAGAAATTAAACACCAACAAATCAACTAATCCAATTTAAAAATGGGGTTCAGAGCTAAACTGAGAATTCATCACAGAGGAATCTCGAATGGTTGAGAAACACTAAAGGAAATCATCAAAGTCCTTAGTCATCAAACAGAAATCAAAATGACTCCAGGATTCCATCTTGCACCACTTGAATGGCTAAGATAAAAAACTCAAGTGACAACATATGCTGGTGAGGATGTGGTAAAAAGGGAACATTCCTCCACTGCTGATGGGAGTGCAAATTTGTACAACTTCTCTGGAAATCAATCTGGTGCATTCGCAGAAAATTGGAAATAGTTCTACCTCCAGACCCAGCTATACCACTCCAGGGAATGTATCTGAAAGATGTTCCATTATAGAACAAGAACATTTGTTCTACTATGTTTATAGCTTTTTATTCATAATAGCTAGAAACTGGAAACAACCTAGGTGTCCCTCAAATCTAGAAGAATGGATAAATTACTTCTGGTATATTTACACAATGGAATACTAATCAGTTATTAAAAATAAGAAATCATGGAAACTGCAGGCAAATGGATTGAACTAGAAAAAATCATCCTGAGTGAGGTAGCACAGACACAGACAGAAACACATAGTATATACTCACTTATGAGCGGATATTAGACCTATAATACAAGATAACTGTACTACAATCCACAGATCCAAAGAAGCTAAATAACAAGGAGGGTCCACAGGAGGGTGCCAGAATGTCACCCAGAATAGAAAACGGAATAGACAGCAGAAGTGGATGAAGAGAGGGAACTGAGCAGAATTTTTTTTTTACTCTAAGACAGGCTATTTATTGTCCACAAAAGAATCTTTTTTTATGTTTTTTTGCCATAAATATAGATTCTATTTTATTTGAAATGGTTGCTTTGGATACAGTCCTCTTGTATATATATCTTATGGCACTGGACATATTCCATGAAATCATAAAAATTTTGGTTATTGAACTTGCCATATTTTTACATATTTACACATATATCTTACAGGATTTCATCTCACACTAGGAAAGCATTTGTTGAAAGACATTCAAATTAAATGTCTTCAAATGAGTGCTTTCAGTCTCCAAATCATTTAAGATACATATATATACACATACACGTTGACAGAACCTTTTTCATTTTAATTTGTACTTTCAACTATAAGGTGAAAATGTTTTATTGGCTTGATGACAGTGAATTACTTACCAATAATATAAGATATGATGCTACCCTTGCTTACCAGTGAGGCTTACCTGGCATGAAAAAAGCCGGTCCATGTTTCTGTATGCTTTAGATCCCATTTCAAATTTGTTCAACAGTGTTTTATGGAGGGCACAGGACACTGCATTCCATATGGAATAGCTGGGCTCAGAAAGGGTCACCACATCATTTTCTTCTGTTAATCTCTATAGAAATTGGGCATGGGTCATGATTTTCACATAGTAAAGCAGGAGATGCAATCAAACCTGTCAATCCAGAATTTATGGAAGTAAAAATCTCCTGGGTACTGGGAGGCTGTAGAAGACTAGAAATAGCTCATTAAGTCAGGGATAACTCTTGTTTTCAAATACGAGAAGCTTCCTCAAAAAGTTCATCAAGTCATTACTATTTGATAGGGACTCAAAATAAAAATGTGTTGGTTTGCCATGTTCTACACCTTCCTTCTGGTTGAAAATAATTTATTTACCATGTGGAAAAACTTCAGTTACTTATGTGAGTACAGAATACCTGCACTTTTACCTGTGTATGTTGGTTCAAATTCAGCAAATCAACACCAAATAGTACCCAAGTTTCAATTAGCTGGCTGTTTTTCTGCAAAGCCACAAAGATCTTTCTTTCTTTCTTTCTTCCTTTCTCTTTCTTTCTTTCTTTCTTTCTTTCTTTCTTTCTTTCTTTCTTTCTTTCTTCCTCCCTCCCTCCCTCTCTCTGTCTCTCTCTTCTCCTTCCTTCCTTCCCTCTTCTTCCTCCTCCATCTCTTACTTTTTCTCTTTGCCCATTAGACCAGCAGAGGTGGCCAGATCCTTCTGTACTGAGTCCCCAGCACCCTATCAACTAAGCCCAGTGCACCTTACCTACTCAACCCCCAGCCCCCCCCACCTCGCTCGTGCACCCGCGGGGCCCAGCAGAGGGCACCAGAAACTTGGGAACTCAGCAAATAGTACCCAAGTTTCAATTAGTTGGGAGTCTTTTTCTTTCTTCCTTTATATTCTCTTTTTCTTTCTTTTCTTCCTTCCTCTTCTTCCTCCTCATCAGAGGACGCCAGAACAACATATACAAGGTCGTGCACAGCCTCACCCCGGGCTGGGTGCACCATCTCCCCCAGGAAGCACGCAGGCCTGGTGGGAGCAGAGGACTGTGCCTTTTCTCTTCCCGCCATGCCCCTGCCTGCGTGGCCGCTCAGGAACTCCAGGCGGATGGATGGAAGGCGAGGGGTGGACAAGAGAGGAAGGCGGGGAACCCCAAATCCCTCCTACTCCCCTTCCTCCCCGCCCGCACCCCACGTGTGAGCAGGACTATGTATTCATAACTGCTTGGGATAAGATGATTGCTGACCTGGGAAAACCATTCCGGGTAGCAGGGCATTTCTGGCGGAAGTCCCGCCCCTTATGGCTTCGCTTCCGTATCCGCCCCGCAGACTTCCAGGCTCAGAGACACGGAGGCCGCCCTACCATCTCCCTGGCCTCTGCCACGGGGATGAAAACGCAAACCCTCTAGTCACAGACAGACCTTTACCCCTTTGTTTCTCACTTCGGAGCTCTTGCTGGTCACGTAAGTCCCAACGATCCCAAGATGCTTCACGCCAGAAACCCCCCACCCCCTGCCTGAGAACTACAAACAAGGCTTCGGAGCTAAGACTTCTGAAATTGTATCTGAGAACTACAAAAATGGCGTCCAGGCGGCGCGATGCATCCTGGGATTGCTCGTAGTCGCGAGCCTGCGTCTCTCCCTGTCGGCTGTCTGGACTGTGGCCCAGGTGTTGCCTACAAATCCCAGAATCCCCTGCGTGCTGTTCCCACCATCATAAGCCTTTGTTCCTAAGCTTCTCACCTGGTGCCTTGGCTAGGACCCTGGAAAAAGGCTCTGGAAGCATCTTCTAGGTGCTGAAGGCCGCTGTGGCACATCTTTGTCCTCAGACCTTACACAGCCTTTCCCCTGGTTCTGGTGTCTGTAAATCTCTCTCTCACACCATACTGTCCCTGGCATCACAATTGGGCAGGAGCTTTGTGACGTCTACTCCTCGCCCCCATCCCATAAGTTAACACGCTTGGCTGCTGTTTTTATTGCTCCTGTTACTACATTAAAATGCCCAGTCCCTGGTAGCTGGAGAAGGGGTCCTTGGGTCTCCTTTAATTATGTCAGGAGCTAATCTCAGAACAAAGGGCCCCTGTTGTATAACCCTTTGAAATTTTGGCTAGATGCTGTTTTGTTTGTTTGTTTGTTTTGTTTTGTTTTTTAGTAAGGGAAAAAGAAGTGGTCAGTTTTAGTTTTCCTCCTTAGCAGCTGTGTAGCCAGTCTCTAATTCTAGAGAAGAAATACTGGGCTCCCTCCCCTATTTCTTTTCCTTTGAATAATTCTTCCTGGTCAGTTTCCTGGATTGCCTTGCAAACCTTAACAATGTATTATAGTTAAAACATTAGAAACACAAAATCTTAAAAACTGTTATTAAAAGGTGCATTGACAAAGATCAAGTAACTTACTCATGCTGCAAGCCTATTAGAATAATACCAAACTGTTTGACATTAACTTTAACATAAGAAGGAAATCAAAAGATATACTCTAACTCCCAAAACATCGTAATTGTTAGTCAAGATGTTTTAGTCAGCAAAGGTATGTACCAAAATGAAGGAGTTTTCTTTTATGGTAGAAAACTTATTAAAAGAGTTTATGTGTACAAAGACAGCTCTATAGACAAAATTAGCCAAAGCAATAAAATAACTAAAGGAGATTATTGAGATACAAATTGGTAAGTAGGAAGTCAAACAATCACTAATCACAAATGATATGATAGTATAAAAAAGTGACCCCTGAAAATTCTACTAGAGATTTCCTACAGCTGATGAACATGTTCAGCAAAGTGATTGACACAAAATTAAATTAAAAAAATCAGTAGTCCCCCTGTATACAAAAGAATATGCTGAGAATGAAATTATATAAACAACACCCTTCACAATAGTCCCAAATAAAATAAAATTTCTTGCTGTAACTCTAACCAAGCAAGTGAAAGACATGTATGACAAGAACTTTAAGTCTATGAAAAAAAAAAAAAAAGAAGAACTGGAAAGATTTCCCATGTCCGTGGCTCAAACTTTTTTCGTACACCTGGTTACCTGGTTATGTTTTTATGAATAAAAAGCCTAACTTAGAAACAAACCAGCATCATATTCTGGCTCCTGATTCCAGATTATGGTCCTGAATGGTCAATTTTTGTTTAGCATTCAATAACTTCCATCAGTCTGAGTTTGATGTTTGAGCGGTTAGTGTGTGGCTATTCCTGAACCTATAACACCTCCACAGGTACAGGTGCCAATGTGAAAATTCTGCTAGCTTTTATGTAAACTACCCCCATTATACCTTCTCAGACTGGGTAATATCATTGGATCACTGGACCAATTGTAATTTGGGTGTTGACCAAAACTCTATTAAACACCTGACCTCCAAAGGCCCCTACTTTATGTGAAGTGATGCAATATTTCTTGGTATCTCCAGGAATACATATTAATTCAGACCTAGCATATAATAGATACAAGAAAGTTTGATTTTTCCTTTACCCTTGGATGAAATTACTCTTGTAAAAGGTAGTAGGGTCCTTCTGGGCAAGGACTGCAGAAAGGCTAAAAGTAAAACTTTTAGGGGATTTGTCAGGCTCCTTCTTCAGGGAAACCTTGTAGTCCCTTCATTCAAGAGGTACTGGATTCATTCACCACTATCCCACATGTTTAAAATCCATTCCTAAGATTTCAGTTTACCATCACACAGCTTTTTAAAGTAATTTATCACATGGAGTGTCTGCACAAGGTAATAAACTCCTTTATAACATGAACTGAAGGCAGTTAGCAAAGTTTGCTTAAGGTGTTTTCATACATCACTAAACTTGTTAGTTTAGTGCACTTCTAGACGCATTCCTGTGTGAAAGCACAATAAATAATACAGTACATTTACACATGCTTAAGTTTGTTTAAGCAATTAACCTCATGGTGTCTTTGCACAAGGTAATGACAGCCACACGTAGAAGGCAGAGGCCATCTTGTTTAACACATATATTTCACATTTCTTTAAGTTATGAGAATCAAATTTATGTTGTCATGTTTGCACAGAAAGAACATTGATTATCTAGCTGTCATACATATCACGTTGCTATAGAACTACTGCATGCTGTTCTTGTCTTCAAAAATTGTGTAAGAATGAATTAAAAAGTAACAGACCAATTACTATTGCACAGGAAATGAAGACATCAAATTTACACAAGTAATGGTTATTGCTTATTATTTCAATTAAGGACTAAAATAAAAAGAACAAGATATAGAAGGAAAATTGTGGGAAATTGTTCAAATAAAGTGCTTGATTATTGGCTTGCCTTTATATATGAGAAGATTGGTTTTTGGCCTATTTTTGTTCCCTGGGAAATTTCAGAGTGAATGCTCCATGGACTTTAAGATTCAGTATAAGAAAGTGCAGAGGAGGGTAATCCAAGATGTTGGCGTCCAACACACACCAGATCTGAGGGGCACAGGATCTGAAATGACAAAATTGTTGAGCAGAGGGGCAGCTGAAGCCAGAACATCAACTCTGAGGCTTCCTGGGTAAGAGGGGACAAACCCATTGACAGTTTCATATAAACTTAAGCAGATACTTGCCCATGATCTAAGAGTTTTTCTGTTTTAACCCAAGAAAAATAAAAACATGCCAATATTCAAAGATCCTGTCAAATATTTATTTTATTCCGAATAACCAAAATCTGGAAACATAAATATCCACCAACTGATGAATGAATGAACAAACTGTATTTTACATCTCAATATAAACTAAGAATGTTATTGCTAAGGCTGGAGATGCAGCTCTATTGATAAGAATGCTTGCTTAGCATGTAGTAATTCCATTTCTAGGATCACAGAAACTGGCCTTGTGTGTACACGACTATAATCATAGCACTGGAGATATAGGCATGAAGATGATAATTTCAAAGTCAAGGTCATCCTTGACTATATCATAAATTTGAGGTTTGCCTGAGCTGCAAGGGAAAGTATAAATTAGCCTCCACTGAGGGAAAGCAGGGATCCCTAGAGGAATAGCTGATTACAGGGCCCCACTTGCTTAGTGTGTAAATGGCCCTATGTCAGAGACTTAATACCACAAAGGAGAACAAATGGGTGTGTATGTATGCCAGAAATATCTTGGCTCAAAAGTAGTGATGCTCAAAGAATGATGGAAATAGAACATGTCAAAAAGACAAAGAAGGAGTTGGAGAAATGACTCAGAGGTTAAGAGGACTGGCTGTTCTTCCAAAGGTCCTGAATTCAATTTACAGCAACCACATGGTGGCTCACAACAAGCCCATCTATAATGAGATCTGTTACCCTCTTTCTGGCCTGCAGGCATATATGCAGGCAGAGCACTGTATAAGTAATAAAAATTCTTTTAAAAAAGACATGGAAGCCAGATATATAAGCTCTCATTGGTCAAATGACAAAACAATTCAAACATCAAAATGATCTGCATATCTATGTCCTCCCAAAATTCCTACATTGAAGTCCAAAGACCCAAAGTAATAGAACTGCATGAGATCTTTGGGAGGTACTTAGGTCTTGGGAGTGAAGTCCTTATAACAGGTTCATAACCTTACTGAAGAGATCCTATAAAATCAAGTGGCCCTTTATAACACTGAGTTTGAAGTGAGAAAAGGACTGTAGATAAGCATGCCCCCAACTAGACCTCATAATTTAACTTTAGATTTTCCAGAGTTTGCAACTGTGAAAAGTAAAGCCTTTATTTATAAATCATTTCTCACATTGCCCCAGCAAACTAAAACAAACAATAACAGTACAGTCCACTACAGAAGGCACATAAATCATGAATCCATATTGATGTAAGCATATGGCAAGTGCATTAACATTCTGATGTGGACCAAGACACAGAATATCAAGGTTCTCATGGGGGTGCAGGGTATTAACTCTTCGATAGGAAATCCTGGCAGACACTTATTACAAGTAATCAAGGTGAAAGTATGCACCACCTGACAAGACACTGTGTGCCACTGTTGTGATACCCTTGTCTAAGTGTATGTATCTATCCATGATCCATGAGAGCACAGAGAGCTTAAAGACATTCTACAAAAATAACTAACCTGGGGTATTAGCCATATAGTAAAGAATAACCATGGTACAACCCACAGACCCAAATAAACTAAGTAACAAGAAGGGTTCAAAAGAGGATATTTGACTACCACTAAGAAGGGAAAATAAAATAGACATCACAGACATGGGAAGTGGAGGGAGAGAGGAATTGGTAAGAGAAGGGGATAAAGAAAAAAACTGGAGGGGGTTTCAGGTGTAGAAAATGTGGGGATGAGAGGACTAGAAGAAAAGGAAAATATGTGTTGGGGCATCTGTGAGACAAGATGAAGACCTGGAATTTTGGAGGTGACTGGTAAGATATGGGGGTGATGCTGGCTGAGACTCCTAGCAGCAGGATTATTGGGACTGAAGTGGACACATCATGTAGCCAGTGGAGGGAGGAGGACACCAACCAACTCACAAAACCTCGACCCAAGTTTGTCTGCCTACAATATATGCAGTGATAAAAGATGGAAAAGAGATTGAGAAAATGGTCATCCAATGAATGACTTGAGACCCAACTCATGGGAGAGACCCAACTTCTGACATTATTAATAATACTCTGCTATGCTGGTAGAAGGAGACTAGCATAACTGTCATCTGAGAGGCTTCATCCAGCAGAAAATGGAAACAGTTGCAAAGACCCACAGCCAAACAAACATTAGGCAGAATTTGGGGAGTCTTGTGGAAGAGTGAGGAGGAAGGATTGAGGGAGCTGGAGGGATAGGACACCACAAGAAGACCTACATAGCCAGGTAACCTGGGACCATGGGGCCTCATAGAGACTTAACCTCTAACAAAAGAACATGCCTGGACTAGTCCTAGCCCCTCTACACATATGAAACTGATGGGCTGCTTTTCCTCAAGTGGGTCCCCTAGCAACTAGAGCAGGAGCTATCTCATATTGGGACTCTGTTGCCTCCCTCTGGATCCTATTTCCCTAGCAGGGGTGCCTTGTCTTGCCTCAGTGAAAGAGGTGGTACTTAATCCTGATGTAACTTGATGTGCCAGAGTAGGTTTTTTGGGGGGAAGGGTATATGGGGAAAGTGGGTGAAAGAGTGGGACTGGGAGGAGAAGAGGAAGTGGGGTTTTGAGTGGTATATAAAATAAACAAATAAATTAATGAAGTGATGTGTAGTGACAAGATCATTAAAAACATGAGGGAACTGTTCCATATTGAAAGAGACTAAAGAGATAATGAAACAATGCAACACTTAAATGTACCAACTTCTTCTGACATTTTTGTAATGACATAGTCATTCAAACCAAAATTAAATGGAATTCTATGTCAGCATGAATTTACTATTTTGATAACTGCACTGTCATTATGTAGGATAACATTCTTGTATAAAATTGTAAATAAACCATTCCAAGTGACAGGGCATAAGGTCAGCAGCTTCCTCTCAAAATGTTCAAAGTAAAGCAGCAATTAACTGTGTACCATACTTGGAACATTTTTCAAATTTGTTATTGTTTCAAAATTGTTATTGGGGAAGCTGGGCATGGTCTTTAACCCCAGCACTTGGGAGGCAGAGAAAGGCAGATCTCTGTAGGCTCAAGGCCAGCCTGGTCTACATAGGGAATCTCAGGACAGCCAGGGCTCTGTAGAGAGAATTTGTATCAAAAAACAAACTAAATAAAAATGTTGTAAGGAGAAGAACAATGTAACTGAAAACTGAACAAGATTAAAAACAAAGCTGATTCTTCACACTGGCAGTCTGGGTAAGACTATGTCTGTAAGAGACTGAAAAGTAAAATGACATGACATTTTGGAGCAGTTAGAAGTTTCTCTAAATACAGCCCAATGTCTTATTATTTTTTTTTATTATTTTGTGTGTGGGGGGTGTTCATGATGTGGTTGAAGGTTGAATACTAGGGAACACATGGGAAGGTCAGAAGACAACTCTGTGCAATCATTCTTGTCTTCCACTTTTTCATGAATTCAGGGATCAAATTCAGGTCTCCACACTTGCCCAGCAAGAGCCTTTATCCACTGAGCCATCTGACTGACCTTTGAGAGGTTCTCTTCAGTGACCTCAATTAGTAGTATTGAGGAAAAAAAATGTGAAGGATCCCTTCTCTTAAACAAATTTTTAGGGATGGATAAATAATAAAAAGATATGAGTAGAACAGTGGTACTCTAGGGCTACCAACGACTAACAATCATCCAAACACAACCTAAGCACCTCCTGAGACAAGGGGCTGCAGGGCTGGTAGCTAAAATTCCTTGCAAGGGTAAAAGTGAATTAACCTGAAATAAAAGAGGTTTCCCCAGCTCTACAGTAATTTTGTTATTACATGGTGCTTATCTATGCATAGCAACACAAAGAGACACAAACAGGAAAATAAGCTTGTGTGAACCCTGTATACTCTTGGTTGTGCAAGTCCATCAAAGTATAAACAGCAACGTATCCGCCAAACTGTTCCTTATAAAGAATCTCTGATGAATAAAGGGAGCAATCAAATCATGTGAAAGTTAAGTGATAGAGAGCACCTGCAGTGGTTGGCTGGCTGTCTTTTATTTAAGAAGCATCATTTCATTCTGGAACGCCGGCACATACATTCTGAAACAATGTTGCGAGAAATGTGCAAGGCTCCTGTCGCCTTTCCCAGTACATTCGTTAGACTGGGATGACCAAGCTCCCCCACCCCACCCCACGCAGCACTGGACTCTCTGCATGTCCTTTCCTGGAGAACTGGCCCCAGCGTCACTCTTCAGTGTGCTCCTTCCCTCCCAACCCCAGCGGCCCTAGGGTGCGGTCCCGGGTACCAGCAGCCTCCACAGAAGCTCTTGGCAGAATACCCACAGGCTCTCCCGACCCGCCCAGCCCGCCAGCCCCTGGATGCAATGCTGAAGCCTCGCCCCGTGACCGCCATCCTGCGGGTCCCTCACACACCACAGTCAGCTAGGCTCGGCTGCTCCATGATGGCCGACACCCGTGAACCCGCAGCTTCTCCACCACGGGACCCAACCCTCTCTCCTCCCGACCTCCCAGCCGGGATGCCAGGCCCAGCGCCACCTAGCCTACCGGATGGCTGCTGGGGGAGGAGGAGGAGCGCAGAGGCAGAGGCAGGGGAGGAGCCCAGCCGGGGGGCGGAGCCTGGGGAGCGGAGGCGGAGCCCGGGGGAGGAGGTGGAGCTCAGGGCGTGGACAGGGGAAGAGCCAGGGTGTGGAGGCGGAGCCCAGGAGCGGGGGAGGAGCTCGGGGATGGAGGCAGAGCCTGGGGGTCGGAGGCAGAGCCCCGGTGCGGAGGTGGACCCTGGGGGCGGAGCCTGAGGCGAAGGCGGAGCCCAGGCGGCGCCCGCCCCACACCCTTACCTGGCTTCTTCAGGTCTCAGCCTACCACGAGGAAGTAGTCAGCTAGCCAAGCCACGACCGCTGCCACCGCCCCCGGGAAGAGGGTTCTCATTGCTGCCCTCACTGCCGCCGCCCACCAGGCCCGGGATGTGCTCAGCGTTTTCCTTTCAGCGTCTGTAGCCATAGCAACGGCGCTTCCATCACGCTTTACAATGGAAGCATGCACTGCGCCTGAGCTACGCCTCACGCCAGCCCCTCCCCCGCCCCTCCTGAGTAGGTTCTGCCTTCTGGGTCAGGTCGCTCTGAGGCCTGAAATTTCTGAAATCTTGTTATTAATTTTACAGGACAAAAGGATCTTTGAGATGAGTGTACATCAAAGAATTTCTCTCCTGTTCTCAAAACTCTTGTCTTAGCTACTTTTCTATCACTGTGCTAAGATATCATGACCAACGCTGCTTATAGAAGAAACGGTTGGGTACCTAGAGTTTCAGAGGGTAAGTCCATGAACATCATGGCAGGGACCATGGCGGCAGACAGGAATGGTAGGCAGAGAACCAGAGATAACAGTGGCTGAGAGCTTACACTCTGATCTACAAGTATGAGGCAGAGAGCTAACTGAGAATGCTGTGGGATTTTAAAATCTCAAAGCCCACCCATAGTGACACACCTCTTCAACAAGATCACACTTCCCAATTTTTCTAAAACAGTTCCACCAACGGGGAACCATATTTTCAAACATATGAGATTATAGGGGTGATTTTCATTCAAACAAATACACTCCTCAATAGCTTCCTATGTAGCCAAGAATTAAGATAAAGAACTTGAATGTCCCAAAGCATCCTAGACACTCAGATTCTTGTGCTGTTTTGTTGTTGCTGCTGCTGTTTTATTTCTGAGACATAGTTTCTTATAGTCCAGGTTGACCTTCATTCCTGACCTTCCTGATGCTCCATTTACAGGCATGTGTCACAACACTTGATTTATGAACTTTTTTGTTTGTTTTGTTTTGTTGTTGTTTTGCTTTGCTTTTCAAGAGAGCATTTCCTGCAGCTTTGTTTGGACTGGACTAGGTCTGCAGACCAGGATGGACTTGAACTCACAGAGATCCAGTGTGTGCCACTAAGCCAGCTGACCTCTTTTTTTTGATGGGAGTATTTTTATCTTTTACGTAGATGAGTGATAAGAGTATTTTACTTGTATGAATATAAGTGTACCACATGTGTACCTTATATGGTAGGAACTTGGCAAAAAAAATAAAAATAACAGAATGTTTTGTTTTAAGATTTATTACGTATATAATGTTGTGTTTGCAAGTACACCTGCATGACAGAAGAGGGCATCAGATTTCATTATATATAGAAGGTTGTGAGCCACCATGTGGTTCCTGGGAATTGCACTCATGACCTCTGGAAGAGCAGCTAGTGCTCTTAACCTCTAAGCCATCTCTCCAGCCCCACAGAAATTATTTTTCATCACTAAGTCATATCTTCAGCCCCTCTGACTTCCTTTTTAATCATCATCATCATCATTATTATTATTATTATTATTTATTTCTTCCTCCCTATTATATTCCAAACAAATTCACCTTCTTTCATTTCTCCTACTGAACTAAAATGTTCTCACCTCTGGGCCCTTGAATACATATATTCTTTATCCCTTCTGGGGTGTTAGGTCCCTCTTGGTTTTCTTTAGGTTTCATAGTGGATTTTATAGTGATGTATACATTTCTATGCGTGGTCTATAAGTTTGTTTATGGTGGATAACCCCACAAGACTGTAAGCTTCTAGAGAAAGAATGATGTGTCATTCTTTTGCATCAATCATTTTTGTGTGTTCAGGACTTAGCACGGTATTGGGTACCTAATTCACAAACAGTAACTATCTGTGGAAGGACAAATAACCTTTTAAACAGTAAATACCTTTAACAAAGTCTTCATAATCTGATAGTAATAAAAAATAAAAAATTCTCACCTAGAAGATGGGAGCATGTAGCATTTTATTTAATGTCAGCCATTGTGCTTTCTGTAATAAACTTCTCTTGAAGTCTTTTTATCTTGTTCTGTTACTGCTGTTAATAGGACAGCCTCCTCTATGCCTGATGCCTTCTCTGTGTTCTCTTTCATTTATCCCATAACAAGTTACTTCCTTTAAGCTTTAGTGAGCTTTAGCATCTGTCTTTATTATACTCAAAGACTATCTGTATCTGCCTGTTTTGTACAGAAGCTAGGAATACAGCTCAGAGGTAGAACATTTGCTTCACATATAGGAGATAAGGAAGGAGGAAGAAGGGGAGGAGAAAAAAGGAACAGGAGAAGCAAAGCATTGATTTTCTTTATACAGATGCCCTTCCTTAAATACAGGGGTTAGCAGTCTTCCTGTTTCTGACATCAAAACATTATAGAAATTTCAGATACAGCAACAATGCTACTTATTTGGTGCTAGTTTTTAACCCAGTCACTCTCCTAATATTCACTCTGCAAGTGCTTTATATGTAGTTGGTTTTATGTACATGTTCATTTTCTGGGAAGAATCTATATTTTCATTAGGTTTTATGAGAGATCACAGCCTCAGAAAATGTCCTGGGCTTTGCATCCTATCATACTTATCCCTAGGAGACCATATCTAGAAAGCTGATTATCTCCTCTTTGTACAGCATTTGATGTTATGATTTCAGGATTCATCTTGAACCTTGTTTTCAACAAAATGTTGTAAACATGGCTTGAGCTTAAGAGGCATTTTGTGCCTCATGAAAAAAAAATCATCATAAAATGTCCTGTCTGAAAAGAGCATCTGAGTTCATTGTACAATGCACTCAGTAACTTTAATTTATTCACTAACATTATTAGTACTGTTTGTTGTTTTTCATTACTTTTCTAGAGATCCAAGCATGATGACCCTGGTGTAAGGGACTGTGCACACACTGTTAACTAAGACAATAAAACCACACATTCAAAACAAGCAAAACCTCTAAATATTGATAAGAATTAGGTTTAGATTTATGGCCCAAAAATAATTCAGTTGAAATGTGAGGAAGACATTGAAACACCATTATTCAGCAAGCTTTTAGAGTATATACATGTGTGTGTGTGTGTGTGTGTGTGTGTGTGTGTGTGTAAAAAAGATGAAAGGATGCATGCATAAACACAACTTAAAGAATTCTTGGGCACACACACAAAAGGTGGAACATCATTAAGCAGGATTTTTTCCTTTCTGTTTTCTTGCAAGGGAGATTTTGAATATGTTCCTTCCCTCCCCTCCCCTTCATTTCCTAGTTCCTTCCTTGCTCAGTGTGAATTTACAAACATTGCACTTGAATGGATGCAGTTCTGTGAAAGCATTGCCCAAAGGCCCCCTGCTACCTCACTTCTAGACCTTGAATACAAAATGCATTCTAGCTATTTTTTTTCTTGCACTAGTGATTTTTTTGGGGGGAGTAGACACACAGACATGGTGAATTCCTCATCTATCCCTCCCTCCTACCCTGGCTTATGTCCTGTAGCACTTTGGGGAGCACACTGACAAAGGTTTCCCACCCATGCAAACCACAATCATACATGTGCTTTCTAAGATTTTCTAACAAAATTATTCCAGTTGCCAGATTGAGACTTAACCTACAAAAGAATTGGCTTGGTTCTCAAGCAACAATCTCATAAGTGCAGCCAGGCTAATAAGTCATGTGCCAAGGTGCTCAGATGGGTACTCTTGGCACGGTGCCAGTACACTGGCAAAGACCCAGGGAACTCGGTGGAGCCAAGTCTTCTTTTGAGTTCTGTCCACTTCCTAGTTGAAGTCACCTATGGCTCAAAAAGAAGTTTGAGGGATTAGAGATGTAGCACAGTTGATAAGTGGTGGAGCAGAAGGATCAGAAATTCAAGGTTATCTTATAGCTGTTTAGTTTCAGGCCATGCTGGACTACAGGGAACCCTAACCAAATAAAAATAATAGTAATAACCACAATACGTTCTGGTTAAGAGCATATTTGGAGATCATTGTTCCAAGCCAGAGCTAACCTCAGGTCACCTCAGAGAAGAAGCAAAGAGGCAACAAGGTCCAGCCCAACAGGATTTTCTGTACACAGACCCCTCTCCAACTGAGCTTTCCCAGCCAACCATGTGGAAATGTGTGCTCCCACTGGAGACCAGAGGTGCCCCAGCTTGTAGTGCTGGAAGGATGGGGCAGGCAAAGTCACCATAGAGCACAGCTGTTTGGTCACCGGCCCACTGAGACCAACACATGCAAACAAAACCACAAAAGAACAGCACAAGAAAAAATGTACTGGGTACAGTGCGTGCAAAGAAAATGAAGAAGAAAATAACAAAACTCAAAACAGTGGCCTGTCTCTCTATAGGCCCTCTATCCTGTTCCATAAGTGGTGACCTACCCCAAAGTCAGGCTCCACCCAACTACACCAGAGTTTGGAATGGTGTCCTGAATTCAGCCAGACCAGTGAATGAAGCAGTAAAATATCTGTTGATCTCTACCAGACCAGAGTCTAAACACCAGCCAAACTCTGCCAGACCAGAGACCACAGCAGCAGCAAATCTTGGCCAGATCAGAGTCCAGAGCAGTGGCCAAGCTCTGCCAGACCCCAGGCCAGAGTAATGGCTAAGCTCTGCCAAACCAGAAACCAGAGAACATTGGCAGAGGTGCCAAGCCTGGAGCTGCACATACTGTATCCATCCCTTGGCACCTCCTCGCCACTCTCACTGGAACTTGTGGAGCATGGCTCAAGCTTCTCTGAAATGGGAAAGAATCAAGTCTAGAGGGATAGAAAGATTCTGTCCCATGTCCTCAGTCAGTCCCAAAGAAAAAAAAATGGCAACAAGGGACAAAACAGTTAAACAAGACACAAACAGCTAGATCCCGTTGTTTGTGCAGCAGAAAAATACACAGAGCCAGGCAGAAGATTCCACCACTCCTGCAGTGGAGAAAATGAAAGTAGGATATCAGAGAATCTCTGCTGCAGGAGATACCTGCATTGTCCTTTTCCAACAATCCAGATATCACAGAAAATTGGGTACTCTACCACCCTTTACAAATAGGAGCACAGTCATCCTCTCTGAGGTCCAGAGATCACAGAAAACTCGGTGCTCAATTACCTTTACAAATGTACCCAATTGAGGGGGGTCTGGAAAGTCTTGCAGGCCCCTTCTGGCCCACAGCTGTCCAAAGCATCAGCTCTAACCTTTCTGACCACACAGATTACACATTTTGCCTCGAGCCCTGAAAAATGAAACTACAGAAACAAAGAGACAGAAACAGACAGATACTGACAGAGTGCTCACTTACTGGCTGTTGTTCAGCTCCATGTGCCCAGGGTGTGTGGGAGACTTGGGGATCCAATATGAGAACCCATATCTTATGGCCAGCACTTAGGGTCACCAAAGACCATCAGGAGCTGGACCATATATGCAAGAGCAAAGAGTTTTATTTGGGCTTAAGCTGGGTCTCTCCATCATTACCAACACAGTGGATCAGAGAGGAGAGCCCTGAGCAGCTGCATGGCAGGGTTTTGATTGGGGTTTCAGGAAGGACCAGGAAGTTCCAGTTTAACAGTTACAAGATTGGGTGACATTCAGCAAGGGCAAGCTTTTTACAAAGTGATTGGCTAGCTAAGATAATTAACATTGAGTGAGCTATCTCTAGGCCTCAGGAATGTTAGGTATTTTCTGTGTCATTAATGTTCTACTACAAGGTT
The DNA here is from genome assembly GCF_030254825.1 of Meriones unguiculatus. Lineage (NCBI taxonomy): Eukaryota > Metazoa > Chordata > Mammalia > Rodentia > Muridae > Meriones > Meriones unguiculatus. The sequence goes on from NW_026843645.1 coordinate 1,631,369, forward strand.
GGTAGGCTGCTCAGCACAAATGCCCCATTTTGCTATAAGATATTTCCCATTCTTGTAGTTATCCTCAGGCTGTTCCTTGGATAGGGAATCTTACGACATTGTTTTTGGAATTGGTGACCCATGGCCCAATTCCTGGTGACCATGGGGCAGACTCACTAGTCTGGTGACCTTAAGGTGACCTTTTTTAGGCCTAGTTCCTAGTGACCTTGGGGGTGACAGATAGGTTCTCTCAGTTCTAAAAGATACATTTGAATTTTGTGGGGGTTGTAAATGGTATGTCCTATGTCAGGGAGTACTCCAATATTAAGCTGTGATATAGAAGAGTAGAACCAATGATATAAAGGATTTACTATTGCTTAGAAACTAGTGGTCCCAGATAGAATTTAGCTGAGGGAAGAATGTCTGTAAAATACTCCACAGATAAGTAATATGCTAACCAGGCCTGTTAGAGATTAGGATTCCGGGAAACTCATGTTTGCTCACCAGGATTATCTAGAAATGTGGCAGGGTGAGGTTTTTTAATTTGTAACTTCCCAACATATATTTATTAATTTATGAATGCAAATGAAAACAGACCAGATTGATGGGTGTACAGTTTATGTCAGGTAACTTGATCCAGTGAATATTGAATTTTGAATTACGGGACTGTATTATGCCCATATGTACAATCCTTATTGACACAGTTCTGCCAGTTCAAATTTGAGAAACAGGCTATTGACTAATGCTTTGTCAGGTTACAGGTCTCAGCAGCTTATATTGTACACAGGGACAACATCGAACAGTATCTTATTAATGGATTTCCCTCTACAAGAGAATAGCCTGTGTTTTTCAAAGTCTTTATGCCTATGTATTTTCTTTTTCAACTCTGAGGTTAAGAGCACTGGGTGCTCTTCCAGAGGTCAGAAGTTCAATTCCCACCAACCACATGGTGGCTCACAACATCTATAATGAGATCTGGTGTTCTCTTCTGGTGTGCAAGTGTACATGCATGCAGAACACTGTATACATAATAAATAAATAAATAATTAAATAAATAAATAAGTCACTCAGTTGTTGGTATTATTAAATTTATTTTGTTGATGCATCACTGCTCTACTCTCTTATTCGTTAATATTCTCTGATAATCCCCAGTCATTAAGAATTCCATTCCTTTTTCTCTAGTGCTTTGATTTTTGTTTTTGTTTAAAGCAATGTCTCCTGCAGATCATGTTATGTAGCTTACACTTTATTTAAACACTGAATGCTACCTCTACTGCTCAGGGCCTAGAACATAGTCCTGCAACTCTTTTCAGGTGGGCCCTGACTGGTCAGTGTGAGGTAAAAGAGATCAGCAAATGAGTGTCTACTGACCTCCCTGGGTTTTGTTTGTTTGTTTGTTTGTTTGTTTGGAGGTGGGTGATTACAAATAAAGAGAGACCTGTGTAAGAATTGAGTTCACTGACCTACTTTGAAACTGGTGTTGTCACAACACAGAAAGGGAGGGGGAAGAGGGAAGATGGCAATGATAATGGTAATCAATTTTAGATGGTCAGTAAATGTGAAAAGTGTATGCTTAGGGATGGGAGTTATACACAAAGAGAATCAAGAATATGGATTAGTTGCTGAACTTGTTTCTGGAAAGCAAGTTTTTACAGTTACACTAGTTCAAACACACAGAAGATCTGGACAAAGTGGGGTGGTAGTGCCTAACAGGAATGCTTTCCCCTCCCCCCATTTGAAAATGCGCAACCTGAGAGAGAAAAGGTGTGAGTAAAACTTTGTGTGCTCTAATATATGCTTGAATTCCCTGAAGAATATTGGACCATAAAGCCATTTTCAACTTTTAAAAATAATTTTTAAGATTATAATGAAATAATTTCAATCTTCTCATTCTTCTCTACTCTTACGTCTCAAATGATGGGATAAATTGTTAAGGTGGCTACTTAACAATCAAAGCAGATTTGGCTGTCAGGTTCTCCCGGCATCCCTCAGTCCTTACCTGTTACAAGGTATGGGTGTCAATCACAATTCTCTAGCCCAGGAGTTGAGCTGCCTTCCTCCCAGCTGTCCTTCCTTATGTATTCCAAACATTTTGTTTACCTGGTATTTTTTCATTTATCATTTATCCTCCTGGCCCTTTGTTCTGGCTCTTCCTTTGTTCTCTCACTTCCCTCTCTCCTCTTATCTCACATAGCTCAGGGTCATGTCAACTTTAGACTGTCCCAGATGTCCCTGTGTCTGACTATGTTCTCTCATCTGTCTATAATAAACTTTCTACTCCAACATTCCTAGGTACAGCCAAATCCTTCTTGTTTTATTTCTCATTTTCATTGAGTTCCCATTAACTACTCCTTGCTTTCAAATTCATGGCCATTTGTTTCTTTAATGGGTGTAATTATTTGGCTTTGACTGAAGTTTGTCTGAAGGACTTCCCAACTATGAGGTAGAGGTGACTGCACTGGACACTGATCGTGTAATGGAATGTGCAACATAAATGGCTTGTATCTGGGAAGATGAACAGGTGCCCTGGTACAGTGGAAGATTGTATTTTAAAACATTTCCAAGATGAGAATGTTGCAGGATATTTGATCCAAGTGTGATTCCTCAGATTGTGAACTGTAAAAACCTGTCCTTTGTTTGGTGTGGGTGAGCCCTAACACAAACCTTAATTCTGAGAACTTTCTGTTTATTGTAAACAGGTAATAATGGTATAGATCTGTCAGCCCTAGAACATACCTTTAATTAAAAAGCCCTCTGTGAAGAGGATTTAATAATGTTAACCCTAGGTCAAGAGGCAAAGTGAGAAACCAGCTGACAGGAATTAAAGAGTAAGTGGAACTTTCAGCTGAAATGTATTTAAGACAGAGTGTAAAAGTGGAAGTTTTAGCTTGGTAGATTTGAGGCTTTTTGAGCTTTGAGCTAGAAAGCCTTTGGCATTGGGTTCCTTTGGCCTATCCCCCGTGAGCTGTCATCTGAGCTGGTGAGATTTTGGGGCTTTTTTCTCTTGGAAATGAGGTGAGTAGCAGGGTCAGATGGGTGCTTTTTCTGCCTCTCTGAGCTAGAAGGTTTTAAAATTGTATAATTGGGATTTTCATTCTTTTATAACAACACTAGGATTCTGTGTGCCCATAGGGGTTAGGGCAAAGCTGGAATGCCTCTGCACTCTGCATCATTTGATCATTGATCCACTGGTAGAGGAGCTACTACTGTCCTGAGACTCAGCTCTATTTTTCAAGCTAATGAGGGACTCTGGGAAGACCTATCTGGCAGTCAGTAGCAACAGTGGGAGGTAGTTTATGGGTTTGTTCTGGGATTTTCCTCTGATGTAGCTTTAAAGAGCTGTGAGTGAGACCAGAGGCCATGTCATACTGAGTGTGGGACCATTGTCCCCAGGCCAGGAAGAGCAGGCTGCTGAACTATCACAACCTGATCTGCTTTGAACGAGATGGACTGTGGTTCAGACTGTGGTTCAGGCTGTGTTTCTGTTGCTCTCCATGTGGTAATCTCAGCAGAGACCCTTGGCCTCCAACCCTTCCTGAGTGTTGATTGTCCAGAGAAGTCAGGATTTTGTCGCCTGGGCAGTAGAAAGTTGTGGTGCTTATAATATCACTGTCTAGTGTGCACACACAGGCATTGGTTTTGCAGTGGACAGATTGGAAAACTGAAGGTCTCATTTCAAGAAATGATGAATGTTGTATTTCACATACAGCTTTGCGTAACAAATTTTACATATCATTTTGAAACTGGAAGAAAAGAGGTGGTGGTGGTCATCTTTAAGCAATACTTGATTACATTTTTTTAACCTTTCAATTACCACCAGTCACAATGGCGTGATTTAGGGAAATTCAATTCCAGGGTACAAAAGGAATTTCTGAGATGCAGAATTTTGTCAAGTGTGCCTGGTTTTAAATAAGTGAATAGGGCAGATTTCACTTCTTGTGACATAATTCATGCAGCAGGAAACAGATACTAAATTATTCTCCAACATTTTTTGTGTGTGAGTGTCCGCAAGGGCTGGCCTGTGCCTGAACCCACAAGGGGACATGAGGGACTGCAAGCCATAGCCCAGCTTTATGATCACCTCCATTTTCCAAAAGACTTCCAGAGCAAAAGGACTCTCTGTAAAGGAGGTTAGTAGTAGCTGGAGGGTCAGAAATATAACAGTTTAGGTATCACTTTGTGTTTTTCTTGTAGCAGTTGTGAAATCTGTGTTCATTTAATTTGTATTAATTAGAAATCAAACGAATCTCTGGTCCAATGCACATTTTTCATGCTAGAGTTTCCTTATGTCTTTTCATGTAAACTTGACTATATTTTAGGCTTGTGTTTTTGGCTTTTTCTCCCACCCCCTCATTCTTTCACAAACACTGTACACATTCTTGATTGTTGAAGTTTGTGGTAAGTACAGAAGTCACATCATGCCAGAAGATTATGAGATTCGTGACAATAGAATAATCCCTTATTTTTCTACTTTCCTCTGTTTCTTGGCAGGTGGCTTTTCTGAAATGAAGTAGAGACTTTGGATTGTTCTTTAGCAATCACATAAAGACAATTTGCACTTATGTCTGTAGAAGGCAGAAGAGATAACATGAAGGTGAGTGATACCAGTTGGCCAGTTTACTCCTTCTCTGTTGACATTTTCTTTTGGTGATCTGTCATTTTCTTCATAAGTTTCATGTGTCCAGTGGTCTCCATATTCTTTAGCTGGATGATTTTATTCTCCTGAATAGATTAAATCAAAACCTTGCCCCATCCCTAAATAAGGTTGAGGGTTGTACCTTTTTAGGCATGTTATATCTTTTATAGGGCAAAATGTTTTTTTGGAAATGGAAAAAATATAGTATCTCAATTAAAGTTAAAAATCTTTGAAAGTTTACAAATATACCTTAAAGTGTATTTATTTTTAGATAATAAAGGGCATTCACTTTGATTTTCTCCCTGCCTTTTACAAGAAGCTTTTAAATAAAATCACTGTAATTCCTATGTGCCTGCCTCTACCTCCCAGGTGGTATGTAAAAGGCATGTGCCTCCTAAATGCTGGGATTAAGGCTATGAACCACCAACACCCTGTCATTGTAACTCTTGAATTTAGAAAACAACTAATTAATACAGAACTGCCTGTCTCTGCTGGGATTAAATGCATGGTCTATCACCACACTGCTCAAGTATGTTATATTCACTCCAAGTTATTCCAACACAAACAAGTTTATACCTTTGAATTTACTTCAAACATTTTAAACCTCTTAACTGTTTTTAATATGAAACAACAAAAGTATCTTTTCTTTTTTTTTTTTTCAATGCAGTTTATTCAGGAACCTTGAACAATCCTCGGACCCTGGGGAAAGCCAGCCCACAGCTTAAATAGCCTCTGGGTAGCCAACCCAGGCGTGCCACGGGGGCAATGCAGATAGGTCCACATACATGGAAGCAAGCCAGATCCTCAGCCTTAGCCAAATGTGGAATTGTTCATGACAGAGAGCACTCACCATCGGGAAGGTGGAAGGCGGAAAAGTATCTTTTCTATTTAAAAAAAAAAAAAAACTTTAGGCTTTATTAAGTTAGTTTGGAGTGAATGACCACACTGTCTGATGAAAAGTTACCTCTACTTATTCAGGAGATCTCCACTATTAAAATCTAATCATTATCAATTTTGTTAGGATCCACCTTTCTTTTCCTGTGGAAACATTCTGTTTTACCAGTGAAGACACAGTTCAGTAGTTTCTCACTGTCTACTCCTTTTAGTTTTGTTTACTTCTTTTTGTTCTAGAGTATTTAGATATGATGTTAAGTTGCTACTAAGAGATCTTTCTGATTATTTTTTCTGAATGTACTTAGTGCTATGAACTGTCTTCTGGTCAACACTTCCATTGTGTATTATGAGTTTTAATATGTTGTATATTCATTTCATTGACTTCTAGAAAGTCTTTAATTTATTTCTTTATTTCAGTTTTGATCCATTTTTTTTATTCAGTAGAGAGTTGTTCAATTCCTATGAGTTTGTAAGTTTTCTATTGTTTTTGTTATTGGTGATGTGCTGCTTTAAACCTTAGTGGTCTGATAGGATGCAGGAGGTTATTGCAAGTTTCTTATATCTTTTGAGATTTCCACTGTTCAAGCATATCATCAATTTTTGAGAACAATATATGAGTTGCTGAGAAGAGGGAACAATCTTTTGTGCTTTGGTGGATGTTCTGTAAACATCATTTGGGTATATTTAGTTTTTTGATGTTAGTTAACTGGAGCATTTCTCTGTTCAGTTTGGTCAGGAGAATCTGTTCATTGGTGAGAGTGATATATTGAAGTCTTCACCTGTCAGTTTAAGAGGACTAGGCTGTGATGCAACCTACAGAAGAGTTTCTTTTATAACTTGGGTGCTCTTATGTTTGGGACATCGATGTTAAGTATTGAAATGTTATACTGCTGGATGTTTTTTTTTTTTAATATGCCATGTCCTTTGCCATCTTTTGATTAGTTGTTTTTGAAGTTTGTTTTGTTAGATATTAAAATTGCTATACGAGCTTGATACTCTAATCCATTTATTTGGAATATCTTTTCCAACCCTTTACCTTGAGATAATGTCTATCTTGATGTGAAGCCATGTTTGATGTATTTAGAAGAAGGGTGGATTCTGTTTAATCATCCATTTTGTGAGCCTGTGTCTTTTCATTGGTGAATTTGAGTCAATGGTATTAAGAGATATCAATGAACAGTGATTGTTAATCTTGGTATTTTGGTGGTAGTGGTGGTGGTGGTTTTAGCACTTGTGTGGGGCTGTATTTATAGATACATATTGTTTAAATTCGACCTTAACATGCAACATCTTATTTTCTCCATTTGCTGATTGAAACTTTCTGGGCATAGTTAGTAATTTTTCTTGGCTTCTGTAGTTTTTTAGAGTTAGAAGCACTCTGTCTAAGCCCTTCAACTTGTAGAATTTTTACTGAGAATACAAGATTACTTCAAATAGATCTGCCTTTTTTGTTTCTTGGTTGGTTTTTGTTTGTTTTGCTTTGTCTGTTTGATTGGTTAGTGTGTTCTGTTTGATTTTTTTCTGTTATATCTTTTCATATTCTTTCTTTGTACTCTATATTTAGTGTTTTGATTATTCTCCGGTAAGAGGACTTTCTTTTCTGTTCCAGTGTCTTTGGTATTTTTGTATGCTTTTCTTGCCTTGATGGACATCTTATTCTTTAGGTTAAGAAATTTTTCTTGTATGATTTTGTTAAAAATATCTTCCAAAACCTTGATCTCATCCTCCTTTTGCTAATCTGATTATCAGCATGTTTTGTCTTTTCATAATGTCTCAGAGTTCCTGGATGTTTTGTGATAGGGAACTTTTGGATTTAACATTTTCTTTGACATGTGTATCTATTTCATCTTTTTTCTGTGTTTTTGTTGTTGTTGTTGTTGTTGTTGTTGTTTATTTTCAGACAGGATTGCTTTTTATAGGCTTTGCTGTCCTGGAATCACTTTGTAGACCAGGCTAGCCTCAAACTCACAACAGTCTAGCTGTTTGTGCCTTTCTGAGTTCTGGCATTAAAGGAGTGTGTAATCACACCTGTCTTCCATTTCTTCTATTTTTTATTCAGAGCATAAATTGATCTCCTTGATCTCTGTTTTCTGTGTGAACCTTGCCTCTGTATTTCCTTGCTGTAGTCTTTAAATTTTTCATTTCCAGGATTCCCTAAATTTCTGCATTTAAAAAATAAATTTCTTTTGTTTTTTTTTGAGCCTGGGATTCTCTGTGTAGCATATGATATCCTTGCTTTGCTTTGTAGACCAGGCTAGCCTCAAAGTCACAGAGATCTCTCTGCCTCTACATACCAAAGTGCTGGGATCACAGGTGTGCACTACCATGACCAGCTTGTTTTTGCTTTCTTTATTGATCATATTTCCATATTTCCCGAATGTGTTTCATTCTGTCATTCTCAATTCAGCAGAGGCCTGGAGCTCAGCTTCCAGATGTAGAACAGTGGTTCCTTTACTCTCAGGGGTACCTAGAACCCTTTGGGGCAAAACCCATGTTCACTAGGTGGAGGTGTGGAAAGACTTCTCTATTGACCACTACAGGTAGCTCGCTCTTTTAGAATGAAATCACCAATGGTAGTGGAAATTCTGGTATTCCAGAGCCTATGGCCATACCAAAGTGTTACCATTCTCAGTTACACTGCTGTGCCTTGCTCTGAAGTCTTTCACCTCGGAGGTTCAAGTAAAAGTCCATGCCTGGTTGGCTTGCAACCAAGACATAGGCCTAGTGAGACACAGACCCAGTGAGGCCTAGGCCGAGTGGGTCAAAGAGCATGCCCAGAGGGGGATAAATGATGAATATCAGGGGCAATGATGGAAGGCTGATGGTATCAGGTGGCATATAAACCTGCCATCATGCATGCACCCCCAGCATGTTTGTTTGAGGTCAGAATTAATAAACTTTGGCCAGAGGGACAGATTTCGAGTATGAATGTTTGGTTTTCTGGTGTCTAGGGATCAAGGATACTTGGCTTAAATATTGGGCTATGATGCCTCATTTTCCATGCAGTAGCATGGTCCTATCACAAGAAGGAGATCACAGTACTCAATTATCCTATATATGTAGAGGGAAAAATCTCTGAGTACAGTTGATAGTCACTGCTGAAGACTATGATCCTTAGCAGGGTGATCCATTTCTATGAATTCCCAGATGCTTATTGGAGCAGTTTTCTTCTCAGGAAAGGCTTTGGATAATAATCTTCCCTGAGGGCTATGTGAGACCTTTTATAAAAATTGGAGTCATACAGATCAGAAGGCAGATTTTTAGGCCCTTCACTGAGAAAAGAGAGTTCACCATCTTAGCCCGAGTAGAAATAAATGGTTATCCAGAGATGTCAGACTTCATCCTAATCAAACAAAGCCTCACATCCCTCAAATGTTTGTTTGTTGTTTCATGGCTTTATTTGAGGAATTTAATGGTTACCTCCAATTGTTTGATTATGTTTTGCCTGGATTTCTTTATGGAATTTCTTCATACCACATATCATAGCAAATCCTGAATATATAAACATAGCTGAAAGCACAGGAAAAAGATCTTGACACAAATTACATGAAGATGATATTGGTCATTAAAGCATTTGTTACAAAAGGGGGTATGTACGTGTATAATACAAACACACTGTTTCTTTGAAAATCTGCTTTCTTCTACTTGGCTTTTAAAAGGTTACATATTCTCACACTGATGCAGACATATACCCAATCATCAGCCAAAGAAAACAATATGGTTTCCAAGTGATCCTAGCAGACATCATTTTCTTTATCATAAGAGTATGAGATAATTTTAGTAGTCAAAAATAGTTTTTCTAATGTTGAAACATTTGTATGCTTTAATGGAATCTCTTCAATTGGAACATCCCTCCACCTCCAATGTATTTATATTGTTGGTAAAGGAATAAACAATCAAACAATGCACAAGTTGAGTGATGGCCAGTGAGTTCTTTGATTTTGGTTTTGACTATAATCCTATTATATTTTCTTATAGGACTGTGTTATATTTATAGGCCTATCTTTGTGTTTCCTTTTGGCAGGGCTGCTATGTATATTGTGTGATTTGATTAGTTATAATCTAACTATATTGTTTCTTTTGAAAGTGAAACCTTCACATATTTTTGCCTTCTGAAAATTTATTATATTATGTTATAATTCTTTGAATTTTGTTGCTTTGGAGACCTGATTTAGAGAAACAGTTTTACTTTACTCTCACTGATCTTTTTTTTTATTTTATTATTTTTTTATCAGTTACATTTTATTAACTCTGTATCCTAGCCGTGTCCCAATCCCTCATTCCCTCGCAGTCCCTCCCTCCCTCCCTCATCTCCACTGTGCCCCTTTCCAAGTCCACTGAAAGGGGGGACCTCCTCCCCATTCATCTGATCCTGTTTTATCAGGTATCTTCAGGACTGGCTGCAAAGCCCTCCTCTGTGGCCTAACAGGACTGCTCCTCCCTTTGGGGGTGGGGAGACCAAAGAGCCAGTCATTGAGTTCCTGTTAGAAATAATCCTTGTTCCCCTCACTTTGGGAAACCAATTGGTTACTGAGCTACCACAGGCTACATCTGAGTGGAGGTTCTAGGTTATATCCATACATGGTCCTTGGTTGAATGTCAGTCTCAGAAAAGACCCTGTGCCCAGATATATTTGGTCCCTGTGGAGCTCCTATCCTTTCCCCATCAGACTAACTCCCCTTCTTTCTTATGATTCCCTGTACTCTGCCAAAGGTTTGGTCATGAGTCTTTGCTTTGAAAACACTGCTAGTTAGAGTCTTTCAGATGCGCTCAGTAGACTCCTGTCATACGTTCAATGCATATCCCATCTGTCTTTCTAAACGAGGATTGATCATCTTACCCCATGTCCGCTCTATTGATTATCTTTTTTAGGTGTATAGATTTCATTATGTTTATCATATCTTATAGGTCTATATAAGTGAGTATATCCCATGTTTGTCTAAAGGATACCATCATCAAAACAAAACGACTGCCTACAGATTGGGAAAGAATCTTCACTAACCCTTTATCTGACAGAGGACTAATATCCAGTATATACAAAGACCTAAAGAAGCTGAAAAGCAGCAAACCAAGTAATCCAATTAAAAAATGGGGAACAGAGCTAAACAGAGAATTCTCGACAGAGGAATATCGAATGGCAGAAAAACACTTAAAGAAATGCTCATCCTCATTAGCCATCAGGGAGATGCAAATCAAAACGACCCTGAGATATCACTCTTATTGATCTTAAAGACTTGCCTCTCCTCATTTCTTGGTGTATCTGTGTTTTTCATGTTGTTGCAATCATCAATGTCTCAGTTTTTGCTACTTAAGTGACTGATAGAATTAACACATTGGTTTGGGGGTTTTAAAACTTTCTCATATATTGTTGTCTCTTTGTCCTTATTAACTTCAGTTGTCAACATTTCAAAGCCTACAGTCATTTGAGAGAGCCTCAGTTAAGGGAATGCACTCATCAGAGAAGCTGGTTGTTATATCTGTGAGAGATTGTGTTGATGGATGATTGATGTGGAAAGGCTCTTCCACTGAGAGCCTAAGCAAGTAGGCCTGGACCGTGTTAGACAACTACCTAAGTATGAGACAGTGACGAAGCAAGAGACCAACCCAGGAAATGTTTGCCCATGGCTTTTGCCCTAATTTTCTTCAAGCTTGACTTTCTATGCCAAGCTCCCAAAATAATGGACTGTGATCTGAAGGTACCAAAATCAATGAATAAACCCATTCATGACCTGAGATTCTTTTGGTTAGGGGGATGTAGTCACAGAACAAAGTAGCAAATTAGAACTAGAGTGATTTAGCTGCTGGACAGAACCTTGGAATGTTCTTTTCATAAGAAATGTGGAAAACACCAGGATTTAAGATGGCAAAAGCTTTAGAAAGCTGTATATAGAGCTTCATCAGCTGTTCTGGTAGTACCTAGCAGAGTGTTGAGAGAACTGCAGACAGAGTAAGCCCAGGTCATAGGATTTCAGTGAAAAATAGACTCATGGAAAATTAAGCTAGAGGTCATTTGTGTGATATTTTAGCTGCAAATCATATTTATTCTGCCTATGCCTTGAGAAATTGAGTAATGCAAAATTAAAAAATAATGGGCTGGGTTTCTTAGGAAGAACATTGAATCTGTTGAATGGTTATTATTAATGAGATGTTCAGGACCACAGTGAAAGAAAGAGTCAAGTGGAGCAGAAATAAATGTAGTCTTTGGTTTGTTGAGAAAAGCATCAGTAGGTAACTTCAGATGGCAGTCACGTGCTAAAACAGAGACAGTAATTTTCAAGGAGATTATCACCATCAAAGAGAAGGTCCTAGCTCTGTATTTGAAGCTTAAAATGGTGTCCATACAGTAATACTCCCCACTGCTAATTCTTCTGTTAATGGAAGGAGTAGGCAAAGTGATTCCTAGTGCCAGGAAGGAACTTCATATAAAACCTGCTCCAAAAGTGGTCCAAGTGTGGCACTGTCCATCCCAATTAGTCCACCCCAATGTAGAATCCAACTTGACAGTCTCACCCATGTTGTGCTGGTTCTAGAAACAAGAAAGATGAAAATTTTAAGGTAATAGATTCTTTCTTTGTAGCTTCAGTTCAGCCCGATGCCAGCCATCAGTGTTTAGCAGAGTCAGATTACCAGTGAAGATACTGTAAAGTTTCATTGCATGAAGCAGTGAGGGTGAAGACTGAGTTGTATCTTGACACTACAAGATGTTTAGATACCTAAGTTAGGAGACACCTACCATATATTGTTGCCTATAGGGAGTGGAAGTAAGCAATCTTGGGATTGTATGAGATGTTTCAGGGATAGGACCATCTATGCCTTTTCAAACAGCATCAGGATTTATTGTTTTCCTTGTAGATCTTCTTTCCTTGGTCCAGTCTTCCCTAAATATGTACACATTCCTCTCTATAAGAATGGGAAAGGGGTATTCTGTGCATCTATGTTGTAATTATGTAACTTGCTTCTGATGTTACAAGATGTGGCACCCAAGAGATTATCTTGTGTGTCAGAAGAGACTGTGAACATTTGAACAGTGTATGAGCTATGGCAGAATTTTAGGATCATTGAAGTTAGACTACCTTTGTATCATGGGATGACAATGAGCCTACAGTGAATTTGGTCAGAACATGATTTAATCAAAAAAGCTACCAGAGAAGAACATGTTTCTGTTTTTGACACTGAAGAAACAGTTTCTTTGTAGCCTTGGCTGTCCTGAAATTTGGTATGTAGACCAAAAAGGTTTTGAACTTTCAGCTGTAACTCCAGTCTAGTGTTGGGGTTAAATTTAGTCCAACACGCCTGGCGTCAACATCACCATCATTGGCTGCTGAGCCTGGAATATAGGGTTTTATATATTTTATTTTATTTTGTTTTGTTTTGTATATGTAAGCATAGGTTGTTGTGCTGACCTTCATCCACATCTTGCATTTGAAATTTGGCAGAGAGTATATTTAATTTCTTAGGATGGCATGTATTCATGACACCAACAGTGTGTGAGCTTTCTGGGTTATTGAATTGCAGGTGTGTGACATTCTTTCTACCTGTTGTATTTGTTTTTTTTTTTTTTTTTTTTTTTTTTTTTTTTTTTTTTTTTTTTTTTACTTTATTTATCTATTTATTTTATTCAAACTTTATTTGTTTTAATTTAAATTTGTTTTTCTATAATTTATTCTCTGACATAAACTCAGCTCTTTGAACAGCTCCTCCTAGGGGGTGCAGCCTTGTGGGACCGCAGAAGAATATGGTGCAGCTATCCTTAATGAGACCTGATAAGCTAGGGTCAGATAGAAGAGGATGAGTTCCTCTACTATCAGGAGAATATGGAAAGGGCATAGAGGGAGAAGAAGGAGAGTGGGTGGGACTGGGAGGAGATGGTAGAGGGGGCTACAGTGGGTATACAAAGTGAATAAATTCTAATAAATAAATAAATAAAATTTAAAAATAATTTATCCACTTATCCCAATTTTAACCTTCTCCCTTGTCTCTTCCTGGTTTCACCCCTCTGTTCCTCTTTCATCCTTATCCCATTTCCAATTCTCAGATAAGGAGAGCCCTCCTCTCCTACCATTGGAATCCAGCCTATCAAGGCTCACTAGGACTACCTGCATTTTCTTCCTTGTGGTGTGGCAATGCCCCCTCTACCAGGGGGAAGTGATCAAAGAGCAGGCAACAGAGTCCATGTCAGAGCCAGCCCCTACTCTTCTTACTATGGATCCCCCATGAGACTGAGCTGCCTATCAGCTACATCTGAGCAGGGGTCTGGTTCCTCTTCATGAATGGCCTTTGGTGGGTGCATCAATCTCTGCAAGTCCCCATAGGCCCAGATTTGTTGTCCTTGTTGGTCTTCTTATGGAGGTCCTGCCAGGTCTGGGTCTTTCTACTTTCTATCCCCCTACTCTTTCCTATGATTCTTTGTGCTCTACCCAAAGTTGGCTGTGAATCTTAGCATCTGCTTTGAACTCCTGCTGGGTAGAATCTTTTGGAGGAAAGATTAGGCTTTCATCCTGTTCCCTCTCCTCAGTCACTTCTGGTGTCGATTCTATTTTCCCTTTTGCATAAGAATTGACCATCCTCCATAGGGTCTTCCTTTTTATTTAGCCCATTTAGATCTGTGGATTGTAGGATGTTTATCCTATATTACGGCCCTTATCCACTTACAAATGAGTATATACCATGCATGTCTTTCTGGTTTTGGAATAACTCACTTAGGATGATCATTTCTAGTTCCATCTACTTGCCTGAAAATTTTATAGTTTCCTTTATTTTTTAAATACCCGAGGTGCATTCCATTGTGTAAATGTACTACAATTTCTGTAAAACAATGGTTTGGTTGAGAGACATGTAGTTTGTTTCCCTGTTATGGCTATTATGAAAAGAGATGCTATGAACACAGTTGAGCAAATATCTTTGTTGAATGGTGGATCATCTTTTTGATATATGCCCAGGAATGGTAGAGCTGTGTCTTGAAGTAACACTATTTCCAATTGTCTGAGAAAGCATCGGATTGATTTTTATAGTGGTTGTATAAGTTTGCACTCTCACTAGCAATGGAGGAGTGTTCCTCTTTCTCCACATTCTCACTAGCTTGCTGTCACTTCAGGTTTTGACCTTAATCATGATGGGTTTAAGATGGAATGTCATTTGCATTTCCATGATGACTACAGATATTGAGCATTTAATGTCCACCATTTGATATTTCTCTGTGGAGAAATCTCTGTATAGTTCTGTACCCCAGTTTTAAATTGGATTATTTGGATTATTGGAGTTTAATTTCTTCAGCTCTTTATATATATTGTTTATTAGCTCTTTCTGTTGTATGTAGGGTTGGTGAAGATCTTTTGCCAGGCTGTAGGCTGTCATTTTGTTCTGTTGACAGAGTTCTTTGCTTCATAGAAGCTTTTTGTTTCATGAGATCCTATTCCTTAATTCTTGATCTTAGAGCCAGTGTTCTTGGTGTTCTGTTGAGGAATTTATTATCTATGCCAATGAGATCAAGACTCTTTCCCACTTTTTCTTCTAACAGATTTAGTGTATCTGGTTTTATGTTGAGGTCTTTGAACAACTTGGACTGTAGTTTGATGTGGGGTGATAAATATGGATCTATTTTCATTTTTCTGCATGTGAACATCCAGTTAGACCAACACCATTTGTTGAAGATGCTGTCCTTTTTCCATTGCATGGTTTTGGCTTCTTTGTCAAAAATCAAGTGTCAATAGGTGTGTGGGTTTATTTATGACTCTTCACTTCAATTCCATTCATCCACCATTCTGATTTTATTTCAGTACCGTGCATTTATTTATTACTATTGATTTATAGTAGAGCTTGAGATTAGGGATGGTGATACCTACTGAAGATCTGCTATAGTACAGGAGTGTTTTAGCTATTCTGGCTTTTTTATTTATCCATATGAAGCTGAGAATTGTTTTTTTCAAGTTCGTTAAGGAATTGTGTTGATATTTTGATGGGAATATTATTTAATCTATAGATTGTTTTTGGTATGATAGCAATTTTTACTATGTTGATCCTACTGACCCATGAGCATGAGAGATATTTCTCTCTTCTGGTATCTTTTTCAATTTCTTTCTTCAGAGGCTTAAAGTTGTTTTTTTTTTTTTTTTTTCATGCAGGTTTTTCACTTGCTTGTTGAGGATAACTCCAAGATACATTATGTTGTTTTGTTTTTTTCCTACCTATTGTGAAGGGTGTTGTTCTCCTAATTCTTTCTCAGTCCATTTGTCTTTTGCATACAGGAGTGCTACTGATTTTTTTTTAGTTAACTTTATATCCAACCACTTTGATAAAGTGTTATTCAACTGTAGGAGTTTCCTACAGTAGAATATTTGGGGTCACTTTTATATACTGTCATATATGTGAATAGCAATACTTTGACTTCTTCCTTATCAATTTGTATCCCCTTGATCACCTTTAGTTGTCTTATTGCCCTAGATAGGACTTTGAGTACTGTACTGAAGAGATTTGGAGAAAGTGTGTGGCCTTGTCTTGTCCCTGAGTTCAGTGGAATTGATTTAACTTTCTTTTCATTTAGTTTGATGTTAGCTATAGGACTACTGTATATTGTTTTTACTATTTTTAGATCTGTGCCTCTGTCCCCAGTCACTCCAAGACTTTAAACAAGAATAACTGTTGGATATTGTCAAATGTTTTTTCAGCATCTAAGGAAATGATCCTGTTTTTTTTTTCAATTTGTTTATATGACGGATTAAGATTCCCTATATTGAAATATCCCTGCATGCCTGGGATGAAGCCTACTTGGTAATGGTGGATGATATCTTTGATATGTTGTTGGATTTGGTTTGCAATTATTTTATTCAGTATTTTTGCATCATTGTTCATAAAAGAGATTGGTCTGAAGTTCTCTTTCTTTTTGGGGGTCTTTGAGGATTTATCAAGGTGACTGTGGTCTTACAAAAGGAGTTTGGTCATGTTGCGTCCATTTTTATTTTGTGGAATAATTTGAAGAATATCGATATTGACACTTCATTGACGGTCTTGTAGAATTCTGCTCTGAAATCATCTCACTCTTGGCTTTTTTTGGTTGCAAGTATTTAGATGGCTGCTTCTATTCCCTTAGGCAGTAAAAGACTATTTAATATCTTTACCTGATTTTGATTCAACTTTGGTAAGTGGAATCTAACAAGAGAATTGTATATTTCATTTAGATTTTTAAATTATGTGGCATATAGGTTTTTGACATAAGATCTAATGGTTCTTTGGATTTTCTCAGTGTCTGTTATCTCTCTCTCTCTTCCTTTCAGACTGTTGATTTGGATAGTGTCTTTCTGCCATTTACTTAGTTTGACTAAGAGTTTGTCTATGTATTTGATTTTCTCAAAGAACTAGCTCTTGGTTTTGTTGATTCTTTTAATTATTCTCTTTGTTTCTAATTTATTGATTTCAGCCCTGAGTTGACTACTAGGAGACTACTAGGAGTAGTCCTAGTAGTCTACTCCTGTTGAGTGTGTCTGCTTCTTTTTTCTAAGACTTTCAAGTGTGCCATTCAGTTGCTTGTATGGGATGTCTCTAATAGCCTAAGAATGCCTTTAGTGCTATTAAAACTCCTCTTAGGACTGCTTTCATTGCAGTTTGGGTATGAGGTACCTTCATTTTCATTAAATTTCAGGAAGTTCTGTCTTTATTTCTTCCCTGACCTAGATTTCATTGAATAGGGAGTTGTTCAGTTCCCACGTGTGTGTAGGCATTTTGTTATTTCTGTTATTGTTGAGGTTCATCTTTAGTCCATCATGGTCTGATAGGATACAAGATATTATTTCAATCTTATTGTATCTGTTGAGACCTGGTTTGTGACCTACTGTATGTTCAGTTTTGGAGAAGGGTCGTGAGGTGCTGAAAGAAGATAGATTCTTTTCTGTTTGGGTTAAAAAATTCTCTAGATATCTGTTAGGTTCATTTGATTCATGACATCAATTTGTGGTGTCATTATCTCTTAGTTTAAGTCCTTTTCCATTGCTCTGTCCATTGATGATAGTAACATGTTGACCTCTCCCACTATTAATGTGCGGTGATTGATATGTTCTTTAAGTTTTATTAATGTTTCTTTTACAAATGTGGGTGTCCTTGCATTTGGGGCATTGTTGCTCAGAATACAGATGCCATGTTGGTGGAATTTTCCTTTGATGAGTATGAAGTATCCTTCCTCATTTTTATTTATTTATTTATTTATATTTATTTATTTAGGAGCAATAACTGATATCAGGCAATATTTTCATAGTTTGAAACTATGTGTAACAGCATAGTTTTTAAAAAATCTTTCAACATTTTATTGTGGTCTTTTAAAATTTTTATTAATAACAGTTTATTCACTTTGTATCCCCCTTATACCTCCCTCCTTCCTCCCCTTCCGATCCCACCTTCCATCTTTCCCACCCCTGTCCCTTTCCCAGTTCACTGATAAGGGAGGTCCTCCTCCCCTTCATTCTGATCCTAGTCTATCAGGTCTCATTAGGAGTGGCTGCATTGTCTTCTTCTGTGGCCTAGCAAGGCTGATCCCCCCTCAATGGGAGATGATCAAAGAGCAGGCCAATGAGTTCCTGTCGGAGACAGTCCCTGTCCCCATTACTATGAAGCCCATTTGAATACTGAACTGCCATAGGCTACCTTTTGTGCAGAGGTTTCAGGCCATCTCCATGAGTGGTCCTTGGCTGGCGTATCAGTTTCTAAAAAGACCCCTGTGCCCAGAATTTTTGGAACTGTTACTGTCCTTGTGGAGCTCCTGTCCTCTCCAGGTTTACTATCTCCCAGTTCTTCCATAAGATTCCCTGCACTCTGCCCAAAGTTTGGCTATGAGTCTCAGCATCTGCCTTGACACCCTGCAGGGTAGGGCCTTTCAAAGGCCCTCTGTGGTAGGCTCCTGTCCTGTCCCTGTATTCTCCCTCATCTGATGTCCATCCTCTTTGCCTTTCTGCATGGGGTTTGAGCATCTTAGCCAGCATACTCCTTCCTGATTAACTTCCTTAGGTGTACAGATTTTAGTATCTTTATCCTATATTTTATATACTATATCCACTTATGAGTGAGTATATACCCTGTGAGTCTTTCTGCTTCTGGGATACCTCACTCAGGATGATCTTTTCCACTTCCCACCATTTACCTGCAAATTTCACATTTTCCTTGTTTTTCATTGCTGAGTAATATTCCATCATATAGATATACCACAATTTCTGTATCCATTGCTCAACTGAGGGGCATCTGTGCTGTTTCCAGCTTCTGGCTATTACAAATAAAGCTATTACAAACATAGTTGAGCAGATGTCCTTGTTGTATACTTGAGCGCCTTTTGGATATATGCTTAGGAGTGGCATAGCTGGATCTTGAGGTGGTGCTATTCCTAATTGTCTGAGAAAGTGTCAGGTTGATTTGTAAAGTCGTTGTATAATTTTACATTCCCACCAGCAATGAAGGAGGGTTCCCCTTTCTCCAAATCCTATCCAGCATGAGTTGTCACTTGAGTTATTTGTCTCCGTCATTTTGATGGGTGTAAAGTGAAATCTCAGGGTGGTTTTGTTTTGCATTTCCCTGATGACTAAGAATGTTGAATATTTCTTTAAGTGTTTCTCTGCCATTCTATATTCCTCTATTGAGAATTCTCTGTGTAGCTCTGTACCCCATTTTTTAATTTGGGTTACTTGATTTGTTGGTGTTTAACTTCTTGAAATCTTTATAAATACTGGATATTAACCTTCTGTCAGATATAGGGTTGGTGAAGATCCTTTCCCAATCTGCAGGCAGTCATTTTGTTTTGATAATAATTTCCTTTGACTCATAGAAGTTTTTGAGTTTCATGAGGTCCCATTTATTGATTGTTGCTCTTAGAGCCTATACTGTTGAAGATATGTTCAGGAAGTTGTCTCCTGTTCCAATGAGTTCAAGGCTCTTCCTCACTTTTTCTTCTAACAGGGTTAGTATGTCTGGTTTTGTACTGAGGTCTTTGATCCACCTGAACTTTAGTTTTGTGCAGAGTGATAAATATGGATCTATTTGCATTTTCCTACATGTAGACATCCATTTAGACCAGCACCTTTTGTTGAAGATGCTATCTTTTTTCCATTGTATGGTTTTGGCATCTTTGTCAAAAATCAGGAGTCCATAGTATGTGAATGTATTTCTGGGACTTCTATCTGATCCCGTTGATCCACTAGTTGGTGTCTATGCAAGTACCATGCAGTTCTTATTACTGTTGCTCTATAGTACAGCTTGAGATCAGGGATGGAGATACTGCCAGAAGATCTTTTATTATGGAAGATTGTTTTAGCAATTCTGGGTTTCTTGTTATTCCATATGAAGTCAGGAATTTTTCTTTCAATGTCTGTAAAGAATTGTGTTCGTAATTTGATGGGAATTACATTAAATCTGTAGATTGCATTTGGAAGAGGACCATTTTTACTATGTTAATCCTGCCAAGCTGTGAGCATGAGAGATCTATCCATCTTCTGATATCTTTTTCTATTTCTTTCTTTAGAGACTTGAATTTTTTTCATACAAGTCTTTGACTTGCGTGGTTAGGGTCACACCAAGGTACTTTATGTTCTTTTTGACTATTGCAAAGGGTGTTGTTTCCCTAATTTCTTTCTCAGCCCTTTTGTCTTTTGTATACAGGAGGGCTACTTATTTTTTGAGTTGATTTTGTATCCAGCCACATTGCTGAAAGTGTTTGTCAGCTTTAGGGTCTCCCTGGTAGAATTTTTGGGGTCACTCAGCTATACTATCATATCATCTGCAAATAGGGATACTTTGACTTCTTCCTTTCCCATTTGTATCCCCTTGATCTTCTTTAATTGTCTTATTACTCTAGCAAGGACATTGAGAATTATGTTGAAGAGATATGGAGAGAGGGAGCAGCCTTGCCTTGTCCCTGAATTCAGTGGGATTGCTTTATGTTTCTCTCCATTTAGCTTGATGTTGGCTATAGGATTGCTGTATATCACCTTTACTATGTTTAGGTATGTGCCCTGTATCTCTGATCTTTCCAATACTTTAAACATGAATGGATGATGAATTTTTTTCAAATGCTTTTTCAGCAACTAAGGAGATTATCATGTGTTTATTTGTCTTTCAATTTGTTAATATGGTGGATCATATCGATGGATTTTTGCATATTGAACCACCCTGTATACCTGGCCTGAAGCCTACTTGGTTGTAGTGGATGATATCTTTGATGTGTTTTTGTATTGGGTTTGCAAAGTATTTTGTTGAGTATTTTTACATCAATGTTCATAAGGGATATTGGCCTGAAATTGTCTTTATGCTGGGGTATCCAGGGCTGCTTGCTCCTGAATAACTGGGTTCTGGAGATGCCATATTGCTTTGTCTTTTGTTGGTTGAGCTTTTCCGCTGGCCTCTACCCATTGGGATATATTAGGTGTTGAGTGGTAGTTTCTGGTACTTCTTGGAATCCTGTGGTGGGTTGAATCGCCTTGGCAGGAAGATGATTTTTTCCCAAAGGAGCTTTCCTCGTTTTTTAGGTATGGTCACTGAATGGCAGGTGTTTTTCAGGAATTGCCACAGCTCATCTCAGGCATACAGACCTGAGTAGTAATTGTTGCCTTTGCTAGTAAAAGGGGCTATTCTCTCACCCAGAGGAGTTCTGGAGACAGCTGCCCTGCTGCTGGGTTTCTTGCTGTAAATTTAGTGAGCTGCTGCTGTAACCTGGGTGCCCTGTGGCTTGGTCACTTTAGTTAAAGATAACTGGTTGTCCCTTGGAGCAGTATCTGGGGGTTGATCTCAGGATACCCAGACTTCTGTAGGTCTCAGTTTGGAGCTCTGTGCCCCAGTACCCAAGTGGTAATCAGTAGCAGGTGAGCACCACTCTCATGTGTACAGCAGGAGGCTAGAGTAGGAGCCTGTGGATAACCAGAAACTTTTCTGAAGCTAGGTGTCCTGAGGTAGGGCTAGATATTTCCCCCACCTTTGGGTTTTCTTTCAATAGGAAGACTCAGTCTGTGGTGTTTGACATAGTATGTAGAATGCGTAGGCACTTGCCAATGATGGCTCCAAGCCAGTGACTGGGAAAGAATCTGAGAACTTTTCCATGAATGTTCCTGTGTATGGTAGATGTAGTGTGTGTGTGGGGAGTTGGCTGAATTCTCTAATCTGGGACCTGCTGTTTCCCTGCCTGTGGGGTTTTGTCCAGACAGGGAAACCCAGCCTCTAGTGTCCTGGGGCACACAGTTCTGTGATGGAGAGTAGGGCATGCAGGGCTAGCACCTGGCGGCGTACTCAGGCCTGACGGCTGTGCACCCACCGGTCTGCAGGACTTTTCCAGAGATAGACTGGGTGACCTGAGGTCAGTCCTGCTTTCTTCTTCCCTATTTCTTTTCTAGACTGGGGCTCCCAGTCTCTGGTGCCCTGGAGAACATAATTTAGTTTGGAAAGGTTATCAGGACACAAAGGTGTATCCTGCGACCCAGGATATCTTCCAAGTTCTCGCTGAGTGACCTGAGAGTGGACCTGACTGACTCCCACACTTTGGAGTTTCCTCTCACCTGGGAAAAAGGATCTTTGTTGTTTTAGGGCCCAGAGTTCAGTCTTTTAGTTGATGTACCAACATTGCTGTCTTACTCCTTAGACACAATGTCCTCCTGGCACCGCCATCTTGGATTCCCCCCTTCCTCATCCCTTTCAAATAATTTTGGTTGAAAGTCTATTTTATTAGATATTAGAATAGCTACTCCTGATTGCTTCTTGGGTCCATTTGCTTGAAAAAATTATTCCTGCTGCAACATCCCAGGAACTTTCCCAGAGATTAGCTGGGTGCTCTGAGGTTGGACCCAATTGTTTCCCTCATCATTGCTTTTCTTCTTACATTTGAAACACAGTCAGTTGGGACCCACAGATCCAACTATTGGACACCATGCAGTCTCTGCTACCCAGCTTATCAGACACAGTATGTAATCAGCCCAACCATCTGGGATCTATTTTTAATTTTTACTGAATATGTGTATTTTGATTGTATGCATGAATATGCACCTCTTGTGTGCCTAATCCTCACAGTAGTCTGAAGATGTCTTCAGAACTCATGAACTTTTAGCAATTGATAGTAGTGTGTCCCAGGTAATCACTGACAATTGAGCCCAATTATTTGAAAGAGCAGCAAGAACTCCTCACTGCTGAGCCATCTGTCCTGTTTTATGTTGCTTATTTATGATCAGCATTTACATTGTTAATATTTTCATCTTTCTATTTTTAGCTGTTTAAACATGCATTCCCTTTTAATAAGATATCATTGAAGTTACAGTTTAAGCTGGGGCAGTGTTCAGATTTCTGGAAAATAAATATACAACAGGAGTGAATGTATAATACCTTGTAGAAGCTTCAGTAAAGACCTCTGAGTTCTTTCAATATTTTGTGTTTGTTTGATTGACTTTTAGGGGAGGCTCTGTCTTACTATATAGGTCTGGCTGTCCTAGAACTCTTTGAATAGATAATGCTGACATCTAGTTCAATAACATACACCTGTGTCTGCCTCCTGAGTGATGGAATTGAAGGCATGACAGAATACACCCAGCTTGTCCACCCTTTTTTGTAGTTAGTAACTGTTAATAAATTTCTCTGATCTGTACTTATTATAGTTCATCTGTTAATTTCTCTCTCTGTGTGTCTCTGTCTCTCTGTCTCTGTCTCTCTATTTCACACTTTTCTCTCTGTTTGTCTTTGTCCACATTAATTGCCATGTCTATTCCAAAGCTATATCCTCTTCAAAATTTTCAGATATGATACAGTTAAAACTTGTTATTCCGTTTTCTTCTAAAATGACTTAGTGATAACATTAACACTTCTTTTTAATAGAAAAGTTTTAATCTTTATTTTTAATCTATAGACTACATTATTTCATAAGGAGGATATACAAAACAATGATCAAAGAATAATCATGTGTTCTATTCCTTTTCTTTTGTCTGGTCACTCAGAAATATGGTATTATTGGCTATGATTGTTGTTGCTTGCCACTCACATTATTTTTATCCATGTATTCACTGTAGTCCACTTTCCCTTCCACAAATATATGAGCCCTCCTCTTTACATACTGATATGCCACATCCATGAGCCTTGGTCAAAACATAATATTCAGTACCATGTTGTCTTTTGACTGATGTTACCCATCTGTTCAGTGTCCCCTGATCAACACATCTCATTTGTTGCTATATAAAATATCATCACTGTGTTTTGTCCTTCCACTTGTCTCATTAAAGGGTCCTGACCTACTCACCCAAGTAACTGAACATGATTCATAGATTACTCAAGAACCCAACTAATGGCTACTTTCTATTCATGTCTTACAAACTGATGAAACACAGGTTTTTGAAGCACATCTTTGGTTTTATTTTTTTTTCAATCTAACCTTTAGGCTTTTTCATCTCCCCTAGTTCACATCACGCACAGCACCCAACTGTATATCATTCACACTTCTGTGTCAGAAAATAAATTGAAGAAGCAGTAGAATTATATGATTATATTGACAATGACATATAAATTATATTGTTGCGACTATTTCTGCTGTACAAACGCATGGCATATTTTAGAATTCTGTGACCTTCAATGATGTGCATGTGAAATTCAGCCAAGAAGAGTGGGCCTTGCTGGAACCTTCCCAGAAGCAACTCTACAAAGATGTGATGCTAGAGACCTGTAAACCTCACTGCTATAGGTAAGACTGCAATTTTTCTTTCACTTTTAAAATAAAGATACAACTTTTACTTTTTTATTGATCCTCTTCTGTAATTCTAATTGAGAATGAGGAGGAATGGGGTAAATAAATCAGTCATGGTTCTAAGGGTCACAGAAGATAGTGATTTAAGTTTTGCCTTAATAATAACATGATATTTCCAATAATATATATTTTCTGGTACTATATTTTAGGCTATAATTGGGATGACCATAATATTGAAGAACATTTTCAAAGTTCTACAAGTAATAAAAGGTAACTTTATGTGCATGTTGATACAGATATAAATCTTAAATTTTAATGTGTCCTGGAAGTCTGGTGTTTTTTGTTTGTTTGTTTGATTGTTTATTGGCTGCTTTTTATTTTCTGTTTTTGAAATAGATTTTTTTTCTGGGTATCTGTGACTTTCTTAGACTTGCTTGTTAGACCAGCCTGACCTCAAAATCACACAGATCTGCCTGCTCTGCCTCCACAAGTACTGGAATTGAAGGCATGTACCAGCACACATGGCTGTGTCCTGGAAGTTTTAAATAAAAGCAACAGTGTACAAACCACACTGCTTTAAGTGTACTGATGATCATTAAAATCTCATAATTCCATGTACTTCAATATCAGGTATCTGATTTGTGTTTACAAGGCACTCCCCTAAGATAGAAGAAAATAAAATAATATTATAACAAAAATACCATTTGAATCATATGGACATTACAGCTACTGACTTGAACTGCCAATCTGTTTAGTCCCATTCTATCTACTCAGATATTGTAAGAGGTATACACACTGAAATGGTGATCAGTATGTGTCCAAAACCTTCTAATAAGCAAAAATTACATAGTAGAACCAGTGTTACTCATTTTCGTGCAGTAACATTGTAAAATTTAGTGAAAGGAGCAGCTTATGAGAATCAAGAATATTGTTGTGGAGAAACCTTAATCCCTATATGACATGTCTATGATGAACAAAACAAACTGTTAATTCAATGTGGGAATCTTTATTATTTTTGTAAATTAAACTGGTATATCATATGTCAAAATGATTCTAAGACACATGAGCATAGGGTTATTGAACGAAGCAGTGTCCCTGTCTTTCTCCAAGAACAATTGATTTGGTAGTAGTCCCCACTGTGAGTAAATTTTCTGAATGTGATAAATGGTTACTGTTAATTGGTTTTGCAACTTCACTGAGAATTCATCAGCAAACTCATATTGTTGAAAATACCTATGAATACTAGGAATTTGGAACTTCTGCTTGTCTTGGCCCACTTTGTAAATGAAGTATCATTCATACAGTACAAAAATTTGTGAATGGGATTGCTGTGGTAAAACTCTGAATTCTTACAATACTCTTCATATATAGGAGAAAACCTCTTATAGAAAAATGATGCTATAAAAGTGATCCACATAACAAATGCTCTTACCATCACAGGGATCTTCAAAAATACCCATAATGAAGGGGAATACTGGAACGTGAATAAAGTGATAAAATTTTAAAATTTGATTCTTCTTTACCATTAGACCAAATTATGAAATTAATTCATATAGATAAATATATTTATTAGTGTAATGAAATGACTGTGGTAAATCTTTCACATGTGCCAATTTTCTTTGCAGGCATGAAAGCAGTCATACTGGAGAGAAACCCTTTAAATGCACTCTATGTGGTAAAGCCTTCCCCTATATCACTGTTCTCCTATGGCATAAAATAAAACACACTGGAGAGAAGCCTTACAAATGTAATCAATGTGGTAAAGCCTTTGCAAAAAGCAGTCAGCTCATAAGGCATAAAATAACACATACTGGAGAGAAACCTCATGGATGTAACCAATGTGGTAAAGCCTTTGCACAAAACAGTCATCTCATAAGCCATAAAAGAACACACACTGGAGAGAAACCTTATGAATGTAATGAGTGTGGCAAAGCCTTTGCAGAAAACAGTACTCTCTTAAGCCATAAAAGAACACACACTGGAGATAAACCTTATGAATGTAATGAGTGTGGTAAAGCCTTTGCACAAAACAGTCATCTCATAAGCCATAAAAGAACACACACTGGAGAGAAACCTTATGAATGTAATGAGTGTGGTAAAGCCTTTGCAGAAAACAATACTCTCTTAAGCCATAAAAGAACACACACTGGAGAGAAACCTTATGAATGTAACGAGTGTGGCAAAGTCTTTGCAGAAAACAGTACTCTCTTAAGACATAAAAGAACACACACTGGAGAGAAACCTTATGAATGTATCCAGTGTGGTAAATCCTTTGCACAAAACAGTCATCTCATAAGACATAAAATAATTCACACTGGAGAGAAACCTTATGAATGTGACAAGTGTGGTAAAGCCTTTACACAAAACAGTACTCTCTTAAGCCATAAAAGAACACACACTGGAGAGAAACCTTGTGAATGTAACCAGTGTGGTAAAGCCTTTGCACGATACAGTCATCTCAGAAGACATAAAAGAACACATACTGGAAAGAAACCTTATGAATATACCCAACGTGATAAATCCTTTGCAAAGCAGAGTAGTCTCTGAAAACATGAAAAACGCACAGTGGAGAGAAGCCTGGTGAGGATAATTAGTGTGATTAAGCCTTTGCATGTAACAGTCATCTCCTAAGACAACAACACATTCTGGAGGGAAACCATATGAATTAACTGTGTGGCAAAGCCTTTGCATATAACATCTCCTAATACATAAAAGAACACATACTGGAAAGAAGCTGTCTGACTGCATCCAATGTGAATAAACTTTTGCACTTCAGAATCATCTTCACACTCATGAAAGAAATCCTAATGGACAGAAAGCCTACGAGTGCTTTTAACATGGTGAAACCATTTCATATTTGTATAATCTTCATCATCTTGAAAGGATTCATACCGGAGAGAACTTATGAATGTGTTAAACTGGTGAGGCCTTGCACATATCTAGAGTCATCATCATCATCATCATCATCATCATCATCATGAAAGTATCCTTACTGGAGAGGAATTCTGTGACTAAAAGCAATATGGAAAGGCCTCTGTGTTCTTTGGTCCAATGAGATCCAACAGAACTGAAAAACTAGCTCAATGGAAATGACCTCCCTTTTCTGAATGGGAAGGGGAAAGGGAATAGGGTCAAAAGGAATGGAGGGTATTAATGGGGGTAAAGGGAGGGGAGATTATGATTGGAATGTAAAGTAAATAATCTTATTTTTAGAAAGAATACAATGAATGGTCAATATCAATTACATTCAAAAGTATTATAAATTTTTTTTAGGAAAGACTTATTGATAAACCTGATTCTCAACATTTACTGTTTTCAATTGCCTCACTTTAGACAAGAAAAGTTTAGTTCAGTGGGTGAATATGTAGGGAATGGAGAATAACACCAGCCAAGAAGTTCTCTGAGAGTAACACAACAGTGGTAGCCTGTAGAAGTTTCTTTGTGTACACATACCTATTGTTCCAGTGGTACTACTGAAAAACATCACAACCCAGACTGAATTTTGAGGTATGAGGAAGGAGGCTTTCTTTTCCATGTATGACCCTGTTTCTGGATTAGATGTGTAACCATGTAAAGGGTGAGTTTTCTCTGCCTGACTTCATATGGACAGTATCTTTAGACATAGACACCACCAATCAAATTTGATAGATGGCCTTTGACACAGATCCCTCATAACTCTCCCCTCCCTTCAAATATAGGATAATTAGGTTCTGTGTTCTTGTTCATATGATAAGGATGTGCTGTTTAATGAAAATCAAACATCCTTGAAGTGCCTAGTTTTAAACAATTATTGACATCTATCCTTGGAGCATCCCAGTGACTACCCAAGGTGTAGATAGCCTTTGTTTTCTGGAATTAAAGTTGAACTTATTTTCTGAGGTGGTTCCCAGAGTGTGTGATCACTGTCATGCTTGCTGGTCTTCCAAGATTTACACCTCATCTTCTGCCCCTCCTGCCTTCCTGGGCTGGTTGGAAACAGCCCTCCAGGCAGGAGGAGAACCACTTTCTCTGAAACACTTGTGATCAAGTGTTTCGCATTCCAAAGCATTTCATATTTCACATGTTTCTAGATGTGAGGTGGCCATTCAACCAGTGCCTTGAGGGTGGGACTCTATAAAATGAGTTATACCTAGTGTTTATTTCACAGTAATGTTGCAGACAAGTTTCAGTGTATGGAATCTTCTGAGGTGAGCACAGTGGCCTATGGAGAAGAAATAAGAGCAGAAATTTTATTTCCTTGTTTTTAATAGCTGAGTAGTATTCCGATAAGATATGGGTGGATGGCAGAGGAGGGTAACTCCACTTTTCAGTGGACTAGGAAAAAGGGATTGGGGGAAAGAGGGAAGGAGGGTGGGTGAGGGAGTAGCATTTAATAGAGATATATAATGAATAAATTGTGAAAAAATAACAATGATTAATAAAATAAAAATGAATTAGAAAAACATTTTTTTTTTCTTCTCAATATAGTTTATTCAGGAACCTTGAACAATCTTCTGAGCCTGGGGAAAGCCAGCCCACAGCTTAAATAGCCTCTGGGTAGCCAACCCCAGCGTGCCATGTGGGCAATGCAGATTTTTCCACATACACGGAAGCAAGCCAGATCCTCAGCCTTAGCCAAATATGGAGTTGTTTGTGATAGAGAGCACTCACCATTGGGAAGGTGGAAGGCAGAAACCAGCTCCATCTTTAAGGCGCGGCATTATGCAGCTCTCTACAGTTCCCCCTTTTTGTTTTGGAGGCATCAGGCAAGAGTAGAGGTCTGATCTCTGATATTAGATATAAATTGGGACGTTGTACCGATGTTCATTTAGGTGTCATCCACCCAAAGAGCATCAGACCCGTCCGATACCTTTTTCTCAGAGGCGGGACCTGGGGCATCAAACTGCATGCAATCAGACATGCTCTTCTCTGGGTCCAAAGCGGCTGACCCTGAGTGCAGTGCTTAGCCTCGCATTCTGAGCGTAACATTTTGGCTTTTTATGGTATCCAACCATGCTTGGGGAGACAGTCCTGCTTCAATGGCTGTAAAGGCCTGAATGATCATGGCTGCATCACACTGTTGTGAGACTCTAATCTTGCATATATATCACAGGCAAACCAAGGAGACCAACACCAGAAGGCCTGCTAACGCTCCCATGCCTGCCCATTCCTTCAGATGATTCATGGCTGCAGCAATCCATGATGATAATCCTGTGGCTAGTCCTGCGTCCACTCTGGTAGAATTTACCATGACAATGGCCACTCTCAGCTGCTCCATCGTAGTATCGAATTCTCCAGTCCAATTACCTAAAATATAGCTCGACAATTGTTTAGACAGATTTGTAGCACAGGAAAAATTCTCATGTTATATGCTAGTGACTCAAAGTCCAGCATATTTTCATTGACAGCCAAGTTGAGCGATTTGCCATAAGGTATCAATTTGCTCCTGCACGAGGTCAATCCTCTGATTGAACACCATCAAGCTTCCTTTTAGTTGAGCATTAATTCTTTTATGTACAACTAAGGCATGAGCTACATTGGCTAAATGATTATTCAGGGTCTGAGCAGTCTGCCCAGTATGACTCATGGCTAATGCCCCGGTGGTAGCTCCAACAGCTGACAATGAGATGGTAGTAACAATGGTGGCTGTAGTTCCAAGATCCCTTTTCTGTCTGAAGAGAGTCATAGCGTGAGGGGCATCAACGGGCACAGTCACCCAGTGAGGCATGCGAGTAACCAGGGCATACCTAAATTTACTAGCATTCCAGCATTGGGCAAAAAAAGCAAGTATCATTACCACAATTACTTGGCTCTATCTGTCTAATAATGAATAAAAATGGGGGATATAGACAAACAGGTGTGGGCTTATAGGAAATATTATGAGAAGCCTTAACCCCTTGTTGGAACATCCTGCGTCAGTTCTAGAACTAGCAGTGGTGGTGTCTGAAGTCTGAGTAGGTTCAGGAGACCATTGCCCCCAGGGGCGAGACGTGCTCCATGCCAATTGACTAACTCCATGTTTTCCTCCAATTTTGAAAGTCATTTAAGGTTCTTAAATTATTTTTTTCCCTTTTTTCTTAAATTTTTCATCAATTACACTTTATTCATTCTGCATCCCCCCATAAGTCCCTCCCTCCCCTCCCAATCCCACCCTCCCTCCTCCCTCTGCTTGCATGCCACTCCCCAAGTCCACTAATAGGGGAGGTTCTCCTCTCCTTTCTGATCTTAGTTTGTCAGTTCACATCAAAAGTGGTTGTATTGTCCTCTACTGTGGCCTGGTAAGGCTGCTCCCCCCCCCAGAGGGAGGTGATCAAAGAGCAGGCCAATCAGATTATGTCAGAGGCAGTCCCTCTTCACATTACTATGTAACGCAATTGGACTCTGAACTGCCCTGGGTATATCTGTGCAGGGGTTCTAGGTTATCTCCATGAATAGTCCTTGGTTGGAGTATGAGTCTCTGGGAAGTACCTATGTTCAAATTTTCTTGTTCTGTTGCTCTCCTTGTGGAGAATAAAGTCCTTTTCAATTTACAATATAAGAATACTGTAAGTATCTTGTACCTGCTTAGAGGTTTTGCCCTAGATTTTTATATGTAGCTATGTATAGCATTTTTTTATATGTAGCTATGTGTCCTATCCCTTTTTTATATGCAAGCGGTAGTTATGCCTTTATAGCCAAACTTTATATAAACTCCCTCTTACCTTTAGCATTTAAGCATACCCTAGGCATCTTGTCCCTGGGCTTTACATTGATCATGGCTATTTTTTGGCTTGCCCCTTTTTTATACAGAGTGGACAGTTAAGCCTTTAGAGCCACACTTTATATAAACTTTCTTAGCATTAAGCATATAAACTCTCTTACCCTTAGCATTTAAGTATATCCCAAGCATCTTGTACCTGGGTTTTGACATTGGTTTGGGCTATTCTTTGGCTTGCCCTTTTTTGATATGGGATGGACAGTTTTGTTTTTTCAACATATGAATATAATTTTTGAGTGTTTCTGACTAAACTAAGATGGCATGTATTTTGCCATGTTTAAGCCTCTTGTGTCTTTTTTACATAGGCATGGCCAGCATTTTCCCCTGTGAAAATGTTTCACATTTAAAAGGATAAGGCAGTTTCTAGAGCAGTGTGACATTATCTCTCTTTACATAAACCTAAAATATATGTGAATCCAACATTTAGAGCAGTAAGGACATAACATCTATTATTTAGACAAAAAGAATTTACATGGCAACCTTAAAGAAAATTTTGTCATTTTGAATCTTAGAGTATCCCTGCAAGTGGCTAAACAGCTGGAGTTGCCATCTTGGCTTTTATTATGTAAATTAGCTTGATCCAGAACTCAGAGACTTGCCTTTTTCTTTTTACTTTGTGTTGGGAGGAAAGGCATGTGCCTTCACTAGCCTGTTAAAATACATATATATATATATGTATTTGAACATATCTATCTATCTATCTATCTATCTATCTATCTATCTATCTATCTATCTATATGTATAGATATATATGTTCCTTTGCTATCTTTTGCTCCTCGGCGGGTTGAAGAGTCTTTCTTAAAGAGACAGTAATTGACCTGGGAGTTTTTAGGTTTTAAGTTTGGGTATCATCACTGGGAGCTCATTACCCCCACAAAGTTATGATAAAGTATGATTTAAAGAATTGGGATACTTAGATTAGTTGGGTGTCATTTCTTGTAAGTTGCTGTTAAAATTTACTATTAATTATCTTTTAGTAATGCTTGCTGTTAATCTTAAACAGCTGTGCAACCAAATCACCACACAGACACAGGGATCTCTTGAGTTAACCTAGAGCAGAATGCTGGGCAATAGGTACTCCATCCTAAACCTCCAAGTCCTCACAGTTTCCTAACATTTAGATTTCCAAATTTTTCTTGCTTTCAGTGATATCTTTGGTCCAGTCCATCTCTCCACATAGTTCCAAGATCTCTCCCCAGCTCTCCTCTCACCCTTTCTCCTCCCACTCATTTCCTGTCCTCTAGCTCTTCCCCTTTTTCCTGCCCAATGGCTCCTCCCATTGCTCAACATTGTGTCTAGTTGCTTTATTTTGGCCTGTTTACACAAAGTTGAGACAGGATTCTTAGAGTAAGTATCACAATGCAATATCTGAATTGAAGCCACAGAGTGTGGAGGGGAGAAGAGAAATCAGCATTTGAATGAACAAGGGTAAGGTGTATACATTTCAAAGGAACATTAAAAAAGAGAACACACTAGCACTCCATGTGACTGGGTCTGTGTCCAGCCCTAGGATGATGTATGTGTTAAGGGTATGTAAGTGAACCCAGTCTGTGTGTATATACCACTAAGATGAATGGGGAGAGTTGGTCTATGGGGGATGGCATTCAGCGTCAAATTTGGGAAGTTTCTTCAGGAAGCTGGGATCTAGAAGGGTCAAGATCAGCAACAGTGTATGATCCCCTCAGAAGACTGTAAGTGATGTGTTTGGTGGTGCCCTTGACCAGAAGTCAAGGTGCCAAGGAGCAGGTTGATCTGATGTCTGTGGATTCAATTGGTAATTTTCACACTGACGAGGCAAGGCACTAGTTTCTGGAGAAGGAAAGAGTACAAGGCTCTGTCTTGGTGTCCTTGGAGAGAGTTGAAGGTACAGGGTAGACACAGAGGACAGGCGATTAAGTGAGGGGTTTAGGGGGAGAATTACAAGGGATTTTGTGCCAGACTTTGTGTCTCTGTTACTGAGACTCATTTGGGCTGGGCCATCCTGGATCCATGATACAGGTGCTTCCACTGTTTGTGTGGTCTGGGTGACCAGTGAACTGTGGCTTCAGTGTTAGGAACTCATCCCCAGGAATCCCAATACTGCTTTCAGGGGACCAGGAGGGATCCAATATCTGGGTGCTGGAGAGGAAAGTCCCTGGACCTGGTGATCTCCATTCACTGGCATATCTGTCAAGTGCTGATGTCCAGGTTTCCTGACTGTCAGACCAGGGAAACAGCTGTAGGGGTACCAGATCTATTGACCCCCAAATGTGCCAAGAATCCTGAAGATGCCTGAAGGGGAGCAGGAGGTATCATATATGTGGCTGCAAGAATGGAGGTTCCCTAGGCCTGGGGGTCCACAGTCACTGGCATAAGCCTAAAGTTTAGGGCCCCCATGGTTTATTACTCTCAGACCTGGGAGACAGCCATGGAGGGGCCTGGATGCAATTGACCATAACTGTCCCAGGAATACTAAAGCTCCCTTGAGGGGAGCATGGACCATCTGATGTCTGGTTGCTGGAGTGGAGGTTCCTGGACGTGGGGCTACTCACTGGCTGGATGTGCAGAAAGTGCAGGCACTCCAATGTTTGTGCCTTTCAAACTAAGGAGATGGCCCTGGAGGCCTGGGTCCAATTTGCCTCAACCAAATGCTATGCCCCTCTAATACAGTGCAGATTGGTCACCACCATCTTGGAATCCCCCCCCCACAGACCACACTTAGAACAATTTCAGTAGAAATTGAAGACTGCAAGTCTAGCTCCAAAAGCAGGTAAAGATATACTGAGCAAAACTACCTTAAGTTCATCCTGTATGATATAAATGGTACATTAACAAGATTCATCAAAGCCACAATTCTCTCACATACCAAGGGGAGAGATCACAAATACAGAAATCAGTGTAATGACACCTATCACCACTGTTTGCAATTCTTAGATGGACAGCTATGCAGAGCTAGTCTAACCGCGGAATAAGGCTGCCTTTGACTTTAGGTAGATTGACTCAATAAAGGAAAAGGAGTTCATTGGAGCTACCCAAGTCTACTTTCTTTCTCAGAACTGTGACATCAATCTAGAGAATTCCATTTCCAAACTTTGTTTTTTATTTCATGTGCATTGATGTATTGTGAAAGTGATGGACCCTGGAGTTTTAGGCAGCTGTAAGATGCCATGTGGTTGTTGGGATAAAACTCAGGTCATCTGGAAGACCAGTTACTGCTTCAAACCACTGAGCACTCTGACCCTGAGAAACCACTTTTTAAAGCTTTAAATGTCTTTCAGATATACGGATGATTTGAGTTCATGTGTCTGTGCACCCTAATTGAAATGGGTAAAGTGGGCACCAGCTCCCATGGGAACACATTTACAGGGTACTTGCTGGCTAGCAAGTGATATCTGAAATGGAACTTGTCTTCTGTAACAACACCCAGTGCTGTTAACTTCCATGCTATCTCCAGCCACCATTTATTTAAAACTTTTTCTACAGATGTTAATTAAAATATATTACACCATTTCCCCTTTCCTTCTGCTTTCTCCATGCCTTTCTGAATTCCCTCCTTCCAATGTCTTAAAAAATAATGTGTGAATATGTATGGACCTGTATATATATAAAACCTACTAAGTCTATTCCTATTGGTTGTGTGGATAAGGTTTCTGTGCTGAAACCTTTGTATAGGATATATAATTAAGGAGTGCATCCCTGCCTGAGGCAAATACCCCAACTTGGAGGGAGTTCTAGTCTTCAATGCCCACAGGAGTCTAACCCTGAAGTGACCTAAGCTGTCTTGGACAGGAAACATTAGAAAGCACAGGATGACAAATTCCTTAGATAACACATGGTGCTGGAATGGCCCTGTTGTTCTGGAGCTGTGGGGAGGACTATGGACATTGGTCTTAGGCAGTCAGTCTCCCTTTGTTCTGTGGACCTCCCATTACATCATTGACCTTGGATATTTCCTTTGATTTCTTTGAAATCTTGTGAAGTTCCTGCCTCTTCTTTATGAACACCATGACTTTAGACCTGTGTTACCATGCCTGGCTTCATGATAACACAGGTGGTTTCATCCTCAGTGATTTAGGAGAATGTTGGGATGAGTGTAATGAGTACTTACACTTAACTATATTGAGAATCTCCTTATGTCTGTGAGGCTGCTTTTCGCTCTCTGTTGAATAATGGAAGAACTCCAACCTACTATGATGAGTGATAAAAAAATCATGTTAAAAATTAATTTTCTTAATAATTAAAGTTGAGGATTTTAAGCCAAACAACTGCAATTGAACAGTGCTTTTTTTCTATTAGTGTAGTTATGAGCCTGGACACAGAGCCTGTGTCCTGCCTACCATGACCATTTGCACTCAGTGACTTATTCTCAATAAGCACATTAAAAGAACTGAGTTATTGAGGTAGACCATGCCCAACTATATTGCAGGCATTAGGGAGGCAAGGTAAGCAGATATAATATGTACACTAAGTTCAAGGTCAGCCTGAAATTCATACTAAGAATATTCTTTGGAAGAAAAAAGAAAACAATGGTTGAAAATGAAATTCATTTTAATTATTTATTACAATTTATTCATTTTGTACCTGGACTGTATCCACTTCCAAATCCACCCATCCCTTCCCACCATCCCCATCTCCCGCTGTGCTCCTTCCCTAGTCCACTGATAACGGGGTAGGGAAAAAAGAAAAAAGATAGTTAAAACACAAATTATTAGTAAAAACTGGAAACAAATTAACATATGTAGTCAGTGAATAATTTTGACCAGTGATTAATATATAAGGTTATACTTAATCTTTCTTCCCACAGGTGAAATTTGCTAAGTGAAGACATGATAAAGCATATAAATGCAGGCTTATTACAAATAGTTCTAAAACGGTTCCCAGCTCCTAAGGAATATGGCCATCGAGGCTCCCATGTAGGAGACATAAACATTGGTGAAGATAAGTATGTGAAGAGAGAGAAAGAGTGACAGACAGAAAGAGAGAGATAAAAGAGGGATAGTAGAAAAATATAGACAAGAAAACAAAATATCTGGCTACATAGGGAAGAGCCTCTGGGAGAGGGCAAGCACATTCTACTAGACTGGAAAGTTAAGGGTATAGGTGGCGAATTCCAATCATGCCATTGAGAAGGTAGGGACTGAGGGATGCTGGGAGAATCCACTTCTGTCAAAAAGGTACCTCAGCAGCTTGTCTCAGGTGTGAAGCACAAAATATGATAAGTAAAACATCCATTAGGTTTAATAGCTTTAGACAGCAGAGAAGACATAAACAACTAAGTAATCTCACCAAGCTATATATTAAAAATTTCCTGCCTGTAAACTCCTTCCCCATTCTCAGCTATTTCTCTCCTGCAAAGTATTCAAAGAATGACATTATCTTATTGAGCAGAATATATCTCATTTAAGGGGATAGGTCTTTTCAACAATGTCATTCCAGACCAGATTAGAATTTCATGGAATCCATTGATTTACTAGATGATCACCTAAGGGAGATATAGGAATGTTTATTCAGAATATCCTTATTCCAGCCAAGCAGAGAGGTTACAGCGATAACAGAGTGGAGACTGAGGAGATTTAAAACCCAATTTGAGACCACGAAGTGGCGGCCTGCATGGCATTCTGACTAACACACGTATCTGCGAAGAGAAGGAAAGCATTGAAGAACTGGAGAATAGACACACCATAGCTGTGTAGATACAGAGAATACAGGAGGAGGCAGCTTGTCCTCAGGTACAGCCCAAAAATTAATTGCACTCTGGGACTTTCTTTAACATCCAAATCTCCTTCCTTTATAGTTCCTCTATGCTCCACAGGAATCTGTAAATGCCTGAATTCTCCAGCCTTCTATTGACAACTGTTTTAACCTCAGGCTTCCCTGACAACAACCTGCACAGCATCTGGAGTCTTCACCACTCAGGGCTCCTAACTCAATGTTTGCATGCATCAGGGGAACAGAATACAATCCACTTCAGAAAAGTTGGTCTTCATGCCTTCAAGTTCATTTTCTCTCTTTGCACTAGGCATAATTTCCAGAAAGAATATACCCGACATATGTCTTGGTGGGCTCCCATTGATACCTATTTACCACCTGTGAGATTAACTCAGTCTGGTGGGTTTGGTTCAGTGATCAGGCACTTTTAAAACACTTGTATTGTCAGTTGCTCTCCTGGCCATTTTTTGGATACTTCCATATTTTTGTGAAGATATTGGCTCAGAAACTTCTTTAAGCACCAAGCCTAAGTTACTTTCTTATGTTCTCAATCTTCTCATCCTTCTGGGTCATCAGGGCTGAGTTAAAGATGTAGTTAGGATCAACCATTCACATCTAAATGCTATTCATCACACTTTCATGGGGCTAAACATGTGGCTCAGCGCCTATGAGAACTGCCTGCACATTTTCATTTTCAAAGAAATTTTATCATTGAAATTGCCATGAATTCATCAATTATTACATAACAATATGTTTATAATGTGAAAAAAGACAATGTTTTATCGATGTAATATCTCAACTAATCTTATTGGAGCATCAGGGAAACAGAGCTGTAGGAAAGGATTTTGGTGTCCAAAGCTGGAAACCAGACCTCAATGCTCATATTGAGATGACGAAATGATATGTGAAAAAGTTGTCTCCCACTCTTTACATATATGACATGGATTAAAACCACATAATCCTGTCACATGCACACACCAGAAGTGTTTCTTTTTAAGTAAAATCCTTGCTGTTACATTATCTAGAATATTTATACTATATGTTTCGTATAGAATGCAATATTTCAAGATGAAATGAAAAATGGATGATTTGGAGGAACATACAGAATCAGAACGTCCAATCATATATACATGTTCATATCACATGAAGCTATGCAGTGAGTGGCAGTTGATTCCTGATTAAACCACTTCATTACACCTCTATGAAACATGAAAACAAAGCCTTGAGTTACCATATGAAACACATTCCTAGGGCTTCTCTTCAGTATCATTCATTCATAAACGTGAAGCCTATAGAAATGTACAAAGGATTCATTATACTAAAAACATTCACAAGGTTTTCTCTCCAATATGATTTCTTTCAAGGCTTTGAAAAAATGTGACAAGGGTTTGCTGGTTATATTCATAGGGTTTCACTCCAGTATGAAATCTTTCATCCATTTGGAGATCACAGCAATGTGCAAAGGCCTTACAACATTGAGTATGTTCATTGGGTTTCACTCCAGTATGGAATCTTTCATGCCTTTGGAGATCACTGCAATGTGTGAAGGCTTTACCACCATGATTAGGTTCTCCAGTATATGTTCTTTTATTAATTTGGAGTTTTCCGTATCGTGAAAAGGCTTTCCCCCACAGATTACATTTTTATGGATTTCCCTCCAGTATGTGTTCTTTTATGCACATTGAGACAACTGGGTTGTGAAAGGCATTTAACACAATGATTACATTCATAAGGTTTCTTTGCAATGTGAATTTTTTCATGTCTCCGAAAACCACTACTACACACAATGGCTTTACCGTTTTGATTTCATTCATAGGATATCTCTCCATTATGTGTTCCTTTATGCCTTTGAAGACTATTGGTTTTGAAAAGGCTTTCCCCACATTGATTATATTCCTAAGGTTTGTCTCCAGTATGTGTCCTTTTGTGCACTTGGAAATTACTGGACTGTGCAAAGGCTTTACCACAGTGATTACATTCATAGGGTTTCTCTCCAGTATGTGTTCTTTTATGCACTTGGAGTGTAAAGAGGTGTGAAAAAGCTTTACCACATTGAGTACATTCATAAGGTTTCTCTCCAGTATGTGTCCTTTTATGCACTTGGAGAATAGTGGAGCTTGCAAAGGCTTCACCACAGTGATT
This sequence comes from Meriones unguiculatus, assembly GCF_030254825.1. Taxonomy (NCBI): domain Eukaryota; kingdom Metazoa; phylum Chordata; class Mammalia; order Rodentia; family Muridae; genus Meriones; species Meriones unguiculatus. The sequence continues at coordinate 1,670,120 of NW_026843645.1, forward strand.
ACATTCGTAGGTTTTTTCCCCAGTATGTGTCCTTTTGTGCGCTTGGAGAGCATTGGACTGTGTAAAGGCTTTACCACACTGATTACATTCATAGGGTTTCTCTCCAGTATGAATTCTTTCATGTTTCTGGAGACCACTACAACAAGCAAAGGCTTTACCACACTGATTACATTTATAGGGTTTCTCTCCAGTATGTGTTCTTTTATGAATCTGGAGACTAATCAATTGTGAAAATGTTTTCCCACACTGATAACATTCATAGGGCTTCTCTCCAGTATGTGTTCTTTTATGCTTTTCGAGATTTCCGAGTAGTGAAAAGGCTTTCCCACACTGATTACATTTGTAGGGCTTCTCTCCAGTATGTGTTCTTTTATGCATTTCGAGATTTCCATGCTGTGAAAAGGCTTTCCCACACTGATTACATTCATAGGGTTTTTCTCCAGTATGTGTTCTTTTGTGCATTAGGATACCACTGGTTTGGGAAAATGCTTTACCATACTGCTTACATTCATGCTTCTCAAAAATAGGTCTTCTTTCATTCCTGTAAAGATAATTGGGTATCTGTAAGATTTACCATAGTCATTACACTGATGAATCTATTTGTTGGTGTAAATTAAGTTTGCAATTTCGTCTAATTGTAAAATGAAGTTGCATCTTAACGTTTTATCACTTTGTTTACATTCATAGCTACTCCCTTGACTGTGAGTGTTTTGTACTTTCCAAGATACCTTTGGTGGTAAGGAACTTTATTACATGGCTCACTTATAGGTTCATTTTTATGTAAGTGCGTATTCACATATTTAAAAAAGAACTAGGAATCAGCTTTACCACAGTGACTGAATTCATAAACTTTCCTGTTGTTGGAGTCATACTACATTTGTAAATGAACCATCATAGACACAAAAGTTTTCATAGGGCCAGAAATTATACGGATTTTCTGTAGTGAGAGGTTTTTTGGCTGTATTCCCAATGAGTTTGGAAAACTAATTAAGTATATTAGTATAATTTATTAAGAGTCCCCTGCTTTGCCTAGATTTTCTGAATGTGATACAAGTTTATGATTTTTTTATTAATACTGAATGAATGAACACATGAGCAAATATAAACTTATAGTGTTGTCACCATCATGCTTTCTGTTGTATACATGTATAGGATAGTTTAGAATGCAATAGGATAGTTTAGAATCACATGATGATGTGCTTCTGGAAAAAGCCTACTCAGGAAAAGCAGGCTTTGCTGGATCCTTCCCAAAAGTATCTCAACAAAGATGTAATGATGGAGATGTACAAGAACATCATAGCTATGGAGGACACGATGAATATCCTTTAACAATTAAATGATTATTTCATTACGAATAATTATTAATAAATTCAATGAAAACTTGCAGCACATTCAAAAAATCTACTCAAGTAAGGACTACAACGTCTTCTAATTGTTCTGGGAGAATAGGTATGTTTCTTCATTCCGTATCCTTACCCTCACATGACTTGTATGAATTATGACAAAGGATATACCTATTAAAAGAGGAATAAAAAATGAAAGATTTCCAAATTCACAGAGTTTGACTCTTTGCTCATCAAAGACACGTGTTATAGTGATTATGGTTCCTCCACAACAATATTCTTGACACTCCTACCTTCCATCTAACTTAGCTTAGCAACTTCAAGGATTTGAGTAACATCACCTTTGCTATGGGATATTTTCTCACAAGGAGGTCTTGCACATAAAATTATCACCTATTCAATGAATATGCCTTTTGCAGTATGAGCGGTATGATACTCAACAGATAAGAATTTCTATAGAGTATCTAAAATGTGGATATGAGTAATGATTTATCATTCATAAAGAGGAATTTTAATTTAGAATATGGCTACTATGTTAAAAGATCCCATCCAAAGTCCTTCGATGTGTATGTGATCTGGTTGGAATATAAATACACCTTTAATCCAGGAGACAGAGGCAAGTAGATCTGACTTCAATGCCAGCCTGGTTTACAGCAAGTCTCATAAAGTAAAGCTATGGTTCAGGCATGGTAGTACATACCTTTAATCTCAAACACAGGGTATAAAGTATTGTTAGAATGAAGCTCCCATGTTTGAAAGAGATGTCTAGTTAAGTGGCACAATTGGGATCAAAATCTGAAAAATAATTGACAGATTAGGATGGATGTATCTCTCGTGAGAAGAGAGAGGAAAGGAAGCTCATTAAGAGGCACTGCTTGGAGAGAGGACAGAGTTTTACTGGGAGAGTATTTGAAAGACAGGTTGCAGGGTAAGAATTAAGGTGAAGATCAAATGATCCAGAAAATTTGAAAGAGCTTGATGATTAGAAAAAAATGCTGGAGTTATATGAGGCCAAACAATGCAATTCAGAGGGTGGGAGAAAAGCCAGATGTAATAACTTAGCTAGGAGAGTTGTTGGGCCAGAACTCTGAAAGAACAAGATAGGGTGTGCATATGAAGCAGTAATTCACACAGGCTGAAAATCTTCTATACCTAAGATAGATCGTATGGAACTTAGAAGCTGTCCTGCTCAGGCCGAGAATAGCAGACAGAGGAGCAGTAATCCTTGGAGACAGGAATTATGAGAGGTGAAGAAAAGTGCTTTTTACAGTAATATCTGTTTAATAAGGGTTTCACCATGTTCTCTCATTTCAAATTGCCTTGCGAACATAAATAATATACCTGACAGTGAGGAATGTGGGATTCTGAGAATTTAATATTCCTTAATACTCTTAGAGTGGTGTTTGTTTTTACACTGTTTCTTTTCTTTAAAACTTCTGGAACACATTATTATTTTTTCATGAGGTTGTCAAGATGGCTTGGAGGTTAATAGCACTGGTGGTTCCTCCAGATGTCCTGAGTTCAATTCCCAGCATCCACAAGGTAGCTCACAACCATCTATAACAAGATTCTGTGCCCTCTTCTGGTGTGCAGGCAGAATAACATATAAATAATTAATAAATAAATCATCTTTGAAAATTATTTTCACAAGAATATTTATAGCAGCTTTCATGAAATAATTACCTTCCATATCTTCTAGAAGGTTGATAATGTTCTTCCATATTATGGTCTTCCCACTTGTAGCCTAAAATATGTACCAGAAAGGGTAGGATATATTATTGAAAGATACCTAAATGTTCTGTTACTACGTTCAGTAAATCTCAGAAACATGCCTGATTTTTCACCTCAATCATCCCGATTCTAATTGAACTTATATAAGAGCATCAATAAAAACAAACAACAATAACAACAGATGTCCCCTTTACCTTAATAGAGAAAGAAAATTCACTGTCTTACCTAGGGCTGTAAGGTGCTTGTAGGTCTCTATCATCACATCCTTGTAGAGACTCTTCTGGGAAGGATCCAGCAAGGCCCACTCTTCCTGAGTGAAGTTTATATCCACATCAGCATAGGTAATTGAATTCTAAATGATCCCATACATGAGGATAGCAGAAAGGACAATGGTGACAACAGTGTAAATGCATACTTCATTGACAATATATTCATATAATTCTGGTGCTTCCCTGACATCTACTGACACAGAAGTTTCAATGTACTCACCACTCATTTTAGAAGGAAACTAAATGAGGAGGTTCACCTCATTTCTGCAACCTTTGAATAGAATATAGCCTTCCAAGAGAAATGTCAATTAACAGACATAAAGTAAGCAAGTCAAGGATGCTGATGAACAGAACAGACCGCAGATCACAGAAATTGTATGCACAATTACTAACTACAAAAATTAGGAGCAAGCAGGATGTACTGGTTCAAAACTTTAATTCCCGCACTCAGGAGGGAGAGGTATGTGTATCTCATTGAGTCAGAGGCCAGCCCAGCCTCTGAAACTAGTTTCATGACATGCAGAGGTACATTTAAGGCCTGAATCCACCACAATCATTCAAATAAGAAAGATATAATGAACTCCATGGTATTTCTGATGTTCCTACAAAGAATTATATATTCACAACATTTCTGTATCTATCTTAGAGAAACATGAACTGTCCCAGTTTAAACTCTAATATGAATGAGAGTTTACTAAAATGGAATCCGTGTTCAAACAGGCACAAATGGACAGATGAAAACATTAGTACTGGAATAGCTGGTCATAAATGAGCAACATAAGACGATTGAAGTGGATCATCAATGAAAAGCTCTTGTTTGTCTGGATATAACTGGGCTCAATTGCCAGAGCTTACATTCAGGCTCACAACTACCCATTACCCCAAATTCTGAAGTTCTGAGGCCATTGGCTGACTATTGTGAGGACCAGGTACACAAGAGGTGCATGGTCACACATACAGGAAAAATACTACTCGTATTACCTCATTTAAAAACTCAAAACAAACACAAGAGGTAGGAAGAATGTTACAGACTTGCAATTCAATGACACAGAAGTCTCAGGAAGTATTAATGTCATGAGTACATGACATCCCGAGACAAAGAATATAATCTCTGGCAAATATTAAAATATAAGGGTGGATTTGGATCAGCACAATAGCATATGCTTGCATGGAGTCTAAGGTGGTATACTGGGGATCTTCCCCAATATCTTTGTTAATTGAAACCCAATTCTCAGGATCTTCCCTAGTGCTCTAACTAAAAACATGTGGCTCCTTCCTCTCCATACCATCCAGCAAACAGAACACCATGAATACAGTAGTCAAGCAAGCCATTAAAATAGCAACACTCATCCCACACTTTCTGAAACTTCAGAGTGCTAACAGAACCCCAAGAACAAAACTCCCACACATCAAATCAGCACTTGGCCTATAATTGCCCCAAACCCAGATGCCTAGACACCAGTTTAGGGATAGATTCAAGAACAGTCAGGTAATATGTCACCACCTGAGCTCAGCTATATTACCACAGCAGGGACTAACTATCTGAAAATTACAAAACTTTTTACAGAAACATAAAGGAATATATCTTCTCATCATTTCATGAAACATCCTCTACAACTGACCACATACTCAGACACAATGTAAGTCCTAAGAGCAAACTGAAATAACATCATGTATCCTATCAGACCACCCTGGCTTATGGCTGGATATATATAGCATCAGAAAGAACACAAAGCTTACAAACTCATGGAAAGTGAATAACCTTCAAACAAGTGAAAAAAATAGTTTCAAACAGAAATAAAACATTTGAAAAGCATAAAATTCATAGAAAATAAATACATATCACATGCAAACTCATGGAAAATAATGAGGAATGAAAAGTGATACTAAGAGGAAACTTCATAGCACAAAGTGCCTACATAAAGATACTGGAGAACATTCATACTATCCATGTAACAGCAGACCTGAAATGTCTAGAAGAAAAATATATAAGCACACAAAAGGAGTAGAGATCAAGAAATTATCAAATTGAGAGCAGAAATTAAAAAAAAATATATAAAGAGATGATAAAGAATCCAAAAAATAAAGGTTTGGGTTTGGGAGAAAATAAAACAGATGGACACACTCTAATCAAAACTAACTAAAAGAGAGAGAAGATATTAAATTATAAAATCAGAAACTGTGTTAAGAATTTTTGTTTCTTTAAAATCCCACTCATGTTATGTGAATGTGTTTTTCTTTTAACCCCAGGTGTGGAGCGCAAGGCTGCTTCAGTTTGTTCACAGCTGTTAGTTTTGATTGTCTCGTGCTCTAGCAGGCCTGTGGTTTTGTCACCTGCACATAGTTATTTCTGAGTCTTCTGGAGAAAGTTCACATGACAGAGCCATGAAAGGGACCAGGTTTTTGAAGAAGGAAGAAGCTGCTGCTCTTCCTGATGCTGTTCACCCACACTGCTACTCCATTTGTCACTGCTGGTTTGTTGGGACTGCTGGATATCCTGGTGACTAACAGGTATTGCCCCAAAGAACCTGGCCACCCTAAACCTCACAGAGTAGCTTTAAGGGACTTATAACTCTTTCCCTTCTAGCTTTTGTTCTCTTTTACCTAGTCAGGGTGTTGGAAGGAATAAATTTTCGAAGGGAGGTAGACATTAAGAAATGGACAAAGAAAAGAGATTTAAGAAAACCAGTCCATTTGCTGTTTGAGTGGACTTCTAGAATCCAGATGACAGAGACTGGTAATGCCCTAAAGAAGTCAATTGCCATAACTCATTTTGTGTTCTCTTTCAATAGCTTAAATTGTGGCATTCCGGCTCATTTCATTCCAAAGAAAAATGTTTGCTTCTTAAAAAACAAAAACAAAAACAAAAAATACTAAACAACCTGTGACCCATCCCTTCAAGGCATCTGTTCCCATGCTTCATCCTTTAGGTCACCTGTGCCTGTGTCCTTACATCAAAGCACCCACTACTGTGTGGCTACATCTGAAAGCCAACACCCATTTGTGTTCTCCTGGACATATTTTTTCAGACAAAGATTACTTCAGCCTAGAATGATGAACTTCTGGTAGTATCTCCATACGTGTCTTCAAGATATACTAATAGCAATAGTAATAAAAACTACCTGGGGCTGGCATAGAAATAAGCTGAGTGATCAATGGAAATAAATAAAAGACACAGATAAATAAATAAATACAATGGAAAAGACAGTATCTTCAACGAATAGTGTTGCTCCAAATACATGTCCACATGTAGAAAAATGCAAACAGATCCATATTTCTCACCCTGCAGAAAACTCAAATCCAAGTAGATCAAAAACTTAAACATAAAGTCAGATTCCCAAAATGTGCAAGAGGAGAAAGTAGGTAACACTCTTGAACTCATTGGTCCAGGAGAGACAACTTCCTGAACAGAATATCTGCAATGCAGGCGATAAGATCTACAATTAATAAATGGAACATCTTGAATCTCAAAAGCTTTGTAAAGCAATGGACACTATCAAGACGAGAAGATGGCTATCTACAGATTGAGAAAAGGTCTTCACCACCATACATCTGAAAAAGGGCTAATATCCAGAATTATGTTAAAGATATCAAGAAATTAAGCACCAACAGACCAAATAATACAATTAGTAATAGGACACAGGGATAGAGAATTTTCAACAGTGCATAAATACTTAAAAAAATGCTCAACATCCTCACTCATCAGGGAAATGCAAATCAAAACTGTCTGTGAGACTCCATCTTACACTTGTCAGAATGTGTAACCATGAGACTATGGCCAAAACCTCAAGTAGCAACATATGCTGGCAAGGATGTGAAGAAAGGGGAACACTCCTCCATTGCTGGAGGGGAAGCAAATTTATATAACCACTTTGGAAATCAATCTGGCAATTTCTCAGAAAACTGGGAAAAGTCACACCTAAAGACCCAGCTATACCACTCCTGGGCACACACCTGAAAGTTGCTCCACCATCCAACAAGGACATTCCGTCAAAAATGCTCATAGCAGCATTATTTCTACTAACCAGAAACTGGAAACAATCTATATGCCTCTCAACCGAAGAATGGGTAAAGAAACTGATATTTACACAATAGAATATTACCCAGCCATTAAACACAAGGAAATCATGAAATTTGCAGGCAAATGGATGCAACTAGAAAAGATCTTCCTTGGTGACATACACAGACCTCAAAAGATAGTACTAAGCCTCAAGGACAAATATGAGAGGAGAATAATGAAAATCCCTTTTACAGGACAGAGCTGTAGAATCTCCTCCTCCCCAGGGAATCCACACTCAGAAAGGCTGACAGGACAAGGGACTCTGTCCAGGGCACCACATACATACTGGCTCACAGTCCATCCCACTTCTAACACATCGGACTCTCCTAGCTCAGCAGACCAGCTTTTCTGGGACTGTCAACAATGAATCCCATGGTCTCCATGGCATAGCTAGCTTATTTTCCAGGGTATTGATCACTACATAAGCACCAGAGAAGAATCTTGGAAAGACTCTGCAAGGTACTTTGTACTGTTCCTCCTTCCAGGATGTGAACTTTCCCCAGAGTCCATCATAATATGCTTACACCAAGCATTTGGTCCTCAGGACTCTGGCAGATCCTCTACTGAAGGATGAGAGATCAGGTGACTCAGACAGCACAAACCATCTCAGCTCTGCCCTTCCATTCTAGGGGCAGACAGAGCCTTAGCCTAGTAAATTAGTAGTTTAATAAATGTTTCCTCTCTCCCAGGGTACATGTTTATTTTACAAGTCACAGGGTCCTGCATGTATACATTTCATTACCCTCTCACTGTCCAATGCAGCCATCTCTACCTCACAGATGAGAATTTTTGTAGCAACCCTCAGTCAAATGCAAACAGTAACAACAACTAAAGCATAAGGGAGCTTTGCATTTGAAAGAAAGAAGTGGCAAATGGGAGGTGAATGAAAAAATAAAAATTAAGTGACATGACTCTTCCTAGGTATGGTGGGGAGAAAGTTTATTATACATAGAAAGACACACCCACGGGCTGGAAGATTTGGGAGAGCCCAAGGTAACCATACCTGTGAGCCATGTGAGGACAGGGAGGAGAGGAGAGGGGCACGCCAAACCATGAGACTATGACAGTAAATATTAGATGAAATAGAGCAGGTAACCGAATTGGCTAGATAACAGAAAGAAGGGCAGCTGGGTTAAGGGCCTGAGCCCTGGGCTAGAGGGTAGTGTATGCCAGCCATAGCCTATAAACAGGTAGGGACTCGGAGATGCTGGGTAAACCTGGTAGCTAATTCTGCTCTGAACTGTTAAATAGGCACCTCAGCCATTTGTCCCAGGATTTGAGTCTTAACAGTGCCCAGGTCGCCACATCCAGTCTGCGCACAGTCCATCCCACTTCTAACACGTGGGACTCAGAGTGCTCAGCATTCCTAAGGCCAGGACAAAGGACCTCACAAGCAGCTGATGGATGCCGGTTTCCATCCAGCCTGGGAAGGACAAACCACACCAGCTCCGGCTCTTCAGCCTCCTACTCCACCACCATGTTGGGGGGCGGCAGCCACACACTCACCATGTCGCCTCTTTGGAAGTCGCCTGAAACCCCTCACAGGACCCAGCAGCTGAGAAGAGACCACTGGATGCCAAATACTCTGCAGAGCTCAGCTTCCAAAGCGAACCTGCAACAAACCACCAGGAAAAACCCTCCCCTTCCTGGAAGTCCTGATTGGTCTAGAGCGACATGAGCACCTCCCCTAGGCTCACAGTATACTAAAGAGACAAAGAGACAAAGAGACAAAGCATAGTGCTTCCTGGCCCAGGAGGCATGAATGCATGTTTGCTAATTACAAAGAGCAAGTAGGGCCTGGTTTAGGGAGGAAGCTATGCTCAGGGCAGGGACCTTGGATCCATGACTTGAACTTTGGGTCCATATGTGGAGAATCAGGGCCACACCATTTCCAGATCTGCAGAGATTTCTTTGTCAGTAGACTTGTGCCTGTTGTCTGCTAGCCTACCCTTCTGTCTTCCAGCACTCAGTAGGGACTTCCCCTCCTCCTGGAATCAAGTGGATTAACTTGAACACCCTGTTATTCAAATTGCAGTGGAGTGAACCGAACCATCTGTCCACAGGAGGAAGGCTGCCAAAAATGCTGACAATTAAAGAGAGATTTTAGGAAACCAAATGAAATTGTTGTTGTGTGAATTCACAAATTCACAGTGGGGTCAGTGAAACTGCAGCTACTTTTCACCTGGTCAGTATCAGACAACCCTGGGAGAAAAGCAAAAACAAACAAACAAACAAACAAACAAACAAAAAACCAAAACAACAACAACAACAACAACAACAAAACCCAGGTGATATATAATTTAGAAGAGGCATGTCTTCCTCTTGAGAAGGTTAGTTCTTTATTCTGATTTTTGAATACCTGCGCTATAGAACACACAAATGTCCAATCAGGACATTTATTGATCATCTATAATTGACTACCTCACTTCATATTGTTAATGTCAACTACTGCCAAAGCATGAAAACTTCCTCCCTCTTCTTGCCCATCCTTTTCAGTGCTGTGACTACAAAAGCTCCAAAACTGGTCAGTTATCTCACTTCTTACACAGTTCCTTCTTCATTTGTAAAGCTCCAATAAAGGCCAGAATGTTTGGAAGACTCATTCACTGGCCTAATTGATCTTCTCATTGACCAGTAAGGCCCAGTCTGGAAGGAGTTTCAGGACTGTCTTCTCAGCACTACGAAGCAGACACAGGTCTCGGTATTCAAGGCAATTTGCAATTACATAGCATGAGACAAGCCTGGGCTATAGGAGATAATTTTCTATATTGAAGTAAATAATACAGAGCACTTGAGAAAATAAAAAAAATAACAGTGTAATTACTAAGAAACACTAGGGACTAAATAATAATAAGAGATTAGAGCTATGATGCATTTAAAGAAAATGCAATTTAAAGAGAGAAACCAAGAGTTTCCTTTTTGAAAAGATGAATAATGCTGAAAAATGCATAGCTATAGTCACCTTGAGAAAGTTCAGGCCATTCCCTGGTAGAAAGAATATTGTTAATAAGACATCTCTAAGATATGTATATGTGTCTATATAAACATACATACTGTTTGTAAAAAGTTATGACACATGGGGCGCATATGTTCCCCACAGAGGACATAGACTACTATGTAATAAAAGCACCAGTGCCATGCATGGAAAACATTATCTTTCACATGAACAGTGTCCAACGCACATGAAAAACCCTTAGGTTGCTGCTGTTACCTTTGGTTCTATCCCAGAATTTGAAGGCAAGCCCCCATTTCTTGAAGCCAACATGGACTTCAGAAACAGGCCTCAGAGAATTCAAGTTGGGTTTGACCTGAAAGCCTCCTGAATGAAGACTAGATTTCATAACAATGGATGGTTTTATTTAGCTTGATAGTGTAGGCACGAAACCAACAGTGTTACGCAGCTGTACCTATAAACTACAGCAGTGATTACCATGGCAAGATATCCCCATAGCAGCACTCATATCTTGATGGTAACTAACATCTGTTCAGTTGAAATGAAGGCCCAACCAAGAAAATGGAAAAAAAATGTCTGGTATTAGAAACCTAGCCAAGTACTCCAGAAGAGTGAAGTCATGGATGTTAAAAAAAGAACCTACAGCATTAAACTTAATAAACCACAACTATTGACCTAATTCTAATTTATACACTTCTATCTACTTCTCTATATCCACTGCCTTCCTCATAGAAAATCATTGAAACATGAAAATTAGTTGAAATGCCATAACAACATATTGCACAATAACCAGGCTCTCTCTCTCTCTCTCTCTCTCTCTCTCTCTCTCTCTCTCTATATATATATATATATATATATATATACATATATAGATGAGCATAAATATAGCATTATTTATAAATATGTCATATGTAACTATAAAACGTAAAATTCTATACGACAGAAGACATAAAAATCAACTCTAATGTTAGGATCAAGAACCATGAATATTATGACTATGTTTTAAAGAGATTGTCATTAAAGTAGAATTCAATGGAATATAATTGGGATAATGGTGAATATTAAGTGTATGTGTAAAAAGCAATCTGTAATACTAGGCAAAACTATTTAAAAATATTCAACACTTGGTGAACAAACTATCTGTTTAAGAATGTATGAACTGAGTAAAATGATAATTATTATCTCCAGTATATATGAAAAAATAAAAAAAATGTTATGGGAAGCTCACAGGTTTCTTATCTATGATTTTGGTAGGCATAAGTTTATTGTGTAATTCAAGTGCTGATTTCTGTATTCCCCATATGTGGTTGCAAACCTTGTTCTGAGAATCTCTCTGAATTTTGTATAATCTAAATTTTTAGATCCAGGATACAGAGGCCTCGAAGAATAAAGGTCTGTGCTAAGGCTAGGTGAACCACACTATAATCATAGGTTTACAATAAACAGAAAGTTCTCAGATTAAAGGTGTGTATTAGGGCTCAACCAATAGTAAACAGGGTTTTACAATTCTCAGTTTTGGGATTCTCAAGGGGATTAAATACCCTGTCAAAAAAAAAAAAAAAAGAAAAAAAAAACAGACTCATAGACTTTGGAGAAATAGAATCAATAAAAGATCTCCTGGAGCTATCTCTTTCCCTGTTTTGAACTGTACTATAGAGCAACAGCAATTAAAAAAAAGGCTTGGTACTGGCATAGAAACATACTGGTGGATCTGTGGAATTGAGTAGAAGACCCTGAAATAAACCCACAAGCCTACAGATTCTTGATTTTTGACAAAGAAAACAACACCATACAATCAAAAAAATAGCATCTTCAAGAATTGGTGCTGGTCTAGCTGGATGTCTACATGTAGAAGAATGCAAATACATCTGTACTTTTCACCCTACACAAAACTATAGTCCACCTGGATGAAAGTCCTCAACATAAAACTAGACACACTAAATCTCTTAAAAGGAAAGTTAGAGAAGAGCCTTGAACTCATTGGCAAAGGAGACAACTCCCTGAACTGAACACCAACAGCACAGACTCTTAGAGCAACAGTCAATAAATGGGACATCACGAAACTGAAAATCTCATGTAAAGCAAAGGATACTGTCATCAGAACAAAACAACAAGCTAAAGACAAGGAAAGGATATTCACCAACCTATATTTGATAGAGGGCTAATATCCAGAATATATAAAGAACTGAAGAAGTTAAACAACAGCAAAGCAGTTTTTAAAATGGGGTACAGAGCTACTCAGAGAATTCCAACAGAGGACTATCAAATAGCAGGGAAGCACTTAAAGAAATGCTCAACATTCTTAGTCATCAAAGAAATGCAAATCAAAACAATCCTGAGATTCCACCTTACACCCATCAGAATGACTAAGTTTAAAAATTCAAGTGAGAACATATGCTAAAGAGGTTGTGGAGAAAGGAGAACTCTCTTACAAAGCTGGTAGGAATGTAAACATGTACAACCTCTTTAGACATCATTCTGGCATTTTCCCAGAAAATTAGCAATAGTGCTACCTCAAGATCCATCTAGAGCATTCCTGGGTACATATTTGAAAGATGCTCAACCATACAACAAGGACATTTTGTTCAACTATATTCATTGCAGCTTTATTCTTAATAGCAAGTTTCTTGAAATACCCTGGTTGTCCATCAACAGAGGAATGGAAGAAGAAATTGTGGTACATTTCCACAGTGGAATATTACTCAGCCATTAAAAATGAGAAAATCATGAAATTTTCAGGCAAATGGAGAGCACATACACACAAAAAAGATGATCCTAAATCAGGTAACCCAGAAGCAGAAAGACACCATGGTATATACTTACTTATAAGTGGATATTAGACATATGATATAGGATAAACTTACTAAAACACAGATTCCTAAAGAAGGTAAACAACAACAAGGACCCTAGGGAAGAGGCTTGATCCTCATTCAAAAGAGCAAACAGGATAGACATAGGAAATAGGAGAATACAGGGAACAGAACAGGAGCCCTCCATAGGGTCCTCTGAAAGACTCTAGTCAGCAAGGTATCAAAGCAGATGCTGAGACTAATTGCCAAATTTTGGGCAGAGTGCAGGGAATCTTATGAAAGAAGGCAGAGAGAGAAAGACCTGGAGGTTTCAGGAGATCCACAAGGAGATCAACAGAGCCAAAAAATCATGGGCCGGGGGCCTGCAGAGACTGATAAATCAACCATGGACTCTGCATGGAGAGGACCTAGACCCCAGGTATAAATTTTGTCGGTATTTAGTATTGCCTTTTCTGTTGCTGTGAGGAAACACAGTGTCTAAGTCAACTTTTACAATAAAGTTTCCTTTGGCTTATGGCTCCAGAGGGATACGGGATCACTATGAAAGTGGTGTGACAGCAAGTTTCAGATCTAGCAGCTGAAGAACTCACATCATCCTCTTGAGGCGTGAAGCAGAGAAGGAAACTGGAAATGCTATAGGGATATAAACTCTCAAAGCCCACCTCATATTACTTCAGTAGGACAGCATTTCTGAATTCTTCCCAAATGGCACCAAGCCTACATGCCTGCCTCTTGTTACAGGAGCCAACTCATGAGGAAGAAAAACTCTTTAAGTCAACCTTTAGAGGCATCAGAATCTGGGTTACAGAAAGGAATACATAGGCAGTATCCTAGCAACTGAATCTCTAGTGGGCAGGAAAAGAATGTAGTGAAGCTCGTTCCTTTCCCCAGGTGGCCAGACTTGTCTGCACCTGGCTGGCTTTCCTTCAGGCTTGTGCTTTAACTTTAAAGCAATGCCCAAAATTCTTTGGTGTCTCAAGGTCACATGTTTAGTAAAAATCAGGTGATACCAAGAGAGCTCATTGACAGCAGGAAGTTTATAGATGCCTCCATTTTCTTCTATGCAACAATAACCAAGAAGTCACATGGCATTTACCTTTTCATGAAATCGTTAGTAAAGAACATGGCAAATTCATGGTTGCCTCCATGGTGGTAAGGTTACTAGCCAAAAGATAATCAAACCACATGATTCCATTGTGCTCAAGGTCAATGGGGTGGTTTGAAAAAGAATGGCCCAGACAAGTTCATGTATTTGAATTTTTGACAAATTGGCAGTGCCAAGGTTGAGTAGTGGGGCCTTGTTGCAGGGAGTATGGCCTTGTTGGAGGAAGTGTGTCACTGGGAAAGTGGGATTTGACTTCTCATATGCTCAAGCAGGCCTAGGGTGACTCTGCAGCTGGCTGATCAAGATCTAGAACTGTCACCTCCTTCTCCAGCCCCATCTCTGCCTGCCCACTGCCATGTTTCCCTCCATGGTAATCATGGACTAAACCTCTGCAAATGTCAGCCAGCTCCTATTCAATCTTTTTCCTTTCTATGTGCATCCAAGGTCACCGCATGTTTTCATAGCAACAAAATCATAAGAAGAGTTAGCTCACCTTCAATGGATGGTGAGCTCAACACTCATTATCACATGGCCCTGTGGTATACATGGTTTAGATGACTCCAGTCAGACTCCCTTTTCTTTATAAAACCATGTTAGTTTGTCCTGGATACAGGAGGAGAAGATTTCTATGGCTGGGGTAATTAGGCATGGAACAAAGGAAAGAATTCTGTTGTCTCAATCAGAAACTGTGGAGTCCACATATTTTAGCAGAGGAACTGCAATTGTGGAAGCAAAGCCTTGTCATTCAGGGGTTTTACCTCCTCAGTCCCCAGACACAAGAGGTTTCTAGACCCCACTGTATTGTGGTTGACTGTGACGGGGCTGAGCTCAGATGGTTCTGGGACCTTTTATATGATCTGGTATTTAATACTTTGGGAAACATGCTTTCTAAAATAGTTAATCATAAGGAAAATATTGGCAGTGTGTGTGTGTGTGTGTCACTTTTGCTCAGAAAAGCATTGACTTATGGCATTGAAGACAGTCAAAATTAACCACCCCAAGAGACTGCCATTAACTGCAGAGCTGACCTAAATGTTGCCATCTTTTTCTGTGAGGACTGGTACAGAGGGAAATTACAGATAATGACACAGAGAGAGAGGATAGAGACTTGTACTAAAGTATGAAGCTTGGATAAAAACCTACATTGGAAAACTTGCAGTGTTCAATCTCTCCCTAGTCAGCGTAGGTCAGGGGAGATGAAGGAAGCCTGTCACAGAGCAGGAGGAGTTGGCTCCCCTGTGCCAACAAGAAATGATTTCTCTCTTCAGTTTGTTTCTACTTTCTTTTTCTCTAGAGCTATCTCTACCTTGGTGGCTCACCCATGTTGGTTTACATTTTGCTGAATGTCTTTTTATAAGATTTCTTGCACCCAAATTTCATATGAAGCACATGTCTCAACCCTGAGATGACCCAATTACCAAAACAGGACTTTTTGGTTCCCCAAAGCATTTCTTAATTTTGGTGTATGCACAGATGGTTCTTGCAGCCCTGCTAATTTCCTTGGACCACAGTCACTGTAATGTCTAGAGACCTGCACCCCAGGGGTTCCTTTACTCAGATGGAGAATTCTCAAGGTACAAGGCCATTACAGAAGCTGGTGGGAGGCATTTATCTTCAGAGGATGATTCAGGTGTTTCCTTGACTGACTTACCTTCTCACACTAAAATATGAATTGCTACAAATAATTGCCTGGACAAGACTACCTTTTCACTTCATCAGGAGGATGTGCTTGTTAAAAGGGAATGTACCTATTTGGGAGAAGAACAGTTCCTCAATAGCAAATGCACTTGGTTTTATCCTAAGGAATGTGGTGGTGACTGAGTTTCTTTTCTCCAAAATTTGTGGTTAGAGCTCACAATCTCCTTCACAATGTGAGTATGAAAGGAACTGGTGCATATGGAAAGAAGGAGGAAGGGGAAGGAAGACATTGCTCCAGGAAAAGAAAGGTCACTGATCCTGGTCATCAAATAACTAGAATTCAGACATGTTCCTGGGAAGGAAGAATATTATGCTGGATGGAGGACATGTTGAGATTAGAATTCCATATGTTAAATACAAGTTTTACATTCTTTGAGAGAAAAGACTTATGGTTGATATTTCTTTTTATATTTATTTTTAATTTTTGTATTCATTTTACATCCCAATCACAGTCCTCTCCCTCCTCTCCTTCCTATGGCTCCTTCTCACCCTATTTGTCCTTCCCCTTGTTCTCAAAAAAGGGAGCCTCTTTCCAGCACTGACACATCAATTCATATCAAGACTGAACTCCTCCTCATCCTCAGGCCAGGCAAAGCAGCCTGGTAAAGATGAAGCAGTGAAAATCAGGCAACACATTTATGTCATAGACAGCACTTATTTCTTACAAGCATCTGTGTAGCTGCATCTGTAGAAACCAGAGATTAACAGGAGAAGCATAGAAGGCTATTCTGATCTGCCCCATGTCTGGAGAAAACTCTAGAGATGAATGCCTCTCTATCTGGGAAAAAAAAATCTCAGTTTCTGAAAAGTCAGTAACCCATTTCTTGGCATATCTGCGTTTTTCAATTGTTGCTGTGTTAGCTTGTGGTTTTCCTACTAAGATGATTGAGATGGCTAATACATTGGTTTTAAATTGTTAAAAATTCTTATACCTTGTCTGTGTGTGTTCGTTGGCTTTAGCTGTCAATGTTACATAGCTTAGCATGATCTGAGGTAGTACCAACTGGGGGTTCCCCAGATGACAATCACTTGTGGCTATGTTTGTGGGTGAATACAGTGGTTGTGAATTCAGTGGCAAACCCCAGGCACTGATGGTCAAAATTTATCTCAACACGTGGCCTGGGCTGGTTAAGAAAATTTACATAGAAGTAGACAGTGACCTTGTAAAAGAACACAGCAACAAAAGTGTTCCACCATAATCCATGCCTTCATTTGATAGCCTGAGTTTCTTTCCTGAACTCCCTCAATGTTTGGGGCCTGCCAGCATCAGCCAAAGAAGCCAACTTATCACCTGAGTCATTTTCCATTAGTGGAGTTAATGACAGCAACAGAGAAGAAAGGAAGAACAAAATTTGTACCCTCAAAATATGCTTGTCATTGTCAGAAAATCCAAGTATTGTTGTTTTTACCAATACACAATATATAAGAAATCTAGATATCAAAAGCCACTTTATGTTTAACATGGAGCTTAATGTTTTATTCCAGGAAGTACTGAAAGAAGGGAGTGGCGAGAGAAATACAGGTCATGGAGGTCAAGGTAAGGGAAGATTCAGTGGAAAATAGACTCAATGAAAAGTTGACTAGAGGTTACATGATGATTTGAATGATGATGGCCCAATATGCTTATGTAATTGAAAGCTTGGTACTCATCTAATGGAACTGACTGAGGAAAATTAAGAGATAATGGAATCATTGGATGGGGTGTGTCACTCTCTGGAGTCTAAGTATGGCTCCATTTCAAAAAGAATAATGTGAGAAGGACAACCTGGTGAAAGAGCTGTCACCACACAATCATCTATTTTCTGAGTTATGGGGCCATGTGAGGGCACTGTGCTGGTGGAGTTCATGGAGATATGTGCATGTTTGAATGTGTATGTATGTGTGTGAGAGACAGAGAGAGAACAATCACCCAAAGGTTCTGGGACTGTGTTGAGCCCCTTGGAAGATGTATATGTTACAGGTATCTAAGGGCCCCAGTCTGTGTGTGAATCTCTCAGTCAGAAGAACAGGGAGGTTGTGTCCATGGAAGATAGGATTCAGCCTTATCTTTTGTGAAGTCCTGAGTGAGTTTTCCTAAATACAGAGCCATCTCATCAGCCCTTAGAAAGCAACATTTTAAAGCTTTGTATGTGTTTCTTTTATTTGGATGTTTTGCATTCACCTGTCTGTGTGTCTTAACTGCAAAGGCCAAACAGGACATCAGATCCCTTGGGGATGCATTTACAGCTTATGCTTAGCTAGCTTGTGATTCCTGAAATGGAACCTGTCTCCTATAACACCCAGATCTGCCCCATGTCTGGAGAAAACTCTAGAGATGAATGCCTCTCTATCTGGGAAAAAAAAATCTCAGTTTCTGAAAAGTCAGTAACCCATTTCTTGGCATATCTGCGTTTTTCAATTGTTGCTGTGTTAGCTTGTGGTTTTCCTACTAAGATGATTGAGATGGCTAATACATTGGTTCTAAATTGTTAAAAATTCTTATACCTTGTCTGTGTGTGCTCGTTGGCTTTAGCTGTCAATGTTACATAGCTTAGCATGATCTGAGGTAGTACCAACTGGGGGTTCCCCTATGCCCTCTATAACCAATTTTTATTTGAATTAATTTTACAGATTTTAATTAAAATATATTACATCATTTCCCCTATTTTTGTCCTTTCTCCACCCCATTTCAAATTCTTTCCTTCCAATGTCTTAAAAAAGAATGTGTGAATAAGTATGGATCGATGTATATAAACAAAACTTAGTCCATTTATATGGCATGTGTGGGTAAGGGTTTTTGTGCTTAACCCTTTCCATAGGGTATATAAATAAGGAACTCACCACTGCCTGAGGCTAATTCTCCCACTTCCAAGAGTATTCTAATCTTCAATGCCCAAAATAAGTCTAACTCTGAAGTGACCTGACCTGTCTTGGACAGGAAACATTAGCAAGCAAGGGGTGGCAAATTCCTTAGGTAACACATGGTGCTGGCATGGCCTGGATGTTCTGGGGCTGTAGGGAGGACTATGGACATTGGTCTTATCCAATCAGTCTCCGTTTCCATTATGGACCTCCCATTATATCATTGACCTTGAATATTTGCTAGGATGACATTGAAATCTTCAAGTTCCTGCCTCCTCTTTCTGAACACCATGACTATAGGCCTGTGTTACCAAGCCTGGCTTAGGTGGTTTCAACCTCAGTGATTTAGTAGAATGTTGGGATGAGTGTAATGAGTAGTGACACATACATATACATACTTATGTCTGTGAGGCACCTGCTCAGTATATGTTGAATAAGGACAGAACTCCGATTTACTATGATGAGTGATAAAAACTCAATGTTAAAGAAAAAAATATTTTTCTTTATAATTATAGGAGAGGATTTTAAGCCAAACAACTGTAGTTGAACAAAGATATTTTTTCTCTTACTGGAGTTAAGACCAGAGCCTGTGTCCTGCCTACCATGACCATTTGAACTCAGCGATTCATTCTCTATAAGCCCATTGAAAGAACTCAGTTACTGAGGAAGACCGTACCCAACTATACTGCAGGCACTAAGAAGGCAAGGTAAGCAGATCTAGTATGTATACTAAGTTCCATGTAGGCCTGAGATTCATGTTGAGACTATTCTTTTAAATGAAAAAAAAAAAAAAGAAATCAATGATTGAAAATGAAATCATCTTTAATTACTTATTTATTACAATTTATTCATTTTGTGTCCTGCCTGTATCCCCTTCCAAACCACCCATTCTCACCCACTTTCCATCTTCCCATATGCACTTTCCCTACTTCACTGATAAGGAGCTAGAGCAAAAAGAAAAAAAAAAACAATGGTTAAAACACAAATTATTAATAAAAACTGGAAACATATTAACATATTTCTTCATTGTGACTAATTTTGACCAGTGATGAATATATAAGGTTTCACTTTATCTTTCTTCCCACAGGTGAAATTTGCTATTTGAAGACATGATGAAGCATTTAAACACAGGCTTATCGCAAACAGTTCTCAGAGGCTTCACAGTTCCAAAGGAACTGCAGGGAAGCTCTCATGCAGAAAACATAAGTGTGGCCAGAGAAGTATGTGTAGAGAGAAAGAGAGACAGAAGGAGCAAAAGAAATAGAGAGAGAACACACAGAGAGTAAACAGAAAGCAGAGAAGAAACAAAGAAAGGAAGAGTGAGAGAAGAAAAGCATATAGAAGAAAACAAAATATCTAGCTATATGGGGAAGAGCCTCTGGGAGAGCTGAAGCCTATTCTACAGGACTAGAAAGTTAACGGTAGTGGTTGAGTATGGCAATCATGCCTTTTAGAAGGTAGAGACTGAGGGATGCTGGGAGAACCTGGAAGCCAGATCCCCTTCTGTCAAAAAGGCACCTCAGCAGCTTTTCTCAGGTGTGAAGTACAACATATGGTACCTAATTCACCCTTTAGGTTTAATATGTTTAGACAGCAGGTAAGAGATACACAACTCAGTAATATAACCACGCCATGTATTAAAAACTTCCCATCTGTAAATTTCTCCTCCATGCTCAGCTTATGTCTCTCCTGCAAGGTATTCAAAGAATGACATAATGTTATTGAGCAGAAAATACCTCATCTACAGGAATAGGTCTTTTGAACAATGACATTTCAGAGGAGATCAGAATTTCATGGAGTTCATTGATTGACTAGATATTCGCCCAAGGGAGATATAGGAATGTTTATTCAGAATATCCTTATTCCTGCTAGGCAGAGAGATTACAGGGATGACAGAGTGGGGACTGAGGAGATTTAAACTCCTATTTGAGACCACAAAGTGGTGGCCTGCTTGGTATTCTGACTAACAAGTACACATGTCTGAGAAGACAAAAGAAGAGGGGAAGAACTGGAGAATCCACCATAGCAGATACAGAGAATACAGTAGGAGGTAGCTTGCCCTCAGGTTGTTTAAAGCAGGTAACCAGACCTCAATCATCATATTTAGATGGCCAAAGGAGATGAAACAAAGTTGTGTCCCACTCTGTACATATCTGCCATGGCCTCAAACCCCATGAACCTTACACACAACCTTACACACACACACACACCAGAAGTGGTTCTTTTTTAGTAATTATCCTTTCTGTTACATTATCTAGAACCTTTTATATATTTCCTATAGAACATAGTACTTCAAGATGAAATAACAAATGGATAATTAGCAGAAACATACAGAATCATGGAACATCAAATTATATATACATATTCATATCACCTCAAGCTATGTAGTGAGATGCAGTCAATTGCTAATTATACCACATTCATCAGCTTTCTCTTCAGTATCAATCATTCATGAAAGTGAAGCCTATAGAAATGAACAAAGATTTTATCATACTAAATACATACATAAGGTTTTCTCTCTAGTATGATTTTTTTCCTGGCTTTGAAAAAAATTGTGACATGCAAAGGTTTTACTGGTAATATTCAGAGAGTTTCACTCCAGAAGGAATTCTTTCATGCTTTCAGAGATCACAGCAATATTCAAATGCTTTACCACTTTAAGTACATTCCTAGGGTTTCTCTGAAGTATGAATTCTTTTATCCCTCTGGAGACCACTACAACTTGCAAAGGCTGTATCACATTGATTACATTCATAGGGTTTCTCTCCACTATGTGTTCTTTTGTGCACTTGGAGCCTATTGTATTGTGAAAAGGCTTTTCCACACTGATTACATTTGTAGGGTTTCTCTCCAGTATGTGTTCTTTTATGCACATGGAGACCACTGCGTTGTGAAAAGGCTTTACCACAATCATTACATTTGTAAGGTTTCTCTCCAGTATGTGTTCTTTTATGCACATGGAGACTATGGGGGTGTGAAAAGGCTTTACCACACTGATTACATTTGTAGGGTTTCTCTCCAGTATGTGTTCTTTTATGCACATGGAGACCACTGGGTTGTGAAAAGGCTTTCCCACACTGATTACATTTGTAGGGTTTCTCTCCAGTATGTGTTCTTTTATGCACATGGAGACTACCGGGGTGTGAAAAGGCTTTCCCACACTGATTACATTTGTAGGGTTTCTCTCCAGTATGTGTTCTTTTATGCACATGGAGACTACTGGGTTGTGAAAAGGCTTTACCACACTGATTACATTTGTAGGGTTTCTCTACAGTATGTGTTCGTTTGTGTACCTGGAGAATACTAGTGTTTGAAAAGGATTTCCCGCACTGATTACATTTGTAGGGTTTCTCTCCAGTATGTGTTCTTTTATGCACCTGGAAATTACTGTGGTGTGAAAAGGCTTTACCACACTCATTACATTTGTAAGGTTTCTCTCCAGTATGTGTTCTTTTATGCACATGGAGACTACCAGGGTGTGAAAAGTCTTTCCCACACTGATTACATTTGTAGGGTTTCTCTCCAGTATGTGTTCTTTTATGCACATGGAGACCACTGCTTTGTGAAAAGGCTTTACCACAATCATTACATTTGTAAGGTTTCTCTCCAGTATGTGTTCTTTTATGCTTTTCGAGACTATTGGCTTGTGAAAAGGCTTTCCCACACTGATTACATTTGTAGGGTTTCTCTCCAGTATGTGTTCTTTTATGCACATGGAGACTACCGGGGTGTGAAAAGTCTTTACCACACTGATTACATTTGTAGGGTTTCTCTCCAGTATGTGTTCTTTTATGCACATGGAGACCACTGGGTTGTGAAAAGGCTTTACCACACTGATTACATCCGTAGGGTTTCTCTCCAGTATGTGTTCTTTTGTGCACCTGGAGAATACTAGTGTTTGAAAAGGCTTTCCCGCACTGATTACATTTGTAGGGTTTCTCTCCAGTATGTGTTCTTTTATGCACATGGAGAGCACTGGGGTGTGAAAGGCTTCACCACACTCATTACATTTGTAAGGTTTCTCTCCAGTATGTGTTCTTTTATGGTTTTCGAGACTATTGGGATGTGAAAAGGCTTTCCCACACTGATTACATTTGTAGGGTTTCTCTCCAGTATGTGTTCTTTTATGCACATGGAGACCACTGGCTTGTGAAAAGGCTTTACCACACTGATTACATCCGTAGGGTTTCTCTCCAGTATGTGTTCGTTTGTGCACCTGGAGAATACTAGTGTTTGAAAAGGCTTTCCTGCACTGATTACATTTGTAGGGTTTCTCTTCAGTATGTGTTCGTTTATGCACCTGGAGATTACTGTGGTGTGGAAAGCCTTGACCACACTCATTACATTTGTAGGGTTTCTCTCCAGTATGTGTTCTCTTATGCCTTTGGATTCTACTGGGGCATGAGAAGGCATTACTAGTTTGATTACATTCATAAAGTTTCTCTCTAGTATGCGTTCTTTTATGCATTTGGAGACTACCCTGTTGTGAAAAGGCTTGACAACAATGATTATAGTCACAGGACTGCTTTCCAGTATGAGTTCTTTCAGGCTTTCGGAGATCACTGCAACATACAAAGGTTTTATCACTTTGATTACATTGGTATGGTTTCTCTCCTGTTTGTGTTCTTTTATGCATTTGGAGATTTCCATGTTGGGAAAAGACTTTCTCACCCTCATTACATTGATAATGTTTCTCTCCAGCATGTGTTTTTCTATGTATGTGGAGTTCACTATGTCGTGAAAAGCCTTTACCATATTGATTATATTCGCATGGTTTCTCTCCACTCTGATTCCTTTTATGCCTTTGAAGATCAGTGTGATGTGTGAAGGCTTTACCACAATGGTTACTTTCATTGAGCTTCCCATAAGTATGTGTTCTTTCATTCCTGCAAAGATAATTAGGATATGTGTAAGCTTTACCATAATCATTACAATGATGATTTATTTGTTGGTGTAAATTAAGGTTGCAATTTGGCATAATTGTTAAATAATGTTTCATATTTACATTTTATCCCTTTGTTTACATTCATAGTTTCCCCCTTAATTGTGGGTGTTTTGTACCCTACAAGATACCTTTGATTGCAAGAAACTTTATTACATGCCTCACTCATAGCATCATTTTTCCATAAGTGGTTCATCACATATTTAAAAAGACCTGGAAGAACTCAGCTTTATCACAGTGAATGCATTCATTTAGTTGTAGTCATACTGATTTTGTAAAGTGAACTATCATAAACCCAACAATTTCCAGAGGGCCTGTAATCATAGGGATTTTTTTGTAGTGTGATTTCTTTGACTTTATTTTCAATGAGTTTGGGAAACTAATTAAGTAATTAGTTTAATTATTAAAAATCCCCTGCTCAGACTAGACTTTATGAATGTGATACAAGTTCATGATTTATTTGTTATTAATAATGAATGTATGAAAACATGAACAAATATAAATTTATACTATGGTCACTATCATGTGTTCTATTGTACACAAGTACAGTGATGTTTAGAACGCAATAACTTATGATAATATACATCAGGAAAAAGCCCGCTCAGGAAAAGTGAGCTTTGTTGAATCCTTCCCAAAAGTACCTCTACACAGATGTAATGATGGAGACCTACAAGATCATCACTGCTACTAGAGAGACAATGAATAAAGTTTAACATTTTATTAATAATTTTTTATGATTAATGATCAATAAATTAAATATAAACGTGCACCACATTAACAAAGTCTGAATTAAAGAAGAACTACATATCTTCTACTTGTTCTGGGAAAGATAGTTACATTTCTATTTTCCATATCTATATGCTTACATGACTTGTATCAAACTTGACAAAAAATATACTTATTAAAAAAAGGACAACAAGGGATCCAAGATGGTAGCGACCAGCACACATCATATCTGAGAGGACGAGTATCTGAACTCTGAAATTGGTGAGTGGAGATGCAGCTAAAGCCAGGACATCTACATTGATGCTTCCTTGGTGAGAAGGGACAAAACATGACCTGAGACCATTTGGATCCATGTCATCCAAGGACTCCTCTGGGGACTGAGAGTAGGAACATTCAATCCCTCTGCACTTACCCTTGGCAGGTCTCCCTTCTCCTTAGCCGAGGCAGCCCACAGTGCCCTGCAGCTTCTAGCTAAGCACACCCTGCTTCCTGACTAAGACAGAAGGAGCAGGCCTCCTAAGTCCTCAGCGGCAGTTGCTGGCTATACCAGCCTTCTATGTCCCAGGTCCACAAGCAACTGTATTGGCCCTTCAGGGCCTCCCAGCCAGTGATTGTACCAGCTTCCCAGACCCTAACTGGAGGGCAGCTGGCTGTACAGGCCACCCAGGACTGCAGACCGCTGTAGGGTCTCCACAAGGCTTCCCATCAGACATCTATACCTGCCTCCCACTTCTGCAGCTGTCGCTGGACTCCCCCAGTGGACTGTTTTACCAGCTTCCAAGTTTTGCAGCTGCAGCACCACTGAGCTGATAGAGCTCCTACACCCACATTTGCCCAAGCAGGGACACATCTGGGAGTAGAAAACTGGGGGAAACCCTGTGTTCTCTCATTAGACCAAAGAGCTCTGAGCATGCCTTAAAATGAGTGCCTGCAGAGCCCCAGATCCAGGGTCCCTCTATGCTAGCAACCGGACATCGGATCCCTCCCACCCACATACCCACTGTGGACAACATTGGTATTCTTGGGACAGTGTTCTCAACATGGAAGCCCCTGTTCTGCAGATTTACCAGTGGACTCCAGGCAAAAAACTCCTGGAGCCTATGCAGAGCTACCAGTGGCCTGTAGAATACTGAGATAGTCAGGGAATCTGCACACGTGCATTGTGTCTGCCAACTCTGGCAGCATAAACAACCACACTTGTGCCTGCACTATCCCCAGCAACATATTCCAGGCATTTACACTCTTTAACACACTGTCCTTCAAGGCACACTTCCATGCACAAGCTTGCTCACCCACATTTGTGCTTCTATGCTTGTGGATTTTCCAACACACACACTCAAACCTGTGGACCTCTCCCATCTTCCTGAAGAATACTCCATATACCAGAGAAAGATGTAACCAGTCTGAACTACAGACTTCAAGAACAAAAAGTGAAGAGTACAGATAGGCAGGTGGCCAGTGGTCAGTTTAGGAACACATCCAACAAAAATCAGGACATCATGGCTTCACCAGCAACCCCCCCCCAAATGAATGGATACTCTAATTCATCAGAAACACAGGAAAATGATTTTGAAGCTATACTTATCCATTTATCACTGGATAACCACACAAATGGAGGGAAATAAAGAGGAAATGACGAAAGCTCTTAAAGAAATACAGGCAAACATAGCCAAATGAAGAGAGGCACAAGTAGAGGCACAATTAGTGCCATATAGAGAGGACACCAGCAAAAAATAGAGCCCATCACAGAAAGACAGAAATCCACATTCAAACAGATGAAGGAAATGGTGCAAGGTGTGAAAACAGAATTAAAACCAATAACAAAAACACAAACAGAGAAACCCCTGGAGCTGGAGAACTTATAGAAAACATCAGAAACCACAAAAGTAAGCATCACCAATAGAATACATGAGATGGAAGGGAGAATCTCAGGTACTTCAGATACACTTGCAGCAACTTAAACTTCTCTCAAAGAAAAAGCAAAATCAGAAAAGTTGAAAACACAATCATTCTAAGAAATCAAGGATACTCTGAGAAGACAAAATCTATATAAAGAACTAAGGAAGTTAAACAGCAAAAAAAAATCAAGTAATCCAATTAAAATTGGTGTACAGAGCTAAACAGAGAATTCTCAATAGAGGAATATCGAATGGCAGAGCAACACTTAAAGAAATGCTCAACCTCATTAGCCATCAGGGAAATACATATCAAAACGACCTTAAGATTTCACCTTACACGTATCAGAGTGGCTAAGATAAAAACCTCAAGAGACAACACATGTTGGAGAGGTTGTGGAGAAAGGGGAACCCGACTCCACTGCTGGTGGGAATGTAAACTTGTACAACCACTCTGGAGAGCAATCTGGCACTTTCTCAGACAACTAGGAATAGCGCTTCCTCAAGATCCAGATACACCACTCCTAGGCACATATTCAAAACAGGCTCAAGTACACAATAAGGACATTTGCTAAACACTGTTGGTATCAGCCTTATTTGTAATAGCCAGAAGCTGGAAACAGCCCCGATGCCCCTCAGTGGAGGAATGGAAGCACAAAAGAGGTAATATAAAATAGACTATTACTCAGCAATAAGAAACAAGGAAATCATAATAAATGCAGGTAAATGGTGGGATCGGGAAAAGATCATCCCAATTGAGCTATCCCAGAAGGAAAAAGATGCACACGGTATATACTCACTCATACAGACATATAATATAGGATAAACCTACTAAAATCTATACACCTAAAGAAAATAATCCAGAGGGAAGACTCTTCCTAAACTGCTCAATTCCTATCCAGAAAGACAAAGAGGATGGACATCAGAAGAAGGAGAAAAGAGGGAACAAGTCAGGAGCCTGACATAGAGGACCTCTGAAAGACTCTGCCCTGCAGACTATCAATGCAGATGCTGAGACTAATGGGCAACCTTTGGGCACAGTGCAGGGAATCTTAGGAAAAAAGTGAGAAACAGTAAGATTTGGAGAGGACAGGAACTCCATAAGGAGAGCAACAGAACAAAAAATCTGAGCACAGGGGTCTTTCCTGAAACTGATAATCCAACCAAGGACTGTGCATGGAGATAACCTAAGACTCTTGCACAGATGTAACGATGGTAGTTCAGTATCCAAGTTTGTTCCATTGAAATAGGAATAGGGATGTCTCTGACATGAACTGATTGGCCTGCTCTTTAATTACCTCCTCCAAAGGGGGAAGCATCATTACCAGGCCACAGAAGATGACAATGCAGCCACTCCTTATGAGACCTATTTGACTAGGATCAGAAGGAAGGAAAAGAAGACCTCCCCTATCAGTGGACTTGGGGAGGAGCATGCATGCAGAGGGTGGAGGAAGGAAGGGATTGGGACAGCAGGAGGGAGGGAACTACAGGGGGGATACAAAAGGGAAAAAAGTTTAATTAATAAAGAATTATTAATAATTATTAATAAATTATTAATTTATTAATAAAATTATTATAAATATAGTACATAAAATTATAAATATAATATATAAAATATAAAAATAAAATTATTAATAATTCTTTATTGTTGTTAATTATTAATAATTATTATTATTCTTTATTAATTAAAGATTAATTAAAAAAAGAAAAAATCTAAGAATAATAGGAATAGATGGAAAAGAAGATTCCAGGCTCCGAGGTCCTGAAAATGTTTTCCAGAAAATCACGGAAGAAAATGTTCCCAACTTAAAGAAAGAGTTGTCCATTACCACAAAAGAGGCCTACTGGACACCAATAGACAGGGCCAGGATAGAAACTCAAATCACATCATAGTCAAAATGTAATCTACATATAAACAAAATGAAGGAGAAAAACCACCTGATCATCTCCTTAGATGCTGAAAAAGTATTTGACAAAAATCCAACACCCATTCAAATTTAAACTGTTGGAGAGATCAGGGATACAGGCCCATATGTAAACATAGGGAAGGCAATATACAGCAGGCCTATAGCCAACATCAAACTAAAGGCAGAGAAACTTCAATCAATCCTACTGAAAACAGGGAGAAGGCAAGGCTGCCCACTCTCTCCATATCTCTTCAACACATTACTTGAAGTCCTAGCTACAGCAATAAGACAACTAAAGTAGAGAAGGGGATACAAATAAGAAAGGAAGAGGTCAAAGTATCACTAATCACAGATGATATGATAGTATACATGAGTGACCCCAAAAATTCAACCAGAGAACTCCTTCAGCTGATAAACTCCTTCAACAAAGTGGCTGGATACAAAATAAATGCAAAATAATCAGAAGCCCTCCTGTATACCAAAGACAAAAGTGTTGAGAAAGAAATTAGTGAAACAACACCCTTTACCTTAGCCACAAATAACAAAGTACCTTGGTGTGACTCTAAATAAGCAAGTGAAAGACCTCTTTGAAAAAACTTCAAGTTCCTGAAGAAAGAAATTGAAGAAGATATCTCAAGATGGAAAGATATTCTGTGCTCACGTATCCATAGGATTAACATAGTGAAAATGGCCATCCTGCCAAAAGCAATCAACAGATTGAATGCAATTCCCTTCAAAATAGCAACATAAATCTTGCAGACCTGCAAAGAACAATTCTAAACTACATATGGAAAAAGAAAAAAAACCAAATTGCCCAAACGATCCTGTACAACAACAGTTTGTCTGTAGGTATATCTATCCCTGTTCTCAAGATATACTACACAGCCATAGTAATAAAAACTACATGGTATTGGCATAAGAACAGAATGGTGGATCAATGGAACTGAATAGAAGACTCAGAAAAAAACCCACACACCTATGGTCACTTGATTTTTGACAAAGAATCCAAAAGCATACAATGTAAAAAAGACCAGCACCTTCAACAAATGGTGCTGGTCTAACTGGATATCTACCTGCAGGAAAATGCAAATAGATCCATACTACCCACTCTGCACAAACCTAAAGTCCAAGTATATCAAAGACCTCAACATAAAACCAGACACACTAAATCAGTTAGAAGAAAAAGTAGTAGCAGAAAAGACGACACACTCAGAAAAATATTTGGCAGAATATGATACATGCATCTCTCAGGAGACAAGAATGGAAATGAGCTTCTTAAGGGGTACTACATGGAGAGAGGAGGGAATTTTACTGGGATAGTAATAGAAAGACAGGTTGGAGAGAGAGAACTGAGGTCAAGATCAGATGAGCCAGAGAATAAAAAAGAGCCTGAAGATTAGAAAATACAGATGGAGTTAGTTTGAGAGTATACAAAGCAATTAGGTGACAGTAGAAAAGACAGATTTAACAAGGAAGCTAGGAGATGAGTTTGAGTCAGAACAGGTGAATTGAATCAGCCATCTATGAGCTCAGAAAGAACAAGATAGGGTGTGTCTATTGAGCAGTAATTCTCAGAGGCCAAAAAACTCCTAGGCCTAAGGTAGGTTGTATGGAACCTAGAATCTGCCCTGCCCAGGCCTAGGGTAGCAGACAGAGGGGCAGTAATCTTTGGAGACCATGATTTGTAGATTGAATAAAAGTCCTTTTTACAGTAATATCTGTTTAGCAAAGGTTTCACTGTCTTCATTCATATCAAAATGCCATGATAACATAAGTAAGATAGCTTACACTGAGGAACATGAGTGTGGGAGAATTTAAAATTCCTTAATATTCTAGAATATTGGATTCTTTACACTATTGCTTTTCTTTAAAACTCCTGGGACACATTGAAATTTTTTCACAGGCATATTTATATCAACATCCATGAGATAATTACCTTCCATATCTTTTAGAACATTGACACTGTTCTTCAATATTATGGTCTTTCCACTTGTAGCCTAAAATATATACCAGAAAGAGTTGATATTTTATTGAAAATTAGGGAAAATTTAACTTTCTCTCTTCAGTGACCTTAGAAACATGATTGATTTATTCTTCCTCATTCCAATTGAAATTACATAAGCGCATCATTGAGAAAAATCAACAAAAGATGTCCACTTTACCTTAATAGTGAAAGAAAATTCACTGTCTTACCTATGGCTGTAAGGTGCGTGTAGGTGTCTATCATCACATCTTTGTAGAGACTCTTCTGGGAAGGATCCAGCAAAGCCCACTCTTCCCGAGTGAAGTACACATTCACATCATCATAGGTGATAGAATTCTAAATTATCCCACATATGTGTATAAGAGAAAGCACAATAGTGGCAACAATGTAAAAATACATCATTGACAATTTATTCATATAATTCTGGTTCTTCCCTGACTTATCTCATGACAGAGAAGTTCTGATGTACTCACCTGGTCATTTTAGAAGTAAACTAAATGAGGAGGTATATCTCATTTGGAACCCTTTGAATAGAATTTAGCCTTACAAGAGAAATGTCAATCAACAGACATAAAGTAAGCAAGTCAAGGATAGTGATGAACAGTACAGACTGCAGATCACAGAAATTATATGCACAATTACTAACTACAATAATTATGGAAAAGCAGGATGTATTGCCTCATGACTTTATTTCCAGTAGTCAGGAAGCAGAGGTATGTGTATTTTATTGTGCTGCAAGCCTGTCTGGCCTCCAAAACAAATTTCATGACATCCAGATGAGGTAGATTTAAGGCCTTTATCTGCTGCAAAAAAAAAAAAAAAAATCATTCAATTAAGAAAGATACAAAGAACTCCAAGGTATTTCTGAAGTTCCTACAAAGAATTATATATTCATTACTGTTTTGTATCTATCTTCCAGAAACCTGGTGTCCCAGTTTAAACTCTAATATTAATGAGAGTTTACTATAAGGGAATGCATGTTCAAACAGGTAGAAATGGACAGATGAAAACATTAGTTCTGGAATAGTTGTCCATTAATGAGCAACATAAGACGGTTGAAGTGGATCAACAATGAAAAGCTCTTGTTGGACTTGACAATAACTGGCCTCAATTGCCAGTGCTTACATTCAGGCTCACAACTACCCATTACTCCAAATTTTGAACTTCTGAGGCCATCAGCTAACTATTGTGAGGATCAGGTACAGAAAAGGTGCATAGTCACACAAACAGGGAAAATACCTCATTTAAAAACTCAAAACAAACACAAGAGGCAGGAAGAATGTCACATACCTGAAATCCAATAACTCAGAAGTCTCAGGCAGTATTAATGTCATGAATACATGACATCCGGAGACTAAGAATATACTCTCTGGCAAATATTAAAACATAAATGTGGATGTGGATCAGCACAATAACATATGCTAGGCCATGATTGCATGGAGACTAGCTGTATATGGGGGATCTTCCCCAATATCTTTGTTAATTGAAACCCAATTCTAAGAAACTTCCCTAGTGCTCCAAATGAACATATGTGGCTCCTTCCCCTCCATACCATCCCGCAAACATGAACACCCTAGCCAAGCAGGTCATTAAAATAGCAACACTCATCCAACACACTTTCTGAAACTTCAGAGTGCTAACAGAACCCCAAAAACAAAACTCGCACACCTCAATATAGCACGTAGACCTAGAATCGCACCAAACCCAGATGCCTAGACACCATATTAGGAATAGATTTTGAACAGTCAGGCAATATGTCACCACCTGAGCTCAGCTATATTACCAAAGCAGGGACTAACTACCTGAAAATTACAAAACTTTTTACAGAAACATAAAGGAATATATCTTCTCATCATTTCATGAAACATCCTCTATAATTGACCACATACTCAGACACAATGTAAGTCCTAAGAGCAAATTGAAATAACATCCTGTATCCTATCAGACCACCCTGGCTTAAAGCTGGATATATATAGCATCAGAAAGAACACAAAGCTTACAAACTCATGGAAAGTGAATAACCTTCAACCAAGTGAAAAAAATGGTTTCAAATAGAAATAAAGTGTTAAATTCATAGAAAATAAATACAGATGAGGGAATTCGGACAGCACAAACCATCTCAGCTCTGCCCTTCCATTCTAGAGGCAGACAGAGCCTTAGCCTGGTAAAGTAGTAGTTTAGTAAAATTTTCCACTCTCCCAGGGTACATTTTTCTTTTACAAGTCACAGGGTGCTGCATGTACACATTTCATTACCCTCTCAGTGTCCAGTGTAGTCATCTCTACCTCACAGCTGAGAATTCCTGCAGCAACCCTCAGTCTAACACAAACAGTAACAACAACTGAAGCCTAAAGGAGCTTTGAATTTGAAAGAAAGGAGTGGCAAATGGGAGGTGAATGAAAAAATAAAAATTAAGTGACATGACTCTTCCTACGTAAGGCGGGGAGAAAGTTTATTATAGATAGAAAGGCACACCCATAGGCCAGAACGTCTGGGAGAGCCCAAGGTTAACACAGCCTTGAGCCATAGAAGGACAGGGAGGAGAGGAGAGGGGCACGCCAAGAAATGAGACTATGACAGTAAATAGATGAAACAGATCAGGTAACCAAATTGGGTAGATAACAGAAAGAAAGGCAGCTGGGTTAAGGGCCCAAGCCCTGGGCTAGAGGGCAGTGTATGCCAGCCATAGCCTGTGAACAGGTAGGGACTCGGCGATGCTGGGAAACCTGGTAGCTAATTCTGCTCTGAACTGTTAAATAGGCAACTCAGCCATTTGTCCCAGGATTTGAGTCTTAACAGTGCCCAGGTCCCCACATCGCAGTCTGGCTCACAGTCCATCCCACTTCTAACACGTGGGACTGAGATAGCTCAGCATTCCTAAGGCCAGGACAAAGGACCTCACAAGCAGCTGATGGCTGCCCGTTTCTGTCCAGCACAGGAAGGACAAACGACACCAGCTCCTGCTGCTCAGCCTCCTGCTCCACCACCACGTTGGGGGCGGCAGCCACACACTCACCATGTCGCTGCTTTGGAAGTCGAATGAAATCCCCTCACAGGACCCAGCAGCTGAGCTCAGACCACTGGATGCCAAATACTCCGCAGAGCTCAGCTTCCAAAGCAAACCTGCAACAAACCGCCAGGAAAAACTCTCCCCTTCCTCTGATTACAGGCCTCGCCTGGAAGTCCTGAGCTGAGCTCAAACCACTGCACGCCAAACATTCCACACACCTCAGGTACTGATCTGAACCTGCAACATGGCGCCCGGAAGAACCCTCCCCTTTCGCGCCCGGAAGAACCCGCCCCTTCCTCTGATTCATGGATTTGTCTGGAAGTCCTGATTGGCGAGTGAGTCTTGAGCGACATGAGCACCTCCCCTAGGCTCACAGTGTACTGAAGAGACAAAGCATAGTGCTTCCTCACCCAGGAGGAATGAATGCATGTTGGCTAATTACAAAAGCAGTGAGGACCTGGCTTAGAAAAGAAGCTGACTCGGGAGAAGCCTATGCTCTGCGCAGACACCTTGGATCCATGACTTGAACTTTGGGTCCATATGTGGAGAATCAGGGCCACACCTTTTCCAGATCTGCGGACATTTCTTTGTCAGTAGACTTGTGCCTGTTGTCTAATAGCCTATCCTTCTGTCTTCCAGCACTCAGGAATCACTTTCCCTTCTCCTCCTCCTGAAATCAAGGTGGATAGCTTGATCAACCCATTACTCAACTTGCAGTGGAGTAAACAATCTTCCCACATTTTGAAGGCTGCCCAAAATACTAACAATTTAGAAAGATTTCAGAAAACAAAATGAGATTGTTCTGTGACTTCACTCTGGGTTCTGCTAAACTGCAGCTACTCTTCCCCTGGTAGGTATCAGACAACATTGGGACAAAAGCAGGAAACAGATGATACACAATTTGGAGCAAGCATGTCTTCCTCTGTGAGACTGTGAAAACAAACAAACAAGAAACTGGAAAAACACAGTGGTATTAGCAAAGGATGTGTAGGTGAACCGAACAGATAGACTGAATCTCTCTATGGATGTAGCAACTGGATCTATAAGAATTACCCGCAGTTTTTGGTCTACCTAATCCAACAACCCCTGTCTGCAAATGGAAATTTGAAGAATCCAGTAGCCACTCAGACCATGTAGCTGGATGTCTCAGCTGGTCTTCAGCAGATCCCAGAATGCCAAAGATTAGGCTTTTCTCCCAGTTCCAAAAAATATGACCTTGATAGCCAGAGTTTGAGGAAGCAGAAAACAAGAAAGGGCTATCATTTTCAATGGAGTTCATATGTGTACACTGCTATCAGAATGTGGTTTAGAAGAAAGAGATATCTTTTCACCTCAAATAATACAGATTAATTGCCAGGCAGTGGTGGTACATGCCTTTAATTCCAGCAATCCAGAGACAGAGACAGGCAGATCTCTGTGAATGAAAGGCCCACCAGGTATACAGAGGGAGTTTGAAGACATGCATGGCTACACAGAGAAACCCTCCCTTAAAAAAGCAAAATAAAAAATAAATATGAATAAAACAAAATCAAGATTAAGGAAGGGATTTCCTACTTCACAATACCCAACTGCTTGGGATTTAGTTAACAGAGTTAGCATAAGTAGTGACCCCTACAACCACCTTGGATGGTCTTATCCAACCTCTACCCAAATTTCTCCTGGGAAACAGTGATCCTCTTTGGGACACTATGATCAGTAACAATCAGGTTTTAAAAGAATCAAGATCAGATCGACTGAATCCTGTTGGCTATGCTACAATTCACACCCCCTAATTATGAATGGATTGGTTTAATTGATATTTTTACCATTGAAGATGATTCCAGCAATGCCGAGGGCACTGTGCTGGGACATAACTGACTCTTTAATCAGTGTCAGGACAAGGAGTTTATTTGCAACAAGTACCATCGTCCAACTGGCATCTATGTAAAATTACCTTGAGTGTTCCATCCTATCAGACCAACACATACTTGAGTCTACCCAGCCAGGGATGGTGGGATTGTGCCACTGGGCTCACTCCTTGCTTTACAGCAGCATTCTGAACAATGCCTAAGATTTTTGTATTCTAGTTCAACTGGTTCCATAGATTATACATCATTCAGAACATAAAATAACTAATGTCCTTTTGAGAACACCAGGAACACTGACTCAGTTCAAATGAGAACCCATGTCCTTTACTCTGGCTCTGATCCTAGATGTGGCCTCTCCTGGGGCAGGAACAGAAGTTGCAGTTTTATTGGGTCAGAGTAAAAGTTGTAATGCTTAAAGGGCTGATATGGACCAAGATATTCAATGCCTGGAAAATTCAATCTCCCAACATGAAAGAAGCATCGACTCTTTGGCTGAAGTGGTTCCAAAAATAGAAGAGGGTTAGACTTTCTATTTTTACAACAAGGGGGTTCCCCAGATGAGAATCATTTGTGGCTATGTTTGTGGGTGAATACAGTGTTTGTGAATTCAGTGGCAAACTCCAGGCACTGATGGTGGAAATTTACCTCAACTTGTGGCCTGGGCTGGTTAAGAAAACTTACAGAGAAGTAGACAGTGACCTTGTAAAAGAACATAGCGACAGAGTCCCACCATAATCTGTGCCTTCAATTGATATCCTAAGTTTCTTTTCTGAGCTCCTTCAATGTGTGGGTCATGCCAGCATCAGCCAAAGAAGCCGATTCATCACCTGTGTCATTTTTTTATTGGCATTAATGACAGCAACAGAGAATAAAGGTAGAACAAAATTTGTACCCTCAAAATGGCCTTGTTACCGTCAAAAGTCAGAATATCGTTATTTGGACCAATACACAATATGTAAAATATCTAAATATCAAAAGCCATTGCATACTCAACATGGACCTTAATGTTGCTTTCCAGGAAGAACTGAACTGAAAAAAGAGTGGTGAGAGTAATACAGGCAATGGAGGTCAAGGTAATGAGGATTCAGTGGAAAATAGTCACCGTGAAAAATTTGGCTACAGGTCTTGTGGTAGTTTGATGATTATGGCCTTATATATGATTATATAATTGAAGTCTTGGGCTCAGTTAATGGAACTGACTGAGAAAAATTAAAAGATATGGCATCATTGGCTGAGGTGTGTATCTCTCTGCAGTCTAAGTATTCTCAAAGAGAATATTGTAGTAGGGACAAGAAGGTGAGAGAGCTTTTACCTCACAATCTTCTGTCTATTGTCTGAGGTAGTGGGCCAATAGAGGGCACTGTGCTGGTGGAGTTCATGAAGGTGTGTTTCTGAGAGAGAAAGAAACAGACAGACACAGCGAAAGAGAGAGAGACATACCAAGAGACAGACTGAGAGAGAGAGAGAGAGAGAGAAAGAGTACTCAGCAGGTCTATGTCTGTGTTGAGCAGGTAGGATGATGTATGTGTTACAGGTATATAAGTGGCCCCAGTCTGTGTGTGAATCTCTCAGTCAGAAGAGAGGGGAGGCTGTGTCCATGGAAGATAGGATTCAGCATTATCTTTTGTGAAGTCCTGAGTTTCTACAATAACACGGAGCCATCTCCTCAGCCCTGAGAAAGCCACATTTTAAAGCTTTGTATGTCTTTCATTTATATGGATGTTTTGCATTCAAGTGTCAATGTGTCATACCTGCAAAAGCCAAAGAGGACATCAGATCCCTTGGGAATGCATTTACAGGATATACTTAGCTAGCTTGGGATTCCTGAAATGGAACCTGTCTCCTATAACAACACCCAGAGCTATTAACTCCTATGCCCTCTATAGCCTCTTTTTAGTAAATTTATATTTACAGATGTTAATTAAAATAAATTACACCAAGTCCCCTTTTCTTATCCTTTCTCCATCCCATTTCAAATTCTCTCCTTCCAATGTCTTAAAAATTGTGTGAATAATTATGGACCTATATATATAAGCTGAATCCATTTCATTGATTGTGTGTGTAAGGTGTGTGTGCTGAACCCTTTCTATAGGATATATAATTAAGGAGCATATCCCTGTCTGTGGCAAATTCCCACACTTGCAGGAGAGTTCGAGTGTTCAATGCCCAACAGGAGCCTGACCAGAAATGACCTAACCTGTATTGGACAGGAAACATTACCAAGCATTGGTTGGCAAATTGCTTAGATAACATATAATACTGGCATAGCCTTGAAATTCTGGAGCTGTAAGGAGGACTATGCACATTGATCTTAACCAATCAGTCTCTCTTTGTTCTGTGGACCTCCCATTATATTATTGACCTAGGATGTTTCCTTGGATGACTTTGACATCTTGAAGTTCCTGCCTCCTTTTTCTGAACACCCTGACTACAGGCCTGTGTTACCATGCCTGGCTTAGGTGGTTTTAACCTCAGTGATTTAATAGAATCTTGGGATGAGTGTAATACGTAGTTACACTTAACTATATTGAGAACTTATGTCTGTGAGGCTGGTTTTCACTATCTGTTGCATAACGTTAGAACTCCAATCTACTGTGATGAGTATTAAAAACTCAATGTTAAAGAAAAACAACAATTTTCTTTAAAATTAAAGGAGAGGATTTCAAGACAATCAATGGCAATTGAAGAACACTTTCTTTCTATTCCTGTAGTTAGGACCAGAGCCTGTTCCCTAGCTACCATGACTATTTGGACTCAGTGACTCATTCTTAATAATCCCATTGAAAGAACTATGTTATCGTGGTAGACAATGCCCAAATATCCTGCAGACACTAGGGAGGCATGGTAAGCAGATCTAGTATGTACACTAAGTTCCAGGAGAGCCTGAGAATCATACTGAGACTATTTGTTCAACCAAAAAAAAGAGAGAGAACAATGTTTGAAAATAAAATTATTTTTAATTATTTATTTATCACATTTTGTATCCTGGCTGTATCCCTTTC
Source organism: Meriones unguiculatus (assembly GCF_030254825.1). Taxonomy (NCBI): domain Eukaryota; kingdom Metazoa; phylum Chordata; class Mammalia; order Rodentia; family Muridae; genus Meriones; species Meriones unguiculatus. Next base: position 1,708,243 of record NW_026843645.1, read on the forward strand.
CATCTCCACTCATTCCCACCCACCCTCTCCATTTCCCCCTGTGCACCTTCCCTAGTCCTCTGATAGGGGGTTAAGGAAAAAAGAGAACATAATGGTTAAAACACAAATTATTAATTAAAACTGGAAACATATTAATATATTTATTCAGTGTTACTAATTTTGACCATTGATGAATAAATAGGTTATACTTTATCTTTATTCCCACAGGTGAAATTTGCTAATTGAATACATGATAAAACATTTGAATGCAGCCTTGTTGAAAACAATTCACAGACGGTTCTCAGTCCTTAAGGAACAGGGCCAGGGAAGCTCCCATGAAGGAAACATAAGTGTTGGCAAAGGAAAGTGTATGTAGAGAGAGGGAGAGAGAACAGAGAGAAAAAAGGCAGGAAGAGAAGAAACACAGAAAGAAAGAGGGAGAGAAGAAAAGCATATATAAGAAAACAAAAAAATCTGGCTCTACAGGGAATAGCCTCTGGGAGAGGGCAAGCCCATTCTACTGGACTGGAAAGTTAAGGGTAGAGGTGGGGTATGCCAATCATGCCCTTTAGAATGTAGGGACTGAGGGATGCTTTCAAAGAGGTAACTCAGAAGATTGTCATGGGTGTGAGGCACTACATATGATATGTAAGTCATCTTTTAGGTTTAATAGGTTTACATAGAAGGCCAGAGATGCACACAACTAAGTAATCTCACAGGGCCATATATTAAAAACTTCCCATCTATAAATTCCTCCCCAATTCTCAGATTATTTCTTTCCTGCAAGATATTCACATGGCATAATGTTATTGGGCAGAAAATATCTCATCTAGGGGAATAGGTCTATTCAACAATGACATTCCTGAAGAGAATGGAATTTCATGGAGTCCATTGATTGATTAGATGTCAACCTAATAGAGATATAGTAATGTTTATTCAGAATATTGTTATTCCTGCCAGATAGAGATGTTACAGGGATGACAGAGTTGGGACTGAGGAGATTTAAAGTCTTATTTGAGACCACCAAGTGGCCACCTGCATGGTATTCTGACTGACACTTACAGGTATCTGAAAAGACAAGGAAACAGTGGAAGAACTGGAGAATTGACCCACCACAGCTGAGTAGATACAGCGAATACAATAGAAGGCAGCTTGTCCTCACATACAACCCAAGAATTAATTGCTCTCTGGGACTTTAATAGTTTCTTTAACATACAAATTTCCTTCCTTTATAGTTCGTCCAAACTCCACAGGTCTGTAAATGCCTGATTTCTGAAGCCTTCTGTTGACATCTGTTGGAATCTCAGGATCCACAGACAACAATCTCTACATCATATGGAGTCTTCACCACTCAGGGCTCCTAACTGAATGTTTGCATGCATCAGGGAAGCAGAATACAATTCACTTCAGAAAAGTTGTCTTCATGCCTTCAAGTTTTTTCTCTCCTTACATTAGGCATAATCTCAAGAAGGGGTACACCTGACACATGTCTTGTGGACTCCCATTGCTGCCTATGTGAGATAAACTCAGTTTGTGGCTTTGGAAATGTGGTCAAGCAATTTTTAAACACGTGTACTTTCAGATTCTGGCCTGAATTTTTGGATACTTCCATACTGAATTTTGGATCCAAAACCATTTTTGGATACTTCCATATTTTTGTGAAGATATTGGATTAGAAACTTCTTTCAGCACCAAGCCTAAGTTACTTTTTATGCTCTCAATCTTCTCTTTCTTCTGGGTCATCAGGGCTGAGTTAAAGGTGAATTTAGGATTGACTTGTCACACCTAAAAATGCTATTCAAGACACATTTATGGGACTAAATACATGACTCAGTGTCTAGGAGAACTGGCTGCACACTCTCATTTTCAAACAAATTTTATCCTTCAAATTGCCCTGAATCCCTCAATTATTACATGACAGTATGTTTACAATGTAAAAAGAAGACTATTTTATTGATGTAATATCTCAACTAATCTAATTTGAGTATCAGGGAAACAGTGCTGTAGGAAAAGATTTTGGTGTCCAAAGCTGGCAATCACTCCTCAATCATCATATTAAGATGGCCAAAGGAGATCCAACAAACTCGTCTCCCACTCTGTACATATCAGTCATGGCTTAAAAGCCCATAATCACCTTACACACACACATGAAGTGTTTCTTTTTTAGTCCATATTCTTGCTGTTACTTTATCTATAACCTGTATATTACATATTTTCTATAGAATGCAGTACTTTTAGATGAAATGACATGGCTAATTTGGAGGAACATATGGATTCACAGAACATCCAATTTTATGTATATATTCATATCACATCAAGCTATGTAGTGAGATGCAGTTGATGGATGATTAGACCACTTCATTATATCTCTAGGATACTTGAAAACACAAAGCTTTGAGTTAACAAAATGAACACATTCATAGGTTTTTCTTCAGTATGTTTCATTCATGAAAGTGAAGTCTATAGAAATTTCCAAAGGCTTCATCACAGTGAATATATTCATATTTTTTTTTCTCTTGAGTATGATTTCTTTTATGGCTTTGAAAATTTGTGACATGCAAAGGCTTTACTAGTTATATTCATATCTTTTCACTCCAGTATGAAATCTTTCATGCCTTCAGAGATGACATCAATGTTCAGAGGCTTTACCACACTGCTTATATTCTTAGGGTTTCTCTCCAGTATGTGTTCTTTTATGTACTTGAAGACTACTGGATTGTGAAAAGGATTTACCACGTTGATTACCTTCATAATGTTTCTCTCCAGTATGAAGTCTTTCATGCCTCTGGAGATTGCTACAACGTACAAAGGCTTTACCACATTGATTACATTCATAGGGTTTCTCTCCAGTATGTGTTATTTTATGCGTTTGGAGATGTCCGTGTTGTGAAAAGGCTTTCCCACACTGATTACATTTGTAGGGTTTCTCTCCACTATGTGTTCTTTTATGTATTTGAAGACTACTGGGGTTTGAAAAGGCTTTACCACACTGAATACATTCACAGGGTTTCTTTGCAGTATGAATACTTTCATGCCTCTGGAGACCACTACAAAATGCAAAGGCTTTACCACATTGATTACATTCATACAATTTCTCTCTAGTATGTGTTCTTTTATGCTTTTTGAGATTTCCGTGTTATGAGAAGGCTTTCCCACACTGATTACATTCATAGGGTTTGGCTCCAGTATGAATCCTTTCATGTCTCTGGAGGTTGCACCAACGTGCAAAGGCTTTACCACATTGATTACATTCATGGGGTTTCTCTCCAGTATGTATTCTTTTATGCGTTTGGAGATGTCCATGTTGAGAAAAGACTTTCCCACACTGATCACATTCATAGGGTTTGGCTCCAGTATGTATTCTTTCATGCTTTTGTAGATTACTGAGTTGTGAAAAGGCTTTACCACAATGAATACATGCATAGGGTTTCACTCCAGTATGAAGTCTTTTATGCCTCTGGAGACTGTTACAATGTGCAAAGGCTTCACCACATTCATTACATTCATAGGGTTTCTCTCCAGTATGTATTCTTTTATGCTCTTGGAGATTTCCTTTTTTTGAAAAGGCTTTTCCACACTGATTACATTCGTAGGGTTTCTCTCCAGTATGTGTTCTTTTATGTACTTGGAGACTACTGAGGTGTGAAAAGGCTTTCCCACACTGATTACATTCGTAGGGTTTCTCTCCAGTATGTGTTCTTTTATGCGTCTGCAGATGTCCATATTGTGAAAAGGCTTTCCCACACTGATTACATTCATAGGGTTTCTCTCCAGTATGTGTTCTTTTATGCAGGTGGAGACCACTGGGTTGTGAAAAGGCTTTCCCACACTGATTACATTCATAGGGTTTCTCTCCAGTATGTGTTCTTTTATGCAGTTGGAGACTACTGGGTTGTGAAAAGGCTTTCCCACACTGATTACATTCATAGGGTTTCTCTCCAGTATGTGTTCTTTTATGCAGTTGCAGACTACTGGGATTGGAAAAGGCTTTACCACACTGTTTACATTCATAGGGTTTCTCATGAACATGTATTCTTTTCTTTCTGCAAAGAAAATTCAGATATGTGTAAGCTTTACCCTATTCATTACTCTGATGAATCTTTTTTTAAATGATTTATTTACTTATTATTATTTACTTATTATACTGTGTTCTGCCTGCATGCTACATGAGGACACCATATCTTGGTATAGATAATTATGAGCCACCATGTTGTTGGCTGAGAAATTAACTCAGGATCTTTGGAAGAACAGCCAGTGCTCTTAACCTCTCAGCCATCTCTTCAGCCACGGATGAATCTTTATGTCAGTGTAAATTAAGTTTTCAATTTGCTTTAATCTTAAAATGAAGTTACATCTTAACCTTTTATCACTTTCTTTACACTCATAGTTTCCCTCTTTATTGTCGGGTTCTATAACTTACAAGATACCTTTGATGGTAAGAAACTTCATTACATGGATCACTGGTAGCATCATTTTTCTATAAGTGGTATTTCACATATTTAAAGACCTAGAAGGAGTCAGCTTTACCACAGGGACTGCATTCATAATTTTTTCTATAGTTGTAATCACACTGCATTTATAAATTAACCAAAATAAACACAGTAATTTCCACAGGGCCAGTTATCACAGGGAATTTCTGTAACGTGATTTCTTTGGACAGCATAGGGTACATGTGTATCTCATGAGAAGAGACAGGAAATGAAGCTCCCTTAAGGGGCACTACATGGAAAGCAAAGGGAGTTTTACTGGGATGGTAATATAAAGACAGGTTGGAGAGAGAGAACTAAGGTCAAGATCAAATGAGCCAGAGAATAAAAAGAGCCTGAAGATTAGAAAAGACTGATGGAGTTAAGTATGAGACTAAAGAAAGCAATTTACAGGACAGTAGAAAAGCCAGATGTAATAAGTAAAGTAGGAGAGAATTTTGAGCCAGAACAGCTGAATTGAATCAGCCATCCATGAGCTCAGAAAGAACAAGATAGGGTGTGCATATTAAGCAGTCATTCTAGGAGGCAGAAAATCTTCTAGGCCTAAGATAGATTGTATGTAACCTAGCAACTGCCCTGTCCATGCCTACGGTAGCAGACAGAGAGGCAGTAATCTTCGGAGACCATAATTTCGAGATTGAATAAAAGTCGTTTTTACTTTAATATCTGTTTACCAAGGTTTTCACTCTCCTTTTTTGCATTGAAATGCCCAGGAAACAAACAATATACCTGACAGTGAGGAACATGGATTTGGGATAATTTGATGTTCCTTAATATTCTTAAAATGGTATTCGTTTTTCCACTGTTGTTTTTCTTTAAAACCTCTGGGACACATACAAATTTCTTCACAGGGCTGGTGAGATGACTCGGAGGTTAAAAGCAGTGGCTGTTCTTCCTGAGGTCCTGAGTTCAATTCGCAAAAACCTCAACATGGCCCACAATCATCTATAATGAGATCCCATGCCCTTTTCTGGTGTGCAGGTATACATGCAGGCAGAATAATATATAAATAATGAACAAATAAATCATCTTTAAATATTTTTTCCTGGCATATTTATATAAGCTTCCAAGAGATCATTACCTTCCATATCTTCTAAAAAGTTGATAATGTTCTTCAATTTTATGCTCTTCCCAATTGTAGCCTGAAATATGTACCAAAAAGTGAATCATTGATTATTAAAAATTAAGCAAAATATAAGTTACTCTCTTCAGTAAACTTTAGAAACATGCCTGATTTATTCTTTCTCATTCCAAGTGAACTTATATAAGAGCATTAATAAGAACAGTCCACAATAACAACAGATGTCCCTTTTACCTTAATAGCGAAAGAAAATTCACTGTCTTACCTATAGCTGTAAGGTGCTGGCAGGTCTCCAGCATCACATCTTTGTAGAGACTCTTCTGGGAAGGATCCAGCATGGCCCACTCTTCCTGAGTGAAGTTCACATCCACATCGTCATAGGTTACCGAACTCTAAAGGATCCCGACATGAGTATAACAGAAAGCACAATAGTTGACAACAGTATAAATGTATACTTTATTGATAATATATTCATATAATTCTGGTGCTTCCCTGATATGTCCTGGCACAGAGGTTTCAATGAATTCACCAAGCCATTTTAGAAGGAAAGTAATTGAGGAGGTTCACCTCATTTTTGCACCCTTTGTATAGAATACAGCCTTACAAGAGAAATGCCAATTAACAGATATAAAGAAAGCAAAACAAGGAAGTCAATGAACACTACAGACCGCAGATCACAGAAATTGTATGCACAATTACTAACTAAAAAATTATGGGCAAACAGGAAGTATTGGCTCACGATTTTAATTCCAGCACTCAGGAAGCAAATATATGTGTATCTCATTAAGACAGAAGCCAGCCCAGCCTCTGAAACAAGTTTCCTGACATCCAGTAGTACATTTAAGACCTGTATTCACAGCAAAAATCAATCAAATAAGAAAGATACAAAGAACTCAATAGTTTTTACTTAAGATCCTACAAAGAATTATATATTCACTACAGTTCTGTATCTACTAGGAAGCAGAAGTGGCCCAGTTTAAACTGTAATATTAATGAGAGCTTACTAATAGGAAATTCATCTTCAAATATGTACAAATGGACAGATGAAAACATTAGACCTGGAATAGTTGGTAGTAAATGAGCAACATAAGGCAGTTGAGGTGGCTTAGCAATGAAAACCTCTTGTTGGTGTTGCAAATAACTGGGCTCAATTAACAGTGCTTACATGGAGGCTCACAACTATCCATAACTCCAAATTCAGGAGATCTGAGGTCATCTGCTGACTATTGTGAAAACCAGTACACAAGAGGTGCATAGTCACACATACAGGCAAAATACTACTCATATTCACTTATTTAAAATAATCAACACAAACACAAGAGGCAGGAAAAACGTCACCACCTGTAATCCAATGACTCAGAAGTCTCAGGCAGTATCAGGATGTCATGTATTCATGTATGACATCCTGAGAAATAGAATATACTCTCTGATGAATACCAAAATTCAAGTGTGGATGTGGATGAAGACCAGCACAACAGCATATGCTTGATATGTGCATAAACCCACCTATCAGGCCCATCAGCCTATATTTCAAAACAAAAATGCCATGCATACTAGGCCTCATTTAATGCTAGCCCTCTAGAGCCACTATGAGATGCACCTCTAAGTTTGAGGCCTACCTGGATTGCATACCTACATTCTGCACAGCCAAAGTTATACAAAGAAACTTAGTCTTCAAAAACACCAGAAGTAAAAATGTAAAAACCTCAGGATACAAAATTACATTAGCACTGAATATCAATTGCTTTGACTCTTTCTTACGTGCCTTAGAGTTAGAGTCGATGAGGGTGAAGGCATGAGATCATGAGAAGGAATCAGAATGATCAGTTTCAATCCCAACACAGTAGATAGTAACAACAGGAAATCAGTTGAGACTATAGAAACTCAAAGCCAATCCCCAATAAGGAATGTAGACAAATTCCTCCACAAAAGCTTTCATAACTTCCCCCAAAGAAACACACCAAAAAGAACACCAACACAGGCTCTAAGATCAACAATGAATAAATAGGATTTAATGAAACTGAAAAGCTTCTGTAAAGGAAAGGACACTGTCACCAGAACAAAATGGCAGCCTGCAGAATGGGAAAGAATCTTCAACTACCATACATGTGACTGAGGGCTGATATCCAGAAATATATTAAAGAACTCAAGAAAGTAAACACTGACAAACCAATTAATCAAATTTAAAAAATGGGGTGCACTGCTAAACAGAGAATTCTCAAGAGAATAATATGGAAAAGCAGACAAACACTTAAGGCATGCTCAGCATCTTTAGTCATGTGCAGAGACTGATGAATCAAGCAAGCATGTCAATCCAAAAAAACTCACAGGAAGACACATGCTGGAGATGTTCTAGAGAAAGGGGAACCTTCCTCCATTGATGGTGGGAAGGTAACCTTGTATAACCACTTTGGCAATCAATCTGGTGCTTTCTCAGAAAATTAGGAATAGTGTTACCTCAAGAACCAGCTAGACCATTCCTGAACATATATATGAAAGATACTCAATCATTCAACAAGGACATTTGCTCAACTGTGTTCACAGCATCTTTATTCATAATAGCCAGAACCTGGAAACAACTTATTTGTCAGTCTACCAAGGAATGGATGAAGAAATTGTGGTACGTTTGCACAATGGAATACTACTTAGCCTCTAAAAACAAGAAATCATGAAAATGGCAGGCAAATGAATGGCACTAGAAGAAATCATCCTGAGTGAGGGATCCCAGAAGCAGAAAGACACACATGGTATATACTCACTTATAAGTGGATATTAAACATATTATGTAGATAAACATACTAAAATCCATAGTTCTAAAAAAGGGAAACAGCAAGGAGGACCCTAGGAAAAAGGCTTAATCCTCATTCAGAAGGGGAAACAGAACAGGATACGCATCAGAAGTGGGAGAAGACAGAGAACAGGACAGGAGGCTTCCACAGAGGGCCTCTTAAGGACTCTATCCAGCAAGATATCACAGGATATGCTAAGACTCATAGCCAAATTTGGGCAGAGTGCAGAGAATCTTTTAGAAGAAGGGGAGATAGAAAGACCTGGAGGAAACAGTAGCTCCATCAGGAGACCAATAGAGATAAATTGGGCCTGTGGAGAATGATGAATATAGCAAGCCTTATAACTGTGGAGGACCTAGAACTCCTGTTCTGATGTAGCATCAGAAGCAGGGGCTGTCTCTGACATGTACTCAGTGGTTGGCTGTTTGATCACCTCCCCATGATTTGGGGCGGGAATCCTTGCCAGGCCACAGAGAAAGACAATGCAGTCAGTCCTGATGGTACCTGATAGGCTAGGGTCAGATGGAAGGGGAGGAGGACATCCCCTATCAGTGAACTTGTGGAGAGTCATAGGGAAAAAAATGGGAAGGGGGAAGGAGAGTGCAACTGGGAGGAGAAAAGGGAGGAGGCTAGAGCTGGGATACAAAGTAAATGAATTGTAATACATGTTAAGTAAAATTAAGGGGGGAAAAAAGACCTCCACGTAAAGTCAGAGGAAATCTGCTAGAGGAGAAAGTGGGTAACAATCTTGAACTCACTGGCATAAGAGACAACTTCCTAAACAGAACACCAACAGAACAAGCTCTAAGATCTACAATTAATAAATGGGCCATCATGAATCTGAAAAGCTTTTGTAAAGCAATGGACACTATCAATAGGAGGTGATTGCCATCTACAGATTGAGAAAGATCCTCACCAATCCTACATATGACAAAGGGTCAATATCCAAAATTATATTAAAGAACTCCTGAAAATAAACAGCAACAAAATAATCCAATTATAAAATGAGACACAGGGTAAGAGAATTCTCAACATAGGAATCTTGAATGGTGCATAAGCAGTTAAAGAAGTTCTCAACATCCTTAGTCATTGGGGAAATGCAAATCAAAATGACTTGAGTTTCCATCTTATACCTGTAAGAATGGCCAAGATCAAAAACTCAAGTGAAAACACATGCTGGCAAAGATATGTAGAAAGAGGGACACTCCTCCATTGCTGGCTGGGGTGTAAACTTGTATAACCCCTTAGGAAATCAATCTGGTACTTTCTTAGTAAAGTGGGAATAGCCATACCACGAGACCCAGCTATACCGCTTCTAGGTATACACTTGAAAGATACTGCACTCACAACAAGGACATCTGCTCAACTCACTCACAACAAGGACATCTGCTCAACTATGTTCATAGCTGTTTTATTTGTACTAACCAGAAACTGGAAACAACCTAGCTATGTCTCAACCAAAGAAAGGGTAAAGAATCTGTGTAACATTTACCCAATGGAATGTTACTCAGCCTTTACAAACAAGGAAATCATGAAATTTTGCAGGCAAATTGATGCAACTAGAAAAGGTCATCCTCAGTGACATAACAGAGACCCACAAAGACACACAAGCTATAAACACACTTATTAGTGCATTTTAGTCATTTACTACAGGATAGACCTACTACAATGCACAGACCTCAAGAACATGAGAACAATGGGCATCTTAAGCTTCATGTCAGCCCACTAGTTAGTGGAGTGGGGGATATATCTGACATGGACTATGATGAGACTTCCCTACCAGGACATACAGGAGGAAGATGAACTCCATCCTCTGTGAATAGATGAGATGGGCTCTCTGATTAGGAGGACTTCTCTATTCTGAGGAATAGTGGAGAATCAGAAGGGATTTGAGAAATGTAAGGAAAGGAGGGAGGGACCTACAACTGAGATTTCAATTTAATAAATTAATAAAAAAACTAGTGTTTTAACTGCCTCTTACATAATCTGATTGGCCTGCTCTTTGATCACCTCCCCCTGAGGGGGGAGCAGCCTTACCAGGCCACAGAAGATGACAATGCAGCCACTTCTGATGAGGACTGATAGACTAAGATCAGAAAGAAGGAGAGGAAGACCTCCCCTATCAGTGGCCTTGGGGAGGGGCATGCATGCAGAAAGGGGAGGGAGGGTGGAATTGGGAGGGGAGGAGGGAGGGGCTTATGGGGGGATACAAAATGAATAAAGTGTAATTAATGAAAGTTAAATAAAAAAGAAAAAAACTAGTGTTTTAATAAGTATTCACAAAAATCCGTATGTAATGATATCATCATTACTATATTATTTATATAATACATAAAACATAAACTGATGTGTAAAAATATTAAATCTTTAAACACATTCTCCAAAGCAAAAGTGAAAAGGTTACAATCTAAGACATGGTATTTAATCAGAAGAAAAAAGTGAGATGAGAGAATTTTCTAAGACTAATACATTTTTCTTAAAGTATAATTTATTGTTATTTATATTGAAACAAAATGGGTAAGTCTATTTCCTAACCTCATTTTTCCTTTTTCATGCTGTATGACACATTTGCAGGAAGCTTTCATACCTTTCAAATAAAATGGCTTTCTGCATTTAGACAGTACACTAAAATAGCAATTTGCTTCTCATAACAAATCTTGCTACAAAAATCTTGGTATTTAAATTTTCTTCTGCATACACCAATTAAAAAGTTAAAAAATCTTTTAGTACTTAATTGCCTCTATTAGCTTCCGTGCTTTCTGCTCTTCATTTTTTATTACTACCTCTAGACAAGATAGCAGAAGCTCTCACATAATCATGACAAAAAAGAGCCCAAGAAACATGAACATCAGTCAGGAAAAAGGAGGTGAACACTTTTTTTGTGCTAAATAAGTGAGTAGTGAATAGTATTTTTACCCTTTCATACAACTGTAAACAACACCATTAATATGATGTATTTTCAAAATAAGGGTTCAGTATGTTCAATTTGCAGCATAAATCAATACATTCCAAATCACGTTCCTAACAACTTAGAACAAGAAAGCTGATTTCAAAACTATGTGCTATGTGAAATAGTATACAGGTAGGTACAATATGACTTCTGTACTTACCATGAAGCTAAAACTACCAAGAAAGTGCATATTTGTGAAGAAATAAACAGATATAGAAAAAAAAGACCAAAAAATTATACTTAATTTTTATCAAAATTCCTAAGGAAAATAAGCCAGGAAAAATGTGAACTTGACCAATGTTACCTATGATTGTATGTGTATAAAAATGAAACAAACACAGAGGTCATCACTCCTACAAAAAAAACCCAAATAGGCAGTTTGTAGCCAGTTTTTAAACATAAGTTTGTAAACAGAAGCACCATGTTTGAAAGCAATGTTTAATTGAGTGGCAGAAAGAGTGTCCAATCAGGGAAAAAGACTTGACAGACTAGCCTAAGCCCAACTTTCAGGAGAGGAGAGAGGAAAGGCAAGCTACTTCAGGGGCAATGCATAGAGACAGGAGACAGTTTTACAGATGTTTACACAGAGAGGTTCACTAAGAGAACAAGCTAGTCAACAGTGAAGACAGTAAGAGCCAGAGAATGAGAAGGAGCCAGAAGATTAGAGCAGATTGCTGGAGTTAGTTTGAGGCCAAGAAAAACAACTCAGAGACTGAGAGAGAAACCAGATTGAATCACTAAGCATAGAGAGGAGTCTGAGCCAGAGCAGCTCAAATGAACCAGTCAGCCAGAACTCAGAAATAACTAGAGAGTGTGAGTTTATTAAGCAGTAAGGCTCAGGGGCTGAAAACATTCCAGGCCTAGATTACAGTATATGGAAGCTAGATTCATCCAGGACTAGATCTTGTTATACCCAGTTCGCGAGCCCCCAAAAGATCTCCAGGAATCGACTCCGTTGCAAAACACATGAGGGTCTTTTTTTATTGAAAATTATAAGCTGCAGCTTGGGCTACACAGCCTCACCGCCAAAGCGTTGGGAGCTGAGCACGCCGCCCCAGGTTAGTTGGGTGATATATAGATTCTGGTTCTTCCCAGCATGCCCAAGGCAGGGGCGATTCCTTCCTGGCAAGCATCTATTGGTCAAAATGCTACACTCTGATTTGATTGGCTATATGAAGGTCCCCAGACCATAATGACCTGGTGTCCCTCCCTAGAAGGATGGGCCAGTTTCCTAGCAACTGTTATCTCTAGTAGGTGGGGAAAGAATGCAGTAAGGCGGTCCTACCCCTCAGGGCATCAACAGACTTCTCCACCCACATAGTTTAGCCCTTAATAATAGCTGCTAATTTTAATTTTTTTGGTCTCTCAATCTAGGTAAGCAGGAGATGGTACTAAGCCTCAAAGACAACTAAAACAGGAGAATAAAAGTCCCTTTTAGAGGCCAGTGCTGCAGAGTCTCCTCCTCTCCAGGGAATCCCCAGTCACAGAGGCTGACAGGGCAAAGGCCTCTGCCCAGGTCGCTACATGCAGTCTGGCTCACACTCCATCCCACTGCTAACACGTGGGATTCAGATAGCTCAGCATTCCTAACGCCAGGACAAAGGACCTCACAAGAAGCTGATGGCTGCAGGTTCTCACCAAGCCCGGGAGAGACCAACCACACCAGCTCCTGCTCTTCAGCCTCCAGCTCCACCACCACCTTGGGGTGGCAGCCAAACACTCACCATGTCGCCACTTTGTAACACGCTTGAAATCCCCTCACAGGACTCAGCAGCTGAGCTCAGACCACAGCACGCCAAACATTCCACACACCTCAGCTATGGATCTGAACCCGCAACATGGCGTCCGGAAGAACCCGCCTCTTCCTCTGAGTACAGGCCTCGTCTGGAAGTCCTGATTGGCCAGTGAGTCTTGAGCGACATGAGCACTTCCCCTAGGATCACCGTGTACTGAAGAGAAAAAGCATTGTGCTTCCTGGCCCAGGAGGGATGATTGCATGTTTTGCTAATTACAAAAGTAATGAGGGCCTGGCTTAGGGAGAAACCTGACCCTGGAGAAGCCTATGCTCCAGGCAGGGACCTTGGATCCATGACTTGGGCCACACCTTTTCTTGATCTGCAGAGATTTGTGTTTCAGCAGACTTGTGCCTGTTGTTTAATAGCCTACCCTTCTGTCTTCCAGCACTCAGGATGGCACTTCCTCTCCTCCTCCTGGAATCAAGGTGGATAGTTTGAACAATTCAATATTCAACTTGCAGTGGAGTGAACCATCTGTCCACTGGAGAAAGGCCACCAACGATATCAACAGTTAAACAGCGATCGATTTTAGGAAACAAAATGAGATTGTTCTGTCACTTCACATTGGGGTCAGCTAAACTGCAGCTACTTTTCACCTGGTAGATATCAGAAAACCCTGAGAGAGAAGCAGTAAACAGGTGATACACAATTTGGAGCAGGTATGTCTTCCTCTGTGGATTCTGGAATAATAAGAAATGAAAACCACAATGGTATCAGCAAAGGCAGTGCAGATGAACACAGCAGACAGAATGACTCTCTCTATGGATGTAGAATGGAGATCTTTTAAGAATGGTCGGAAGGCTCTTATATAACTAGTCCAACAATGCCCGTTAGCAAAGGGGAAGTTGAAGAAGTAGCTCTGCTCAGACCATATGGCAGGTTTTCTCAGCTGGTCATCAGTAGATACCAGAATTCCAAAGAAGTAGGCTCCTTTGTGTGTGTTTCCATGGTCACAGTGGGTTTTTACAGCCACAAAACTCTAAATTAGCTCACCTTCATGGAAAGGTGAGTTCACCTCTCCTAAGGCACAAGGCCCTGTGGGATGCATAAGTTAGATGTGCACTATCAGACTTCCTTTTCTTTATAAAAATATGTTAGTTTGGCCTGGATAAAGGAGGAGAATATTCCTATGGTTGGGGTAGTTAGACAAGGAACAAAGGAAAGAATTCCATTGTCTCATCCAGAGACTGTGGAGTGCAAATATCTTAGCACAGGAACTGCAACTGTCGAAGCAAAGCCTTGTCATCCAGGGATTCTACCTCCTCAGTCCCCAGACACAAGAAGTTGAATGACCCCATTGTATTGTGGTTGACTGTGATGGGGCTGAGCTCAGATGGATCTGAGACCTTTTATATGAGCTGGGATTTAGTACTTTGGGAAACACACTTTCTGAAATAGTGTATCATAAGTAAAAGATTGGCAGTTTGTGTGTGTGTATGTGTCACTTTTCCTCAGGAAAGCATTGTCTTATGGCATTGAAGACAGTCAAAATTAACCACCCCAAGAGACTGCCATTGACTGCAGAGCTGACCTAAATGTTGCCATCTTTTTCTGTGGAGACTGATAGGGAGGGAAACTACAGAAACTACACACACTCAGAGGCTAGAGAATTGAACCAAAGTCTGAAGCCTGGATGGAAATCTAAGTTGGAAGCCTTGCAGTGTTCAATCTCTCCCTAGTCAGAGAAGGGCAGGTGAGATGAAAGAAGCCTGTCACATAGCAAGAGAGTAGTTGGCTGCCCTGTGCTAACAGGAAATAATTTCTCTCTTCAGTTTATCTGTTTCTACTTTCTTTTTCTCTAGAGCTATCTCTACCTAGGTGGCTCACCCATGTTGGTTTACATTTTGCTCAATGTCTTTTATGAGATTTCTTGCACCCAAATATCATATCAAACACATATCTCAACCCTGAGATGACCCAATTATCAAAGCAGTACTTTTTGGTTCTCCACAGCTTTTCTTAATTTTGGTGTATGCACAGATGGTTCTTGCTGCCCTGGTAATTTCCTTGAACCACAGTCACTGTAATGTCTAGAGACCTGCACCCTCAGATTCCTTTACTCAGTGGGAGAATAGTTAAGGTACAAGGCCATTAAAGAAGCAGGTGGGAGGCATTTATCTTCAGAGGATGATTCAGGTGGTTCTTTAACTGACTTACCTTCTGAGACTAAAATATGAATTACTACAAATAATTGCCAGACAAAACTACCTTTTCTCTTCATCATGAGGTTGTGCTTCTAAAAAGGGAACTTACCTAGTTGGGAGAAGAGCAGTTCCTCAATAGCAACTGCCTTTGGTTTTATCCTAAGGAATGTGGTGGTGACTGAGTTTTTTCTCCAAAATTTGTGGTCAGAACTCACAATCTCCTTCACAATGTGAGTATGAAAGAAACTGGCGCATATGGAAAGAAGGAGGAAGGGGAAGGAAGACACTGCTCCAAGGAAAAAAAAGTTCACTGATCCTGGTGATCAAACACCTAGAATTCAGACATGTTCCTGGGAAGGAAGAATATTATGCTGGATGGAGGACATGTTGAGATTTGAATTCCATATGTTAAACATAAGTTGTACACTCTTTGAGCAAAAAGACTTATGGTTGACATTTCTTTTTATATTTCTTTTTAATTTTTATATTCATTTTACATCCCAATCACAGTCCTCTCCCTCCTCTCCTTCCTGTGCCTCCTTCTCACCCTATTTGTACCACCCCTTGTCCTCAAAAAAAGGAGCCCCTTTCCACCAATGACACATCAATTCATATCAAGAGTGAACTCTTCTTCATTCTCAGGCCAGGCAAAGAAGCCTGGTAAAGATGAAGTAGTGAAAATCAGGCCACACAGTCTATGACATAGACAGCACTTATTTCTTACAAGCATCTGTGTGGCTGCATCTGTAGAAACCAGAGATTAACTGGAGAAGCATAGCAGGCTATTCTGATCTGCACCATGTGTGGAGAAAACTCTAGGGAGGGATGCCTCTCTATCTGGAAAAAAAAATATCAGTTCCTGGAAAGTCAGTAACTCATTTCTTGGCATATGTGTGTTTTTCAAATGTTGCTGTGTTAGCTTGTGGTTTTCCTACTAAGATGATTGAGATGGCTAATACATTGGTTTTAAATTGTTAAAAATTCTTATACCTTGTCTGTGTGTGCTCGTTGGCTTTAGTTATCAATGTTACATAGCTTAGCATGATGTGAGGGAGTACCAACTGGGGGTTCCCCAGATGAGAATCACTGGTGGGTAAGTTTGTGGGTGACTATAATGGTTGTGAATTCAGTGGCAAACCCTAGGCACTAATGGTTAAAATTCACCTCAACTTTTGGCCTGGGCTGGTTAAGAAAACATACAGAGAAGTAGACATTGACCTTGTAAAAGAACATAGCAACAGTGTTCCACCATAATCCATGCCTTCATTTGATAGCCTGAATTTCTTTTTTGAGCTGCCTCAATGTTTGAGGCCTGCCAGCATCAGTCAAAGAAGCCAATTTATCACCTGAGTCATTTTTGGTTATTGGCGTTAATGACAGCAACAGAGAAGAAAGGCAGAACAAAACTTATATCCTCAAAATATGCTTGTCATTGTCAGAAAATCTGAATATTGTTGTTTGGATCAATACACAATATATAAGAAATCAAGATATCAAAAGCCACTTTATGCTTAACATGGGGCTTAATGTTGCATTCCAGGAAGTACTAAAAGAAGAGAGTGCCAAGAGAAATACAGGCCATGGAGGTAAAGTTAAGGAAGATTCAGTGGAAAATAGACTCTGTGAAAAGTTGGCTAGAGGTTACATGATGATTTGAATAATGATGGCCCAATATGCTTATGTAATTGAAAGCTTGGTGCTCAGCTAATGGAACTGACTGAGGAAAATTAAGAGATAATGGAATCATTGGATGGGGTGTGTCACCCTCTGGGGTCTAAGTGTGGCGCCATTTCAAAAAGAATATGGTGAGAAGGACAACCTGGTGAAAGAACTGTCACCACACAATCTTCTATTTTCTGAGTTTACTGGAACAGTTGAGGGCACTGGGCTGGTGGAATTCATGGAGATGTGTGCATGTGTGAATGTGTAGGTTTGTGTGTGAGAGACAGAAAGAGAACAAACACCCAAAGGGCCTGGGACTGTGTTGAGCCCCTAGGATGATGTATGTGTTACAGGTATCTAAGGGGCCCCAGTCTGTGTGAATCTCTCAGTCAGAAGAACAGGGAGGCTGTGTCCATGAAAGATAAGATTAAGCATTAACTTTTGTGAAGTCCTGAGTGAGTTTTCCTAAACACAGAGCCATCTCGTCAGCCCTGAAAAAGCCACTTTTTAAAGCTTTGTATGTCTTTCATTTATTTGGATGTTTTGCATTCATGTGTCCCTGTGTCATACTTGGAAAGGCCAAGGAGAACATCAGATCCTTTTGGGATGCATTTACAGGTTATGCTTATCTAGCTTGTGATTCCTGAAATGGAACCTGTCTTCTATAACAAAACCCAGTGCTAGTAACCCCCATGCCCTCTATAGCCAATTTTTATTTAAAGTTAATTTTACAGATGTTAATTAAAATATATCATTTCCCCTCTTCTTGTCCTTTCTCCATCCTATTCCAAATTCTTTCCTTTCAATGTCTTAAAAAAGAATATGTGAGTAAGTATGGACTGATATACATAAAAAAACTTACTGAGTCCATTTATATGGCTTGTGTGGGTAAGGGTTTGTGTGATTAACCCTTTATATAGGATATATAAATATGGAACTCATCACTGCCTGAGACAAATACTCCCACTTCCAAGAGTGTTCTAATCTTCAATGCCCAAAATGAGTCTGACTCTGAAGGGACCTGGGCTGTCTTGGACAGGAAACATTAGCAAGCAAGGGGTGGCATATTCCTTAGGTAACACACAGTGCTGGAATGGCCTGGAAGTTCTCGGGCTTATCCAATGGACATTGCTCTTATCCAATCAGTCTCCCTTTGGAATGTGGACCTCCCATTATACCATTGACCTTGGATATTTGTTTGGATGACATTGAAATCTTCAAGTTTCTGCCTCCTCTTTCTGAACACCCTGACTACAGGCCTGTGTTACCATGCCTGGCTTAGGCGGTTTAAACCTCCGTGATTTAATAGAATGTTGGGATGAGTGTAACACATAGATACACTTAACTATATTGAGAACTTTTTTATGTCTGTGAGGATGGTTTTCACTATCTGTTGCATAACGATAGAACTCCAATATACTATGATGAGTATTAAAAACTCAATGATAAAGAAAAAAAATAATTTTCTTTGAAATTAAAGGAGAGGATTTCAAGACAATCAACTGCAATTGAAGAACACTTTCTTTCTAATACTGTTGTTAGGACCAGAGCCTGTTTCCTAGCTACCATGACTGTTTGGACTCAGTGACTCATTCTCAATAATCCCATTGAAAGAACTAAGTTATTGAGGTAGACAATGCCCAAATATCCTCTAGACACTAGGGAGGCAAGGTAAGCAGATCTAGTATGTACACTAAGTTCCAGGAGAGCCTGAGAATCATACTGAGACTATTTGTTCAACCAAAAGAAAGAGAGAGAACAATGTTTGAAAATAAAATTATTTTTAATTATTTATTTATCACATTTTGTATCCTGGCTGTATCCCTTTCCATCTCCACTCATTCCCACCCACCCTCTCCATTTCCCCCTGTGCACCTTCCCTAGTCCTCTGATAGGGGGTTAAGGAAAAAAGAGAACATAATGGTTAAAACACAAATTATTAATTAAAACTGGAAACATATTAATATATTTATTCAGTGTTACTAATTTTGACCATTGATGAATAAATAGGTTATACTTTATCTTTATTCCCACAGGTGAAATTTGCTAATTGAATACATGATAAAACATTTGAATGCAGCCTTGTTGAAAACAATTCACAGACGGTTCTCAGTCCTTAAGGAACAGGGCCAGGGAAGCTCCCATGAAGGAAACATAAGTGTTGGCAAAGGAAAGTGTATGTAGAGAGAGGGAGAGAGAACAGAGAGAAAAAAGGCAGGAAGAGAAGAAACACAGAAAGAAAGAGGGAGAGAAGAAAAGCATATATAAGAAAACAAAAAAATCTGGCTCTACAGGGAATAGCCTCTGGGAGAGGGCAAGCCCATTCTACTGGACTGGAAAGTTAAGGGTAGAGGTGGGGTATGCCAATCATGCCCTTTAGAATGTAGGGACTGAGGGATGCTTTCAAAGAGGTAACTCAGAAGATTGTCATGGGTGTGAGGCACTACATATGATACGTAAGTCATCTTTTAGGTTTAATAGGTTTACATAGAAGGCCAGAGATGCACACAACTAAGTAATCTCACAGGGCCATATATTAAAAACTTCCCATCTATAAATTCCTCCCCAATTCTCAGATTATTTCTTTCCTGCAAGATATTCACATGGCATAATGTTATTGGGCAGAAAATATCTCATCTAGGGGAATAGGTCTATTCAACAATGACATTCCTGAGGAGAATGGAATTTCATGGAGTCCATTGATTGATTAGATGTCAACCTAATAGAGATATAGTAATGTTTATTCAGAATATTGTTATTCCTGCCAGATAGAGATGTTACAGGGATGACAGAGTTGGGACTGAGGAGATTTAAAGTCTTATTTGAGACCACCAAGTGGCCACCTGCATGGTATTCTGACTGACACTTACAGGTATCTGAAAATACAAGGAAACAGTGGAAGAACTGGAGAATTGACCCACCACAGCTGAGTAGATACAGCGAATACAATAGAAGGCAACTTGTCCTTACATACAACCCAAGAATTAATTGCTCTCTGGGACTTTAATAGTTTCTTTAACATACAAATTTCCTTCCTTTATAGTTCGTCCAAACTCCACAGGTCTGTAAATGCCTGATTTCTGAAGCCTTCTGTTGACATCTGTTGGAATCTCAGGATCCACAGACAACAATCTCTACATCATATGGAGTCTTCACCACTCAGGGCTCCTAACTGAATGTTTGCATGCATCAGGGAAGCAGAATACAATTCACTTCAGAAAAGTTGTCTTCATGCCTTCAAGTTTTTTCTCTCCTTACATTAGGCATAATCTCAAGAAGGGGTACACCTGACACATGTCTTGTGGACTCCCATTGCTGCCTATGTGAGATAAACTCAGTTTGTGGCTTTGGAAATGTGGTCAAGCAATTTTTAAACACGTGTACTTTCAGATTCTGGCCTGAATTTTTGGATACTTCCATACTGAATTTTGGATCCAAAACCATTTTTGGATACTTCCATATTTTTGTGAAGATATTGGATTAGAAACTTCTTTCAGCACCAAGCCTAAGTTACTTTTTATGCTCTCAATCTTCTCTTTCTTCTGGGTCATCAGGGCTGAGTTAAAGGTGAATTTAGGATTGACTTGTCACACCTAAAAATGCTATTCAAGACACATTTATGGGACTAAATACATGACTCAGTGTCTAGGAGAACTGGCTGCACACTCTCATTTTCAAACAAATTTTATCCTTCAAATTGCCCTGAATCCCTCAATTATTACATGACAGTATGTTTACAATGTAAAAAGAAGACTATTTTATTGATGTAATATCTCAACTAATCTAATTTGAGTATCAGGGAAACAGTGCTGTAGGAAAAGATTTTGGTGTCCAAAGCTGGCAATCACTCCTCAATCATCATATTAAGATGGCCAAAGGAGATCCAACAAACTCGTCTCCCACTCTGTACATATCAGTCATGGCTTAAAAGCCCATAATCACCTTACACACACACATGAAGTGTTTCTTTTTTAGTCCATATTCTTGCTGTTACTTTATCTATAACCTGTATATTACATATTTTCTATAGAATGCAGTACTTTTAGATGAAATGACATGGCTAATTTGGAGGAACATATGGATTCACAGAACATCCAATTTTATGTATATATTCATATCACATCAAGCTATGTAGTGAGATGCAGTTGATGGATGATTAGACCACTTCATTATATCTCTAGGATACTTGAAAACACAAAGCTTTGAGTTAACAAAATGAACACATTCATAGGTTTTTCTTCAGTATGTTTCATTCATGAAAGTGAAGTCTATAGAAATTTCCAAAGGCTTCATCACAGTGAATATATTCATATTTTTTTTTCTCTTGAGTATGATTTCTTTTATGGCTTTGAAAATTTGTGACATGCAAAGGCTTTACTAGTTATATTCATATCTTTTCACTCCAGTATGAAATCTTTCATGCCTTCAGAGATGACATCAATGTTCAGAGGCTTTACCACACTGCTTATATTCTTAGGGTTTCTCTCCAGTATGTGTTCTTTTATGTACTTGAAGACTACTGGATTGTGAAAAGGATTTACCACGTTGATTACCTTCATAATGTTTCTCTCCAGTATGAAGTCTTTCATGCCTCTGGAGATTGCTACAACGTACAAAGGCTTTACCACATTGATTACATTCATAGGGTTTCTCTCCAGTATGTGTTATTTTATGCGTTTGGAGATGTCTGTGTTGTGAAAAGGCTTTCCCACACTGATTACATTTGTAGGGTTTCTCTCCACTATGTGTTCTTTTATGTATTTGAAGACTACTGGGGTTTGAAAAGGCTTTACCACACTGAATACATTCACAGGGTTTCTTTGCAGTATGAATACTTTCATGCCTCTGGAGACCACTACAAAATGCAAAGGCTTTACCACATTGATTACATTCATACAATTTCTCTCTAGTATGTGTTCTTTTATGCTTTTTGAGATTTCCGTGTTATGAGAAGGCTTTCCCACACTGATTACATTCATAGGGTTTGGCTCCAGTATGAATCCTTTCATGTCTCTGGAGGTTGCACCAACGTGCAAAGGCTTTACCACATTGATTACATTCATGGGGTTTCTCTCCAGTATGTATTCTTTTATGCGTTTGGAGATGTCCATGTTGAGAAAAGACTTTCCCACACTGATCACATTCATAGGGTTTGGCTCCAGTATGTATTCTTTCATGCTTTTGTAGATTACTGAGTTGTGAAAAGGCTTTACCACAATGAATACATGCATAGGGTTTCACTCCAGTATGAAGTCTTTTATGCCTCTGGAGACTGTTACAATGTGCAAAGGCTTCACCACATTCATTACATTCATAGGGTTTCTCTCCAGTATGTATTCTTTTATGCTCTTGGAGATTTCCTTTTTTTGAAAAGGCTTTTCCACACTGATTACATTCGTAGGGTTTCTCTCCAGTATGTGTTCTTTTATGTACTTGGAGACTACTGAGGTGTGAAAAGGCTTTCCCACACTGATTACATTCGTAGGGTTTCTCTCCAGTATGTGTTCTTTTATGCGTCTGCAGATGTCCATATTGTGAAAAGGCTTTCCCACACTGATTACATTCATAGGGTTTCTCTCCAGTATGTGTTCTTTTATGCAGGTGGAGACCACTGGGTTGTGAAAAGGCTTTCCCACACTGATTACATTCATAGGGTTTCTCTCCAGTATGTGTTCTTTTATGCAGTTGGAGACTACTGGGTTGTGAAAAGGCTTTCCCACACTGATTACATTCATAGGGTTTCTCTCCAGTATGTGTTCTTTTATGCAGTTGCAGACTACTGGGATTGGAAAAGGCTTTACCACACTGTTTACATTCATAGGGTTTCTCATGAACATGTATTCTTTTCTTTCTGCAAAGAAAATTCAGATATGTGTAAGCTTTACCCTATTCATTACTCTGATGAATCTTTTTTTAAATGATTTATTTACTTATTATTATTTACTTATTATACTGTGTTCTGCCTGCATGCTACATGAGGACACCATATCTTGGTATAGATAATTATGAGCCACCATGTTGTTGGCTGAGAAATTAACTCAGGATCTTTGGAAGAACAGCCAGTGCTCTTAACCTCTCAGCCATCTCTTCAGCCACTGATGAATCTTTATGTCAGTGTAAATTAAGTTTTCAATTTGCTTTAATCTTAAAATGAAGTTACATCTTAACCTTTTATCACTTTCTTTACACTCATAGTTTCCCTCTTTATTGTCGGGTTCTATAACTTACAAGATACCTTTGATGGTAAGAAACTTCATTACATGGATCACTGGTAGCATCATTTTTCTATAAGTGGTATTTCACATATTTAAAGACCTAGAAGGAGTCAGCTTTACCACAGGGACTGCATTCATAATTTTTTCTATAGTTGTAATCACACTGCATTTATAAATTAACCAAAATAAACACAGTAATTTCCACAGGGCCAGTTATCACAGGGAATTTCTGTAACGTGATTTCTTTGGACAGCATAGGGTACATGTGTATCTCATGAGAAGAGACAGGAAATGAAGCTCCCTTAAGGGGCACTACATGGAAAGCAAAGGGAGTTTTACTGGGATGGTAATATAAAGACAGGTTGGAGAGAGAGAACTAAGGTCAAGATCAAATGAGCCAGAGAATAAATATGTATAAATATGCCAGGGAAAATAATGAATAAATAAATCATCTTTAAATAATTTTCCCTGGCATATTTATATAAGCTTCCAAGAGATCATTACCTTCCATATCTTCTAAAAAGTTGATAATGTTCTTCAATTTTATGCTCTTCCCAATTGTAGCCTGAAATATGTACCAAAAAGTGAATCATAGATTATTAAAAATTAAGCAAAATATAAGTTACTCTCTTCAGTAAACCTTAGAAACATGCCTGATTTATTCTTTCTCATTCCAAGTGAACTTATATAAGAGCATTAATAAGAACAGCCCACAATAACAACAGATGTCCCTTTTACCTTAATAGCGAAAGTAAATTCACTGTCTTACCTATAGCTGTAAGGTGCTGGCAGGTCTCCAGCATCACATCTTTGTAGAGACTCTTCTGGGAAGGATCCAGCAAGGCCCACTCTTCCTGAGTGAAGTTCACATCCACATCGTCATAGGTTACCGAACTCTAAAGGATCCCGACATGAGTATAACAGAAAGCACAATAGTTGACAACAGTATAAATGTATACTTTATTGATAATATATTCATATAATTCTGGTGCTTCCCTGATATGTCCTGGCACAGAGGTTTCAATGAATTCACCAAGCCATTTTAGAAGGAAAGTAATTGAGGAGGTTCACCTCATTTCTGCACCCTTTGTATAGAATACAGCCTTACAAGAAAAATGCCAATTAACAGATATAAAGAAAGCAAAACAAGGAAGTCAATGAACACTACACACCACAGATCACAGAAACTGTAAGCACAATTACTAACTAAAAAATTATGGGCAAACAGGAAGTATTGGCTCATGATTTTAATTCCAGCACTCAGGAAGCAAAGGCATGTATTATCTCATTGAGTCAGAGGCCAGCACAGCCTCTGAAACAAGTTTCCTGACATCTAGAAGTACAGTTAAGACCTGTATTCACAGCAAAAATCAATCAAATAAGAAAGATAAAATAACTCAATAGTTTTTACTTAAGAGCCTAAATATATATATATATATATATATATTTATATATATATATATATATATATATTCACTAAAGTTCGGTATCTATCTTCTAGGAACCAGAAGTGGCCCAGTTTAAATTGTAATATTAATGAGAGCTTACTAAAGGGGAATTCATGTTCAAACATGTACAAATGGACAGATGAAAACATTAGACCTGGAATAGCTGGTAGTAAATGAGCAACATAAGGCAGTTTAGGGGGCTCAGCAATGAAAACCTCTTGTTGGTGTTGCAAAAAGCTGGGCTCAATTAGCAGTGCTTACATGGAGGCTCACAACTATTTATAACTCCAAATTCAGATCTGAGGCCATCTCTGACTATTTTGAGAACCAGTACACAAGAGGTGCATAGTCACACATACAGGCAAAATATTACTCATATTCACTTATTTAAAGTAATCAACACAAACACAAGAGGCAGGAAAAATGTCACACACCTGTAATCCAATGACTCAGAAGCCTCAGGCAGTAACAATGTCATGAATACATGACATTCTGAGAAATAGAATATACTCTCTGCCGAATACCAAAATTCAAGTGTTGCTAAATAAGTGAGTACTGAACAGCATTTTTACCCTTTCATACAACTATAAACAACACCATTAATATCATGTATTTTCAAAATAAGCGTTCGGTATGTTCAATTTGCAGCATAAATCAATACATTCCAAATCAAGTTCCTAACAACTTAGAACAAGAAAGCTGATTTCAAAACTATGTGATATGTGAAATAGAATACAGGTAGGAACAATATGACTTCTGTACTTACCATGAAGCTAAAACTACCAGAAAGTGCATATTTGTGAAGAAAAAAAAAACAGATATAGAAAAAAAAAAGACAAAAAAAAATATACTTAATTTTTATCAAAATTCCTAAGGAAAATAAGCCAGGAAAAATGTGAACTTGACCAATGTTACCTATGATTGCATGTGATTGAAAATGAAACAAACACAGAGGTTACCACTCCTACAAAAGCACCCAAGCAGACAGTTTGTAGACAGCTTCTAGACAGAAGTTTGTAGACAGAAGCACCATGTTTGATAGCAATGTTTAAATGAGTGGCAGAAAGAGTGTCCAATCAGGGAAAAAAACTTGACAGAATAGGTTAAGCCCAACTTTCAGGAGAGGAAAGAGGAAAGGGAAGCTTTTTCAGGGGCAATGCATAGAGACAGAAAGTCGTTTTACAGAGATGTTTACACAGAGAGGTTCACTAGAACAAGCTAGTCAACAGTGAAGACAGAAAGAGCCAGAGACTGAGAAGGAGCCTGAAGATTAGAGCAGATTGCTGGAGTTAGTTTGAGGTCAAGAAAAACAACTCAGAGACTGAGAGAGAAACCAGATTGAATCACTAAGCATAGAGAGGAATCTGAGCCAGAGCAGCTCAAATGAACAAGTCAGCCAGAACTCAGAAGGAAGTAGAATGTGTGAGTTTATTAAGCAGTAAGCCTCAGGGGCTGAAAACATTCCAGGCCTAGATTATAGTATATAGAAGCTAGATGCATCCAGGACTAGATCTAGGTCAGCAGGAGATGATACTAAGCCTCAAAGACAACTAAAACAGGAGAATAAAAGTCCCTTTTACAGGCCAGTGCTGCAGTCTCCACCTCTCCATGGAATTCGCAGTCATAGAGGCTGACAGGGCAAGGGCCTCTGCCCAGTTCACCACATGCAGTCTGGATCACACTCCATCCCACTGCTAACACGTGGGACTCAGGTAGCTCAGCATTCCTAACGCCAGGACAAAGGACCTCACAAGCAGCTGATGGCTACCGGGTTCCATCCAGCCCAGGAAGGACCAACCACACCAGCTCCTGCTGCTCAGCCTCCTGCTCCACCACCATGTTGGCTGCCTCGGCCACACACTCACCATGTCGCCTTTTTGGAAGTTGCCTGAAATCCCTTCACAGGAACCAGCAGCTGAGCTCAGAGTACAGCAGGCCGAACATTCCAGACAGCTCAGCTTCCAAACGGAACCTGAAACCTGGCACCCAGAAGATCCTTCCTCTTCCTCTGAGTACAGGATTCGTCTGGAAGTCCTGATTGGCCAGTGAGTCTTGAGCGACATGAGCACCTCCCATAGGGTCACAGTGTACTGAAGAGACAAAGCATAGTGCTTCCTGGCCCAGGAGGCATGAAAGTATGTTTGCTAATTACAAAGAGCAATGAGAGCCTGGCTTAGGGAGGAACATGACCCTGGAAAAAATCTATGCTCCAGGCAGGGATCTTGGATCCATGAGTTGAACTTTGGGTCCATATGTGGAGAATCAGGGCCACACCTTTTTCAGATCTGTAGAGATTTCATTGTCAGTAGACTTGTGCCTGTTGTCTAATAGCCTACCCTTCTGTCTTCCAGCACTCAGGAATCACTTCCCCTTCTCCTCCTCCTGAAATCAAGGTGGATAGATTGAACAACCCATTACTCAACTTGCAGTGGAGTAAAAAATCTTTCCACATGAGGAAGGCTACCCAAAATACTAACAATTTAGAAAGATTTTAGGAAGCAAAATGAGATTGATCTCTGACTTCACACTGAGGTCCGCTAAACTGAAGCTACTTTTCACCTGGTAGGTGACAATCCTGGGAGAAAAGCAGGAAACACATGATACACAATTTGGATCAAGCATGTCTTACTCTGTGATATTGTGAAAACAAACAAACAAGAAACTGGAAAAACACAGTGCTATCAGCAAAGGATGTATAGGCGAACCGAACAGATAGACTGAATCTCTCTATGGATGTAGAAACTGGAACTATAAAAATTACCCGCAGTTTCTGGTCCACCCAATCCAACAACCCCTGTCTACAAATGGAAATTTGAAGAATCCAGTAGCCACTCAGACCATGTATCTGGATGTCTCAGTTGGTCTTCAGTAGATCCCACAATTCCAAAGAAGTAGGCTCTACTCCTAGTTCCAAAACAATATGACCTTGATAACCAGAGTTTGAGCAAGCAGAAAACAAGAAAGAGCTATCATCTTCAATAGACTTTATATGTGTACACTGCTATCAGAAATGTGATTTAGATGAAAGAGATAACTTTTCACCTCAAATAATCCAGATTAATCCCCAGGCAGTGGTGGTGCATGCCTTTAACTCCAGCAATCCAGAGACAGAGACAGGCAGATTTCTGTGACTGAAAGGCCCACCAGGTATACAAAGGGAGTCTGAAGACATGCATGGATACACAGAGAAACCCTGCCTTAAAAAAGCAAAACAAAAAAAAATAAATATAAATTAAAACAAAATCAAGATTAAGGAAGGGGTTTCCTATTTCACAATACCCAACTGCTTGGGATTTAGTTAACAGAGTTACCATAAGTAGTGACCCCTACAACCACCTTGGATGGTCTTACCCAACCTCTACCCAAATTTCTCCTGGGAAACAGTGATCCTCTTTGGGACACGATGATCAGTAACAATCAGGTTTTAAAAGAATCAAGATCGGATCAGACTGAATCCTGTTGGCTAGGCTACAATTCACACCCCCTAATTATGAAGGGATTGGTTTAATTGAAAATTATACCATTGAAGCTGATTCCAGCAATGTCGAGGGCAGTGTGCTGGGACAAAACTGACTCTTCAATCAGTGTCAGGATAGGGAGTGTGTTTGGGACAGGTACCATCACCCAACTGGTATCTATGTAACATTACCCTGAGTGTTCTGTCCTATCAGACCAACACATACTTGAGTCCACCCAGCCAGGGATGGTGGGCTTGTGACACTGGGCTCACTTCTTGCCTTTAGAGCAGCATTCTGAATAATGCCCAAGATTTTTGTATTCTTGTTAAACTGGTTCCATAGATTACACATCATTCAGAAGATAAAACAACTAATGTCCTTTTGGGAACACCAGGAACACTGACTCAGTTCAACTGAAACCCATGTTCTCTGGCTCTGATCCTAGATGCGGGCTTGGCTGCGGCAGGAACAGGAGTTGCCATTTAGAGGTTCAGAGTAAAAGTTGTAATGCTTTAAAGGCTGATTTAGAATGAGATATTCAATGCCTAGAAAATTCAACCTCCCAACATGAAAGAAGTGTTGATTCTTTGGTTGAAGGTGTTCTAAAAATAGAAGAGTGTTAGACCTTCTCTTTTTACACCAAGGGGGCTTATGTGTTTCCTTAGAAGAAGAATGTTGTTTTTCTGTCAACCACTCTGGAGTTATCAGGGAATCTTTAACTAAGGTGAACAGAAAGTGAGGATTCTAAAGGATGGTTTGAGTCTTGGTTTGATGCATTCCCCTGGCTGACAACTCTGATATCTACTCTCCTGGATCCTCTTTTTATTCTTGTAGTACTTTTTACCTTTGGCCCTTGCACCTTAAAGAAGCTTCTACAGTATATGAAGCAGAGATTGGGAACAATACATTTAATGGTTATGAGATCCAACTACCACAAATTGGGTGAAGGAGCCCATTATTGTTCATGAGAAGATTCTACTATAGGGGCAAATGAGAGAACAAGAGCAGAACTACTCTTTCTTGTTTTTCAGATGCCATTTCGAATGGCCCTGTCCTTTAAGTGACCCAAGTTCTCCCACCAGGAACCCTTGTGTGTTTGCATCAGACTTGTGTTACTGGTGGTCTCTTGGGGAGGGTCTCAAGATATAGGCATAACACTAGCACACAATTAGCTGTAATCAAGAGGGCTCCAAGTCTGTACAACTTGGGCAGGCAGATAAATTTGATGATGTAACAAAGTCAACCAGCTGTTGTTGATTGTGAAGTAATGAAAGGCTCTTTGAGAAGTGCCTGAATACTTAAAGATAGGTGAAAAGGAGGCATTGATAAGACTTGTAGCAGTACAGAAACCAGCATGTTTGGGAAGCCATGAGAAGAGCACCAAGAACAGTAGTAAATATTTGTTTCTTTGTTGTTTGTTTCTTGGAGTTGACTGGGCTCACAGATAAGCAGTGTGATGTGTGCACATCAAAACGGGAAACAGAGAGCTGCCTAGGCCCTTCAGAGAACAGAAGATTATGAGTTTCAGATATTAGACACTAAGGTATTTAACATGATTGTATTTTGGTTTGGGTTTCATCTTATTGTGATTTGATATTTCTTCCCTTTTAAGTAAGAATGGAGGGATACAATTTTGGGCTGG
This sequence comes from Meriones unguiculatus, assembly GCF_030254825.1. Lineage (NCBI taxonomy): Eukaryota > Metazoa > Chordata > Mammalia > Rodentia > Muridae > Meriones > Meriones unguiculatus. Next base: position 1,737,894 of record NW_026843645.1, read on the forward strand.
GATAATTTTATGATTTCAAATCGATAAATAATGCATATTATACACAAAGATGCTCTCCTATTCTCTCCTTTTAAAGGTAAAAGTCTCAAATTCTGTAGTCTTTGGCAGTACAAAATTTACTGTAATAAAGTTTATATACATGGCACACTTGAATATTAAAAAAAGTTTAATCAAGAAATGTGTTTTACAAATATATGTTAAATGGAAAGAGGAAAGCACTGTATTCTTTACATGCAAGGTTTTTTTCTTATATAATTTGAAGTCAATTCCTTAAATACATTGTTTACAACTTTTAAATAATGATATTTTTGCTAAAAATGAGCAATATAATTTACCTCAAATACCAAGTGCATAACAGCTGAAAAATAGACACATTACAACATGGAAGGGAAAAAATCTAACGTATAAAGGCTGTGTAAAGAAATTCATTATTTCTCCATATTATTGGTTAAAATCTCCTTGATCTTGTCCGCAAAGTAATTATGGTAATTGGATATAATGGATCACTTCTGTATATAACTATAATGTTCAGGTAACATCTTTTCCCAAAGGGAATGGCTCAATCTTTCCAAAGCATATTTTATAATAATTAACTCTATTCACTCAGAGTTATATGAAATTATAAGATTCTAATAAAACTTATAAATGCCTGTACCTTGTATTTCATACAGAATCTATAAACGTTTTAAAAATTGTATGGCTTATACCTACCTTGACACTGAAAAAGCTCATTACTTTAATAATACTCATACATTTGTGTTATAGACCTTATGAACTGTGAGATTAGTGGATGGTTTTATTTTTTCTAGTAGGATCTTAGTCTCAGTTTCTTCTGACAATATTGGAAATAGTAAAATCAATACTATGATTTGTTGGAAAACAATTTTCCCAACTAAAAAAGAGGTATGTATTAAAGAACAACAGGAAAACAGAACACATAATTGATAGGATCAGAAATGAAATCCCCCATTGCACATAATTATGGAAACACTAAATGTACAGGGCCAAGAAACTACTGAATGCTACAAAGGAAGAAAAGCAAGGCTTCACCAATAGACTAACCAATGACCTTAACATAGGTATTCTGAAATATACAGGTGGAATCAATTCTGTTTGCAGCACACAGTCTAGAACTCACATTTGCTCCACAGGGGCTGTACTAGACACTGCTTCCCAAGAGGCTGAGTTTACAGACATGATCCAGTTTTCCTGGTTGCAAATGTAGTTTTGCCTTGATAAAAGTTCTTCCAGGTACCATTTAGAGTCACTCAAAGTTGTTGTGTTTCCTATCATAAGCTACACGTTAATTTTATATTCTGTTATAGGTTCAATTTTGTCATAGATAATACACAATTATAATGATACCTGAAACTCTATTGGAAATTCACTCCTTTTTATTATCAAAGACATTTATGAAATGTTTCTTCAAGATTAAACATATCATGCATTCCTGCTGCTGACTCACGCTTAGCAGTGTGGCAGAAAAATGATTCGATATGGAGTCAAATGGCTAGTGATAGAAGTATTGTTAGTTTATTGTGAAAACAAAGGGCCCATGGAGCCTCCCAAGCCTAACTACTGTAAAGTTCCAGATTTCCATCCTGACTAGTGTTGGAGGCACATGATGATGAAAATTCTACAGTCGTCTCTGGAACTCAATTCATATATTATACACAGTATATATAATATATGTGTCAAAAATAAATCAAAACAAACACATATCATACATCATGCAAGTCTGGTGTCCCCTGTTAGTAAAATTGGCATAGTACCCTGAAAGCTCAGTGAGAGCAGGAAGTTAATGAATGCCTCCATATTCCTTTATGCCACAAAAGCAGTAAGTCACATGGCATTTACCTTTTTATCAAATAATTAGTAAAATCTTGGCTAATTCATGGTTGCTTCCATGGTGGTAAGGTCACCAGACAAAAATAGGATCAAAACACAGGATTCTCTTGTGCTCAAGGTCAGTGTGGTGGTTTGAATAAGAATAGCTCTCAAGGCTCCTGTGTCTGAATGCTTGACATGTTGGGAGTGGCAAGGTTGAGTAGTGTGGCCTTGTTGGAGAGGGTATGGCCTTGTGGGAGGAAGTCTGTCACTGGGAAGGTGGGATTTGACTTCTCATATGCACAAGCAGGCTTAGGGTGATTCTGCAGCTGACTGATCAAGATTTAGAACTGTCAGCTCCTTCTCCAGCCCCATCTCTGCCTGCCCACTGCCATGTTTCCCTCCATGGTAATCATGGACTAAACCTCTGCAAATGCAGCAAGCTCCTATCAATCTCTTTCCTTTCTATGTGCTTCCAAGGTGACCACAAGTTTTCATAGCAACAAAACCATAAGAAGAGTTAGCTCACCTTCAATGGATGGTGAGCTCAACACTCATTAGTCACGAGACACTGTGGGATACATGGTTTAGATGAGTCCAGTCAGACTCCTTTTTCTTTATAAAAGCATGTTAGTTTGTCCTGGATACAGGAGGAGAAGATTTCTATGGCTGGGGAACAAACGAAAGAATTCTGTTGTCTCAATCAGAAACTGTGGAGTCCATATATCTTAGCACAGGAAGTTCAACTGTGGAAGCAAAGCCTTGTCATCCAGGGATTGTAAATCCTCAGTCCCCAGACACGAGAGGTTGTCTGACCCCACTGTATTGTGGTTGACTGTGACAGGGCTGAGTTCAGATGGATCTGGGAACTTTTATATGAGCTGGGATTTAATACTTTGGGAAACACGTTTTCTGAAATAGTGTATCATAAGTAAAATATTGGCAGTTTGTGTGTGTGTGTGTGTCACTTTTCCTCAGGAAAGCATTGTCATATGGCATTGAAGGCAGTCAAAATTAACCACTCCAAGAGACTTCCATTGACTGCAGAGCTGACCTAAATGTTTCTATCTTTTTCTGTGGGGACTGGTAGGGAGGGAAACTACAGATAATAACACACACACATAGAGGATAGAGACTTGAACCAAAGTATGAAGCCTGAATTGAAACCTAAGTTGGGAGCCTTGCAGTGTTCAGTCTCTCCCAGGTCAGGGTAGGGCAGGTGAGATGAAGGAAGCCTGTCACACAGCAAGAGAGGAGTTGGTGCCCTGTGCTAACAGGAAATTATTTCTCTCTTCAGTTTATCTGTTTCTACTTTCTTTTTCTCTAGAGCTATCTCTACCTAGGTGGCTCACCCATGTTGGTTTAGATTTTGCTCAATGTCTTTTTATGAGATTTCTTGCACCCAAATTTCATATCAAACACGTCTCAATCCTGAGATGACACAATTACCAAAGCAGTACTTTTTGGTTCTCCACAGCATTTCTTAATTTTAGTGTATGCACAGATGATTCTTGTTGCCCTGGTAATTTCCTTGGACCACAGTCACTGTAATGTCTAGAGACTTGTATCCCAGGGGTTCTTTTACTCACCTGGAGAATTGTCAATGTACAAAGCCATTACAGAAGCTGGTGGGAGGCATTTATCTTCAGAGGATGATTCAGGTGGTTCCTTAATTGACTTACCATCTGAGACTAAAATATGAATTGCTACAAATAATTGCCCAAACATAACTACCTTTTCTCTTCATCAGGAGGATGTGTTTGTAAAAAGGAAACTTACCTAGTTGGGAGAAGAACAGTTCCTCAATTGCAAATGCACTTGGTTTTATCCTAAGGAATGTGGTGGTGACTGAGTTTCTTTTCTCCAAAATTTGTGGTTAGAGCTCACAATCTCCTTCACAATGTGAGTATGAATGTAACTGGTGCATATGGAAATAAGGAGGATGGGGAAGGAAGACACTGCTCTAGGAAAAGAAAGGTCACTGATCCTGGTTATTGATCACATAGAATTCAGACATGTTCCTGGGAAGGAAGAATATTATGGTGGATGGAGGACATGTTGAGATTTGAATTCATATGTTAAATACAAGTTTTGCTCTCTTTGAGAGAAAAGACTTATGGTTGACATTTCTTTTTATATTTATTTTTAATTTTTGTATTCATTTTACATGCCAATCACAGTCCTCTCCCTCCTCTCCTTCCTGTGGCTCCTTCTCACCCTATTTGTCCTTCCCCTTGTCCCCCAAAAAGGGAGCCTCTTTACAGCACTGACCCATCAATTCATACCAAGACTGAACCCCTCCTCATCCTCAGGACAGGCAAAGCAGCCTGGTAAAGATGAAGCAGTGAAAATCAGGCTACACAGTCTATGTCATAGACAGCACTTATTTCTTACAAGCATTTGTGTGGTTGCATCTGTAGAAACCAGAGATTAACTGGAGAAGCATAGCAGGCTATTCTGATCATCCCCATGTGTGGAGAAAACTCTAGAGAGGGATGCCTCTCTATCTGGAAAAAAAATCTCAGTTCCTGGGGAGTCAGTAACCCATTTCTTGGCATCTGTGTTTTTCAATTGTTGCTGTGTTATCTTGTGGTTTTCCTTCTGAGATGATTGAGATGGCTAATACACTGGTTATAAATTGTTAAAAATTCTTATACCTTGTCTGTGTGTGCTCGTTGGCTTTAGCTGTCAATGTTACATAGCTGAGCATGATCTGAGGGAGTACTAACTGGGGGTTCCCCAGATGAGAATCACTTGTGGCTATGTTTGTGGGTGAATACAATTGTTGTGAATTCAGTGGCAAACCCCAGGCACTGATGGTGGAAATTTATCTCAACATGTGGCCTGGGCTGGTTAAGAAAACTTACATGGAAGTATACAGTGACCTTGTAAAAGAACATAGCAGCAAACAGTGTTCCACCATAATCCATGCCTTCATTTGATAGCCTCAGTTTCTTTTATGAGCTCCCTCAATGTTTGGGGCCTGCCAGCATCGGCCAAAGAAGCCGACTTATCACCTGAGTCATTTTTGGTTAGTGGAGTTAATGACAGCAGCAGAGAAGAAAGGAAGAACTAAATTTGTACCCTCAAAATATGCTTGTCATTGTCAGAAAATCTGAATATTGTTGGTTTTAACAATGTGCAACATATAAGAAATCTAGATTTCAAAAGCCACTTTATGCTTATCTTGGAGCTTAATGTTGCATTTCAGGAAGTAATGAAAGAAGAGAGTGGCGAGAGAAATACAGGCCATGGAGGTCAAGTTAAGGAGGATTCAGTGGAAAATAGACTCTGTGAAAAATTTAGCTAGAGGTTACGTGATGAATTGAATAATGATGGCCCAATATGCATATGTAATTGAAGGCTTGATGCTCAGCTAATGGAACTGACTGAGGAAAATTAAGAGATAATGGAATCATTGGATGGGGTGTATCACCCTTTGGAGTCTAAGTGTGGCCCCATTTCAAAAAGAATATGGTGAGAAGGACAACCTGGTGAAAGAGATGTCACCACACAATCTTCTATTTTCTGAGTTACAGGGCCAGATGAGGGCACTGTGCTGGTGGAGTTCATGAAGATATGTGCATGTGTGAATGTGTATGTATGTGTGTGAGAGACAGAGAGAGAACAAGCACCAAAAGGGCCTGGGACTTTGTTGAGCCCCTAGGGTGATGTATGTGTTACAGGTATCTAAGTGGCCCCAGTCTGTGTGTGAATCTCTCAGTCAGAAGAACGGGGAGGCTGTGTCCATGAAAGATAAGATTCAACATTATCTTTTGTGAAGTCTTGAGTGAGTTTTCCTAAACCCAGAGCCATCTCCTCAGCCCTGAAAAATCAATTTCTTAAACTTTTGTATTTTTTGGATGTTTTTCATTCATGTGTCAGGGTGTCACACTTGCAAAGGCCAAGGAGGACATCAGATTCTTTGGGGATTCATTTACAGGGTATATTTAGCTAGCTTGTGATGCCTGAAATGGAACCTGTCTTCTATAACAACACTCAGTGCTAGTAACTCTCATGCCCTCTGTAGCCAATTTTTATTTAAAGTTAATTTTACAGATGTTAATTAAAATATATTATATCATTTCCCCTGTTCTTGTTCTTTCTCCATCCTATTCCAAATTCTTTCCTTTCAATGTCTTATAAAAGAATGTGTGAATAAGTATGGACCAATATACATAAAAAAAACAAAACTTACTGAGTCCATTTATATGGCTTGTGTGGGTAAGGGTTTGTGTGCTTAACCCTTTGTATAGGATATATAAATATGGAACTCATCACTGCCTGAGGCCAATTCTTCCACTTTCAAGAGTGGTGTAATCTTCAATGCCCAAAATGAATCTAACTCTGAAGTGACTTGAGCTGTCTTGGAAGGAAACATTAGCAAGCAAGAGGTGGCAAATTCCTTAGGTAACATATGATGCTGGCATAGCCTTGAAGTTCTGGAGCTGTAGGGAGGACTATGCACATTGATCTTCACCAATCAGTCTCCCTTTGTTTTGTGGACCACCCATTATATCATTGATCTAGGATGTTTACTTGGATGACATGTTGCTGGCATGGCCTGGGTGTTCTGGAGCTGTAGGGAGGACTTTGGACATTGATCTTAGCCAGTCTCCCTTTCTTTTGTGGACCATTGACCTAGGAGGTTTCCTTGGATTACTTTGACATCTTGAAGTTCCTGCCTCCTTTTTCTGAACACCCTGACTACAGGCCTGTGTTACCATGCCTGGCTTAGGTGGTTTTAACCTCTGTGATTTAATAGAATGTTGGGATGAGTCTAACACATAGTTACACTCAACTACATTGAGAACTTACTGAAGTCTATGAGGCTGGTTTTCACTATGTGTTGCATAACTCCAATCTACTATGATAGAACTACAATTTACTATGATGAGTATTATAAACTCAAGGTTAAAGAAAATCAATTTTCTTTAAAATTAAAAAAGAAGATTTCAAGACAATCAACTGTAATTGAAGAACACTTTCTTTCTATTACTGTAGTTAGGACCAGAGCCTGTTTCTTAGCTACCATTACTATTTGGACTCAGTGACTCATTCTCAATAATCCCATCGAAAGAGCTATGTTATTGAGGTAGAGAATGCCCAAATATCCTGTAGACACTAGGGAGGCAAGGTAAGCAATTATACTATGTACACTAAGTTCCAGGTGAGCCTGATAATTATACTGAGTCTATTCGATCAACTGAAAAAAAAAGAGAGAGAACAAAGGTTAAAATCAAATTTTTTTAATTATTTATTTATCACAATATATTTATTCATTATTTATCACAAAATTTATTCATTTTGTATCCTGGCTGTATCCCTTTCCATGTCCACCCAATCCCTCGCACCATCACCATCTCCCCCTGTGCACCTTTCCTAGTCTTCTGATACATGGCTAAGGAAAAAAAGAAAACATAATGGTTAAAACACAAATTATTAATGCAAACTGGAAACATATTAACATATTTATTCAGTGTGACTAAGTTTGACCATTGATGAATATATAAAGTTATACTTTATCTTTCTTCCCACAGGTGAAATTTGCTAATTGAATACATGATAAAGCATTTGAATGGAGGCTTGTTGAAAACAGTTCACAGAGGGTTCTCAGTCCCTAAGGAATAGGGCCATGGAAGCTCCCATGAAGGAGACATAGTGTGGGCAAAGAGATGTGTGTGTAGAGAGAGGGAGAGAGAACAGAGAGAAAAAAATACAGGAAGAGAAGAAACACACAAAGAAAGAGGGAGAGAAGAAAAGCATATAGAAGAAAAAAAATCTGGCTCTACAGGGAAGAGCCTCTGGGAGAGGGCAAGCCCATTCTAGTGGAATGGAAAGTTAAGGGTAGAGGTGGGGTATGATAATCATTCCCTTTAGAAGGTAGGGACTGAGGGATGTTGTCAAAGAGGCACCTCAGCAGCTTGTCATGGGTGTGAAGCACAATATATGATAAGTAAATCATCCTTTAGGTTTAATAGGTTTACATAGAAGGCCAGAGATGCACACAACTAAGTAATCTCACAGGGCCATATATTAAAAAATTCCCATCTGTAAATTCCTCCCCCATTCTCAGCTTATTTCTTTCCTGCAAGGTATTCCCATGACATGATGTTATTGAGCAGAAAATATCTCATCCAGGGGAATAGGTCTATTCAAAGATGACATTCCAGAGGAGAATAAAATTACATGGAGTCCATTGATTTATTAGACCTAAGGGAGATATATGAATGTTTATTCAGAATATTGTTATCCCTGCCAGGTAGAGAAGTTACAGAGATGACAGAATTGGGACTGAGGAGATTTGAAGTCCATTTCGAGACCACCAAGTGGCAGCCTGTATGGTATTCTGACTGACATGTACACCTATCTGAGAAGACAAGGAAAGAGTGGAAGACCTGGAGAATTGACCCACCACAGCTGAGTAGGTACAGAGAATACAATAGAAGGTGCATGTCCTCAGGTACAACCCAAGAATTAATTGCTATAATTAATTGTTGGGGGACTTTAATCCTGTCTTTAACATCCAAATCTCCTTCCCTTATAGTTCCTCCAGGCTCCACAGGACTCTGTAAATGCCTGATTTCTCTCACCTTCTATTGACATCTGTTTAAATTTCAGGATCCCCTGACAACAATCTCCACAGCATCTGGAGTCTTCACCATTCTGGGCTCCTAATTGAATGTTTGCATGCATCAGGGAAACAGAATACAATTCACTTCTGAAAAGTTGGTCTTCATGCCTACAAGTTATTTTTCTCTCTTTACATGAGGCATAATCTCAAGAAGGAGTACACCTGACACGTGTCCTTGTGGGCTCCCATTGCTGCCTATGTGAGATAAACTCAGATTGTGGCTTTGGTCACGTAGTCAAGCACTTTTTAAACACGTGTACTGTCAGTTTCTGTTGTGATAATTTTTGAATACTTGAATACTTTTGTGGAGATATTGGCTCAGAAAATTCTTTCAGCACCAAGGCTAAGTTACTTTTTATGCTCTCAATCTTCTCTTTCTTCTGGGTCATCAGGGCTGAGATAAAGATGAATTTAGGATTAACCTTTCACACCTAAAAATGCTATTCGTGACACGTTTATGAGGCTAAATACATGGCTCAGCACCTAGGAGAACTGGCTGCACACTCTCATTTTCAAACAAATTTTATCATTCAAGTTGCCCTGAATCCCTCAATTATTACATGACAATATGTTTACAATGTAAAAAGACTATATTTTATTGATGTAATATCTCAACTAATCTAATTTGAGCATCAGGGAAACAGACTTGTAGGAAAGGTTTTTGGTGTCCAAAGCTGGGAATCAGTCCTCAATCATCATATTAAGAAGGCCAACGGAGATCCAACAAACTTGTGTCCCACTCTGTACATATCTGTCAGAAAAGCCCATAAACATGTTACTTACAGGTACACACTAGAAGTGTTTCTTTTTAAGTAAATATCCTTTCTGTTACATTATCTAGAATCTTTATACTATATATTTCCTATAGAATGCAGCACTTCAAGATGAAATGACAAATGGATGAGTAGGAGGAACATACAGAATCACAGAATGTCCAATCATATATACATGTTCATATCACATCAAGCTATGTAGTGAGTTGCAGTTGATTACTGATTAGACCACTTCATTACATCTCTAGGAAACATGAAAACACAAAGCCTTGAATTCCCATATTAAACACATTCATAGGGCTTCTCTTCAGTCTGATTCATTCATGAACAGGAAGCATATAGAAATGTACAAAGGTTTCGTTATACTAAAAACATTCACAAGGTTTTCTCTCCAGTAGACTTTCTTTCAAAGGTTGAAAAAATGTGACATTCAAAGTGTTTACTGGTTATATTCATCGGGTTTCACTGCAGTATGAAATCTTTCATCCTTTTGGAGATCACAGCAATGTGCAAAGGCCTTACAATGTTGAGTGTATTCATTGGGTTTCATTCCAGTATGAAATCTGTCATGCCTTTGGAGATCAATGTAATGTGTGAAGGCTTTACCACCTTGATTACGTTCACAGGGTTTCTCTCCAGTATGTATTGTTTTATTATTTTGGAGATTTCCGTTTCATGAAAACGCTTTCCCGCACAGATTACATTCTTATGGATTTCCCTCCAGTATGTGTTCTTTTATGCACTTTGAAACAACTGGGTTGTGAAAAGGATTTAACACAGTGATTACATTCATAAGGTTTCTTTGCAATGTGAATTTTTTTCATATCTCTGAAGACCACTACTACACACAATGGCTTTACCGTTTTGATTACATTCGTAGGGTATTTCTCCATTATGTGTTCCTTTATGTCTTTGAAGACTATTAGGTTTTGAAAAGGCATTACCACATTGATTACATTCCTAAGGTTTGTCTCCAGTATGTGTCCTTTTGTGCACTTGGAGACCACTGGATTGTGAAAAGGCTTTACCACAGTGATTACATTCATAGGGTTTCTCCCCAGTATGTGTCCTTTTGTGCACTTGGAGAGCATTGGATTGTGTAAAGGCTTTACCACACTGATTACATTCGTAGGGTTTCTCTCCAGTATGAATTCTTTCATGTCTCTGGAGAGGACTACAACAAGCAAAGGCTTTACCACACTGATTACATTTATAGGGTTTCTCTCCAGTATGTGTTCTTTTATGCACTTGGAGTGTACCCAGTTGTGAAAAGGCTTTACCGCATTGACTACATTTGTAGGGCTTCTCTCCAGTATGTGTTCTTTTATGCCTTCTGAGATTTCCGTGTTGTGAAAAGGCTTTCCCACACTGATTACATTCATAGGGTTTTTCTCCAGTATGTGTTCTTTTGTGCATTAGAATACCAGTGGGTTGGGAAAAGACTTTACCATACTGCTTACATTCATGCTTCTCAAAAATATGTCTTCTTTCATTGCTGTAAAGATAATTGGGTATCTGTAAGATTTACCATAGTCATTACACTGATGAATCTATTTGTTGGTGTAAATTAAGTTTGCAATTTCGACTAATTGTAAAATGAAGTTGCCTCTTAACCTTTTATCACTTTTCTTACATTTATAGTTACCCCCTTGACTGTGGGTGCTTTGTACCTTCCAAGATATCTTTGGTGGTAACAAACTTTATTACATGGCTCACTTATACCATCATTTTTATGTAAGTGGGTTTTCACATATTTAAAAAATACATAGGAGTCAGCTTTACCACAGTGACTGAATTCATAAATTTTTCTGTAGTTTGAGTCATACTACATTTGTAAATGAACCATAATAGACAGAAAAGTTTCCACAGGGACAGAAATTATACGGATTTTCTGTACTGAGAGTTTTTTTTTTTTGTTGTATTCCCAATAAGTTTGGAAAACTAATTAAATATATTAATATAATTTATTAATAGTCCCCTGCTTTGCCTAGACTTTCTGAATGTGATACAAGTTTATGATTCATTTTTTTTAATAATGAATGAATGAACACATGAACAAATATAAGCTTATAGTGTTGTCACCATCTTGCTTTCTCTTGTATACATGTATAAGATAGTTTAGAATGCAATAGGATAGTTTGGAAGCACATGGTGATATGCTTCTTGAAAATGCCTACTCAGGAAAAGCAGGCTTTTCTGGATCCTTCCAAAATGTATCTCAACAAAGATGTAAGGATGGAGATGTACAAGAATACCATAGCTATGGAGGACACACTGAATATTCTTTAACAACTAACTAATAATTTTATTATGAATAATTATTAATAAATTCAATGTAAACTTGCACCACATTCAGAAAGTCTACTCAAAGTAAGGACTACTACATATATTCTAATTGTTCTGGGAGAATGAGGTATGTTTCTTCTTTCCAGATCCTTACCCTCACATGACTTGTATGAATTATGACAAAGGATATACCTATTAAAAGAAGAATAACAAATGAAAGATTACCAAATCCACAGAGTTTGACTCATTGCTTGTCAAAGATATGTGCTATTGTGATTATGGTTCCTCCACAACAATATTCTTGACTCTCCTATCTTCTGTGTAAATTAGCTTAGCAACTTCAAGGATTTGAGTAAAATCACCATTGCTATGGAATATTTTCTCACAAGGAGGTTTTGAACATTAAATTATCACCTATTCAATAAATATGCCTTTTGCAGTATGATTGGTATGATACTCAACAGATAGGAATTTTACAGAGTATCTAAAAAGGGATATGAGTAATGATTTATCATTTTTATAGAGGAATTTTAACACTGCATTTGTAAAGTTAACCAGAATGAACACAACAATTTCCACAGGACCAGGGATATTCTGTAGTGTGATTTCTTTGGTTATATTCTCAATGAGTTTGGTCAAGTAATTAAGTATATTAGTTTAATTTATTAATAGTTTCCTGTTTTGACTAGACTTTCTGAAAATGATGGGAGTTTATGATCCAGGTGTTATTAGGAACCAATGAATGAACACATGAAAAAATATTAATTCATATGTTAATCATTATCATGCATTCTGTCATTCAGAAGTATAGTATAGTTTAGAATGCCCTAGGAAAAAATGGGGCAGCCACACCCAAGACGAGTACATGAATGGAAATATACAAGCTCAGGGCTGAAATAAATAAACTGGAAATAAAACAATTCAAAGAATCAATAAAACCAAGAGACATTTTTTTGTTTTATTGTGAAAATCAAGAAGAAAAACAAACCCTTACCCAAACTAACTGAAAGGCAGAGAAAAACTATCCAAATCAGCAAATTCAGAAACAAAAATGGAGACATAACAACAAACACAGAGGAAATCTAAACTATCATTACATCTTAGTACAAAAGCGTATATGCCAGAAATTTTGAAAATCTAAATGAAATGTACACTTTTCTTTATAGACTCCATTTGCCAAAATTGAATCAAGATCAGGTAAATAGACTGAATAGTATTATATTTCCCTCCCAAATAGAAGTAGTCATTAAAAGTCTCCCTTCCAAAAAGAGCCCAGGGTCTGATGGTTTCAGTGCAGAAGTCTAGCAGACCTTCAAGAAGAGCTAACTCCAGTTCTCTTCAAACTATCCCACAAAATAGAATAAGCAGCAACAGTACCAAATTCATTTTGTGAAGCCACAGTCACATCGATACCTAAACTACACAAAGGCCTACCAAAAAAGAGAACCTAAGTCCTATCTCCTTTATGAAATTAAAAGCAAAAATACTAAATAATATACTTGCAAACTGAATCCAAGAACACATAAAGATATCATCCACTAAGACCGAGTAGGCTTCACCCCAGGTATGCAAGGGTGGTTCAAAAGAGGGAAACCCATCAATGTAATCCACCATATAAACAAAGTGAAAGAGAAAAAGCATATGGTCATCTAGATTCCAAAATAGCATTTGACAAAATCCAACACCCATTCATGTTTAAAGTTTTGGAGTGATCAGAGATCCAAGGCACTTACCTAAAAATAGAAAGGCAATATACAGCAAGCATTTAGCCAACATCAAACTAAACCCAGAGAAACTTAAATCGATCCCACTGAACTCAGGGACAAGGCAAGGCTGCCCACTCATTCCATATCTCTTCAACATAGTACTTGAGGTCCTAGCTAGAGCAATAAGACAACTAAAGGAGAGAAGAGGATACAAATAAGAAGGGAAGAAGTCAAAGTACTGCTAATCACAGATGAAATGATACTACACATGAGTGACCCCAAAAATTCAACCAGAGAACTCCTTCAGCTGATAAACTCCTTCAGCAAAGTGGCTGAATACAAAATTAAGTTAAAATAATCAGAAGCCCTCCTGTATACCAAAGACAAAGGGCTGAGAAAGAAATTAGGGAAACAACACTCTTTACTAATGACATGAAGTACCTTGGTGTGACTCTAACGAAGCAAGTGAAAGACCACTTTGAAAAGAAAAACAACTACAAGTTCCTGAAGAAAAAAATTGAGGAGGATATCAGAAGATGGAAAGATCTTCCGTGCTCATGGATGCATAGGATTAACATACTGAAAATGGACATCCTGCTAAAAGCAATCTACAGATTCAAGGCATTTCCTTTCAAAATAGCAACATCAATCTTTGTAGACCTGCAAAGAACAATTCTCAATTACATATGGAAAAAGAAAAAAACCAAAATTGCCCAAATGATCCTGTACAACAACAGTTCATCTGTAAGTATCACCATCCTTGATCTCATGCTATACAACACAGCCATAGTAATAAAAACTACATGGTATTGGCATAGAAACAGCATGGTGGATCAATGGAACCAAAGAGAAGACTCAGAAAAAAACCCACACATCTATGATCAGTGGATTTTTGACAAGGAATCCAAAACCATACAATGTAAAAAAGACCAGCACCTTTAACAAATGGTGCTGGTCTAACTGGATATCTACCTGCAGGAAAATGCAAATAGATCCATACTACTCACTCTGCACAAAACGAAAGTCCAAGTACATCAAAGATATCAACATAAAACCAGACACACTAAATCAGTTAGAAGGAAAAGTAGTGGCAGAAAAGCCGACACAATCAGAAAAATATTTGGCAGAATATGATACATGCATCTCTCACAAGACAATAATGGAAATGAGCTTCTTAAGGGGTACTACATGGAGAGAGGAGGGAGTTTTACTGGGATAGTAATAGAAAGACAGATTGGAAGTAGGGAACTGAGGTCAAGATCAAATGAGCCAGAGAATAAAAAAGCGCCTGAAGATTGGAAAAGATGGATGGAGTTAGTTTGAGACTATACAAAGAAATTAGGTGACAGTAGAAGGCCAGATTTAATAAGGAAGCTAGGAGAGGAGTTTGAGCCAGAAAACCTGAATTGAATCAGCCATCTATGAGCTCACAAAGAACAAGATAGGGTGTGCCTATTGAACAGGAATTCTCAGAGGCCAAAAAACTCCTAGGATTAAGGTAGGTTGTTGTATGGAACCTAGAATCTGCCCTGCCCAGGCCTAGGGTAGCAGACAGAGGGGCAGTAATCTTTGGAGACCATGATTTCTAGGTTGAATAAAAGTCCTTTTTACAGTAATATCTGTTTAGCAAAACTTTCACTGTCTTCATTCATATCAAACTGCCTTGAAAACAAAATAACAGCTTACATTGAGGAACATGAAGTTTGGAGAATTTAATATTCCTTAATACTCTGGAATATTGGATTCTTTACTCTACTGCCTTCCTTTAAAACTCCTGGGACACATTGAAATTTTTTCACAGGCATATTTATATCAGCTTCCATGAGATAATTACCTTCCATATCTTCTCGAACTTTGACACTGTTCTTCAATATTATGGTCTTCCCAATTGTAGCCTAAAATATATACCAGAAAGAGTTGATATTTTCCTGAAAATTAGGGAAAATTTAACTTTCTCTCTTCAGTGACCTTAGAAACATGATTGATTTATTCTCCCTCATTCCAAATGAAATTACATAAGAGCAACATTGAGAAAAATCAACAATAGATGTCCACTTTAACCAAATAGTGAAAGAAAATTCAGTGTCTTACCTATGGCTGTAAGGTGCTTGTAGGTCTCTATCATCACATCTTTGTAGAGACTCTTCTGGGAAGGATCCAGCAAAGCCCACTCTTCCTGAGTGAAGTACACATTCACATCATCATAGGTGATAGAATTCTAAATTATCCCAAACATGGGTATTAGAGAAAGCAAAATAGTGGCAAGAATGTAAAAGTAAACTTCATCGACAATATATCTATATAATTCTGGATCTTCCCTGACTTATCTCCTGACAGAGAAGTTCTGATGTACTCATCTGGTCATTTTAGAAGTAAACTAAATGAGGAGGTTTATCTCATTTCTGCACCGTTTGAATAGAATTTAGCCTTCCAACAGAAATGTCAATTAACAGACATAAAGTAAGCAAGTCAAGGATGCTGATGAACAGTACAGACTACAGATCACAGAATTTGTATGCATCATTACTAACTACAATAATTATGGACAAGCAGGACGTATTGGCTCATGACTTTAATTCCAGTAGTCAGGAAGCAGAGGTATGTGTATCTCATTTAGCTGGAAGCCTGTCTGGCACCAAAACAAATTTCATGACATCCAGTTGAGGTAGAGATAAGGCCTTCATCGCTGCAAAAATCATTCAATTAAGAAAGAGTCAAAGAACTCCATGGTATTTCTGAAGTTCCTACAAAGAATTATATACTCAATACAGTTCTGTATTTATCTTCCAGAAACCTGACGTGTCCCAGTTTAAACTCTAATATTAATGAGAGCTTACTAAAAGGAAATGCGTGTTCAAACAGGTACAAATGGACAGATGAAAACATTAGTACTGGAATAGCTGGTCATAAATGAGCAACATAAGGCAGTAGAGGTGGATCAGCAATGAAAAGCTCTTGTTGGTCTTGCCAATAACTGGGCTCAATTTCCAGTGCTTACATTCAGGCTCAAAATTACCCATTACTCCAAATTCTGAAGTTCTGAGGCCATTGACTCACTATTGTGAGGACCAGGTACACAAGAGGTGCATAGTCAAACATACAGGAAAAATACTACTCATGTTACCTCATTTAAAAACTCAAAACAAACACAAGAGGTAGGAAGAATGTTACACACTTGCAATTCAATGACACAGAAGTCTCAGGCAGTATTAATGTCATGAGTACATGACATCTCGAGGCAAAAAATATACTCTCTGGCAAATATTAAAACATAAGGGTGGATTTGGATCAGCACAATAGCATATGCTTGCATGGAGTCTAAGGTGGTATACTGGGAATCTTCCCCAATATCTTTGTTAATTGAAACCCAATTCTCAGGATCTTCCCTAGTGCTCTAACTAAACACATGTGGCTCCTTTCCCTCCATACCATCCTGAAAACATAACACCATGAATACACTAGCCAAGCAGGCCATTAAATAGCAACACTCATCCAACACACTTTCTGAAACTTCAGAGTGCTAACAGACCCCCAAGAATAAAACTCCCACACATCATTTCAGCACTTAGTCCTATAATTGCCCCAAACCCAGATGCCTAGATACCAGTTTAGGAATAGATTCAAGAAGAGTCAGGCAATATGTCAACACCTGAGCTCAGCTATATTACCACAGCTGGGACTAACTATCTGAAAATTACAAAACTTTTTACAGAAACATAAAGGAATATATCTTTTCATCATTTCATGAAACATCCTCTATAATTGACCACATACTCAGACACAATGTAAGTCCTAAGAGCAAATTGAAACAACATCCTGTATCCTATCAGATCACCATGGCTTAAAGCTGGATGTATATATAGCATCAGAAAGAACACAAAGCTTACAAACTCATGGAAAGTGAATAACCTTCAACCAAGTGAAAAAATGGTTTCAAACAGAAAAAAAATATTTAAAGAGTATAAAATTCAATGAAAACGAATACATATCACATGAAAACTCATGGAATATAATGAGGAATAAAAAATGATGCTAAGAGGAAACTTCATAGCACAAAGTGCCTACATAAAGATATTAAAGAGGATTCATACCATCAAGGTAACAGCAGACGTGAAAAGACTAGAACAAAAATATGTAATCACATAAAAGGAGTAGACATCAAGAAATTATAAAATTTAGGTAAAAAATAAAAAAAAAGAGAAAGAATCCATGAAATAAAGTTTTGGATTTTTGAGAAAAATCAACAAGACGGACAAACTTTAGTCAAAACTAACTAAAAGAGAGAGAGAATATATCAAATCACAAAATCAGAAACTGTATTAAGATTTTTTGTTTCTTTAAAATCCCACTCATGTTATGTGAATGTGTTTTTCTATTATCCCCAGGTGTGGAGCATGAGGCTGCTTCAGTTTGTCCACAGCTCTTACTTATGATTGTCTCTAGGAGGCTTGCAGTTGTGCCACCTGCACATAGTTTAATTCTGAGTCTTCTGGAGAAGGTACATATGCAGAGCCATGAGAGGGCCTGGGGTCTTTGAAGAAAAAAGAAGCTGCTGCTCTTCCTGATGCTATTCACCCACACTGCTTCTCTGTTTATCACTGCTGATTTGTTGGACTGCTGGATATCCTGGTGACTAACAGGTATTGCCCCAAAGAACCAGGCCCCCCTAAACCTCACAGAGCAACTTAAAGAGACCTATAACTCTTTCCCTTCTAGCTTTTGTTCTCTTTTACCTAGCTGGGGTGTTAGAAGGAATAAGGTTTGGAAAGGAGGTAGAGTTTTAGAAATGAATAAATGAAACAGTTTTAATATAATAGTTCCATTTGCTGTTTGAGTGGACTTCTAGAATCCAGATGACAGAGACTGGTAATGCCCTAAAGAAGTCTATGACCCTAACCAGAATTTAGTAGCTGTAGAGATACAAGCTCCTTGTTTGTACTAACCTCTTTCTCTCCTGTCTAGGGCAGTTGGGTGGAAGGGAGGTAGAAGCATTTAAGAACCATAAATAAAGTAGGTTTTTGAAACAGGAAAGCCTACAGTTTTGGTCTCAGCAATATGAAATATAAATCCTTGTTGAAAAAAAAAATAACCTCATGTCACATTTTGTGTTTTCTTGCCATAGCTTAAATTGTGGCCTCCCTGCTCATTTCATTCCAAAGCAACACTTTTGCTTCTACTGGGGGAGGATGAGAGATCAGGGGACTCAGAAAGCACAAACCATCTCAGCCCTGCCCTTCCATTCTATGAACAGACAGAGCCTGGTAAAGAAGTAGTTTAGTAAAATGTTCCACTCTCCATGGGTACATGTTTATTTTACAAGTCACAGAGTCCTGCATGTATAAATTTCATTACCCTATCACTGTCCAATGCAGCCATTTTTACCTCACAGCTGATAATTCTTGCTGCAAGCCTCAGTCAAACGCAAACAGTAACAACAACTGAAGCCTAAAGGAGCTATGAATTTGAAAGAAAGGAGTGGCAAATGGGAGGGGAATGAAAAAATAAAAATTAAGTAACATGACTCTTCCTAGGTATGGTGGGGAGAAAGTTTATTATAGATAGAAAGGCACACCCACATGCCGGAACATCCAGGAGAGCCCAAGGTGAACACAACCCTAAGACATGGGAGGACAGGGAGAAGAGGAGAGGGGCACGCCAAACCATGAGACTATGACAGTAAATAGATGAAACAGATCAGGTAACCAAATTGGGTAGATAACAGAAAGAAAGGCAGCTGGCTAACGGGCCCGAGCCCTGGGCTAGAGGGCAGTGTATGCCTGCCATAGCCTATAAACAGGGAGGGACTCAGCGATGCTGGGAAACCTGGTAGCTAATTCTGCTCTGGACTGTTAAATAGGCACCTCAGCCATTTGTCCAAGGATTTCAGTCTTAACAGTGCCAGGTCACCATATCCAGTCTGGTCACAGTCCATCCCACTTATAACACGTGGGACTCAGAGTGCTCAGCATTCCTAAGGGTAGGACAAAGGACCTCACAAGCACCTCCTGCTGCTCAGCCTCCTGCTCCACCACCACGTTGCCTGCCTCGGCCACACACTCACCATGTCGTCTCTTTGGAAGTCGCCTGAAATCCCCTCATAGGAACCAGCAGCTGAGCTCAGACTACAGAACGCCGAACATTCCAGACAGCTCAGCTTCCAAACGGAACCTGAAACCTTGCACCCGGAAGATCCTTCCTCTTCCTCTGAGTACAGGATTCGTCTGGAAGTCCTGATTGGCCAGTGAGTCTTGAGCGACATGAGCACATCCCATAGGGTCACAGTGTACTGAAGGGACAAAGCATAGTACTTCCTGGCCCAGGAGGAATGAATTCATATTTGCTAATTACAAAGAGCAATGAGACCATGGCTTAGGGAGGAACCTGACCTTGGAAAAATCTATGCTCCAGGCAGGGATCTTGGATCCATGACTTGAACTTTGCATCCATATGTGGAGAATCAGGGCCACATCTTTTCCAGATCTGCAGAGATTTCGTTGTCAGTTGAATTTTGCCTGTTGTCTAATAGCCTACCCTTCTGTCTTCAGGCAATCAGGAATCATTTTCCCTTCTCCTCCTCCTGAAATCAAGGTGGATAGCTTGAACAATCCATTACTCAACTTGCAGTGGAGTAAACAGTCTATCCACATGAGGAAGGCTACCCAAAATACTAACAATTTAGAAAGATTTTAGGAAGCAAAATGAGATTGTTCTGTGACTTCACACTGAGGTCCGCTAAACTGAAGCTACTTTTCCCCTGGTAGGAGAAAAGCAGCAAACAGATAATACACAATTTGGATCAAGCATGTCTTCCTCTGTGAGACTGTGAAAACAAACAAACAAGAAACTGGAAAAACACTGTGGTATCAGCAACGTATGTGTAAGTAAACAGAACAGATAGACTGAATCTCTCTATGGATGTAGAAACTGGATCTATAAGAATTTCCCACAGTTTCTGGTCCACCTAATCCAACAATCCCTGTCTGCAAATGGAAATTTGAAAAATTCAGTAGCCACTTAGACCATGTAGCTGGATGTCTCAGCTGGTCTTTAGTAGATCCCAGAATTCCAAAAAGTAGGCTCTACTCCCAGTTCCAAAAAATATGACCTTGATAGCCAGAGTTTGAGCAAGCAGAAAACAAGAAAGAGCTATCATCTTCAATGGAGTTTATATGTGTACACTGCTATCAGAAATGTGGTTTACATGAAAAAGATATCTTTTCACTTCAAATAATCCAGATTAATCGCCAGGCAGTAATGGTGCATGCCTTTAACTTCAGCAATCCAGAGATAGAGGCAGGCAGATATCTGTGACTGAAAGGCCCACCAGGTGTACAGAGGGTGTTTGAAGGCATACATGGTTACACAGAGAAATCCTGCCTTAAAAAAGCAAAATAAAAAAATAAATATAAATAAAAACAAAATCAAGATTAAAGAAGGGGTTTCCTACTTCACAATACCCAACTGCTAGGGATTTAGTTCACAGAACTAGCATAAATAGTGGCCACTACCATGACCTTGGATGGTCTCAAGAAACCTCTACCCAAATTTCATCTGGGAAAATCTGACCCTCTTTGGGACTTGATGATCAGTAACAATCCGGTTTTAAAAGACTCAAGATTGTATCAGACTGGATCCTGTTGGCTATGCTACAATTCACACCCCCTAATTATGAAGGGATTGGTTTAATTGAAAATTGTACCATTGAAGATGTTTCCAGCAGTTTCGAGGGCAGTGTGCTGGGACATAACTGACTCTTCAATCAGTGTCAGAACAAGGAGTTTGCTAGGGACAGGTACTATCGTCCAATTGGGATCTCTGTAACATTACCCTGAGTGTTCCATCCTGTCAGACCAACACATACTTGAGTCCACCCAGCTAGGGATGGCGGGCTTGTGACACTGGGCTCACTCCTCACCTTTATTGCAGCATTCTGAACAATGCCCGAGGTTTGTGTATTCTAGTTCAACTGGTTCCATAGATTATACATCATTCAGAAGATAAAATAACTAATGTCCTTTTGGGAATGCCAGGAACACTGAACTGACTCGGTTCAAATGAGAACCTATGTCCTTTACTCTGGCTCTTATCCTAAGTGCAGGCTTGGCTGGGGCAAGAACAGGAATTGCAGTTTTAGCAGTTCAGAGTAAAAATTGTAATGCTTTAAAGGCTGATATAGACCAAGATATTCGATGCCTAGAAAATTCAATCTCCCAACATGAAAGAAGTGTTGACTCTTTGGCTGAAGGGGTTCTAAAAATAGAAGAGTGTTAGGCCTTCTATTTTTACAACAAGGAGGCTTATGTGTGGCCTTAGAAGAAGAATGTTGTTTTTATGTCAACCACTCCGGAGTTATCAGAGAAACTTTAACTAAGATCAGAGAAAGTCTAGAACAAAGGTAAAGAGAAAGAGAGGAATCTAAAGGATGGTTTGAGTCTTGGTTTGATGCACCCCCCTGGCTGACGACTCTAATAACTACTCTCCTGGATCCTCTTTTTATTCTTGTAGTACTTTTTGCCTTTGGTCCTTGCACCTTAAAGAAGCTTCTACAGTATGAAGCAGAGATTGGGAACAATACAGTTAATGGTTATGAGATCCAACTACCACTAATTGCATGAAGGATCCCATGATTATTCATGAGAAGTTTCTAGTAGAGGGGCAAATGAGAGAAAAAGAGCTGTACTAAGTCTTTCTTTTTTTCAGATTCCATTTTGAATGGCCCTGTCCTTTAAGTGACCCAAGTTCTCCCACCAGGAACCCTTGTGTGTTTGCATCAGACTTGTGTTACTGGTGGTCTCTTGGGGAGGGTCTCAAGATAAAGTATAACACCAGCACACAATTACCTGTAATAAAGAAACCTCCAAGTCTGTACAACTTGTGCAGGCAGATACATTTGATGATGTAACAGATACATTTGATGATGTAACAGAGTCAACCACGTGTTGTTGATTGTGAAGTAATGAAAGGCTCTTTGACAAGTGCTGAGGCTTCTGTGATTCAGCCATAATACTTGAAGACAGGTGAAAAGGAGGCATCCATAAGACTCATAGCAGTACAGAAACCAGCATGTTAGGGAAGCCATGAGAAGAGCACCAAGAATAGTAGTAAATATTTGTTTGTTTGTTTGTTTTAGGATTAAAACACAGGATTCCATTGTGCTCAAGGTCAGTGTGGTGGTTTGAATAAGAGTAGCTCTTAAGGCTCCTGTGTCTGAATGCTTGACATGTTGGGAGTGGCAAGGTTGAGTAGTGGGGCCTTGTTGGAGAGGGTATGGCCTTGTGGGAGGAAGTGTGTCACTGGGAAGGTGGTATTTGACTTCTCATATGCACAAGCAGGCTTGAGTTACTCTGCAACTGACTGATCAAGATTTAGAACTGTCAGCTCCTTCTCCAGCCCCATCTCTGCCTGCCCACTGCCATGTTTCCCTCCATGGTAATCATGGACTAAACCTCTGCAAATGCAGCATGCTCCTATTCAATCTTTTTCCTTTCTATGTGCTTCCAAGATCACCACATGTTTTCATAGCAACAAAACCATAAGAAGAGTTAGCTCACCTTCAATGGATGGTGAGCTCAACACTCATTAGTCACATGGCCCTGTGGGATAAATGGTTTAGATGAGTCCAGTCAGACTCCCTTTTCTTTATAAAAGCATGTTAGTTTGGCCTGGATACAGGAGGAGAAGATTTCTATGGCTGAGGAACAAAGGAAAGAATACTGTTGTCTCAATCAGAAACTGTGGAGTCCATATATCTTAGCACAGGAACTGCAACTGTGGAAGCAAAGCCTTGTCATCCAGAGGTTGTACCTCCTCAGTACACAGACACAAGAGGTTCCCTGACCCCACTGTATTGTGGTTGACTGTGACAGGGCTGAGTTCAGATGGATCTGGGAAATTTATATTGAGAGACCAAAAAGATTAAAAATTAGCAGCTATTATTAAGGGCTGAACTATGTGGGTGGAGAAGTCTGTTGATGCCCTTAGGGGAAGGACCGCCTTACTGCCTTCTTTCCCCACCTACTAGAGATAACAGTTGCTAGGAAACTGGCCCATCCCCCTAGGGAGGGACACCAGGTCAGTATGGTCTGGGGACCTTCCTATAGCCAATCAATTCAAAATGTAACATTTTGACAAATAGATGCTTGCCAGGCAGGAATTGCCCCTGCCTTGGGGACAGAATCTATAAATCACCCAACTAACCTGGGGCAGCGCGCTCAGCTCCCACCACTTTGGCGGTGGGGCTGTGTGGGCCCGAGCTGCAGCTTGTAATTTTCAATAAAAAGACCCTCATGTGTTTTGCAACGGAGTCGATTCCAGGAGATCTTTTGGGGGCTCGTGAGCTGGGTATGACAATATGAGCTGGGATTTAATACTTTGGGAAACACGTTTTCTGAAATAGTTTATCATAAGTAAAATATTGGCAGTTTGTGTGTGTGTATGTGTCACTTTTCCTCAGGAAAGCATTGTCATATGGCATTGAAGACAGTCAAAATTAACCACCCCAAGAGACTGCCATTAACTGCAGAGCTGACCTAAATGTTCCCATCTTTTTCTGTGGGGACTGGTCGGGAGGGAAACTACAGATAATGATACACACACAGAGGATAGAGACTTGAACCAAAGTCTGAAGCCTGGATTGGAACCTAAATTGGAAGCCTTGCAGTGTTTAATCTGTCCCTAGTCAGGGTAGGGCAGGTGAGATGAAGGAAGCCTGTCACACAGCAAGAGAGGAGTTGGCTGTCCTGTGCTAACAGGAAATGATTTTTCTCTTCAGTTTATCTGTTTCTACTTTCTCTTTCTCTAGAGCTATCTCTACCTAGGTGGCTCACCCATGTTGGTTTACATTTTGCTCAATGTCTTTTTATGAGATTTCTTGCACCCAAATTTCATATCAAACACATGTCTCAAACCTGAGATGACCCAATTACCAAAGCAGTACTTTTTGGTTATCTATAGCATTTCTTAATTTTGGTGTATGTACAGGTGGTTCCTGTTGCCCTGGTAATTTCCTTGGATTACAGTCACTGTAATGTCTAGAGACCTGCACCCCAGGGGTTCTTTTACTCAGCTGGAGAATTGTCAAGGTACAAGGCCATTACAGAAGCTGGTGGGAGGCATTTATCTTTAGAGGATAATTCAGGTAGTTCCTTAACTGACTTACCTTCTGAGACTAAAATATGAATTGCTACAAATAATTGCCCAGACAAGACTACCTTTTCTCTTCATCAGGAGGATGTGCTTGTAAAAAGGGAACTTTCCTAGTTGGAAGAAAAACAGTTTCTCAATAGCAAATGCACTTACTTTTATCCTAAAGAATGTGGTGACTGAATTTTTTTCCTCCAAAATTTGTGGTCAGAGCTCACAATATCCTTCACAATGTGAGTATGAAAGGATCTGGTACATATGGAAAGAAGGAGGAAGGGGAAGGAAGACATTGCTCCAGGGAAAGAAAGGTCACTGATCCTGGTCATCAAACAACTAGAAAACAGTCATGTTCCTGGGAAGGAAGTATATTATGCTGAATGGAGGACATGTTGAGATTTGACTTCCATATGTTAAATACAAGTTTTACACTCTTTGAGAGAAAAGACTTAAGGTTGACATTTCTTTTTATATTTATTTTAATTTTTATATTCATTTTAATTCTCAATCACAGTCCTCTGTTTCCTCTCCTTCCTGTGCCTCATCCTATTTGTCCCTCCTCTTGTCCTCAATAAAGGGAGCCCTTTTCCACCTACGACACATCAATTCATATCAAGACTGAACTCCTCATCCTCAGGCCAGGCAAAGCAGCCTGGTAAAGATGAAGTAGTGAAAATCAGGTAACACAGTCTATGTCATAGATAGCACTTATTTCTTACAAGCATCTGTATGGCTGCATCTGTAGAAACCAGAGATTAACTGGAGAAGCATAGTAGGCTATTCTGATCTACCCCATGTCTGGAGAAAACTCTAGAGAGGGATGCCTCTCTATCTGGAAAAAAAGAATCTCAGTTCCTGGAAAGTCAGTAACCCATTTCTTGGCATATCTGTGTTTTTCAATTGTTGCTGTGTTAGCTTGTGGTTTTCCTACTGAGATGATTAAGATGGCTAATACATTGGTTTTAAATTGTTAAAAATTCTTATACCTTGTCTGTGTGTGCTCCTTAGCTTTAGCTATCAATGTTCGATAGCTTAGCATGATGTGAGGGAGTACCAACGGGGGTTCCCCAGATGACAATCTCTTGTGGCTATGTTTGTGGGTGAATACAGTTGTTGTGAATGCAATGGTAAACTCCAGGCACTGATGGTCTAAATTTATCTCAACACATGGTGTGGGCTGGTTAAGAAAACATACAGAGATGTAGACAGTCACCTTGTAAAAGAACATAGCAAGAAACAGTGTTTCATCATAATCCATGCCTTCATTTGATAGCCTGAGTTTCATTTTTGAGCTCCCTCAATGTTTGGGGCCTGCTAACATCAGCCAAAGAAGCCAACTTATCACCTGAGTCATTTTTGGTTCGTGGAGTTAATGACAACAACAGAGTGGAAAGGAAGAACAAAATTTGTACCCTCAAAATATGCTTGTCATTGTTAGAAAATTTGAATATTATCGGTTTAACCAATACACAATATATAAGAAATCTAGATATCAAAAGCCACTTTATGTTTAACATGGAGCTTAATGTTTTATTCCAGGAAGTACTGAGAGAAGATAGTGGCAAGAGAAATACAAGCTGTGGAGGTCAAGGTAAGGAGGATTCAGTGGAAAATAAACTGTGAAAATTTAGCTAGAGATTACATGATAGTTTGAATGATGATGGCCTAATATGCTTATGTAATTGAAAGCTTGGTGCTCAGCTAATGGAACTGACTGAGGAAATTTAAAGAGATAATGGAATAATTGGATGGGGTGTGTCACCCTGTGAGGTCTAAGTGTGGCCCCATTTCAAAAAGAATACGGTTAGAGGGACAAACTTGTGAAAGAGGTGTCACCACACAATCTTCTATTTTCTGAGTTACAGGGCCAGTTGAGGACACTGTGCTGGTGGAGTTCATGGAGATGTGTGCATGTGTGAATGTGTTTTTGTGTGTGAGAGAGACAGAGAGAAAACAAGAGAACAAGCACCCAAAGGGCCTGGGACTGTGTTGTGCCCCTAGGATGATGTATATGTTATAGCTATGTAAGTCCCCCAAGTGTGTGTGTGAATCACTCAGACAGAAGAAATGGGAGGCTGTGTCCATGGAAGATACGATTCAGCATTATCTTTTGTGAAGTCCTGAGTGAGTTTTCCTAAACAATGAGCCATCTTCTTAGCCCTAAAAGAGCCACTTCTTAAAGTTTTGTATATCTTTCATTTATTTGGATGTTTTGTATGCATGTGTCCTTGTGTCATACTTGGAAAGGCCAAGGAAGACATCAGATTCTTTGGGATTCATTTACAGGGTATACGTAGCTAGCTTGTGATTCCTGCAATGGAACCTGTCTTCTATAACAACACCCAGTGCTAGTAACTCCCATGCCCTCTATAGAAAATTTTTATTTAAAGTTATTTTTACAGGTGTCAATTAAAATATATTACAACATTTCCCCCATTGTTGTCCTTTCTTTACCCTGTTCCAAATTCTTTCCTTCCAATGTCTTAAAAAAGAATGTGTGAGTAAGTATGGACCAATATACATAAAAAAAAACCTTGCTGAGTCCATTTATATGGTTTGTGTAAGTAAGGTTTTCTGTGCTTAACCCTTTATATAGGATATATAAATATGGAACTCATCAGTGCCTGAGACCAATTCTCCCACTTCCAAGACTGTTCTAATCTTCAATGCCCAAAATGAGTCTGACTGTGAAGGGACCTGAGCTGTCTTGGACAGGAAACATTAACAAGCAAGGGGTGACAAATTCTTTACGTTACACATGATGCTGGCATAGCCTTGAAGTTCTGGAGCTGTAGGGAGGACTATGCACATTGATCTTAGCCAATCACTCTCCCTTTGTTCTGTGGACGACCCATTATATCATTGATTTAGGATGTTTCCTTGGATGATACGCTGATGGCATGGCCTGGGTGTTCTGGAGCTGTAGGGAGGACTATGGACATTGATCTTAGCCAATCAGTCTCCCTTTCTTTTGTGGACCATTGGCCTAGGATGTTTCCTTGGATTACTTTGACATATTGAAACTCTTGCCTCCTCTTTCTGAACACCATGACTAAAGGCCTGTGTTACCATGCCTGGCTTAGGTGGTTTTAACCTCCGTGATTTAATAGAATGTTGGGATGAGTCTAACACAGTTACACTTAAGTATATTGAGAACTTACTTATATATATGAAGCTGGTTTTTACTATCTGTTGCATAATGATAGAACTCTAATCTACTATGATGAGCATTAAAAACACAATTGTAAAGAAAAACAATTTTCTTTAAAATTAAAAAAGAAGATTTCAAGACAATCAACTCTAAATGAAGAACACTTTCTTCCTATTACTGTAGTTAGGACCAGAGCCTGTTTCCTACCTACCATGACTATTTGGACTCAGTGACTCATTCTCAAAAATCCCATTGAAAGAACTATATTATTGAGGTAGAGAATGCCCAAATATCCTGTAGACACTAGAGAGGCAAGTTAAGCAGATCTAGTATGTACACTAAGTTCCAGGAAAGCCTGAGAATCATACTGAGACTATTCGTTCAACTAAAAAAAAAGAGCGAGAACAATGATTGAAAAAAATTATTTTTAAGTATTTATTTATCACAATTTATTCATTTTGTATCCTGGCTGTATCCCTTTCCATCTCCACCTATTCCCACCCACCCTTCCCATTTCTACATGTGCACCTTCCCTAGTCCTCTGATAGGGGGCTAAAGAAAATAGAGAACATAATGGTTAAAACACAAATTATTAGTGAAAACTGGAAACATATTAACATATTTATTCAGTGTTAATAATTTTGACCATTGGGAGGAGGGGCAAGATGGCGGAGCTGGGAGGACTCTCATTCTGAGCAGCAGCACAGCAGGATCAGCACAGTGACCAGCAATCAGAACTCTCGGCCATAAAACACAGTCATTGTGTTTCCCAGGTGAGAGGATACCCCACGGTGGGGGATTCAATCAGCTTTTAACTCACCCGGCTAAACCGTGGAAGAGATCCCGGTTCCGCCAGACGCTTGGCTGCCGGCCGCCAGCCCCAGCCCCAGCCCAGAGCCACAAGCCAGTGTCTCTGGTCATGGTCCCAGACTGAACCATGGGCACCACACTATCAGAGACTGGAATTTTCGGTCTAGAGATAACCCCAGGGTACAGGAAACAATTGGGACCGGCCTTAGGTCACCCAGACATCCCCTGGAAAAGACTCGGGTGGGTTCCACGGGCACCCCAGGAGCCAGCCCGGAGCCAGGGCTGGGGACCCAGGTTCCGGCACAGAGCCCTGCCTGCCTGCGCACCTGATTCGCCGCCAGAGATAGAAACGGCGGGTCTGATCTCAGAGCACTCAGCTCACCCCCGACCTGAAAAGGTCCCTGGAAAATTACACAGCTCAGGGAGCCACTCAGGCTCCCAAAAGCCGCAAAGGCAGACACAGGCAGTTTCTGTGCACCAGACAGTTGGCAGAGACTGAGCCGCCATCACACAGCTGTGCTCCAGGCACAGGCAATTTCTGCGGCCAGCCAGCTGGCGGACACTGAGCAGTGTGCACCAGGGCAAAAAAAGACACTAGGAGTCCGTGTCTCCAGAGAATCCACAGGGAAGGAAGGAAACTGTACTGATCTAAATCACCCAATCCTTCCCTAGAAAAAGTCTAGCAGTCTAGTGGGGCCGAGGCGCCAGCACTCAGCTGTGCTCCAGACACAAGCACAAACAGTTGAGGCGCGCCTGATGTCCAACTGGGTCACAGCAGCTGATCATTAAATTTGCAACAAGAAACCCAGAAACAGGGCAGCTGCCCTCAGGACTTCCCTGGGTGAGAGGAGAACCCTCTCGACTAACAAAGACCACAGTTACCACTCAGGTCTATATCCCTGAGGTGAGCAACTCCTGAAAAAACACCAGCCATCCAGGGACTATACCCAAAAAGCTGAGAAGACATCCTTCAGGAAAAACCAGCTTTCTGCAAAGGGGATTCTCTCCACCACAGGATCCCCAGGAACCACCAGAAAATGACCCCAAACACCTAAGATAACACAATGGGTAGAGGCCAGCGTAAAAGCTCAAGCAACAAAAGACAGAGCAATATGGCATCTCCAGAACCCAGTTACCGAGGGGCAAGTAGCCCTGGACACCCCACCATAACTGAAATCCAAGAAGATGACCTAACAAGTATGCTCATGAAGATGATAACAGAGGAAACAAATAAGATTCGTAAAGACATAGAGGAAGATAAACTCAAACAGAATATTGCCATCTGTAAAGAAATAGAGGAAGCTGCAGCCAAACAGTTTATGGCCTTTAGAAAGGAAATGCTTAAAACACTGAATGAAATGATAGAAACAGAGTTGAAGGAACTAAAAGAAAAACAGGAAAGTACAATCAGACAGGTGAAGGAAGTAAACAAAACAACTCAAGACCTGAAGATAGAATTGGAAAAATTAAAGAAAACACAAATGGAAGAAATAATGGAAAGGAAGAATCTAAGGAAGAAAACAGGAACTGCAGAGGTAAGTATAACCAACAGACTACAAGAGATGGAAGAAAGAATCTCAGGTGTAGAAGATACAATGGAGGAAATCGATGTATCTGTCAAAGAAAATGTTAAATCCGAAAAATTCCTGACACAGACCGTCCAAGAAATGCAAGACAATATGAAAAGACAAAACCTAAGAATAATAGGAATAGAGGAAAAAGAAGACTCCCTTCTCCAAGGCCCAGAAAATATTTTCAACAAAATCATTGAAGAAAATTTCCCCAAGCTAAAGGAGAGGCCAATTAGAATACATGAGGCCTACAGAACACCCAACAAATTTGAACAGAAAAGAAAATCCTCCCGCCACATAATAATCAAAACAGTAAGAATACAGAACAAAGAAAAAAATACTAAAAGCTGCAAGGGAAAAAGGGCAAGTAACATATAATGGCAAACCCATTAGAATCACACCTGACTTTTCAACGGAGACTATGAAAGCCAGAAGGGCCTGGACGGATATCATGCAGACCCTAAGAGAACACAGATGTCAGCCCAGGCTACTATACCCAGCAAAACTCTCAGTCCTCATAGATGGAGAAAACAAGATATTCAATGACAAATACAAATTTGAACAATACCTACACACAAATCCAGAATTACAGAAGACACTGGAAGGGAAAATACAACCCGAGAAAGCTAGCTACATTCAAGAAAACACAGGAAATAAATAACCTCACTTCAGTAAAACAAAAAGCAACCAAGCACACAACCTGATGAAAACAGCCAACATCAGAATCAAGAGATCTAACAGCCACTGGTCATTAATCTCTGTCAACATCAATGGACTCAACTCTCCAATAAAAAGACACAGATTAACAGAATGGATACGTAAACAAAACCCAGCAATCTGTTGCATACAAGAAACACACCTAAGACACAAAGATAGACATTACCTGAGGGTAAAGGGTTGGAAGACGACTTTCCAAGCAAACGGACCCAAGAAGCAAGCAGGAGTAGCCATTCTAATATCTGATAAAATAGACTTTCAACCAAAATTAATCAAAAGAGATGGGGAAGGACACTTCATACTCATCAAGGGAAAATTCCACCAGGAAGACATCACAATCCTGAACATCTATGCCCCAAATACAAGGGCACCAACATTTGTGAAAGAAACATTGATAAAAATTAAAGCACATATAGATCCACACACATTAATAGTGGGAGACTTCAACACCCCACTCTCAACAAAGGACAGGTCAAACAAACAGAAATTAAACAAAGAAACAATGTCTCTGACAGAGGTCATGAATCAAATGGACCTAACAGACATTTACAGAACTTTACACCCAAGCACAAAAGAATTTACCTTCTTCTCAGCACCTCATGGAACCTTCTCCAAAAT
This sequence comes from Meriones unguiculatus, assembly GCF_030254825.1. Classification (NCBI taxonomy): domain Eukaryota; kingdom Metazoa; phylum Chordata; class Mammalia; order Rodentia; family Muridae; genus Meriones; species Meriones unguiculatus. Next base: position 1,769,126 of record NW_026843645.1, read on the forward strand.
AGACTACATAGTGGGTCACAAAGCAAGCCTTAACAGATACAAGAAGATTGAAATAATCCCATGTATCTTGTCTGATCACCATGGAATAAAGCTGGACCTCAACAATAACAGAAATAACAAAAAGCCTACACACACGTGGAAACTGAACAACTTGTTACTAAATGACAGTTGGGTCAGGGAAGAAATAAAGAAAGAAATTAAAGTCTTTCTAGAAATCAATGAAAATGAAGACACAACATACCCGAACTTGTGGGACACAATGAAAGCAGTGCTAAGAGGAAAGTTCATAGCACTAAGTGCCTTCAAGAAGAAATTCGAGACAGCTCATTCAAGCACCCTAATGGCTCACTTAAAAACCTTGAAAAAGAAGAAGCAGACACACCAAGAAGGAGTAGACGGCTGGAAATAATCAAACTCAGGGCTGAAATCAATCAATTGGAAACAAATAAAACAATTCAAAGAATCAATGAAACCAAGAGCTGGTTCTTTGAGAAAATCAACAAGATCGACAAACCCTTAGCCAGGCTAACTAAAAGGCAGAGAGACACCACCCAAATCAACAAAATCAGAAATGAAAAGGGGGATATAACTACAGACACTGAGGAAATCCAAACAATCATTAGGACTTACTTCAAAAGTCTATATGCCACAAAATTTGAAAATCTAAATGAAATGGACAATTTTCTTGATCGATTTGACTTACCAAAGCTGAACCAGGACCAGGTAAATCAACTAAATAGACCTATATCCTCCAAAGAAATAGAAGTGGTCATCAAAAGTCTCCCATCCAAAAAAAAGCCCAGGACCAGATGGCTTCAGTGCAGAATTCTACCAGACCTTCAAAGAAGAGCTAACACCAATTCTCTTCAAACTATTCCACAAAATAGAAACAGAAGGAATATTACCAAATTCATTCTATGAAGCCACAGTCACCTTGGTACCTAAACCTCACAAAGACTCAAAAAAGAAAGAGAATTTCCGGCCAATCTTCCTTATGAACATTGATGCAAAAATACTTAATAAAATACTTGCAAACCGAATCCAAGAACACATCAAAGATATTATCCACTATGACCAAGTAGGCTTCATCCCAGGTATGCAGGGGTGGTTCAATATACGGAAATCCATCAATGTGATCCACCATAATAACAAACTGAAAGAAAAAAACCACATGATAATCTCCCTAGATGCTGAAAAAGCCTTCGACAAAATCCAACATCCATTCATGTTCAAAGTATTGGAGAGATCAGGGATAGAAGGCACATATCTAAACATAGTAAAGGCGATATACAGCAAGCCTATAGCCAACATCAAAGTGAATGGAGAGAAACTTAAAGCAATCCCACTGAAATCAGGGACAAGACAAGGCTGCCTACTCTCTCCATATCTCTTCAACATAGTTCTGGAAGTCCTTGCTAGAGCAATAAGACAGTTGAAGGAGATCAAGGGGATACAAATTGGAAAGGAAGAAGTCAAATTATCACTATTTGCAGATGATATGATAGTATACGTGAGTGACCCCAAAAACTCTACCAGGGAACTCCTACAGCTGATAAACACCTTCAGCAAAGTGGCAGGATACAAAATTAACTCAAAAAAATCAGTAGCCCTCCTGTATACAAAAGACAAAAGGGCTGAGAAAGAAATTAAGGAAACAACACCCTTCACAATAGCCACAAATGACATAAGGTACCTCGGAGTAACCCTAACCAAGGAAGTCAAAGACTTGTATGAAAAAAATTTCAAATCTCTGAAGAAAGAATTAGAAGAAGATATGAGAAGATGGAAAGATCTCCCATGCTCATGGCTTGGTAGGATTAACATAGTAAAAATGGCCATCTTACCAAAAGCAATCTACAGATTCAATGCAATGCCCATCAAATTACCAACACAATTCTTTACAGACCTGGAAAGAAAAATTCTCAACTTCATATGGAATAACAAGAAACCCAGAATTGCTAAAACAATCCTCTACAATGAAAGATCTTCCGGAGGTATCTCCATCCCGGATCTTAAGTTATACTATAGAGCAACAGTTTTAAAAACTGCATGGTATTGGCATAGAAACAGAATGGTAGATCAATGGAACCGAACAGAGGACCTGGAAATAAACCCACACACTTATGGACACCTGATATTTGACAAAGATGCCAAAACCATACAATGGAGAAAAGATAGCATCTTCAACAAATGGTGCTGGTCTAACTGGATGTCTACATGTAGAAAAATGAAAATAGATCCATACATGTCACCCTGCACAAAACCGAAGTCCAAGTGGATCAAAGACCTCAACATAAAACCAGACACATTAAATCGGCTTGAAAAAAAAGTGGGAAATACCCTAGAACTCATTGGTACAGGGGAAAACTTCCTGAACAGAACACCAACAGCACAGGCTCTAAGAGCAACAGTCAATAAATGGGACCTCATGAAACTGAACAGCTTCTGTAAAGCAAAGGACACTGTCATCAAAACAAAGCAACCACCTACAGATTGGGAAAGAATCTTCACCAACCCTTTATCTGACAAAGGACTCATCCAGTATATATAAAGAACTAAAGAAGCTGAAAAGCAGCAAACCAAGTAATCCACTTAAAAAATGGGGAACAGAGCTAAACAGAGAATTCTCTGTAGAGGAATACCGAATGGCAGAGAATCACTTAAAGAAATGCTCAACCTCACTAGCCATTAGGGAAATGCAAATCAAAACAACCCTGAGATTTCACCTTACACCCATGAGAATGGCCAAGATAAAAAACTCAAGTGACAACACATGCTGGAGAGGTTGTGGAGAAAGGGGAACCCTTCTGCACTGCTGGTGGGAATGTAAACTTGTACAACCACTCTGGAAATCAATCTGGCACTTTCTCAGACAACTAGGAATAGCGCTTCCTCAAGATCCAGCCATACCACTACTGGGCATATATCCAAAAGAGGCTCAAGTACACAAAAAGGACATTTGCTCGACCATGTTTGTAACAGCTTTATTTGTAATAGCCAGAAGCTGGAAACAACCCAGATGCCCCTCAACTGAAGAATGGATGCAGAAATTGTGGTACATCTACACAATGGAATATTACTCAGCAATGAAAAATAAGGAAATCATGAAATTCGCAGGTAAATGGTGGGATCTGGAAAGGCTCATCCCGAGTGAGTTGTCCCAGAAGCAAAAAGACACACATGGTATATACTCACTCATATAGACATACAACATAGGACAAACCCACTAAAACCTGTGCATCTAAAGAAACTAAGCAAGAGAGAGGACCCTAACTAAAATGTCCAATCCCCATCCGGAAAAGCAAAGAGGATGGACATCAGAAGAAGAAGAAAACAGGAAACAACCTAGGAACCTACCACACAGGGCCTCTGAAAGCCTCTGCCCTACAGACTATCAAAGCAGATGCTGAGCCTGATGGGCAACTGTTGGGCTGAGTGAATGGAATTTTAGGTAAGAACTGGGAAATAGTAAGAGCTGGAGAGGACAGGGTCTCCACAAGGAGAGCAACAGAACAAGAAAATTTGAACAAAGGGAACTTCCCAGAGACTCATACTCCAACCAAGGACTATTCATGGTGATAACCCAGAACCCCTGCACAGATGTAGCCCAGGGCTGTTCAGAGTCCAATTGGGTTACATAGTAATGTGAAGAGGGACTGCCTCTGACATAATCTGATTGGCCTGCTCTTTGATCACCTCCCTCTGGGGGGGGAGCACCCTTACCAGGCCATATAGAGGACAATGCAGCCACTTTTGATGTGAACTGACAGACTAAGATCAGAAAGGAGAGGAGAACCTCCCCTATTAGTGGACTTGGGGAGTGGCATGCAAGCAGAGGGAGGAGGGAGGTTGGGATTGGGAGGGGAGGAGGGAGGGGCTAATGGGGGGATGCAGAATGAATAAAGTGTAATTGATGAAAACTTTAAAAAAAATCAAAAGAAAAAAAAATTAAACTGTGAATCAATTTTGTCAATGCCAATTCAAAGAATGGCATAATAAATTTTGAGGATATTATAGCCAAGGATTTATTGGCCATGTACTGCTGAAGTTCTCATTAGAGACATTTGTTATTTCTCAGTCAGTTTTAGAGTTGTTCCCATGTAAAGGGATTATCAATTTATATTACCTGTTCTCTTTGGTCTTCTTGTTTTCTCTCTTCTTGTGTGTGGCTATGTCTTCAGGTGGTCTTCCTCTGTGATATCTGATTTTTATTAGTTTTGAAGGAACCCATAATTTCTCTTCTCCTGTATGAATATATGCAAAACCTCTTCCCCAGTGTATAACCCATTCCCTACTGTCCATTGTGAAGTGAGGGTATCTTTGAAATATATAGGCTGAAATAATTCAGCAGTTTTTTTTTTTTTATATAACCTAGTGTCTTTGTGCAGCTGTTGTTTGTTGTTACATTTAAGAAATTTAAGGTCAATAAAGCATTATGTAATATATCTCTGTGGTGTTTTAATACCCTTCTCCGTTGGTTAAGCATGTCCCTTAAAGTACGTTTTGATTTTTCAATGACTGCTTGACTTGCAGGATTGTGATGTATACCTGCTACATGCTTTATCTTATAATATGTAAAAAAAAACTTTCCATTTTATTAGAGACATATGCTGTAGCATTATCAGTCTTAAATTGTGTAGGCATAACCATAACTTCCATCATTTCTAATAAATGTGTAATAACTGAATCAGCCTTCTCAGAACTTATGGCTTTTGCTCATTGGAACCCTGAATATGTGTCTATAGTATGGTGCACATATTTCAGTTTACCAAACTCTATAAAATAAAATACGTGATTTGCCAAATTTCATTTTTTTGGTTACCATTAGGGTTACTTTCTGCAGTTAGTGGAGTTTAGTTACATAATGAACAAGTGGGACATTTTCACACAATTTCTTTGGCTTGTTGCCAAGTGTTAGAAAACTTTCTTTTGAAACCTTTCCTGTTAACATGGTGTTTTAATGAAATTCTGAGGCCTCTAACACACTTCCTATCAATAGTTGATCAATTTCATCATTGTCTTGTGCTAGAGGGCCTTGTGGACCCATATCATATCTGATCTATGTTATATACAGTGGATTATTACTATTTCTGATTACTCTTTGTAATTGAAGAAACAGTGAAGTTAAGTCCAAATTATCCTGAATTAGATCAGAAGTTTCTATTTGCAGAAAAACTCTTTCTGCATATTGTGAGTCAGTGACTATATTAAGAGATTCTTTTTTTTTTACTTTATTTTTTTAATTTATTTTTATTTATACATTTTTTTTTTCAATGCAGTTTATTCAGGAACATTTGAACAATCCTCGGACTCCGGGGAAAGTCAGCCCACAGCTTAAATAGCCTCTGGGTAGCCAACCCAGGCGTGCCACGGGGGCAATGCAGATAGGTCCACCTACATGGAAGCAAGCCAGATCCTCGGCCTTAGCCAAATGTGGAGTTGTTCATGACAGATGACACCTAAATGAACATCTGTACAAAGTCCCAATTTATTTCTAATATCAGAGATCAGACCTCTACTCTTGCCTGATGCGTCTAAAACAAAAAGGGGGAAATGTAGAGAACTGTGGAATGCTATGCCTTAAAGATGGAGCTGGTTTCTGCCTTCCACCTTCCCGATGGTGAGTGCTCTCTGTCAAGAGATTCTTGAAAATTTGATAACACCAAGAGAATTGTATATAATTTTGATTTTTGAACTGAATCATAAGGATTCAGTTTTTAAGTTTTTATTTTGTTTGTGTGTCAAAATATCCATTCTAAGACAGTCCTCCCTCTGCATAAGAATTCCTGTGGGTGAATGAGTAGAAAACAAGATAACCAAAATACAGGCCCTCTTTGGATTAATATGGTCTATATATTCATCTTGTAATTTCCTTTCTGCCTGAGCCAATTCATTTTCATCTTCAGTTGATAACATTCTTGGACTTTTAAAGTCCTTATCATCCTGTAAGTTTTGAAATAAGTTATTTAGCTCTTGAGTAGCTAAATCAAATGTAGGTTATAGCCAGTTAATATCTCACAGCAATTTTTGAAAATCATTGAGAGTTTTAATTGGGTTCTTCTAATTTATACTTTTTGTGGTCGAGTTTTCTGTAGACCCATTTTGCATCCTAGTTAATTAATAGAATCTCATTTTTTACTTTTTTGGGCGTAATCTCTAAACCCCAACAAGGCAAAGTTCTATTTATTTCATGAAAAATATTTTCTAATGTTTTTCTATCTGAATCAGCTAATAAGATATCATCCATATAGTGGTAAATTATGGATTGAGGAAACTGCTTATGAATTATCTCCAACATATGTTGTACAAAATATTGGCACAAAGTAGGACTATTCAACATCCCCTGTGCTAAGACCCTTGAGTGATATCTTTTTATTGGACAGCTTCTATTCAAAGTGGGTGCTGAGAAAGCAAACCTTTCCCTATCATGCTCTTGTAAAGGAATTGTGAAAAAGCAATCCTTTAAATCAATCACTATAATAGGCCATTCTTTAGGTAACACGGAAGGCAATGGGATTCCGGATTGTAATGACCCCATTGCCGGAATAATTTTGTTAATGGCTCTGAGATCTGTTAACATCCTCCATTTGACAGATTTCTTTTTGATGACAAATATAGGAAAATTCCAAGGGCTGTTGGACTCCTCTATATGTTGAGCATCCAGCTGTTCCAGGACTAACTGTTCTAGTGCCAGTAATTTTTCTTTACTCGTAGACCATTGTTCAATCCAAATAGGTTGGTCAGCCAACCACCTTGGTAAGGTTGTGGGATTTTTACTAGCAGTGGCTTCCCAACATGAAGTTGAGAAGACAGCCTCTGTTGTATTTTGTTTATGGACAGCCTATAACTGTTTTTGATGGCATTTTTAAATAATTTTAACTTGTTTATCAGGAGTATTACCTGTTTTGCCTCTGAAATTGGGGGTTGTTAATTTGGGTCTCCCATTGTTGTAACAGATCTCTTCCCCATAAGTTTATGGCTATCTCAGCCACATATGGTCTTAGTTTTCTAATTTGACCTTCTGGTCCTGTACATTTAAACCATCTAACACTTTATTTCACTTTAGATAAAGTTCCAACTCCTTGGAATTGGATATCCACCTCTTGAATTGGCTAATTTGGGGGTCAGAATTTAGGAGTGATAACTGTGAATTCAGCCCCAGTATCCACCATGCCTACAATTTCAATATTATTTAAAATTATCTTTAACTTTGGCCTATGATCATTTATAGAGGTTTGCCAATATATTTGTTTTTTTGTTCCCTTCCTGTTTTTGTTTTTTTTTTTTTTTTTTTTTTTTTTTTTTTTTTATCTATAAAACCTGCCCTGGCCTCACTGTTGAAGTTTTTAATGTTTATTCCCAGAGCAGTGGTGTTTAACTTTCTTGTGTAGGAGGATCCTGTTCTGCATTGGGGCCTGAGAAAGACCCCTCAGGCATTTTTGATAAAGGATTACCCCTTTTATCTGTGCTATACATTCACTAATCCAATGTCAACTCTTGCCACATCTTCTGCATATTCTAGAAAGTATAGACTCCCTTTTTGAATTATATTGTTCTTTCTCATGACTCCGTTTGCAGCAACCTTGTCCATCAAAATTAAGACATTTCCCAATGTATTTATGGGTAGCTTCTCCTATCAAGGCCAAATTGGGTGATTGAGGTCTGATGTCAATCGTATTCATAACCCATTCATCTATTTGTGCACACCTTGCTTTTAATGTCTGTATTACCTCTTTGCATTCAAAATCTTTGCATTTTCAAAAGCTTTTCTAGCTAGTGGATCTGATATATTTGTATCCCCAGCTGAAGTCAATCTTTGCAAAACATTAATGAATGTTTCACATGGAGCTTGTATGACCTGAGAGAATGGCTCAAGCCGTTTTCCTGATTCCTCAACCTTGTCCAAGGTATTTAAGGCTGCTAGATGACATAATGCTAAGGTTTCTTCATTATATACAGCTTGTATCTCTGTGTCAGCCTATTGGCCATCACTAAGCAGCTGTTCCTTAGAAACACCAACAGCCCTGGCTCTATTTTTGTATGCTATCTCTCTAGTCTCTTCTCCTCATCATGATAGCCATTGTAAATATGGCTCAGGTTCTTTTATTGCCTTTGCCATATCCTCCTAGTCCTTTGGGATTACTCTACTGATTGACCAGAAACTCAGCATTTGTTTAAAAAAATGGTGAATGCATTCCAAAATTGGTGACACTTTCTTTAAATTTTCTCAAGTCTAGCACTTCCACAGGGTGCCATTCAGCCTCATGGTAATCATGTGGGTGATCATCATCTGCTGGTCTCTGTTGTACACTGAATGGATAAGCTAACATTTGTTTTCTAACTGTCTTTGTTTGGCTTTCTTTATTATTATATTTTGCCTCTGCCTGAGCATTTTCTTTACTTAGTATTCTAAACTCTTCTTTTAAGATCTGTACCCATATTTCACACCTATCTCTCTGTTGTTTGTTTTGTTCAATAATCTTTTGAATTTCTTGTTTTATGCCTCCCTTCTAACTTTTATTTTTTTATAGCATTCTAGTTATTCTTTGTGTTTTCCAGTATCTTTTCTAAAACCTCTGCCCTATTTTCCTGTTGTTTATTATGTTCTGTAAGATCTCTTGTTTTATGTCCTGTTTCCAACCTTCATTTTCTTTTTCATTGTGTTGTTACGGTATCTTTTCTAAAGCCTTTGCCTTTGAGAATACATAAAAGGATTACTCAATTATTAAAGTTAAATTGAGGAATATGAATGTAACCATAGTCATAATTTCTAAACTTTCCTTTATTTCTGTCTTAAAACCATAAAAGAGATTATCAGCCAAGCTCAGAGAAGTCTGTTTTAATGTTTCTCTCATCCTGTTACACTGTAGGGGCAACCAATTTTGTTCAGTCTCAGGTCTGTCCACAGTAGGCTTTCTTTTGCTCTGACTCTTAAGAGTCTCTCTTAAAGAGCCAGTAATGTATGTGGGAGTTTTTAGTTTTAAATTTTGGGTTGTATCCCTGGGAGCTTATTCCTCTCCCCCACCAAATTATATTAAAGTTGGATTTAAAGGGTATAGATACTTAGATTAGTTGGGTGCCATTTGTTGTAGGTTATTAATATTTACTATTGATAAATCTTTTAGTTAAGCAGTAGTTATTCCTAAACAGCAGTATAACCAAATCACCACACAGAGACTAGGATTTTAATTAACCTAGAGCACAATGCTGGCCAACAGTTACTCCATCCTAAACCTCTAAACCCACAGTTTCCTACCATTCAGATTCACCCATCATACTTGCTTTAAGTGATATCTTAGTTCCAGTTCATTTCAGCATGTGGTGCCAAGACTTCTCTTGCAGATTCTCCTCCTATCCTCTTCTGCCTCCTTCCTCTTTCTCTCACTCTGGACCAGGATGTCTCACCCTATCCTCTCCATTGCTCATTATTGTGGCTGGTTGTTTTAATTGAAAATATAGAGAACAAACGGTGGCATGTTTATGCAAACTTGAGACAGGTGATGCTTATAAAAAGTATTTGGATTGAAACCAGGCAATGAAGGAGAGAAATCATCATTTGAATAACAAAGGTAAATTGTATACATTCAAAAAATTTTATACCAATATAATCTCTTGTATCACATTAGAACAACATGGTCTAAAACTAGACCTCAATAATAACAAAAAAATAGTAAATAGCCTGCATACACATGGAAACTGAACTCTACTCAATGACAGCTGGATTATGGAAGAAATAAACTAATTACACTTTCTAGAATTTAACAAAAATGAAGGAACCAACTTACCCAAACTAATGAGACACAATGAAAGTAATTTTTAAAGGAAAGTTCGTAGAACTAAGTGCCTTCATAAAGAAATCTGAGTCATCTCAAATCAACATAACAACAGACGTAAAAGACCTAGTCAAAAGGAAGCAGACATATACAAGAGGAGTAGATGGCTACAAATAAGCGAACTTAGGGCAGAAATCAATAAATTAGAAACAATGAAAACAATTCAAAAAATAAACAAAAGCAAGAGCTGGTTCTTGGAGAAAATGACAAAGATAGATAAACCTTTATCATAACTAAAACACAGGGAGATACTATACAAATCAGCAAAATCAGAAAATAAAAGGGGGTATAATTACAGACACTGAGGAAATTCAAAGAATCATTAAGTTTCACCTTACAAGTCTATATGCCACAAAATTTGAAAATCTAAATGAAATGAAATATTTTCTTGCTAGATTCCACTAATCAAAGTTGAATCTGGATCATGTACCTAAGTAATAGACCTACATGCCCTAATGAACTAGAAGCATTCCTCAAAAGTCTCCCTACCAAACAAAGCCCAGGGCCTGATGGTTTTAGCGAAGAATTCTACCAGACCTTCAAAGAAGAGGTAACGCCAATACTCTTTAAACTATTTCACAAAACAGAAAAGAGGAACATTACCAAACTCATTTTATGAATCCACATTCACCTTGATATATAAACCTCACAAAGGCTAACTAAAACACAGGGATACACTGTGTTTTAAAAAGTATTTGGATTGAAATACTTGTATTTCAATTTTAAAAAAGTATTTGGACTGAAAGATTATTTCAGACCAGTCTCTCTTATGAATATTGAAAAAAATACTCAATAAAATACTTGTAAAATGAATCCAAGAAAACATCAAAAATCTCATCTACCATGACCAAGTGGCTTCATCCTAGGCATGCAGGGGAGATACAATATACAGAAAACCATCAGTGTAATCCACCACATAAGCAAACTGAAAAAGAAAAACCACATGATCATCTCAATAGATGCTGAAAAGCATTTAATAAAATCGAACCTCCATTAATGTTTAAAATCTTAGAGATATCAGAGATAAAAGGCACATGCCTAAACACAGTAAAGATAATGTACAACAAGCATACAGCAAATATCAAACTAAATGGAAAGCAATTTAACTCAGTCACACTGAAATCAGAGACAAGTCAAGTTTACTCACTCTCTCCTTTCTCTTCAACATAGTACTGGAAATTCTAGCTAGAGCAGTAAAACAACTAAAGGAAATCATGGGGATACAAAGCAGAAAGGAAGAAGTCAAACTATCACTATTCATGGTTGATATGATAGTATGATATGGTTACATGAGTAACCCTAAAAATTCTACCAGAGAACTACTACAGCTGATAAACACCTTCAGCAAAGTGGCTGGATACAAAGTTGCTAAAATATATCTGAAGCCCTCTTGTATAGAAAAGACAAGAGGGCTGAGAAAGAAATTAGGGAAAAAACAATCTTGCAATAGCCACAAATAACATAAAGTGCACTTATGTGATTCTAATCAATCAAGTGAAAAATCTGTATAAAAAACTTCAAGTATTTGAAGAAAGAAATTGAAGAAGATATCATAAGATGGAACAATCTCCCATACTCATGGATCAGTAGGAATAACAGCAAAATGGACATCCTACCAAAAGAAATATAGAGATTCAATGCAATTCCCATCAAGATATGAACACAATTCTTTAAAGACCTTGAAAGAACAATTCTCAACATCACATAAAAAAAAAAAAAAAACACAAAAAAATCCAGAATAGTTAAAAGAATCAAGTACAATAAAAAAAAACTTCTGGAGGTATCTCCATCCTGAATCGCAAGCTGTACTATAGAGAAACAGTAAAACAGTGTGGTACTGGCATAGAAACATACTGGTGGATCAGTGGAATTGAATCAAAGACCCAGAAATAAACCGACACACCTACAACACCTGATTTTTGACAAAGAAGCCAAAACCATTCAATGGAAAAAAGAATATCTTCAACCAATGGTGCTTCTCTAACTGGATGTCCATATATAGAAAGATACAAATAGATCCATAATTATCACCCTGCACAAAAGTAAAGTCCTTGTGAATCAAATACCTCAATATAAAACTAACACTCTTAATCTGTTATTAAAAAAAGTGAGGAAGATCTTGAACACATTGGCACAGGAGACAACTTCGTGAACAGAACACCAGCAGCACAGGCTCTAAGATCAAAAATCAATAAATGGGACCTCATGAAACTGAAAAGCTTCTCTAAAGCAAAGGACATTGTCTGCAGAAAAAAATGATGGCTTACAGACTGGGAAAGGATCTTCACTAATTCTGCATCTGACAGAAAGCTAATACCAGAATATAAAAAGAACCCAACAAATCAAATAATCCAATTAAAAATTGGAGACAGAGTTAAAGAGAAATTCTCAACAGAAAAATATTGAATGGTGTAGAAACACTTAAAAATGCTCAACGTCCTTAAAAGTCTGAGAAATGAAAATCAAATTGACTCTGAGATTCCCCCTCACACCCATCAGAATGGCTAAGATCAAAAATTCAGGGGACAACACATGCTGGAGAAGATGCGCAAGAAGGAGAACCCTCCTCCATTGCTGGTGAGAATCTAAACTTGTACAGCTGCTTCGGAAATCAGTCTGGTGCTTTCTCAGAAAACTGGGAATATTGCTACCCCAAGAATCAGCTAAAAAACTCCTAGGCATATATCAGAAAGATGCTCAACCATACAACAAGGGCATTTGCTCAACTATGACTGTAACAGCTTTATTCATAATAGCCAGAAACTGGAATCAAACTAGATGTCCCTCAATGGGGGAATGGATACAGAAATTGTGGTAGATTTACACAAGGAAATAATACTGAGGTATTAAAAACAAGAAAATCATGAAATTTGCAGGCAAATGGATGGAACTAAAAAAGATCACCCTGAGTGATGTATCCCAGAAGCAGAAATACATGTCTGGTATATATTCACTTACAAGTGTATATTACCCATACAATATAGATTGGACATACTAAAATCTACAGACTTTAAAAAGCTAAAGTACAGGGAGAAACATAGGGAAGATGCTTAATTCTCATTCAGGAAAGAAAACAGGATAGATGCCAGAGCACATAGAAGAGAGAGAACGGGATAGGAGCCTTCCAAGGATGAGCACTAAGTGACTCCACTTAACAGGTGATTGAAACAGATGGAGAGACCCACAGCAAAATTTTGTATAGAGCACAAAAAGTCTTATTGAAGAAGTGGGAGATTGAAGGACCTAAAGGGGACAGGAGTCACTCAATTAGACCAACAAAGCCAAAAAAATCTGGGTCCTGGGGCCCTGCAGAGACTGATACATCAACCAAAGAGCATGAGAGGACTTACATCCCCTGCTCAGATGTAGCCCATGGACAGCTCAGTCTCCATATGGGATTCCTAGTAAGGGGAGAAGAGACAGTCTCTGAAATCGGTTGCCTGCTTCTTGATCACTTCTCCCTGGTGGGACCACCTAGACAGTCTACAGATGAATAGGATACAGGGAGTCTTAATGGAACCTGATAGGCTAGGGTCTGATAGGACCTTCCCTATCAGAGGACTACAGGAGAAGGATATGGGAGGAAGAGGGAGGGATAGTGGGACATAGAGGAGATGAGGGAGGGGGGCTACAATTGGGATACAAAGTGAATAAATTGTAAAAATTAATGATAAACCAGGGTGACTGAATGAAGCATAAATAAGACACAGTTGACTGAGAAACACAAAAATATTCAACATCTTTAATCATAGATCTAGGTAAAAAAAAGTACTTAGGCAACCATTACCTCAAATGAAAAATAATGTATGTTCAGTGTCCTTCTTGACACTATAGTAAAAGAGAATGTGATAGGATGCACACAATATCATTGAAAAATCTTTCTTTATGCACTTAGCATGGAGTGACTTGTAGGAGTTGAGATGTTGATTTACTTTCTCCCCACAGATCAGCAGGAATGTATCCCTTGCTGAATTCAAGAGTACCCAAACCTTGAGAGAAACAAGTGTCTGCCCATGGCAGTGAACTTCCTGCCATTTGAGGATCCTCTGTGCTTGGCCATGGCCTGCATGGCTTTGTGCTTATCTGTCAGCACAACTATAGTTTTGGGGATCTTTCTCAAGCACCATGACTCACCCATCATTAAGTTCAATAACTGGACTATAATAAAATACATTAGTGTCTTCAAATGAAATCATTTACTTCTACTTTTAGTAAGTTTATATAAAATGTATATCTAACCATAACTATAGAGCCCTTCATTTAAGCAATGTTATATAGATACACTCTATTTCAGAGTAGAAACTACTTCTGAAAACACATTTCAGTAAGTTATGCATGTTACTTTTTAATTTGTGGACAATATAAATATTCAAATTTTAATTAAATAATAGTAATTGTGATAAATAATACAGGCACTATATATTTTTCCCTTAGTATTTTATTTTTCTGGAGGAAACAGGAATTAAGTTGACAGTTGACATCTTCTGTTGGACAGGCAAAAATATGGATCTGTGGAAAAGGGTGCTTGCAAAATTCTACATCCACAGCGGAAATCAGTGTGCAGAATTTTCAAAATGATAAAATTAAATCTACCATATAAGCCACTAATAACTTTCCTTGACATACAATGGACTTAACCTGCTCCATCAAAAATATTTTTTCAACCATGCTTGTTGCTATTCTACTCAAAATAAGTACAAATTGGGAACACATAAATATTCTTCAACTGATAAATAACTGAAATGATATGTACATAAATAAGTAGAAATATAAACGATGATATTGTTTTAGGTAACTCAGATCCAGAAAACAGATATCACATGCCCTGTCTACTCTAAACCATGTAGCTCTAGATATTTAGTTGTGAATATTCAACCAACCATGAAAGAAAAGAAAGAGTGTGGTGAAAGACTGGGGACCAACCCCAGAAGTTGATAGTTTCCAGAGAGGAAGGAAGAATAAGGCAAGGCAGAAATGAATCAGGCATGGTTGTCCAAAGAAACTTAGAGTCTTGACTGACTGGCAGTCAGAGTACTTTCTTATTTAGACAGATTTCAATAATAAAAGATAGATTCACATTGTTCTAAAGCATAGATGATATCCTTTTTGTTCCCAGACAGGAGTTTTAACTGTTTCTTGGTCATAAATTTAGTCATCATTGATAAACCTTATCGTTTACTATCATTTTTCTTCATCAATCCCATAACCTGACATTTTTTGAGAATCTGGAGGCATATTTGCCACAGCCTGAAAGCCCATTCTCAGGTTGGAAGAATTCTCAGATTCAATGGCAATAGATAGAAAATATTCAAGCCAGCTTGGGCATATTGTTTTGTCCTAAGAAGTATATTATATTTTAATGGACAGCCTCAAGAAAAACAATTTAGGCCAAAGCAGCAACAGTTATTATTAAATTTCTGGCATAATGCATTGTCTATACCTCATATCTTTGTAGAATTTACTTATGTGCTAAATCTAAGTATTCTTTCATTATTTGGTCATACAACACCACAGTGATACTGTGAAAGCTGATATTTCTAGGAAAAGGAGGTCCTAATACCTTACTTTAAAAATCATTTTTAGAAAACATTCTTTGTCCATCATTATAGACCCTAGTGTAAGGTGAACATATCTCCCGCCATTCATTTACATCTTTATCTAATCATTGAGGGCATACCATATGTAACTCCTAATTTTATATGCCAAGTAATCATCTGAGGATACAACAGTACAAGGTATTTAATCTCAAATACTATCAACTCTCCTGGCTATAGAAAATTTGTTTGCCTTTTTAAGAGTATGTTGTTCTGATTATTTTCTTCTTGAGGAAGCACAGGGGTAGGTTTTGCAAGACTATCTTGGAGATGAAGTCTCATAAGGAGTTTTCTGCCATATTTATGTGAGTAAAAACTTCCATGAGAAAGACATTCTTGTAGGGCCAGATAATTGATATTTCTCCTAAAAATGAGAGGAGCAGTATGCTCAGGATTTTTCTGGGGAAGCTTAGAAGCAGTACTCCAGGGTGAAGGCATAAATGATTCATGAAAAAATTTCCCATTGCTCCAATGGCCCCAGGTTGTACATGTATTGAAAACCCTCTAAGCATGTAGCAAGTGGAGATCAAGAACAAGCCTGAAAGATAGTATGAAGGCTATTGTAACATGCAACTCAGCTATGCTGGATCTTTGGTCAAATAGCTGTGCTAACTTTGAGACTTTAACTTTATATAAACTTTGGTGAGGTTTTAATCCATTTGGAGGTGACTTTTGAGTGAAAATAAGCATCTATTTCCATGTTTCTACATATAGGCATCTAGTTTGTTCAGCACCATTTATGAAGATTTTATCTGTTTTTCCAATGTGTTTTTCTTGCTTTCCAGTCTGTATTTCTATTTCTTTGTTATAGTACTAATGCATTTACATAATCAAATATTACTCAGACATTTAAAAAATCAAATCATGAAACATGAAGGTAAATGCAGATTTGCAGGTAACTGAGACTGAGAGAACCTAGACCCCAAAAGAGAAATAGGGTATCTATTTGCTTTACATATATATTAGTTGCAAGATGTATGATATGGAAGCAACTGAACATAATACTACAGGGGATACATACAGATTAAGAACTGGAGGTTAGGGGAGGCAGAGATGTTTCCAAAGGGAAATAAAATACTTGGAATAAATGGAAGGTGGGCTAAAAGGATAGAATTGAAGGGCATTGGGAAAGTAAGAGGACAATGAAAAGGTAACATGAGGAAGGACAGGTAAAATTAAGGGTCATTTGTTTAGTACAGTGGAAACCTACTGCAATAGAAACTTTCTAAAATATCTAAAATATATACATATAAGAAGCCAATATAAATGAAATCACCACACAAGAAGAAAGTCCCAACTGGAAATCTCTTGTCACTAAGTAAAGCATCCAGTACTGGTAATAGTTTATATTTAACTGAGGTATTGGCCAAAGTAGTGTGATTGTAATGCCAAAACAATACAGGCTTTTGCCAAGACTATAGGCTGCTCTCCATGAATTGACTGCAATGCTGTATTGCTGGAGACAACACTTACACTTACACTTACATGGAACATAGATAAATAGAGCTTGTGCCTACATAGAACCTTCACACTTACATTCTAGCAACTTTGATATGGGAAGTACTCTGCAACTACAAGAGGAGAAATATAAACACTAACCTAGCTACCAAACTTTTGAACTATAACAATGTCCTACCTGTAAGACATATTAGTGCAAGAGTTATTGGAGTAAATAACCAATCTATAGTTTGACTTGAGGCCCACTTCACATGATGCAATCCACACCTGATACTGGATTATTGATCAAGAAAAAGAAATTACATAGCTCAGGGTTGTAGGGAAAAAGCAAATACTATGCTCTACTAAAAGTAATAAAATGACCCTTGCCAAAATTCTGCTATACTCACAGACCAGCATCTTGTTCATCCATCATCAAAGAAGCTTCCTCCTGCAGCTGATGGAAACAAAATCAGAGACCCATAGAGAAAGTAGACAGTTAGTCAGAGACCTCAGAATATGCCCTCCAGGCTCTTCAGTAATTCAGCCAGAAGAGTGTAAGAGCCAGAAAGGATAGAGCATATCAAAGAACAAAGCACTATAAATTAAGAGGACTGAAGAATAGATAAACTGTGATAGACTGAGGCAGCATGCACAAGGCTTTTAGTGTTCTCTCCCTAGCCCTATCTCTAATTGATAAGTGCTTGCAAATGAAAATGTAGTTTTCTCCAAGGGACACTCATTTTCTCCAAGGGACTACTCTTAATTGTACATTTAAGAGTACATTCCAAAAGGTAGATGGCCAAAAATTTCCCTCACTGGCAAATTTGGATTCTTATGCACTAGAATTCTGGCATTGATTTAAAATGTTTTTATCATAGTTCTCATTTTAATTTGTTAAAGATTTTTTTTTCTATTTTTAAAGCTACATGTCCTCTGTGTGTATACCATTGTTTCAAGTTTAATATTTTATGAGATTCCTGCATGTAAGAACAAGTCTGCATCATTTCCCAACTTGGTCTCTTTTTGTTTTTTTTTCCTACTCAGATGTGTTTGCTTTTGTCTTTTTACTATTTTTATTTTCTTATTATAAATTATATCCCTCCTTTTTTTAATATGAGGGTGAATTTAGACAGGATAGAAGGAGAGATGGGAAAGAGTTGCCAGGATTAGAGGAAGGGAAAACTTTAATCCGGATGAACATATAAGTAAAGTGACTATTTTTAAAAGAAAAAAAGGAGAAGGAGGAGAATGAAGAGAAAGAAAAAGAAGAAGGAAGATTCGGAGAAAGAAGAAAAGCAGGAGGAGGAGAAGATGAGAAGATGAAGAAGAAGAAGAAGAAGAAGAAGAAGAAGAAGAAGAAGAAGAAGAAGAAGAAAAATTGTGTCAAAAGAAATGTTAAATAGCTATGCACAAAAGATCCAGAAAATCTAAAAAGTGCAAAAAAGTAATTTATAAATAATAAAAATAGAAAAAGAAGACAAAACTCACATCAAAATCCTAGAAAATATTTTCAGCAAAATAATAGAAGAATGTATCCTTAGCCTAATGAAGAAGGGGTAGCCTATAAAAGTACAAAAAGTATATAGAACAACAACAGAAAAGAAATTGTGCTCAGCACATAAAATCAAAACATTAAATGTAAAGAAAAGTATGTTAAACAAAGAAGGGATATTAAAAGTTGCAAGTTGAAAATATTAAGTTGCATATAAATTCAGGCTCTTTAGAGTAACTCTTGATCTCTCAAGAGAGATTCTAAACCTAGAATGTTTGAAACAAATTATATATAATCTTTAAGGGACCCTTATTCCTATATCCAGTAAACTTTAAATAATAAATGATGAATAAAGATATATTGCATAATAAAACCAAATATGAGTAATATCTCTGTAAAACTTCACTACAGAAGCCAATCAATGGAACACTCCAATCTAAAGTGTTAACCATACCCAAGGCAACAAAAAGAATGAATAATCCCAAGCATCAAATCAGAAGGTAAAAACCCCACACCATAACTACAAAATAAAGGGAAATAATAAACATTGCTCATTGAAAACTCTCAACTTGGATGTTTAATTCTCAAAAAGAAAGACAGGAACTAACAGAATGGACTAGAAAACAATATCCATTCTTCTGCTGCATCTACTGAACACTCTTTATCATCCAGATTGGACAGCATCTCTGTGTAAAAGGATGAAAGGAGACAGTAGAAGAAAGTGGACCAAAAAAGAAGTTTAGTGGAACTTTATTTTATAAAGTTCACACAAACAAATACTAAAATTCTTGAGTCAATTTAAAAGAGAGTATGGACTGTACACACTGAATGAGGAGTTCCACCATTATCCATATGAAAACAACAGATGACTTGGACTGGTCCAGCACACATCTACACTCATGTTTACTGAAGCACAGCTTACCATGTGCTAAGATAGAATGGACTTGATTGTCCTGAATCACATGAATGCAAAATATAATATTATTCAATTTTTTTTCATGGAAAACATGTACTTTTGTTTTTTGAGATTTTTAATATAATCACATTATTTCTTGTTTATTTGTCTTCCCTACAAAATCTCTCATATAACCCTCTTTTGGCTCTTTCAATTTCAAGTCTTTTGTTGCCAATAAATGCTGTTACACGTGTCATACTTGTGTGTGTGTGTGTGTGTGTGTGTGTGTGTGTCTATGTGTATATGCAAGAGTGAGAGAGAACATTTAACATTTCAAGAAAGGCAATCATTTTACTTTGAAATTGTGGATGAACTCAAAATGTATCATCAAAAGTTATGACCTGAGCTAGACACAGAAATCAAATATTGTATGACTTCAGTCCTAATTGGGCTAAAAGCAGTCAGTCCTCTGAAATAAGAACTGATTAGTCAGTATTAGAGCCTGAACATCAGGGTGTAGTGGTATGACTTGTCAAAGAACACATTTCAGTGACAAGAGGAATAATATAAAGAAATATTTCAGGGTGCGTGCATAAGAGATATTAATCATAGCTTACATTGTTTACTTGAGAAATATTCTGTGTATGTTTTTAAATCTCAATAACCAAAATGTTATAATTACTGTGTAAGAGATATTAATTTGTTTATATATTATTTATTCTTCCATTAATTTCCTTCCATTTTCATCCTCCCGAATTTTAAATAATCATTCTTTGCTCTTCTTCAAGCCACTTTTTACATAAACTATTTTTACACACTTAACATACCAAAATTTGATTTGTACAATATTTTACAATATTATAATACTAGGAATATATGACAAACCACTGAATTTTACCAAGGGTATTTATTATATATAGTATTACAGGAAAAAGGAAAATGAGTAGAGATGAAATACTATTCTTTCTAGTTGTTTTTAAGAGACAGTTGCCTGAGTCCAGCCATCTCAGGACAAACAAAACAAAACAACAAAAAAAAACCTCATTTTTTTTCTTTTTTATTATTACAACTTATTCACTTTGTTTTCTGGCTGTAAGCCCATCCTTCATCTTCCACCAGTTACAAACTATCTCCCTCTTCTACCCCTATGCCCCTCTCCTAGTCCAATGATAAAGGAAGTCTTCCTTTCCTACTATCTTCTCAAGTCTTACCAAGAATGGCTGCACCTTCTTCCTCCTTGGCCTGGCAAGGGTGCACCTTCCAGGAGTAGGTGATCAAGTAGCCTGCCACTGAGTTCATGTCAGAGACAGATGCTGTTACCCTTAATAGGGAACTGACATGGAAACTGAGATACTTATGAGCTCCATCTGAGCAGGGGTTCTAGGTGTTCTTCATGCGTGGTCCTTGATTGGAACAGGACACTCAGGGCCCACATTTTTTGGCTCAATTGGCCTCCTTGTGGAGGGCCTCTCCTATCCAGATCTAACTATCTCCTGAATCTTTCATATTATTCCACGCTCTCTGCCCAAAGTTTGGCTATGAGTCTAACCATCTGCTTCAATACCCTGCTAGGTAAATTCTTTCAGAGGCTGTCTGTGGTAGGTTCCTGCCCTGTTCTCTGTCTTCTCCCATTACCGATGTCTATCCTGTTTGCCCTTTTAAATGAGGATTAACCATCTTCCCTAGGTTTCTTCCTGTTGTTTAGATCCTTTAGTTCTCTAGATTTTAGTATTTTAATCCTATATTATATGACTAATATGCACATATGAGTGAGTATATACCATGAGCGTATTTCTGCTTCTGGATACCTCACTCAGAGTGATCTTTTTTAGTTGCATCCATTTGCTTGCTGATTTTCTTGTTTTTAATTGCTAAATAGTATTGCATTGTATAACTATGCCACAATTTCTGTGTCCATTTCTCGGTTTTGGGACATCTAGGTTGTTTCCAGATTCTGGCTATTATCAATAAATCTGTTATGAATAAAGTTGAGAAAATGTCCTTGTTGTATGGTTGATAATCTTCTGAATATATGCCCAGGGTTGGTATAACTGAATATTCTAGTAGAACTATTCATTATTTTCTGAGAAAGCACCAGATTGATTCCCAAAGTAGTTGTACAAGTTTACATTCCTACCAGCAATGGAGAAGGGTTCCCTTTTCTCCATATCCAGTCCAGCTTGTGTTGCAGATGATGTGATAGTATATATGAATAACCCTAAAAATTCAACCAGGGAAATTCTACAGTTGATAAACACCTTCAGCAAAATGGCTGGATACAAAAGACAAATGGGCTCAGAAAGAAATTAGGAAAACAAAACCCCTTTGCAAAAGCCACAAATAACATAAAGTACCTTGGTGTTACTCTAATCAAGCAAGTGAATGACTTGTATGAACAAAAAAAATAACTTCAAGGAAGATATCAGAAGATCTCCTATGCTCCAGGATTGGTAGGATTAACATAGTAAAAATGGCCACTCTACCAAAAGAAATCTAAAGACTCAATGCAATTCCAATCAAAACACCAGCACAAGTCATTACAGACCTTTAAAGAACAATTCTCAGTTTCATATGGAAAAACAAAACAAACAAACAAAAAAACCCAGAATTGATTAAAAAAATATGACTGTACAATAAAAGATTTTTTGGAGGTATCTTCATCTGAAATCTCAAGTAGTACTATAGTGCAACAGAAATAAAAAAATGGCATGGGACTGGCACCTGTACTTTAAATCTTAAAGGGGTGAGCATGTACACATTAATCATTTTTATTAAATCATATCAAGAAGCTGATGGGAAAAAACAAATATAGGTGAATCAACTGCTGTCTCAGTTTTAGTCCCAGTTTGAGGGTGCCCAGATAGCCCATGCTACCTTGAGCTATAATCTCAGCTCATCAATCGTAAAACATCCCTGGCTTTACTATTAATAGTGTACTTTTCTTAACATTAAATTGTTCTCTAAGAGTTTTTACATCAGAGCCGTTAGCAAAAACATCTTCCCTGACCTTATTAAACAATCTATTTTTTTTCCAAATTCTTTCTAAGTATAATGTTCATTGGTAACAATCTACATCTATGGCTCCTTTCATGGGCAGTGGTTAATTCATTAATCTGCTCCAGTAAACATGTGAAAAGAGATCAAGCATTGTTAATTTTAAATGCCAGTGATATTGCCCAGTGACGAGCTAGAAGGCTTCTTAGAGTTCTCATACAACTCATGTTATAAGGATTATGGACATCATAACAGCAACATGCAGAGATAAGAACACAAAATCCGTCAGAATATCAGTTCTTGGGATTATGTTTCTCTGAAACAAACTCACCGTGACTATGCTAACAGGGGAACCACATTCCATGAGATCTACAGCTGTTTTGCTGTTGCTACTGCATGGCTCTTGACAGTGGCAGGAAGCCAAAATAGTTTGCCTATAGATGGGTAAGGGGGGGAGTGAGGTTAGCTCAGGCCCTGGGAAGGAGAATTCAGGGTATTGCATGGGCTGTACTAGCCTGGAAGACCAGATAACTTGGAAGGAGTGAAGGATTGCTTGGAGAAAATAGCAGGTAGATTTGATTTAGTATGTTAACTAGGAACCACTGCCATTAGTTCCAGGTTTGAATCCTACTTCTGTGGTAACATAAACTTCAGAGAGAGAAGCATGGTCTCCATTGGATAATGATCTTCAAGTGAGCCCACAGGGAAGAAAGGTGACAAAGACAAAGATTCTGTTTTTCTTTTCTTTCTATATATATTCTTTCTTCTCTTTGAGGGAGGGCGGTTATCCAAACTAGACTCAATTTTTTGCTTTTTTGTTTTGTTTTTCTTACTATATTTTATTTTATTTTATTAATAGTTTTTATTTTTCACCATTTATTCATTATATATGCTGATTGAAGGTCACTCCCTCAACTCCTACTGGCCCCACCCTCCCTCCATCTTCCCCATCCCCTTTCCCTACACCACTCAAAAGGGGAGTTCCTCTCCTCTGCCATCCACCTATACATTATCAGAACAGTACTCAGCTATTAAAAACAGAGAAATAAAATTTCTGCTCTTATTTCTTTTTATGGGCCACTGTACTCACCTCAGAAGATTTCATACCATGAAGCTTGCCTGCAACCTTACCATGAGCTAAACACTAAGTATAACTCATTTTAAAGAGTCCCACCCCAAGACACTGTTTGATTGACCATTTCACATCCAGAAACATGTGAAATTTGAAATGCTATGAAGTCTGAGACATTTCATCACAAGCATTTCAGAGATCGTGATTCTCTTGATGCCTGGAGGGCTGTTTCCCACCAGCCCAGGAAGGCAAAAGGGGCAGAAGATGATTAGCATAAAGCTTGGAAAGCCCGCAAGCATAACAGTGGTCAGCCACTCTGGGAACCACCTCATAAAGTAAGTTCAACTTTAATTCCAGAAAACAGAAAACAGAGGCTTATATCCCTTGGGGAGTGCCTGGGATGCTCCAAGCATAGGTGTACATAATTGTTTAATGCTAGGCAATTCAAGGATGCTTGATTTGCATTAAACAGCACATTCCTATTATATGAAGGAACAAGGACACAGATCCAAATTATCTGATATTTGAAGGGAGGGGAGAGTTATCAGGGATCTGTGTCAAAGGCCATCTATCAAATTTGATAGGTGGTGTCCATGTCTAAAGATACTCTCCAGATGAAGTCAGGCAGAGAAAACTCACCCTTAACATGGTTACCCATCTAGGCCAGAAGCAGAGTCATACATGGAAAAGAAAGCCTCCTCCCTCACATCTCAAAATTCAGTCTGAGTTGTGATGGTTTTAAATAGAACCCCTGGAACAATAGGTATGTGTACACAAAGAAACTTCTACAGGCTGCCACTGTTGTGTTACTCTCAGAGAACTTCCTGGCTGGTGTTAGTTCACCATTCCCTACATATTCATCCCCCGGACTAAAAGTTTCTTGTGTAAAGTGAGGCAACTGAAAATAGTAAATGTTGAGAATCAGGATTATCAATAAGTCTTCCGTAAACACATTATATAATACTGTTGCATGTAATTGATATTCACCATTCATTGTATTCTTTTTAAAAATAAGTTTATTTACTTTAAATTCCAATAGTAATCCCCCTCCCTTTTCTGCCCATGATTACCCTCCATTCCTATTGCCCCATCCCCTTTCCCCTTCAGAAAAGCGAGTTCATTTCCTTTGAGCTAGATTTACAATTCTGTTGCACCTCAGTGGACCAAAGTACACAACGGCCTTTCCACCTTGCTTATACTCACAGAATTCCTCTCCAGTAAGGATACTTTTATGTTGATGATGACTCTGGATTTGTGCAAGGCCTCACCATTTTAACACATTCATAAGTTTTTCCTCTATTATGAATCCTTTCATGATGATGAAGATTATACAAATGTGGAATGGTTTCACCATGTTAAAAACACTCACAGGCTTTCTGTCCATTAGGATTTCTTTCATGAGTGTGGAGATTATTCTGAAGTCCAAAAGTTTGTTCACATTGGTTACAGTCAGACATCTTTCCAGTATGTGTTATTTTATGTATTAGGAGATGTTATGTGCAAAGGCTTTGCCACATAGTTATATTCATATGGTTTCCCTCCAGAATGTATTGTTGTCTTAGGAGATGATTGATACATGCAAAGGATTTATCACACTAATTACCCTCACAAGGCTTCTCTCCACTGTGTGTCTTTTCCTGTTTTTGGAGACTACTCTGCTGTGCAAAGGCTTTATCCCGTTGGGTATATTCATAAGGTTTCTTTCCAGTATGTGTTCTTTTATGGCTTAGGAGATGACTGTTTTGTGCAAAGGCTTTACCACACTGGTTACATTCATAAGGTTTCTCTCCAGTGTGTGTTCTTTTATGTCTTATGAGAGCACTGTTTTGTGCAAAGGCTTTACCACACTCATTACATTCATAAGGTTTCTCTCCAGTGTGTGTTCTTTTATGGCTTAAGAGAGTACTGTTTTCTGCAAAGGCTTTGCCACACTCATTACATTCATAAGGTTTCTCTCCAGTGTGTGTTCTTTTATGGTTTAAGAGAGTACTGTTTTCTGCAAAGGCTTTGCCACACTCATTACATTCATAAGGTTTCTCTCCAGTGTGTGTTCTTTTATGGCTTAGGAGATGACTGTTTTGTGCAAAGACTTTACCACACTCATTACATTCATAAGGTTTCTCTCCAGTGTGTGTTCTTTTATGGCTTAAGAGAGTACTGTTTTGTGCAAAGGCTTTACCACACTCATTACATTCATAAGGTTTCTCTCCAGTGTGTGTTCTTTTATGGCTTAAGAGAGTACTGTTTCGTGCAAAGGATTTACCACACTGGTTACATTCATAAGATTTCTCTCCAGTATGTGTTCTTTTATGCCGTATGAGCTGACTGCTTTTTGCAAAGGCTTTACCACATTGATTACATTTGTAAGGCTTCTCTCCAGTGTGTGTTCTTTTATGCCATAGGAGAACAGTGATATAGGGGAAGGCTTTACCACATAGAGTGCATTTAAAGGGTTTCTCTCTAGTATGACTGCTTTCATGCCTGCAAAGTAAATTGGCACATGTGAAAGATTTACCATAGTCATTTCATTACACTAATAAATATATTTATCTGTATGAATTAATTTCATAATTTGGTCTAATTGTAAAGAAGAATCAAATTTTAAAGTTTTATCACTTTATTCACATTCACGTTATTCCCCTTCATTATGGGTATTTTTGAAGATCCCTGTGATGGTAAGAGCATTTGTTATGTGGATCACTTATATAGCATCATTTTTCTATAAGACGTTTTCTCCTATATATGAAGAGTATTGTAAGAATTCAGAGTTTTACCACAGCAATCCCATTCACAAATTTTTGTACTGTATGAATGATACTTCATTTACAAAGTGAGCCAAGACAAGCAGAAGTTCCAAATTCCTTGTATTCATGGATATTTTCTGCAATATGAGTTTGCTGATGAATTCTCAGTGAAGTCGCAAAACCAATTAACAGTAACCATTTATCACATTCAGAAAATTTACTCACAGTGGGGACTACTACCAAATCAATTGTTCTTGGAGAAAGACAGGGACACTGCTTCTTTCAATAACCCTATGCTCATGTGTCTTAGAATCATTTTGACATATGATATACTAGTTTAATTTACAAAAATAATAAAGATTACCACATTGAATTAACACAGTTTGTTTTTGTTCATCATAAACATGTCATATAGGGATTAAGGTTTCTCCACAACAATATTCTTGATTCTCATAAGCTGCTCCTTTCACTAAACTTTACAATGTTACTGCACAAAAATTAGTAACACTGGTTCTACTATGTAATTTTTGCTTATTAGAAGGTTTTGGACCCATACTGATCACCAATTCAGTGTGTATACCTCTTACAATATCTGAGTAGATAGAATGAGACTAAACAGATTGGCAGTTCAAGTCAGTAGCTGTAATGTCCATATGATTCAAATGGTATTTTTGTTACAATATTATTTTATTTTCTTCTATCTTAGGGGAGTGCCTTGTAAACACAAATCAGATACCTGACATTGAAGTACATGGAATTATGAGATTTTAATTATCATCAGTACACTTAAAGCAGTGCTCTTTTTACACTGTTGCTTTTCTTTAAAACTTCCAGGACACAGCCATGTGTGCTGGTACATGCCTTCAATTCCAGCACTTGTGGAGGCAGAAGCAGACAGATCTGTGTGATTTTGAGGTCAGGCTGGTCTAACAAGCAAGTCTAAGAAAGTCACAGATACCCAGAAAAAAATCTATTTGAAAAACAGAAAATAAAAAGCAGCCAATAAACAAACAAACAAACAAAAAACACCAGACTTCCAGGACACATCAACATGCACATAAAGTTACCTTTTATTAGTTGTAGAACTTTGAAAATGTTCTTCAATATTATGGTCATCCCAATTGTAGCCTAAAATATAGTACGAGAAAATATATATTATTGGAAACATCATGTTATTATTAAGGCAAAACTTAAATCACTATCTTCTGTGACCCTGAGAACCATGCCTGATTTATTTACCTCATTCCTCCTCATTCTCAATTGGAATTACAGAAGAGGATCAATAACAAAGTAAAAGTTGTCTCTTTATTTTAAAAGTGAAAGAAAAATTGCAGTCTTACCTATAGCAGTGAGGTTTTCACAGGTCTCTAGCATCACATCTTTGTAGAGTTGCTTCTGGGAAGGTTCCAGCAAGGCCCACTCTTCTTGGCTGAATTTCACATGCACATCATTGAAGGTCACCGAATTCTAAAATATGCCATACATTTGTACAACAGAAACAGTGGCAACAATATAATTTATATGTCTTTGTCAATATAATCATATAAATCTACTGCTTCTTCAATTTATTTTCTGACACAGAAGTGCGAATGTTATACAGTTGGGTGCTGTGTGTGATGTGAAGTAGGGGAGATGAAAAAGCCTAAAGGTTAGATTGAAAAAAAAAACAAAGGCGTGCTTCAAAAACTTGTGTTTCATCAGATTGTAAGACATGAATATAAAGTAGCCATTAGTTGGGTTCTTGAGCAATCTATGAATCATCTTCAGTTACTTGGGTGAGTAGGTCAGCACCCTGTCATGAGACAGGTGGAAGGACAAAACACAGTCATGATATTTTATATAGCAACAAATGAGATGTGTTGATCAGGGGACACTGAACAGATGGGTAACATCAGTCAAAAGACAACATGGTACTGAATATTATGTTTTGACCAGGGCTTAGGGATATGGCATATCAGTATGTGAAGAGGGGGGGCTCATATATTTGTGGAAGGGAAAGTGGACTACAGTGAATACATGGATAAAAATAATGTGAGTAGCAAGCAACAACAATCATAGCCAATAACATCATATTTCTGAGTGACCAGACAAAAGAAAAGGAATATAACACATGATTATTCTCTGATCATTGTTTTGTATATCCTCCTCACTAAATAATGTAGTCTATAGATTAAAAATAAAGATTAAAACTTTTCTATTAAAAAAGAAATGTTAATGTTATCACTAAGTCATTTTAGAAGAAAACGGAATAACAAGTTTTAACTGTATCATATCTGAATTTTTTGAAGATGATATCGCTTTGGAATAGACATGGAAATTAATGTGGACAAAGACAAACAGAGAGAAGAGTGTGAAATAGAGAGACAGAGACATAGAGACAGAGACACACACAGAGAGAAATTAACAGATGAACAATACTAAGTACAAATCAGAGAATTTTATTAAAAGTTACTAACTACAAAAAATGGTGGACAAGCTGGGTGTATTCTGTCATGCCTTCAATTCCATCACTCAGGAGGAAGATGCAGGTGTATCTTATTGAACTGGATGTCAGCATTATGTATTCAAAGAGTTCTAGGACAGCCAGACGTATATAGTAAGACAGAGCCTCCCCTAGAAGTCAATCAAACAAACACAAAATATTGAAAAAACTCAGAGGTCTTTACTGAAGCTTCTACAAGGAATTATACATTCACTCCTGTTGTATATTTATTTTCCAGAAATCTGCACTGCCCCAGCTTAAATTGTAACTTCAATGATATCTTACTAAAAGGGAATGCATGTTTAAACAGGTAAAAATAGAAGACAAAAATATTAGCAGTGTAAATGCTGATCATAAAGCAACATAAGATAGGAGAGATGGCTCAGCAGTGAGGAGCTCTTACTGCTCTTGCAAATAATTGGGCTCAATTGTTAGTGTTTACCTGGGACCTGCTACTTTCAATTGCTATATGTTCATCAGTTCTGAAGACATCTTCAGACTACTGTGAGGATTAGGCACACAAGAGGTGCATATTCATGCATACAATCAAAATTCAGTAAAAACTAAAAATAGATCCCAGATGGCTGGGCTGATTGCACACTGTGTCTGATAAGCTGGGTAGCAGAGACTGCAAAGTGACCAATAGTTGGATCAGTGGGCCCCCAAACACCACTGACTGTGTTTCCAAGGTAAGAAGAAAACCAATGTGTAGGGAAACAATTGGGTCCAACCTCAGAGCACCCTGCTAATCTCTGGGAAAATTCCTTGGATGTTGCAACAGGAATAAGGTTTTCAAGCAAATGGATCCAGGAAACAAGCAGGAGTAGCTATTCTAATATCTAATAAAACAGACTTTCAACCAAAATTAATTGAAAGGGATGAGGAAGAGGGAATCCAAGATGGCATTGCCAGGAGGACCAGGACAGGAACAGGACAGCAATGTTGGTACAGCAACTAAAAGACTGAACTCTGGGCCCTAAAACAACAGCAATCGTGTTTCCCAGGTGAGAGGAAACTCCGTGGTGTGGGGATCACTCAGTTCCACTCTCAGGTTACTCAGTGAGAACCTGGAAAATATCCCAGGTGCAGGATACACCTGTGTGTCCTGATCACCTTTCCAGGCCAAACCGTGTGCTCTAGGGCACAAGAGACTGGGATCTCCAGTCTCAAAAAAAAAAAAAAAAAAAAAAAAAAAAAAAAACAGGGAATAAGAAAGTGGGACTGACCTCAGGTCACCCAGTCTATCCCTGGAAAAGGTCCTGCAGACCTCCAGTCGCTAGACCTGCATGCCCTACTCTCCATCACAGACAGAACTGTGTGCCCCAGGACACTAGAGGCTGGGTTTCCTTGTCTGGAGAAAACCCCACAGGCAGGAAAAGGGCAGGTCCCAGCTTAGAACACTCAGCCAACTCCACACACACACACTACCACCAGCACACATGGGAACATTCTTGGAAATGCTCTCAGGTTCTTTCCCAGTCACCAGCTTGGTAGCCATCTGGCAAGTGCCTACCCATTCTACACACCATGTCAAACACCACAGACTAGGTCTTCATGTTGGGAGAAAACCCAAAGGTGGGAAAAACATCTGGCCCTACCTCAGAACACCTAACTCTGGAAAAGTTTCTGGTTATTCACAGGCTCCAGACTCTAGCCTCCTGCTGCACATGTGAGAGCAGTGCTCAGCTGCCACGGATTACTGCTTGGGTACTGGGGCACAGAGCTCTAACCTCAGACCTATAGAAGCCTGGGATTCCCGAGATCAACCCCTAGATACTGCTCCAAGGGAGAACAAGTTATCCCTAACTAAACTGACCAAATCATGGGGTACCCAGGTTACATCTGCAACTTACTAAATTTACAGCAAGAAAGCCAGAAGCAGGACAACTGTCTCCAGGACTTCTCTGGGTGAGAGGAGAGCCCCATTGACTAACAAACACCACAGTTACCGCTCAAGTCTCTATGCCTGTGGTGATTTTTGACAATTCCTGAAAAATACCTGCTATTCAGTGACTGTACCCCAAAAGCTTAGGAGGCCTCCTTCAGGAAAAATCATCTTCCTGTCGAGGGGATTATCCCCACCATAGGATTCCAGGAAGCACCAGAAACTAACACCCAACAACTAAGATAGCCAAATGGGTAGAGGCAAGTGTAAAAGCTCAAAAAGACAGAGCAATATGGCATCTCCAGAACCCAGTTATCCAGGAGCAAGCAGCCCTGTACACACCAGGATAAATGAAATTCAAGAAGATGACCTTACATCTGTGCTTATGAACAGGATAATAGAGGAAAAAATAAACTGCATAAAGACCTAGATGAAGATAAAGTCAAACAGATTATTGCCATTTGCAAAGAAATGGAGGAAGATAAAGTCAAACAGATTATGGACATCCTTAAAGAAATACAGGAAGTTGCAGCCAAACAATTTTTGGCCTTTAGAGAGGAAATACTTAAATCACTGAAAGATATTAAAGAAACAGAGGATTGTTCAAACAAACAGCTGAAGGAATTGAAGGAAAATACAGTCAGAGAAGTGAAGAAAAGCAATAAAATGGCTCAAGATCTGATAAGAGAATTGGAAAAAATTAAAGAAAACACAAGTGGAGGAAACTGTGGAGAGAAAGAACTTAGGGAGGAAAAGAGGAACTACAGAGGTAAGCATAAGCAATAGAGTACGAGAGATGGAAGAAAGAATCTTAGGTGTGGAAGACACAATGGAAGAAATAGTTGTAGCTATCAAAGAAAATGTTGAATCTAAAAAATTCCTGACACAGACCATCCAAGAAATCCAAGACAACATGAAAAGCAAAACCTAAAAATAATAGGAATAGAGGAAAAAGAAGATTCCCTCCTCCAAGGCCCAGAAATTATTTTCAACAAAATCATAGAAGAAAATTTCCCCAACTTAAAAGAGTGGTCTATAAGAATACAAGAGGCCTACAGAACACCCAATAAATTAGACCAGAATAGAAAATCCTCCCACCACATAATAAACAGTAAGTATACAGAACAAAGAAAAAATACTAAAAGCTTCAAGGGAAAAAAGGCCTAGTAAGACATAATGTCAAACCAATCAGAATCACACCTGACTTCTCAACAGAGACTATGAAAGCCAGAAGTATCTGAACAGTTATCATGCAGACCCTAAGAGAACACAGATGTCCGCCCAGGCTACTATACCCAGCAAAAGTCTCAGTCATCGTAATGGAGCAAACAAGATATTTAATAACAAAAACAAATTTAAACAATACCTACCCACAGAGGTACAGAAGCTCCTAGAAAGAAAACTATAACCCAGGAAAGCTAACTACATTCAGGAAAAGACAGGGAATAAATAATGTCATTACAGGAAAACTAAAAGTAACCAAGCACACAAACACAGTACCACAACCAATATCAAAATAAAAGGAACTAACAGCCACTGCTCGTTAATTTCCCTCAACATCAAATCACTTAACTCTCCAATAAAGACACAGACTATCAGAATGGATACGTAAACAAGACCCAACAATCTGTTGGATACAAGAAACACATCTAAGTCACAAAGGTAGATACTACATAAGAGTAAAGAGCTGGAAGGGTCCAAGAAAATGGACCTAAGAAACAAGCAGGAGTAGCCATTCTAATATCAAATAAAATATATTTTCAACCAAAATTAATCAAAAGACATGAGGAAGGTCATTTCATACTCATCAAAGGAAAATTCTGCCAAGAAGAAATCACAGTTCTGAACATCTATGCCTCAAATACAAAGGTACCCACGATTGTAAAAGAAACATTAGTAAAACCTATACCACACACAGATCCCCATACATTACTAGTGGGAGGCTTCAACACCCCACTCTCAACAAAGTACAGGTCAACAAAACAGAAATTAAAAAATATATATATCTCTAACAGAGGTCATGAATCAAATGGACCTAACAGATATCTACAAAACCTTACTCCCAAACACAAAAGAATTTACTTCTCAGCACCTCATGGAACCTTCTCCAAAATAGACCATATTGTTGGTCACAAAGTGAGCCTCAGCAGATACAAGAAGATTGAAATGATCCCTTGTATCCTATCTAATTACCATGGACTAAAGCTGGACCTCAACAACAACAGAAATAGTAAAAAGCCTACACACACATGGAAACTGAACACCTCACTACTAAACGACAGCTGGGTAAGGGAAGAAATAAAGAAAAATCAAAGTCTTTCTAGAATTCAATGAAAATGAAGACACAACATACACAAACATATGGGACATGATGAAAACAGTACTAAGAGGAAAGTTCATAGCACGAAGTGTCTTCAAGAAGAAATTTGTAACATCTCATATAATCAACTTAATGGCTCACCTAAAAGCCCTAGAAAAAAAGAAGCAGACACAGCAAAAATGAATAGACACCTGGAAATAATCAAACTCAGGAGTGAAATCAGTAAATTAGAAACAAATAAAACATTTCAAAGAATCAATATAGCCAAGAGCTGGTTCTTTGAGAAAATCAAGAAAATAGACAAACCCTTAGCCAAACTAACGAAATGGCAGAGAGACACTATCCAAATTAACAAAATCAGAAATGAAAACAGGGACAAAACAAAAGACACTGAGGAAATCCAAACAATCGTTAGGATTTACTTCAAAAGTCTTCATGCCACACAATTTGAAAATCTATGAAATGGACAATTTTCTTGGTTGATTCAACTTACCAAGGCTGAATCAAGACCAGGTAAATCAATAAAATATTTCTGTAGCCACTAAGGAAATAGAAACATTCATCAAATGTTTCCAATCCACAAAAAGGTCAGGGCCAGATGGTTTCAGTGAAGAATTCTACCAGACCTTCAAATAAGAGGTAACTCCAGCTCTTTTCAATATATTCCACAAAATAGAAACAAAAGGAACACTACCAAACTCATTCACTGAAGCCACAGTCACCTTGTAACCTAAACCTCACAAAGACACAACCATGAAAGATGATTTCAGGCCAATCTCCCTTATAAACTTTGATGCAAAAATACTCAACAAAATACTTTGAAAACCCAATACAAGAACACATCAAATATA